>NC_140587.1:32819499-33516999 GCF_964204655.1 Triturus cristatus
GGCCGGAGACCCCGAACCGGGGCCCGGCCGGGCCCCTGGACCCAGCCGGGGCCCCCGGGACCGCAGGCGCAGGGGAAGCCTCCCCGGGCCCTCCGGACCCCGTCCCGGGCACCCTGCCACGCGGCAGGACCCCGGACGGAGCCCGGGGCGGGGAGGCCACCCTCCCCCAGGCCCCCAGGGGCCAATGAACCCAGACAGGCCTGGGGAGGCTCCCCGGACACAACGGAACCCCGTCCCGGGCCTTTGGCAGTGCCGCAGGCCGGGGGACGGGGTCCGGGGCCGGAGACCCCGACCCCGGCCGGGCCCCTGGACCCAGCCGGGGCTCCCGGGACCGCAGGCGCAGGGGAAGCCTCCCCGGGCCCTCCGGACCCCGTCCCGGGCACCCTGCCGCGCGGCAGGACCCGGGACGGAGCCCGGGGCGGGGAGGCCGTCCTCCCCGGGGCCCCCAGGGGCCAATGAGCCCAGACAGGCCTGGGGAGGCTCCCCAAACACAACGGAACCCCGTCCCGGGCCTTTGGCAGTGCCGCAGGCCGGGGGACGGGGTCCGGGGCCGGAGACCCCGACCCGGGGCCCGGCCGGGCCCCTGGACCCAGCCGGGGCTCCCGGGCCCGCAGGCGCAGGGGAAGCCTCCCCGGGCCCTCCGGAGCCCACCCCGGGCACCCTGCCGTGTGGCAGGACCCCAGACGGAGCCCGGGGTGGGGAGGCCGCCCTCCCCGGGGCCCCCAGGGGCCAATGAACCCAGACAGGCCTGGGGAGGCTCCCCGGACACAACGGAACCCCGTCCCAGGCCTTTGGCAGTGCCGCAGGCCGGGGGACGGGGCCCAGGGCCGGAGACCCCGACCCGGGGCCTGGCCGGGCCCCTGGACCCAGCCGGGGCTTCCAGGCCCGCAGGCGCAGGGGAAGCCTCCCCGGGCCCTCCGGAGCCCGCCCCGGGCACCCTGCCACGTGGCAGGACCCGGGACGGAGCCTGGGGCGGGGAGGCCGCCCTCCCCGGGGCCCCCAGGGGCCAATGAACCCAGACATGCCTGGGGAGGCTCCCCGGACACAACGGAACCCCGTCCCAGGCATTTGGCAGTGCCGCAGGCCGGGGTATGGAGCCCGGGGCCCGGCTGGGCCCCTGGAGCCAGCCGGGGCTCCCAGGCCCGCAGGCGCAGGGGAAGCCACCCCGGACCATCCGGACCCCTTGTCCATGGCACCCTGCCACGCGGCAGTCCCCGGGACAGGACCGGGGCAGCATCCGGGCCCGTCCTGCTGCCGGCTGAGGACCGAGAGGGGTCCCAGAGTACCCTGTCCCTAGTAATCCGGAGGAAGGCTACATAGCGGTAGGGCTCCCGCCTTAACCATGGGCTCGGTGGGCTCTCTGCTTCCTGGGGGCTGGCAGACAGCGGCTGGGACTCGGGCACGGGGAACACCGACGGAGCTCTCGGGCCCGGGCGCCCCGGGGGTAGGACTGCCCGGGACCCGTGGAGCCCGACCCTGGGCACTTTGCCAACCCGCGGGCCGGAGGAGTGAAGCCTGGGAGGATGTTGCCCGGGCGTAGCCCATTTGGTCCCCGGCAAAGAACCGCCAGCCCCGGAGGGGTCTTCCGGCATACCCTGCCCATACTAATCCGGAGGAAGGCTACCCACCTTTCTTGTAACCCTCGCGCTCCGAGTGACGGAAGGGGACCCTAGGCGCGGATGCGCCTGGCCTCCTGGAGCCCTGGCTGGGATCCGCGAGGCTGATGGACCCTCATCGGGACTTCCAGGCTGGCCCGGCCATCTGGTCGCCCTATTGGAAAGCATTGCGCGCGACCAGATGGCCGAGGGGAGAGGTGCAACCAGATGGACGGGACTGACAGGACTCCCATCTGTCCAACCCCGAGCCTTCGCGCTAGGGTTCCCGCCTGCCCACGCAGGGCTCCGTGGCTGCAGGGCTCCGGGGCTGCAGGGCTCCGGGGCTGCAGGGCTCCGGGGCTGCAGGGCTCCGGGGCTGCAGGGCTCCAGGGCTGCAGGGCTCTGGGCCTGCAGGGCTCCGGGGCTGCCGGGGCCCCCGGGACCGCAGGCGCAGGGGAAGCCTCCCCGGGCCCTCCGGACCCCGTCCAGGGCACCCTGCCACGCGACAGGACCCCGGACGGAGCCCGAGGCGGGGAGGCCACCCTCCCCCGGGCCCCCAGGGGCCAATGAACCCAGACAGGCCTGAGGAGGCTCCCCGGACACAACGGAACCCCGTCCCGGGCCTTTGGCAGTGCCGCAGGCCGGGGGACGGGGTCCGGGGCCGGAGACCCCGACCCGGGGCCCGGCCGGGCCCCTGGACCCAGCCGTGGCCACCGGGACCGCAGGCGCAGGGGAAGCCTCACCGGGCCCTCCGGACCCCGTCCCGGCCACCCTGCCACGCGGCAGGACCCCGGACGGAGCCCGGGGCGGGGAGGCCACCCTCCCCCGGGCCCCCAGGGGCCAATGAACCCAGACAGGCCTGGGGAGGCTCCCCGGACACAACGGAACCCCGTCCCGGTCCTTTGGCAGTGCCGCAGGCCGGGGGACGGGGTCTGGGGCCGGAGACCCCGACCCGGGGCCCGGCCGGGCCCCTGGACCCAGCCGGGGCTCCCGGGACCGCAGGCGCAGGGGAAGCCTCCCCGGGCCCTCCGGACCCCGTCCCGGGCACCCTGCCGCGCGGCAGGACCCGGGACGGAGCCCGGGGCGGGGAGGCCGCCCTCCCCGGGGCCCCCAGGGGCCAATGAGCCCAGACAGGCCTGGGGAGGCTCCCCGGACACAACGGAACCCCGTCCCGGGCCTTTGGCAGTGCCGCAGGCCGGGGGACGGGGTCCGGGGCCGGAGACCCCGACCCGGGGCCCGGCCGGGGCTCCCGGGACCGCAGGCGCAGGGGAAGCCTCCCCGGGCCCTCCGGACCCCGTCCCGGGCACCCTGCCGCGCGGCAGGACCCGGGACGGAGCCCGGGGCGGGGAGGCCGCCCTCCCCGGGGCCCCCAGGGGCCAATGAGCCCAGACAGGCCTGGGGAGGCTCCCCAAACACAACGGAACCCCGTCCCGGGCCTTTGGCAGTGCCGCAGGCCGGGGGACGGGGTCCGGGGCCGGAGACCCCGACCCGGGGCCCGGCCGGGCCCCTGGACCCAGCCGGGGCTCCCGGGACAGCAGGCGCAGGGGAAGCCTCCCCGGGCCTTCCGGACCCCGTCCCGGGCACCCTGCCGCTCGGCAGGACCCGGGACAGAGCCCGGGGTGGGGAGGCCGCCCTCCCCGGGGCCCCCAGGGGCCAATGAACCCAGACAGGCCTGGGGAGGCTCCCCGAACACAACGGATCCCCGTCCCAGGCCTTTGGCAGTGCCGCAGGCCGGGGGACGGGGCCCAGGGCCGGAGACCCCGACCCGGGGCCTGGCCGGGCCCCTGGACCCAGCCGGGGCTCCCAGGCCCGCAGGCACAGGGGAAGCCTCCCCGGGCCCTCCGGAGCCCGCCCCGGGCACCCTGCCACGTGGCAGGACCCGGGACGGAGCCTGGGGCGGGGAGGCCGCCCTCCCCGGGGCCCCCAGGGGCCAATGAACCCAGACATGCCTGGGGAGGCTCCCCGGACACAACGGAACCCCGTCCCAGGCATTTGGCAGTGCCGCAGGCCGGGGTATGGAGCCCGGGGCCCGGCTGGGCCCCTGGAGCCAGCCGGGGCTCCCAGGCCCGCAGGCGCAGGGGAAGCCACCCCGGACCATCCGGACCCCTTGTCCAGGGCACCCTGCCACGCGGCAGTCCCCGGGACAGGACCGGGGCAGCATCCGGGCCCGTCCTGCTGCCGGCTGAGGACCGAGAGGGGTCCCAGAGTACCCTGTCCCTAGTAATCCGGAGGAAGGCTACATAGCGGTAGGGCTCCCGCCTTAACCATGGGCTCGGTGGGCTCTCTGCTTCCTGGGGGCTGGCAGACAGCGGCTGGGACTCGGGCACGGGGAACACCGACGGAGCTCTCGGGCCCGGGCGCCCCGGGGGTAGGACTGCCCGGGACCCGTGGAGCCCGACCCTGGGCACTTTGCCAACCCGCGGACCGGAGGAGTGAAGCCTGGGAGGATGTTGCCCGGGCGTAGCCCATTTGGTCCCCGGCAAAGAACCGCCAGCCCCGGAGGGGTCTTCCGGCATACCCTGCCCATACTAATCCGGAGGAAGGCTACCCACCTTTCTTGTAACCCTCGCGCTCCGAGTGACGGAAGGGGACCCTAGGCGCGGATGCGCCTGGCCTCCTGGAGCCCTGGCTGGGATCCGCGAGGCGGATGGACCCTCATCGGGACTTCCAGGCTGGCCCGGCCATCTGGTCGCCCTATTGGAAAGCATTGCGCGCGACCAGATGGCCGAGGGGAGAGGTGCAACCAGATGGACGGGACTGACAGGACTCCCATCTGTCCAACCCCGAGCCGTCGCGCTAGGGTTCCCGCCTGCCCACGCAGGGCTCCGGGGCTGCAGGGCTCCAGGGCTCCAGGGCTGCAGGGCTCTGGGCCTGCAGGGCTCCGGGGCTGCAGGGCTCCGGGCCTGCAGGGCTCCAGGCCTGCAGGGCTCCAGGGCTCCGGGCTGAAGGGCTCCAGGGCTGCAGGGCTTTGGGGCTGCAGGCCTCGGTGGCTGCAGGGCTCCGGGGCTGCAGGGCTTCGGGCCTGCAGGGCTCCGGGGCTGCAGGGCTCCGGGCCGCCTGCAGGGCTCCGGGCCTGCAGGGCTCCGGGCCTGCAGGGCTCCGGGCCTGCAGGGCTCCAGGGCTCCGGGCTGAAGGGCTCCAGTGCTGCAGGGCTTTGGGGCTGCAGGCCTCGGTGGACGCCCGGGGGACCCATGGAGCCCGTCCTGGGCACTTTGCCTCGCCGCGGGCTGGAGGAGGAAGCACCCGACGCCCCGGAGAAGTGACGTCCAGGCTTGGCCCATCTGGTCCCCGCCTGAGAACCGCAATCCCCAGGAGGGGTGTCCCGGCATACCCTGCCCCTACTAATCCGGAGGAAGGCTACCCACCTTTCTTGTAACCCTCGCGCTCCGAGTGACGGAGGGGACCCTAGGCGCGGACGCGCCCGGCCTCCTGGAGCCCTGGCTGGGATCCGCGAGGCGGATGGACCCTCATCGGGACTTCCAGGCTGGCCCGGCCATCTGGTCGCCCTATTGGAGAGCATTGCGCGCAACTAGATGGCCGAGGGGAGAGGTGCAACCAGATGGACGGGACTGACAGGACTTCCATCTGTCCAACCCCGAGCCTTCGCGCTAGGGTTCCCGCCTGCCCACGCAGGGCTCCGTGGCTGCAGGGCTCCAGGGCTGCAGGGCTCTGGGCCTGCAGGGCTCCGGGGCTGCCGGGCTCCGGGCCTGCAGGGCTCCGAGCCTGCAGGGCTCCGGGCCTGCAGGGCTCCAGGGCTCCGGGCTGAAGGGCTCCAGGGCTGCAGGGCTTTGGGGCTGCAGGCCTCAGTGGCTGCAGGGCTCCGGGGCTGCAGGGCTCCGGGCCTGCAGGGCTCCGGGGCTGCAGGGCTCCGGGCCTGCAGGGCTCCGGGCCTGCAGGGCTCCGGGCCTGCAGGGCTCCAGGGCTCCGGGCTGAAGGGCTCCAGGGCTGCAGGGCTTTGGGGCTGCAGGCCTCGGGGGACACCCGGGGGACCCATGGAGCCCGTCCTGGGCACTTTGCCTCGCCGCGGGCTGGAGGAGGAAGCACCCGACGCCCCGGGGAAGTGACGTCCGGGCTTGGCCCATCTGGTCCCCGGCAAAGAACCGCCAGCCCCGGAGGGGTCTTCCGGCATACCCTGCCCATACTAATCCGGAGGAAGGCTACCCACCTTTCTTGTAACCCTCGCGCTCCGAGTGACGGAAGGGGACCCTAGGCGCGGATGCGCCCGGCCTCCTGGAGCCCTGGCTGGGATCCGCGAGGCGGATGGACCCTCATCGGGACTTCCAGGCTGGCCCGGCCATCTGGTCGCCCTATTGGAAAGCATTGCGCGCGACCAGATGGCCGAGGGGAGAGGTGCAACCAGATGGACGGGACTGACAGGACTCCCATCTGTCCAACCCCGAGCCTTCGCGCTAGGTTTCCCGCCTGCCCACGCAGGGCTCCGGGGCTGCAGGGCTCCAGGGCTGCAGTGCTCTGGGCCTGCAGGGCTCCGGGGCTGCAGGGCTCCGGGCCTGCAGGGCTCCGGGCCTGCAGGGCTCCAGGGCTCCGGGCTGAAGGGCTCCAGGGCTGCAGGGCTTTGGGGCTGCAGGCCTCGGTGGCTGCAGGGCTCCGGGGCTGCAGGGCTCCGGGCCTGCAGGGCTCCGGGGCTGCAGGGCTCCGGGGCTGCAGGGCTCCGGGCCGCCTGCAGGGCTCCGGGCCTGCAGGGCTCCGGGCCTGCAGGGCTCCGGGGCTGCAGGGCTCCGGGCCTGCAGGGCTCCGGGCCTGCAGGGCTCCGGGCCTGCAGGGCTCCGGGCCTGCAGGGCTCCAGGGCTCCGGGCTGAAGGGCTCCAGGGCTGCAGGGCTTTGGGGCTGCAGGCCTCGGTGGACGCCCAGGGGACCCATGGAGCCCGTCCTGGGCACTTTGCCTCGCCGCGGGCTGGAGGAGGAAGCACCCGACGCCCCGGAGAAGTGACGTCCAGGCTTGGCCCATCTGGTCCCCGCCTGAGAACCGCAATCCCCAGGAGGGGTGTCCCGGCATACCCTGCCCCTACTAATCCGGAGGAAGGCTACCCACCTTTCTTGTAACCCTCGCGCTCCGAGTGACGGAGGGGACCCTAGGCGCGGACGCCCCCGACCTCCTGGAGCCCTGGCTGGGATCCGCGAGGCGGATGGACCCTCATCGGGACTTCCAGGCTGGCCCGGCCATCTGGTCGCCCTATTGGAAAGCATTGCGCGCGACTAGATGGCCGAGGGGAGAGGTGCAACCAGATGGACGGGACTGACAGGACTCCCATCTGTCCAACCCCGAGCCTTCGCGCTAGGGTTCCCGCCTGCCCACGCAGGGCTCCGTGGCTGCAGGGCTCCGGGGCTGCAGGGCTCCAGGGCTGCAGGGCTCTGGGCCTGCAGGGCTCCGGGGCTGCCGGGCTCCGGGCCTGCAGGGCTCCGGGCCTGCAGGGCTCCGGGCCTGCAGGGCTCCGGGCCTGCAGGGCTCCAGGGCTCCGGGCTGAAGGGCTCCAGGGCTGCAGGGCTTTGGGGCTGCAGGCCTCAGTGGCTGCAGGGCTCCGGGGCTGCAGGGCTCCGGGCCTGCAGGGCTCCGGGGCTCAGGGCTCCGGGCCTGCAGGGCTCCGGGCCTGCAGGGCTCCGGGCCTGCAGGGCTCCAGGGCTCCGGGCTGAAGGGCTCCAGGGCTGCAGGGCTTTGGGGCTGCAGGCCTCGGGGGACGCCCGGGGGACCCATGGAGCCCGTCCTGGGCACTTTGCCTCGCCGCGGGCTGGAGGAAGAAGCACCCGACGCCCCGGGGAAGTGACGTCCGGGCTTGGCCCATCTGGTCCCCGCCTGAGAACCACAAACCCCAGGAGGGGTGTCCCGGCATACCCTGCCCCTACTAATCCGGAGGAAGGCTACCCACCTTTCTTGTAACCCTCGCGCTCCGAGTGACGGAAGGGGACCCTAGGCGCGGACGCGCCCGGCCTCCTGGAGCCCTGGCTGGGATGCGCGAGGCGGATGGACCCTCATCGGGACTTCCAGGCTTGCCCGGCCATCTGGTCGCCCTATTGGAAAGCATTGCGCGCGACCAGATGGCCGAGGGGAGAGGTGCGACCAGATGGCCGCGACCGAAAGGACTCTCAGCTGCCCACACCGAGCCATAGCGGTAGGGCTCCTGCCTGCCATTGCAGGGCTCCGGGGCTCTGCACCAGGGTCCCTTGTCCCGGGCAGATGGACACTTGGCAGGCCGCAGGACGTGGGATCCCAGGCCCTGACCAAACATCAGGAGGCCCGGGGCCGGTCCCTGCTTCTCAACGCAGCCAGGCCGGGGAGATAGGGGAGCCTGCCCAAGCACGAGGGACCCCAGTCCCGGGCACACGGTCCCTCAGGTTGTGCGCTCGTTTTCAACAATTTTTTTTTCAAAATTCCGTGAAGAGGCATTCCGCAAATTCCGCCCAGCCCTACTCATGGGTAGCACAAGGACACGGTAATTTACTGTGGAAAACAGGAGCTCTGCCGTATTGGCCGACTCCCGGTATTTTACGGGCCATGGTTCACTTGTGACGTACAGGACAAAGCCTCCAGCCAGGAACACTCCCTGTATGGGATCCGTCCAAGAGTGGCTTCACCCCCTCGGCAATGCCGCGCACTGCACATGTGGTTTCAGGCACACTGCTTGCACGCGCCCAGTTGCTGCTTGATTCTTCTCCTAAGCTCTAGATGGGCTGACTGCTGCCGCGCTGTACCCCTCATGACAGAACCAAACACCAAAGCATGTATAGGTGCAAGCTTTAGGGCACAACCCCAATAAGGTGCATTTCAGCCGAGACTGGGGACAGGCCGGGGAGGTGGGGTCCTTTCTAGTATATGAATTCACGCTGGCACAATACACATCATGGGTCAGCCTTCTCAGGTAACATGGTGCTGCCCACCACGCCCACAACAGTACAGCTCTGTGAAGTGTTTATAATGGAAGTATTGCTTGCATAGTTACTCATCAGTGATCTTTCCGTATCTAATGACTCTTTCTTTAAACACTAAGCCTTTGTGTACTTTTCTTTCAAGTTCGTACTGAAGCAATTTCGTGATAGTGACTCTGAACTGTTTGATGACAGAAACATGAGTGTATTTTTTCCTCAATGGGTCCTGTATGGCTTTTATAGAGATCAGCTTTGAAACCGTCTTGCGATGGTCACTCTTTGTATCATGTTTATATTTGTCTTCGATCATTCTCATGACTGACTCCCAACAACTAGCTCTCAAATCTAGATTTCCAAGAAGAAACCCCGCCTGCCCACAATACTTGGATTGTCATTGTTTTGGTGAAAATGACATGTAGTTTATGAGACGAAAAGATCTACGTATAGGAGTTTGTGAATTCTGTGACCCTCCCCCGCCTCTTCTTATTTTCCCAACTCTTCCTCCAACATTGTAGTGAATGTTACCCATTTCCATCCACCTGAGGCACTACATATGTATACATCTACACGGTCTTGGCATGCAAAACACATAGGACAAACATACTTGCAGTGAAGTGCGATGCATGGACCTTTGATGGTAATACTGAGAAAACCCCTTATGTGTTAATGACCAAATGGGATCATTAGACCCCCTTGGTTTTCTGACCTTGATTTCACGTGGACTCAGTATTGCATCTGCAAAGCTTTGCTTTATTCCGTTGAGCAAAAGGCATTGAAGGACAGTTTTGCATTTTTTAATTTGTAAACCTTTGAAAACGAGGGGCCCAAAATGATTAAGGACTAGCACACGAAGCATGGTTTGAAATAATTGTCAATCATCTTGGGACTGTGATCTTCAGTGTGTATCCGTTCTCTGAACAGGTATCAAGAAACTTAGTTAACCATTACTCAGATCTTAATTTTGCCCTCACTATTTTTCACTCCAAATAAACATTTATGCCGGATGTGACACACAAACGTAGCCACTGTAAAGACTCAAAGGCAAGCGTACTGTTAATGAGTGATAGGCAAGGTAGAAGGTTGCATCGTCGCTGCATTGAGATGTAGTGTTTTTTAAAGAGGTGTGTTTCCAACTCTTTCCTAGTCTGAGGCAGTGCAGGGGCAGTAGGGATAAGGGGGCAGTAGGGATAAGGGGGCAGTAGGGATAAGGGGTCACTATTCCAGATCCTGAGCGCATAGATGGAAAAGGCTCAATGCTTTGTTTTAAGGTTTTGACAGCACAGCGCTTGCTCTGCGCTTCTAAAATCTGTTGGATTAAAAAACAAGCATTTGCAATGCAATAGGTCTCGCATTTACGAGACTTTCAGCTATTGGCATTGTAAATGACAATGCCTTCTATTTATGTGTTTTAAAACATAAATAAAAGGCATTGTCATTTACAATGCCAATAATCTTAAACTCTCGCAAATGCGAGACCCATTGTACTGTAAATGCTTGTTCTGTTTGGTTATTGATCCGAGTTTTAATCAGTAATTGAAATGAAAATATCTAAGTGAAAGCGTTTTTTTTTTTTAATGGGTGAGGAGAAGCAATGGGACAGAGCAATGTGAAGCGGGCAGTAGAGACGTCGCAGGGGTGTGGAGAAGCAATGGGCAAGAGAGGAGAATGGGGGTGAGAAGGAGAAACATTGGGTGAAAAATTAACCTCAAGCAGGCAGGGAGAAGTGCACAGGTGTGAACGCATGGGTGGGAAGTACACAAGGAGAAGTGCTACATCGAGAGGGTGGGGAAAAGCACATGATGACAGAGTCAACACGGAGCACCTCGGAATAGAAGTACACGAGGGGTACAGTTGGAAAAAGCATGCGCCCTCATGGAGTGCTTAACCAAAAAGAACAAGAGGCATGTTAACATCATGTCAGATATTTATTAAAATGTTGTTATTGTTTTTTTTCACAAAAGGAGTTCATAACGTAGAATACTGAAAACACACATCAGTACCTATAAATATTAGATTTAAACACATGTAGAATTTGTGCTTAACATAGGTTGCAGCAGTGAGACCCTCTTAGACATTCAGCGGGAGTGACGCACTGGTAATGTACTGAGTCACGGTGGTGCTTGGGTGTGATGCTCAGCAGAGTTTGCAGCACTGAGACTCTCTTGGAGGTGTAATGGGCCGTAGGTCCAGTGAGAGACTTTTTGAAATCCCTGCTCACGATACTGGAACGGTATTGCACTGGTGTTTCTAGACCAGCGGTGCCCCCTGTGTGCTCTGTGCTTCAAGGTGCACAGCACAGGCTCGTCTGACATGCCATCGAGCACATGCAATGAGATGGGGGCCTCTTTGTGCAGATGTGACCCTTTCTGCCCAGGTTTAGCACCATTCAGCAGCACTGCGTGTGCCACCGCCATGCACTGGTGACTTCTCGTGCAAGAAGTCCCTGGCACCATCGTAGGGTTGGCTTTATTGTGAGCCCTGGCATCTGTCTGTCTGTAGCACGTGACCCGGGCACTCACCTGTGCCCTGCAGCTGCTGGCACCAGAGGTGTCTTTGTACTTACTGGGCGCGGGGCACGTACCTGGCGCTGGCACTGCGAGCTGTGCCCCATGAACATCTGTTTCTACGTCAGGCATCCCATAATTTCACACTGGCTGCTGAGAGATGAAATGCTGCTTCCTGGTTCAGAGACAGGGATGTGTGCGGGCACACGCATGAACGCACACACACACAAATGCAGGCACCCATGCACACATGCATGCACACACTAACGGACCCACGAGCACACAAAGGCACACAAACACCCAGAAGACGAAGGACCACTCACTAGCAGACACGTGCACACACGCAATTAGGGCACACAAAACATATTTATACATTGGTGCACACAAAACACACCTGGAAACATGCACACACACACCCAGACAGAAACATGCAGAGAAATACACACACCCGAGCGCGTATACAGAGGGAGAGGCAGGCAAGTGTGCACACCACTGCTGCACACACACACGCGCACACCTTCACAGCACAGCTCCAGTGCACGAAGGTGCTTTTACATGCACTCGAGAGATTTATTTTATGTTTTCTACAGAGTGAAGTTCCACCGCTGACAACAGAGGATTCCTCCTAAAGTGAAATGGTTAAAGCAACACTTGCCAGTTAAATGAACTTTCCAGATAGTTCCAGTGGTATGCAACACTCTTACCGATTGTGGTCGTGGAGGAACTCGTCTACACATGAACTTCAGATACATCATGGCGTGTTCATGAAAGTGGCCTGTTTGGGAATCTTCTGAAAGATTCACCGTGCGTGGCGCTAGCTGTTTCTCTCCTTCCCCGAGCCACACATTCGACACCAACAGGAGGGTGGTAACCAGTGCTGGAAAGTAGGGGAAACTCGCCGGAAACTGGTTCTAGTACCAATATCTGGGCCGGATCCCCATGGACGTATGCTAATGCTGAATTTGCCCTGCTGTGGCTATGTTTATGTGCAATGGGGGCTCAGGACCACTCGGTTGGCGCAGCAATCTGAGGGCGGCGTGGAAAAAGATGCTGCAGCCTGTAATTTATCCATTAAGCGGGGTGAAGTCAGACTCCCCGGGCCGCGGAGCGTCGCCGTGATCCAAAGGGTAGCATCGCCGCATGAGTCACGCCGTCCGACCGCCTCTCTGCGGGGTCTTACACGGCTCACTGCCCCCAGTCCAAGTGAAGAGGTCATAGGAGCGCCGATGAGAGGTAATGCATTGAGGCCGTGGCATCAGCAACTACCACCGTCCATCCGTATGGTACTACACAACCTTCCGTCATCATGATGTCAGCCTTACACAGCCCTGGGTCAGCGTGATGTCACAGAACTCAGCAACATTTTATATAATAGCAGAAATACAATTCCCAATAACATGTCACTACAGAAATAGGACATCACAGAACATTGTGCCACAATACAGCAGGCATGCATCACACTGTATCATATCACCACGGAAAAACAATTCAGAACTGTGGGTCATATTACAGTGTAAATACGACATCAAAGCACAGTGAGTTACTATCTCAAAGGAAAAACGACACCAGGCGGAAGTCAGCAGGACTGCTTCATGCACTGCGAAGGCACGAGCCAAAGCAAACAAGGAAGTGTGGAGAAATAGATACAAGATGAAGAAAGGAGAGAAGTGAGTTAGACAGAACAAGAAATGAGTGAGGAAGAGTAACGGGCAGAGACAGAAGGTGAAAGAATACAAATATATAGAAAGCAGAATGAGGAGCGAAAGGGAAACGAAGAGAGAGCAAGAAGGGCTGGGCGAGAAGGGAGGGGGGAATGCCAGCAACAGAGGAGCCCGCGAAAGTGAAATTGATCGTGATTACGATCGCTACGGAGGAAAGACACATGGCGCTGCGCGCGTGCACGTTCACGTGCACTGTAGCTTTAGGCCACGGCAGCACTTTGAAAAGCCCAGATATAAAATGTCTCTTCGAGCCTTTGGCTCGCGAGACCTAAAAAAAGTCTTTAGGGGCTTTCGGCCCGCCCATTACTTATCTTCACCTACCATTGGCTTGTTCCCATGAAGCTCTCCTTTCCTTGGTTCCTATTGGTCATCGCCTCCTCCTCTCGTCTGTCTTCCTCGTGGTCTTTGTCCTGCAGTGGAGTCTGCCACCAGTGGCTAGTGTCTTTCCACTGCAGACTCCTGCAGGAACTCTTTTTAAAAACAATAATTTTCATGCCCTGTACTTCACCCCTGCCCCATCTCATATTTTTAAAACCCACCAGCTTGCCGTTCTTTTAAAACCCACTGCCCTCCTCCTCCTCTCGCTTTCCTCTGTTTCTGAATCAACCCACCCCCACGCTTTCCTGTTGAAGGAACCCGAGAGCCACGTGAAGCTTTTTTCAATATCTGGTACTTTCAGAGTGTACTTCACGTCTTTATTGTCTTAGCGCAGAGGAGTACACCAAGGGAAGGAAACGAGTATGCATAAATAAAAACATATACATTTACAACACCAATAGCTCTAACTCTGACAAATGCGAGACCTATTGCATTGCAAATGCTTGTTCTATTGATAATTATCCTCATTGATACAGTGACATTGTAATTTATAAGATTTTAATGATTTTTCTATTTTTGTATTAACAAGATTGTTTTGCTGTGTGTCCTTTCTTGTGCCCTTCACCCTACGTCACAATCACTTGCCTTAGACTGCTTTTTGAAATTCATCGATATTATCTCTGCCTGGGACGAGGTACCTGTTCCGGATGTCACAGCCCATGACATAGTGAATACATCGTCATTATCGAAAGATCCCAATAACAAGATTGTTAGCACAGTGCAACAAAGGCAACTAATGGACGCTGCCAGAGCACATCAACAAAAGTCAATCATAAGGGACGAGCACGCTAGCCTGCATACTGCAGGATTTCGCCGCTGTATCGGGGTATGTATGCGGGTAAACGTCCGTAAATCCTGCCTTTATGTGTTTGAGGAGGGGAGGCGGGATCCGGGATACACCCTGAATGGAACGAGGGTGACGTGGAAGGGGGACACTTTCCGATACCTGGGAATACAGATCTACCGTCGGCCGTTGGACCTCTTTGACGGAAACTTGGGCAGGGCTCTCACAGCCATCAAGTCGCAGATGCGTTTCTGGGGCACGTTATCGCTGACAGTCACAGGCAGAGTAGCATTATCCAAAATGGTGATTCTCCCCAGGTTCTTGTATTACTTTGCCAACCTGCCATTATATGTACCAGCAGCATTTTTCACCACCTTCTCCAAATTGCTTCGGGACTTCATTTGGGGGAGTAGTCGACACAGGCTGTCATTAGCAAAATTGTACCTTCCGACGGATCAGGGGGGACTGGCGGCGCCTTGCTTAGAGCACTACTACCTGGCCGCACAGCTGCAGTGGATTGACCGCTGGTTTGCGGATAAAGGTAGTGAAGACACAGCGTCTACGTTGCCCCCGTACTCCCTGGAGCAGCTCCTTACGCTCTTCCACCCAGCTGTTAAACCTGCAGTGCCGGCGCCGCTCTTCCTGAAGGTGGCATACAAATGCTATCGCAGAAGCCTATTTCTCACCAGAACTATGACCACATATGCGCCAGCGCTGCCACTAATGGGCTCCCCTGGCGGAGCACGGGCGCTCAATTCTCTTGCACTCACACACTGGCAAGAGGCCGACAAACAGACCTTAGGAGATTTGTACCGCGATGGCACACTTATACCATATGACTCCCTGGTGACGGAAGATGGGTTGCTGCCCAGTCAATTCCTCATGTACCGCTCACTGGTTGCGACCCTGACCGCTAAATGGGGAGACATGTCCATGGAGCCACACCAACACCTCACCATACAATACCTTCACGTAATGGGGAGGAGTAGGCATCTGATCCGTTGGTTTGCAGCGTCGTTGCGTACTCACACGGCGCTCACATTGGAGCCTCTTCGACACAAATGGGAGACTGACATGGGGAGATCATTAGCAGATAAGGAATGGGAACGGGTGTTGAGAAGCCCAGTGTGCATACCCAGAAATCTGAGGTTCCGGCAGATCCAGTTGTTAATTATACACAGGACGTACCTCACGCCGCAGGCGGTCAATAGGTTTTTTCACGGCACGGATGCAGTGTGTCCTAGATGTGCTGAACCCGGGGTGTGTATGGTCCACATGCCATGGAGCTGTCCCGGGCTCCATACGTACTTGCACTGAATTAGCGAGCTGCTGCGCGTGAGCACTGGCCGTAGTTTACCTTTCGAATGGGCTGTATATCTGCTGCACCAGTTCTGCAGAACCCCGGCCACAAAGGTAGTGTCCCAGATTCTGGATCTGGGTATGGTAGTTGCTAAGCGATTGCTAACAAAGAGATGGAAGGCACTTGACCCACCTCATGCGCGAGCATGGAGACATTCGGTTTTTGCATGGGCCAGGGCAGATGGAACCGCCATCAGAAGGGATGAAACGCTGGGACTGCAGAAGGAACCCATAGCTGAACAGTGGGAGGGTATACTTCAGACACTTCAGAGGGCTGAGGAGGGGGGCTCAGGGGGACAGCTTGAGGGGAGGGACGGGGTGATGGGGCAGGTGCAGATGTTTTAGACCGTGTGAGACTGTGATGTTCCATGTGGGAGCTGATGGATATTGTCAGTGGGGAGGAAAATGGTAGTGGCTGCTGCGGGAAAGCTACAGTCAGTCTGCAATACTATGATGTGCTGTTGAGGAGGTCGGGGGTGCGGGGGGAAGGGAGATACGGGTACTAATACCGGGCTGCGTAATGATTGTTAGATGTTAATTGTTCTTATTCTAATTCTAATCTGTCTGTTTTCCAGTCCACGATGAAGACACTGTAAGACTTTACTTAGAGGAATGCTGAACGCAAACAGTCTCCGATCTGTGATGCATTGCAGGAATGATAGCGGCCGTATGCCGTTCTTGTGGGAAATCCAGTGCGGTAGTCGCACTGTGTATATTCATTGGACTCTGCCTTCCTGTAATGAAAGTATGATTATATTGTTGATACATGCCGTTATGCATAGACAATACAGAAATATGCTTCTTGCGAGGTATTGGAAATTCAATAAAAAAAGATTTAAACAAAAAAATAAGGGACGAGCACGCTACACCGAATTCTGTTACTTTCCTTCCAAACGTGGCAAAGCATCATGATGGCCATATAAAAAGGACAAGTCAGAGCTCGCCACAAGTCCTCGAGAAGCACCTCCTGCTCAAAAGCCGACCAGGGCAAATGGGGCATTCCATTCTAGTGACATAATCAACAAATGGGCAAATGAGAAAAGGTCCATCAGCAAATTCAAAGCCTCAAATTATAACTTTTAACATCAATGGTCATAATCGGAAAGTTAAAACAGCGGACATTGAACAGGTATGGGACCTCACGAACCACACTGGGGCAGGCAGGCAGAACTCCCTTTTAAGCATAAAAAGCTACAAAAAATAATAGTCAACATGAACGAGCATGGCAGCGCAACCCAATTACTAGATGTGAACCAGGCATTTGAAACCATCAACCTTTCTCCACCAAGGTAGCCCCTGAAGCTCTCCTACAACAGGAGCACTCCTCAACATCAGGTGCGAGGGCTCTACCAACTTCTTCTATGTCATGCGCTCACCTGGTTCCAACCGCGGAGCCGACGCTGGAGTCATTGCAGCAACTCCTATCCCTCCTGAGGACAGGACATAACGAGGAACTAACCCTTAGACACACCCTGTCTACAAGGGGTAAGGGGATTGGGACAAAAAAAAGAAACAAGAGACTTGCGGTGCTGGTGCCGGTCAGCAACTGTGCTGCACAGCTTTAACTGGAGACCCTCCGAGTCTGAGAGGTAAATCTGCACAGACAAGTCCATATTCTTGGTGACGCCGATACTCCAGCCTGCTTACTACTATTAAGGGATAGTGTGCACTAACCTAAGAACAAGTACTTAGCTTAGTGCTTGAACTTGTCCTAAGTTCAAAGAAGGTCTTGAGGTCTTGACTCAGGAGGTCGCCGGGGGACTGGAGTAGCTGAGCATGAGGCGGACACGAAGGATGCGTTGAGGGAGCTAAGGGAATCTCCAGAGGAGGCGAGGAACTGTAGATCAGTTGAGTGCTGCCAAGGGCCTGTCGATTCAGCAGGTGAGTGAGTAGAAAGGAAGCTTGTTCCACAGGGAGCATAGGCCAAGCAACAGGCTTGAGGATGGGTGTGGATTAAATAAGATGTTCAGGTCCAATGGATACAACGGGATCACATGTGGCACGTGGCACACATGGCAGTCTGGAATGTTCTTCTCAGCTTCTGAAGGAAACACGTGTTAGTACACTGGCTTTGACCTTGCAGCAAGAGCAGGTGCAAACTAACGGATGGAATCTGTTAGACCTGGCACCTTGGCGTGAGTTTCCCTTCCACTTTTTGATGGTGTGCCTCGACTGTTTTGCTGGTGTTGTCCGCTCAGGGCACTGCGCCACGGCTAATCCGTGCCGCAGTGCAAGTGCTCCCTAAGTAAAGTGTACCTGTAATTGATGTCCATGATTGGTTCATTGGATTCACTGTCAGTCCCCAGTAAAGTGCACCGGGGTGCCAGGGCTTGTGAATGCCAATGCTGCTGGTGGGCTTGCAGCGCTGGTTGCGCCACCCACGGAAGCGGCCTTGTAAAGTGTGTCTAGGGCCTGCCACCGCAGACCCTGTGCGCGGTCTGGGACCGTCGCGCTGACTGCGCAAGTGCCCCCACTTGCCAGTCCCTAAACCTTCCCTTACCTACATATTAGCCACCCCTCTGGTAGGCCCACGGGCAGGGTGCATTGTAGGCATAAGGTAGGACATGCCCTGATGTGTGTGGCATGTCTTAGTAGTGAATTACAGCCATTTCCGTTCTTCACTATTGAAGGCTACCTGCTCTCCATAGGCCAGAATGGGCTGCCGGGATCACGCCAACGCTGTGACCCCAGTGGACTCAGAGAGCATGGTAGAAGTGTCAAGTTTAGTATGCCTGAACTCAGAATAATAAAATACTTCTTGTAGTCAAGTTTATTTTAATATCCTGGGTTTGTAAATACTACTTTTAGAAAGTTAGTATTTACTGACCTGACCATCTCAGTCCGCCTCTGCTGTGTGTATGTGTTCTGCCTGGCAACAGTAAGGAGCAGGGTTGGGGAATCCCCAGAGACAGGTTGGCTGCCAGGTGGTGGGTAGAGAGGTGACACCTGGAGGGGTGGGAGGAGTACACCTTGACTCTTGAATAGACCTGTGCTCTGCCACCACAAAGCCGGCGCCACCCCCTGTGGGGCGGCTGATGTCTCTGCCCTGCTGCTGAAAGGAAAGAGCAGAGTCACCATAACAAAGTGCTCCAGAACTGGACTGAGCCAGGCCTAGGCCCCCTGGCGCTAAAGAACAAAAGAATCATGGTATAAAAGTAGGAGCCTGGCTCCTAAGAAATCAGAATCCTGTTTACCACAAAGAACCTCTGCCCGACTAGAAGGAGAAGAAGACGCCGGAGGAGCTGGCCTGCTGCTTGCCTTGCTGAGAAAGGAGAGGAAGAGACTTACTGAAAAGACTTTGCTACTTTGTGCTTGAACATTCTCCAAGGGCTTGATCTGAGCTTGCCCCCTGAACTGAACCCCAGGACCAGTGGGTTCTCTGTGCTTCTTGCTCATCCTCCAATTCGAGCCGTGTGGGCATCCCGCTGGAAAAGAGACTGCGCCCCTCATCGCCCCTCCTAGGGCCGTGACACTCAGAAGCTCGCCTGCCTCCAACCCGTGAGAGCCCCGCTCCGTCCCGAGCCGCTCTCTGTCCCCGGGCCAGGCCGCCTGCATCCCTGTCACCGCCTGCTACTGGAGCGCGCTGACCGCGCTATCACCCCTCCCGCCGGAAGCCGTCCGACGACTGTGATCTACGCCGGGTCATCCAGCTGCACTGACCGTGCCCTGCGACCCCGCTTCGCTATCCCCGGACATCTCAGGCCGCGCCGCCCCCGCTGTGGAGACCCTCCTGCACCGCCGTGCTAAAGGGTCGCTGGCCGCGCCTGCCTACGTGCCCACACCTGCTGATTGAGGACCCAAGAACACTTCTTAAGCCGAGAGTCGCACCGACCTGTGCCGACTCTCCACATCACGAAAGAAGTTCCAGTATCGGGCTCGGGCCCGCAACGCCTTATTTCCCCGTTCGCAGGAGCCGATCTCTGTGAGTACTGGAACCACAAGTAACATTTGCAAGAGACTACAAAGTATCCATTTGAAACTACGAACAACGAACATTTGCCTGCTTTACAACCTGGTGGCATAGCGAAAACGTTATTGGTCTTGTGATAAGTCTGCTGAGATATATATACCTTATTTTTACATAAAGAATCGTATTTTTATATATATCCAAGTCTGGTGTCCGTTTCTGGGGGGATTGATGTATTTACTGTGTGTACGATTGTAAGTGCTTAACCAACAACGCCTGAGGAATCGCCTTGGCTGCTCACGCCACGCACCTAGAGGGTGAGCAAGGGTCATTCGCGAGGGGTTATCCTGCGCCCTGACGTGGAGGAGAGGGTTCCTGCTTGACACAAGGGCAACCTTGCGGCAACCAGAGATCCCCGACTCTAACATTGTTGGCAGCGGTTGGGATTTCGGATTTGCACTTGTAATTTGCATACAGTGAATTATTAATCACCAGATAGTGAGAGCAGACCAAATAACGCAGCCACAGGTTTTTAATTGTTGAACTTTGTTGAGACATCTGCCATTACTGCAACCATGCCTGGCTCGCACTCCGCTGGAAGAGCACTCTCTGTGATTTCTGGAATAGATGAGGTGGATTGGGAGAGACTGGAAGGCTACTCGATGGAGCAATTGAAAGGCTACAGTGTAAAGTTCCGAGTCCCCCATGCTGGATTCAAGAGGAAGACCCAGTACACCAAGGCGTTGAGAGCCTGGAAGGAGTCAAGAGACCCACGGAATGCGGGGGACATCGTTCCGCCCGACAACCTTGAGGAGCCCAGCAGAGTCCGGTCGCCAGAGGAACTGGCAGACAGGGCAGCCGACAGGGCGCATGCAATGGAGATGGCAAAGTTGGCCGGACAAATGGAAATGGAAAAGCAGAAGTTGGCCCTGGAGGCACAACAACGCCAAATGGATCATGATATAAGATTGAAGGAGTTGGAGCTGAAGGCGAAAAGTTTGGACACCGCTCCTTCTGGTGGCAGCGCTCCACCAGCGCAGGTAGAGTCCAAGGTGTACATCCCCAAAGACGTAGTAAAGGAGTATTTTAGAAAGGATGACATAGGGCAGTGGTTTAGAGCCTACGAGGTGGCCATGTCCTCACACCGGGTCCCTGAGAAAGACTGGGGAGCGGGGTTGTGGGGAAGGTTCCTTGCGGAAGGGCGGGACACACTGTTAGATTTGCCCTTAGAAGTCCAGACCTCATACCCCCATATGAAGGAAGCTTTAATGACCAGGTATGGGTTAACTCCTGAGCTATATAGACAGAGGTTCAGGGAGACCAAGAAGATCCCTGAGAGTACGTATGTGGAATATGTGACCTTTTTCTGCAGAGCGCTGGATGGTTGGGTGAAGGGTAGCAAAGTGAATGATTATCAAGGGCTGCTTGATTTAATTGCATGGGAGCACTTGTCCAGTCAATGTTTTCCTGAGCTACGCCAGCACCTGATAGATAGCAAGCTGTCCAACCCGAGGAAGCTTGCTGAGGAGGCGGACCGCTGGCTCAGCACCAGGGTCCACAAGGGTCAAGTGGGAGACTCCGCCAAAGGTGGGCAGGGTCCCCAGCAGAAGAGTGGGGGGGACAAGGGTAAACAGAAGGGGTTCCAAAAAGGCCCCCAAAGTAATTCCCAAGGGAACCAGCAGAAGGGTTCTCAGCCTCCCCCACCCCCGCAGCAGAACGGGGCCCCGACAGGTAGACCTGTTCCAAAGGGGCCCTTCAATTGTTATAGGTGTGGTGACCCGGGTCACATTGCCTCTGATCCTAAGTGTCGCCTGTTTGGTAAGACCGCACCCACTGGTGCTCCACCCCGGCAAGTAGCTAGTGTTAACTTTGGGGAGGAGGTAGCAGTCCAGGAGGGTGGGGGTCCCGGGCAGATGACCCTAGTCTCGCTAGGAGACAGTGAGATGGTCCCTGTAACCTACCTGCCCTCTAACACTAAGAAATATGGGCAGGTGGTGACCATCAATGGAAAGAAGGTTGAGGCTCTTAGAGATACAGGAGCCAGCGTGACCTCGGTGAGGCAACACCTGGTGTCTCAAGAGCAAATTGTACCCAATGCCTACTGTAGGGTTGTCAATGCTGACAACGTAGAGAGTCGTTGTCCAATGGCTCAAGTTCCCTTTGAGTGGGGGGAGGTCTCTGGTACTCTACAAGTCGCTGTGAGAACTGACATGCCTGTAGACTGTCTGCTAGGGAACGACCTGGAGAGTTCCCCTTGGGAAAAGGTGGAGAAGACCACGCATCTGAGGATGGTGGGTCTACCCGACTGGGCGTGCGTGACCACCCGGTCTATGGCAGCCAGTAGGGGTGTTGAGAGGGTCCTGGAGCCTGAGGGAGAGGTCCAGGAACCGGCCTTATGGAGAAGGCGCAGGAGGCGCGGGAAACCGGCCCCCGAAGTTCCCACGGCCCAGGAGGAAGTAGACCCTGAGGGGGATGCTCTGGAGCCTACCGGGGAACAGATTGCCGAACTGGGAGACTTGCCTGAGCTGACCCATTGGCAGCAAGAAGGAGGTCCCTCAAGGGAGGAATTCTGCAGGGAGCAGAAAGAATGCCCTTCTCTCGTGGGTATGCGGCAACAGGCTGCAGACCAGGCCAATGGTGTTCAGGCCAAAACACACTACGTGTACTGGGAGGGTGACCTCCTGTATTCCGAGCCTAAGGCTGCTGAACCTGGGTCAGCCCGTGTGCTGGTGGTACCCCAGAAGTTCAGAACCTTCCTACTGGGGCTGGCTCACGATGTGCCGTTAGCAGGACATTTGGGGATGGACAAGACCTATGACAGGCTTGTCACCCACTTTTACTGGCCCCAAATGCATAAGAATTCAGATTCCTACTGCAGAACCTGTCAGACTTGCCAGGCAAGTGGTAAGAGCGGAGGGAAGCATAAGGCTCCTCTGCAACCTTTCCCTGTGGTCGGTACGCCATTCCAACGAGTGGGTATTGATATTGTGGGGCCTCTGGACCCCAAGACAGCCCTGGGCAACAGGTTCATCCTGGTCTTGGTGGACCATGCCACCCGGTACCCTGAAGCCATCCCTCTGAGGACAGTGACGGCCCCCGTGGTGGGACGGGCACTGATGGGAATTTTCTCCCGAGTGGGATTCCCTCTAGAGGTGGTGAGCGACAGGGGGACCAATTTCATAACCACATATATGAAATCCCTGTGGAAGGAGTGTGGGGTAACTTACAAGTTCACCACTCCTTACCATCCCCAAGGAAATGGGTTGGTTGAGAGATTCAACCGAACCCTCAAAGGCATGATCATGGGCCTGGACGGTCCAATGAGGCGTAAGTGGGACGTCCTCTTGCCATGCCTGCTCTTCGCTTACCGAGAGGTGCCGCAGAAGTCTCTAGGGTTCAGCCCCTTTGAGCTTCTGTATGGTCACCCGGTAAGAGGACCTCTGAGTTTGGTAAAGGAAGGCTGGGAGCAATCTCCCAGGAAACCTCCCCAGAATGTATATAGTTACATGCTGGCCTTCCGAAACCAGACTCGGCGTTTCAGGCAACTTGCTGAGGCAAATCTGGAAGCCAGCCAGGAGGAGATGAAGCGGTGGTACGACCGGAATGCCACTCTGGTAGAGCTTCAACCTGGACAAAAGGTGTGGGTCTTGGCCCCAGTGGAGCCGTGTGCACTTCAGGATAAGTGGACAGGTCCATTTGAGGTTGTGGAGCGCAAAAGTCCTATCACCTACTTGGTGGACATGCAGACTCCCAGGAACCCTTTGAGGGTCCTACATGTTAACCGCCTTAAGCCCCACTTAGAGAGGACCGAAGTGGGCATGCTGCTGGCCACTGATGATGGAATGGAAGAGGAGACCGAGCCTCTTCCTGACCTCTTAGTGGCCTCTGAGAAAGATGGGTCAGTGGATGGAGTTAACCTCTCACCCACCCTGACGCCCGAACAACAGGAAGATTGCCGCCACTTGCTGGGACAGTTTTCCGACCGATTCTCCCTGGTTCCTGGTGTCACAGATTGGTGCGTCCATGATGTGGACACAGGAGACAGCTTACCTGTAAAGCACAAGGCTTACAGGGTAACTGACAGGGTCAGAGCTTGCATTAAGGAGGAGGTCTCCAAAATGCTTGCGCTAGGGGTGGTTGAGTCCTCCAGCAGTCCTTGGTCCAGCCCCGTGGTCTTGGTCCCCAAAGCTGCTGCGCCGGGAGCCACACCTGAACTCCGGTTCTGTGTGGACTACAGAGGACTCAATTCAGTAACGAAGACTGACGCGCACCCCATCCCCAGAGCTGATGAGCTCATTGATCGGCTGGGGGCTGCCCGGTTCCTCAGCACGTTTGATTTAACGTCTGGGTACTGGCAGATCGCCTTGACCGATGGGGCCAAAGAGAGGTCCGCATTCTCTACACCAGATGGGCACTTCCAGTTCCGAGTCATGCCATTTGGGATGAAGAATGCCCCTGCCACCTTTCAGAGGTTGGTCAACCAGGTACTGGTTGGGCTGGATGCGTTCAGTGCCGCCTACCTGGATGACATCGCAGTGTTCAGTGCCACCTGGCCCGAACACCTGCGCCACCTCTGGGAAGTGTTGATGGCTCTGCGCCGAGCAGGCCTCACGATCAAGGCAAGCAAGTGTCAGATCGGGCAGGGTTCCGTGGTGTACTTAGGACACCAAGTGGGGAGTGGCAAGGTGGCACCCTTGCAACCCAAAATCGAGACCATCCTGGCTTGGGAACCCCCCAAGACGCAGACCGCAGTGAGGGCCTTCCTGGGGCTCACTGGGTACTACAGGAGGTTTGTCAAGGGCTATGGAACGATCGTTGCCCCCTTGACAGAGCTGACTTCCAAGAAGCAGCCCAGGAACGTGATTTGGACTGACACCTGTCAGAAAGCTTTCGACACCCTGAAGACTGCCATGTGCACGGCGCCCGTGCTCTTGGCCCCTGACTTCTCCAAGGAATTCCTAGTACAGACAGACGCTTCAGAGCATGGTGTAGGGGCTGTTCTCTCACAGATGACTGAGGAGGGCTGGGACCAACCCGTAGCCTTCATCAGTAGGAGGTTACTTCCACGGGAAAGTAGGTGGAGTGCAATTGAGCGAGAAGCATTTGCTGTGGTCTGGGCGCTGAAGAAGCTAAGACCCTACTTGTTTGGGTCTCACTTCCGGGTTCAGACGGACCACAGGCCCCTCAGATGGTTGATGCAAATGAGGGGTGAGAACCCGAAGCTGTTGAGGTGGTCCATCTCCCTACAGGGTATGGACTTTACGGTGGAACACCGTCCTGGTACAGATCACGCCAACGCTGACGGTCTGTCCAGGTATTTCCGCCTTAGTGACGAGGAACCCCCTGGGCAAGGGTAGTTCTCCCCACATTTCAGCTGGAGGGGACACGTGTTAGACCTGGCACCTTGGCGTGAGTTTCCCTTCCACTTTTTGATGGTGTGCCTCGACTGTTTTGCTGGTGTTGTCCGCTCAGGGCACTGCGCCACGGCTAATCCGTGCCGCAGTGCAAGTGCTCCCTAAGTAAAGTGTACCTGTAATTGATGTCCATGATTGGTTCATTGGATTCACTGTCAGTCCCCAGTAAAGTGCACCGGGGTGCCAGGGCTTGTGAATGCCAATGCTGCTGGTGGGCTTGCAGCGCTGGTTGCGCCACCCACGGAAGCGGCCTTGTAAAGTGTGTCTAGGGCCTGCCACCGCAGACCCTGTGCGCGGTCTGGGACCGTCGCGCTGACTGCGCAAGTGCCCCCACTTGCCAGTCCCTAAACCTTCCCTTACCTACATATTAGCCACCCCTCTGGTAGGCCCACGGGCAGGGTGCATTGTAGGCATAAGGTAGGACATGCCCTGATGTGTGTGGCATGTCTTAGTAGTGAATTACAGCCATTTCCGTTCTTCACTATTGAAGGCTACCTGCTCTCCATAGGCCAGAATGGGCTGCCGGGATCACGCCAACGCTGTGACCCCAGTGGACTCAGAGAGCATGGTAGAAGTGTCAAGTTTAGTATGCCTGAACTCAGAATAATAAAATACTTCTTGTAGTCAAGTTTATTTTAATATCCTGGGTTTGTAAATACTACTTTTAGAAAGTTAGTATTTACTGACCTGACCATCTCAGTCCGCCTCTGCTGTGTGTATGTGTTCTGCCTGGCAACAGTAAGGAGCAGGGTTGGGGAATCCCCAGAGACAGGTTGGCTGCCAGGTGGTGGGTAGAGAGGTGACACCTGGAGGGGTGGGAGGAGTACACCTTGACTCTTGAATAGACCTGTGCTCTGCCACCACAAAGCCGGCGCCACCCCCTGTGGGGCGGCTGATGTCTCTGCCCTGCTGCTGAAAGGAAAGAGCAGAGTCACCATAACAAAGTGCTCCAGAACTGGACTGAGCCAGGCCTAGGCCCCCTGGCGCTAAAGAACAAAAGAATCATGGTATAAAAGTAGGAGCCTGGCTCCTAAGAAATCAGAATCCTGTTTACCACAAAGAACCTCTGCCCGACTAGAAGGAGAAGAAGACGCCGGAGGAGCTGGCCTGCTGCTTGCCTTGCTGAGAAAGGAGAGGAAGAGACTTACTGAAAAGACTTTGCTACTTTGTGCTTGAACATTCTCCAAGGGCTTGATCTGAGCTTGCCCCCTGAACTGAACCCCAGGACCAGTGGGTTCTCTGTGCTTCTTGCTCATCCTCCAATTCGAGCCGTGTGGGCATCCCGCTGGAAAAGAGACTGCGCCCCTCATCGCCCCTCCTAGGGCCGTGACACTCAGAAGCTCGCCTGCCTCCAACCCGTGAGAGCCCCGCTCCGTCCCGAGCCGCTCTCTGTCCCCGGGCCAGGCCGCCTGCATCCCTGTCACCGCCTGCTACTGGAGCGCGCTGACCGCGCTATCACCCCTCCCGCCGGAAGCCGTCCGACGACTGTGATCTACGCCGGGTCATCCAGCTGCACTGACCGTGCCCTGCGACCCCGCTTCGCTATCCCCGGACATCTCAGGCCGCGCCGCCCCCGCTGTGGAGACCCTCCTGCACCGCCGTGCTAAAGGGTCGCTGGCCGCGCCTGCCTACGTGCCCACACCTGCTGATTGAGGACCCAAGAACACTTCTTAAGCCGAGAGTCGCACCGACCTGTGCCGACTCTCCACATCACGAAAGAAGTTCCAGTATCGGGCTCGGGGCCCGCAACGCCTTATTTCCCCGTTCGCAGGAGCCGATCTCTGTGAGTACTGGAACCACAAGTAACATTTGCAAGAGACTACTAAGTATCCATTTGAAACTACGAACAACGAACATTTGCCTGCTTTACAACCTGGTGGCATAGCGAAAACGTTATTGGTCTTGTGATAAGTCTGCTGAGATATATATACCTTATTTTTACATAAAGAATCGTATTTTTATATATATCCAAGTCTGGTGTCCGTTTCTGGGGGGATTGATGTATTTACTGTGTGTACGATTGTAAGTGCTTAACCAACAACGCCTGAGGAATCGCCTTGGCTGCTCACGCCACGCACCTAGAGGGTGAGCAAGGGTCATTCGCGAGGGGTTATCCTGCGCCCTGACGTGGAGGAGAGGGTTCCTGCTTGACACAAGGGCAACCTTGCGGCAACCAGAGATCCCCGACTCTAACAGAATCAATTAGCAGGAAACAAACGTATCGCTTTGTCTAAACATGTGTGTGAGAAAGTGCCCTCTTTCTGCATGGTATGCCCCCACTTTTTCCTGAATTGCTGATGTTCTTTGACTGAGTGTGCCCTGGGCTCTTGATAATCAGGTACCCAGTGCCTATGCTCCTTCCCTAAAACTGCATTAAAGCCTAAACCCAATTGGCATCTCTGGCCACATGTCAGCCCCTGGTAAATGGTACCACAGGTACCCAGGGCACTGTGACCAGAGAAGGCCTCTAAGGGCTGCAGCATTTATTGTGCCACCCTCAGAGGCCATGTACCCTGACACCACCACACTGCCTTTGCAGGCTACGTGTCTTGGTTCAGAAAAAAGTGAAGAGTCGACATGGCACACATCCCTGTGTGCCATGCCCACAAACCACTGCTCTGGCATACATTAGTCAACCCCTCTAGCTGGGTGCCCTATGCCAGTGGTGAGGGTACAGGTGCATGAGCCCTCTACCCCTACAGTACCCAGGTCCATTCCTGACCCCTGTAAGTGCAGTGCACAACAGAGGGCATCTTAGAGATGCCCCCTGAAACTCGACCAACTCCTAGTGACCTGACTGAGTGGCTACTTAGACTGCCACCACCAGACATGTTTCTGAACCCCTGGGTCGAGAGCTTGCTGCTCTTGGGGGCATTAAACAATGCACATCCTGGGACGAGGTGCCAAGCCTCCTCCCCCAGGATTGGCAGGGTTCACAAAGGAGAAGCTTCAAAGGCATGCCACCTTTGTGAGCCTCTTCAGACCATTTGCTGCTTTCAGCAACTGGTCCCCACTGGTTCTACCCCCCACTTTGGGCAGGAGAACCAACGGGAAAATAAGTGAGGAAAAGAGGTGTGCCCACCTCTGCCAACTCCACTCCTCAGGTGGGGGAGGCAAGGTGAAGCACAACCTTGAGTCCCCGCCATCTTGAGGATGGGGGGGACTCAGCCAACCAGGGACAGGCTCCTGCCCCCCTCCCACTGGAGAGTGGCAGAATAGGGGGTTTACCCACCCCAGGGAAGGGACTCATTGGTCCCAGCCCTTTACCTACCTGTAATGCCCATAAATTTAGTATTTAGGGAGCACCCTGAATATTTCTTCCTCAGATCCAGCCTACCTACAAGAAGAAAAGAAGAAGGACGAAGAGCCGTGCAGAGCTAACAAGAGGACAACGCCTACTGACTTGGCCCCAGCCCTACAGGCTTGTCTCCCCTGGAACCTGCTCCTGCGAAATCCTGGCGTGTCCAGAGGCAAGCAACCTCACAAACCCTGGAGGATCTACCTGCCTTCACTTCCCAGACTGTTTCGCCTGTAAACACCAGACGTGTTTAAACTGCAGTTTCTGGTGCCAGCCAGAGACCGCGAATCCAGCCCACTCTGCACCTGCCGAACCCGGCCCGAGCTTGCGTAGAAAAACACCACGAGGCGGTCCCCTGGCAATCCTGACCCGAGATCCAGCAACCCCTGACCTGCCTCAAGCCTCCAGACAACGCCTGCAGCCTCAATCCAGAGGACCCCCCTACCGCGACAAGAGCGGGTAAAAAAATCCAACGTCACAAGCCACCCCTGCACCCGATGCCCCACGGCCTTTTGTGCCCAAACCAACGGTACCTAACCAACCCACAACTTCCCAACTTATGCCTCGAAGTGGTCGTCGCACCCAAAAGATCCTCGTCTCCGAGCCTGCAGTGTTTCTTTGTCCCGGGGGTTCTCCATTGAAAACAACAGGGCACCCGAACTCAAAACAGCACCCTGCACCCGGCCGCTCTAGTGCCGATGAGGGTGCAACTTTGGTTCTACTTTGGTCCCCAACTTGCCCTGAGGTTAACCATAAGAGCTTTGCTCCCACCACCTTGTGGCCTGCTTGCCAGCAGCCACCAACCAGAGGCCCCCTATCGCCATTTGGATAACATTGGACCGGAACGCTCTGCACCCAGCCACCGTGTGCCGCTGAGGGTGCAACAACAGTGCATCACTGACCCTGGGAGACCCCTGAGTCTAACCCCAGAACCTTAACTCCCACAGTTGATTACTTACCTGTGAACCGTTAACCTGTTTTCCTTCCATAGGATAACATTGACACTTTTTCTTCAAAAAGTTTCCAATTGTGGAGTTTTGAAACCTAAAAAAAATTCTTTAAAAATCGCACAGATAACCAAAACGTGTTTACTCACCTGTTTGCAGGAAATGTCCCAGTGCTGAATTTAGGTATCCAGCACTGAGTTAGAAAAGTAACGTGAAAAGTAACTTACCTGCAATTTATTGTCGGAGCCCATTCATTTCAATGTACTGCTCCAAAAAGTTTCAAAAGTGTGGAGTTTTGAAAACTGAAAATATTCTTTAAAAATCATGCGAATAACTAAAACGTAATTACTTACCTGTTTCTAGGAAATGTCCCAGTGCTGAATCTAGGTATCCAGCACTGAGTTAGAAAAGTAACGTAAAAGGTAACTTACCTGCAATTTACTGAAAAAGCCTATTCATTCCAATGTACAGTATTTGCTAAATGTTGCATACTACTGCTCCCCTGTAAATCAAACAAAGTACAAGTTCTATCGCATTTTCAAACTATCCTATATTGAGTAACTTATTACTGAAACATATTTAATGATTACCTGTACCAGGCGTGCTTGGTTCTTAAAATAAACAGTATATTTTTATACAACAACAATTGGCCTAGAGTTCATTTCTTTAGTGTGTGAATTCATTTGCTGACTGAGTGTGTACATCAAATGCTTAACACTATCCTCTGATGCTGCCTTACTGCTCAACCAAGCTACCACTTTAGAGAGTAAGGTTCTATCTATCTTTAACCTCTGCCTACCTCTGGGGACTCTTGGACTCTATACACACTGTGCCTCACTTTGATGCAGTATATATAGAGCCAGATTCTTGCAGTGTACAAGGGAAATCACTCCAAGAGCCTAGTACCAGCGGGAGCAAGGCAAGCCATTGGTTCACGTGTTCAGGGAATGCTTGCAAGCTCAGGCGTAATGGAGTCAGGGGGTTTGGGGAAACTTGGGCATGAGATCATAGTGCACTATAAGGCACCACAGGGGTAGCGTAACGTGAGCCCTGCATGCCAGGCCTACTCCACAGAGGGCGCAAGAGGGAGCCATGACATTCTAAAACCAGAAGACGCCACACAAGGTACACAGATATCCTCAGCAGAGGAAACATCCTGAGACTCCCAGCAGAGATCCCGACCTGAAAAAGAGAACTTCACGGGCTCTATAATCTGCTGCACTCCGAATCCTCACAAACGAAGGCCACTCAATCTGAACTTTCATTAGCAACAAGGGGCAAAGAGGAAATAGCGACTCCGATTCCAAAGTTTGCCCGTGCATTTGAAATGTGGATAAAAATGCACAAGATTCTCGGATACCCAAAAAATAGCTCTCGTCTACTCAGGCTTGCGGGGTCCCGGGGCAATTCAGCCAATGAATGCATGGCGACAACACAAACAAAGTTGACTGATAACTTACGCCTGCAACCGAGGGACTGTATTTCATTTGTGCATAATAGCCCATTCATTTAGCATCCACATAGAACTGGGGCATCGGTGGCAGCATTACAGCTCCTCTTAGGGAATATTGCAGCTGCCAAAACCCTACTGCAGGACGGTGTTCCACCAAAGGACTGGAAAAACTGTGAGATCATGGACCAGCAAGAGACTTGGACAGGGGTACCTTTGTCTGTGGAAGGCTACATGCTCCACCAAAGGACTGGAAAAACTGTGAGATCATGGACCTGCAAGAGACTTGGACAGGGGTACCTTTGTCTGTGGAAGGCTACATGCACCACCAAAGGACTGGAAAAACTGTGAGATCATGGACCTGCAAGAGACTTGGACAGGGGTACCTTTGTCTGTGGAAGGCTACATGCTCCACCAAAGGACTGGAAAAACTGTCAGGTCATTGACCTGCAAGAGACTTGGACAGGGGTACCTTTGTCTGTGGAAGGCTACATGCTCCACCAAAGGACTGGAAAAACTGTGAGGTCATGAACCTGCAAGAGACTTGGACAGGGGTACCTTTGTCTGTGTAAGGCTACATGCTCCACCAAAGGACTGGAAAAACTGTGAGATCATGGACCTGCAAGAGACTTGGACAGGGGTACCTTTGTCTGTGGAAGGCTACATGCTCCACCAAAGGACTGGAAAAACTGTGAGATCATGGACCTGCAAGAGACTTGGACAGGGGTACCTTTGTCTGTGGAAGGCTACATGCTCCACCAAAGGACTGGACAAACTGTGAGATCATGGACCTGCAAGAGACTTGGACAGGGGTACCTTTGTCTGTGGAAGGCTACATGCAACACCAAAGGACTGGAAAAACTGTGAGATCATGGACCTGCAAGAGACTTGGACAAAAATATTGAATCCAAAATATCGTTGTAAATAATATAGCTTGTTAAAATACAGAATTTTTTTAATATCTTAAAAGTAATGTAAAATTAATGAAATAAATATAATTAACTAAAACATACTTAAAAATACTTAACCTTAAAATTGATAAATAATGAATGTAAGTTAAAAAAAATAAACAAGAATTTTTATTTATTAATACATATATATATATTAACTTCAGACTATTAAAAAATTCAATATTTTTATCGTAGGATAGCCGGAGGATAACATTTACTATTCCCACTCCAGTGAGTGCAACAGTATGGAAAGTGTTGGATAGCGGAAGGGTAAAAACTACTATTCCCACTCTAGTGAGTGCAACAGTAGGGAAAGCGTTGGATAGCGTAGGAGAATTATTTAATATACCCACTCCTGCAATATAATTTAACATTAATTAACAATTAATTATTTTGTAAAAATTAATTTACCACCATTTTCCCCTATAAACATAACCTACACTATTGTAACATTAATAAATATAATTAATGAACAATTAATTAATTACAATTAATATACTTAATTAACATACTTTGAAATTAATTGGTAATAATTAATATCTAATTAATTGCTAATTAATAACAATATCACACAGTTAACAAAGTTATCAATTAATTAATAATAAATTAATTACCGCAGCAATATACATTATTAAATATTAATGTATTAAGTAATACAATAATACATTCATTTCAATTAAATTACTTCCCACCCTATTCCCCTATAAACCCACAAACCCGCTACAGAATTCAATTACGCAAAAAACTTTTTAACATATCATTAACTAATTCTAAATAATTCTAAAAATATATATTATAAATTAAATTACTTCCCACCCTATTTCCCTATAAACCCACAACCCGCTGCGGAATTAAATTACAAAAAAATTAATTAACACAACATTCATTAATTTTACAAAATTCTCACATACATTACAAATATAATACATACTTTTAACACATATACTAACACTTAAAACACACAAAAAAAAACCAATATTACTAACTTCGATATTGTGGAACTCGATATTTCTTACCTGCATTTCAATATTCTACACCACTATATTTTTGGAATTCGATATTCTGTCCATTCAATATCAAAAACTCGATATTCTGTCCAGTCGATATTTTTTTTTTCGATATTGTGACTAGTAGTTACCCAGAAAAAGACCTACAAGGGCTTGGTGAACAAGGCTGTAAAGAGACACTCACATCTGGAAGAGAAAAATTCCTTTACTTGTTGATCTCATGCTTGGATGGTGATCAAACATTATGACAGCTTGAACCATCTCCACATCTAAGTATTACCTCAGCAGCACACACCAAGCAAAATCTGATGGCCTTACAGTCTGGCCAATTAACAGCGCTGGCCAACCACTGACCTGGAAACACAGTGGACTAAACATAGGCGGACTCTGTGGTGGCAAAAAGAGGACTTTATACACCTGATTTGTATGTCACCATGTGTACAAACCTCGCACCACTCTGAATAAACACAGTTTAAAGGCCAGAGGCGTTCGCTCAATGCAGAGAAGCCATGATAGCGGGTCTCAATCCAGCTGGCCCGCAGGTGAAGTGCTAGTTAGTAAAAATGTTATCATCAGACAAAAGTGCCTTTTTTTAAAGGTGACCTGAGTGCGAGCACAGTCTGCGTTACCTCGTGTCTGCACCTGAGGTGGCCCACAGGCCGATAGCGCAGTAGGGGAAGTTCTAGTCGCAGACCCATTTTGTAATTAAAAATGGGCAGGTCGCCAGGGTGGTAAAGGTCATAGTGTTGCCCAGAAAGATCTTTAATGATTTACGCTTCTCCTGCCCATCAAATAAACAACAAATAAATATTCTACTATTATGCAAATGTGCCAGTGGTTAAAAGTACCAAGAATGCCAACATACACAGTGCAGCACCGCCATGTGCTTATGAATTACCTAGTATTGATGCACTGCTGGCTGGAACAACTTGGGGTTCACCCTTATCAAGCCCAGAGAGCTTGCCACGTTTGGTCAACAACACATTAGTTTCACACAAGTGACAACAACAGAGGCCAATCGGACTTGACAGGCTGTTAGCGGAGAAGACAAGCAATTGGGACTGGCTCCGCTATCCTGTCAATGGAGTGGGATTAATTGTTTTTAAATGGAGTATCATATAAGGATCGACTACGTTTTATATATTATCATGCATTGTTGCATTTTAATTAGGTGCTCTTCATAATAGAGATGCCTCAATGCCATCGACAATGCTTGGTCCTGCAATTGGTAATGGATTTTCCTGGAGCTGATTTTTATCATGCAATACTTTATCAGGATGGGCGGTGTTTTATGTAGTTCCTAGCCCTGATGCTTTATACTTAGGCACCCGCCCCCCCCAGCAGATTTGCGTTGCTTTAAATGTAATATTGTTCTGGCATTTATTAACTGGGACAAACCTCTACTCATTCGGAATACACAGCACTCTATGAACTCCTAATGATGACACTCAACTCTACTCTTCGCCATTCCACTCTATGTTATGTTACCACAACTTGTATAGCGCAACAGCTGCCCCAGCAAAGGGGCGTCCCGCCGCTGACAGCAGAGTAACTGACACCTGCGGGTGGAACTGATAGTAGGGACAAAAGCAATAAGCGACCTCCCACATGACCTAAATTGCTTTAATGCTTGCTACTATATAGCATAGAGGCGAGTCATTTACTATTAATCTCTCCACACATGAGTTTAATTTTTGTAAAAATACTTTTATTTACCTTTTATTGCATTATTCATTTTTTTTAGTAATAAAAACTGTCAAATAACAATTTTGGTTAACATTGTCATGATTTCTTTCAACAATATTTTCCTGACCATGCTTACACAAATAGCAAAAATGCATTTCTTAACCCCTTCGCTGCTAGGCCAACACCCACCCCCCCCCCCCCCCACTTGCTAAGCCTTTTTTTTGGCTATATGGGTTAGTGCGCGCTTAGGCCCCTGTAACCTCTTGACGACTTAAGGTATCCACGCCAAATTTGGGTCCTTTTCTTCCAACATCATGGGGATTGTAAAGGTATGCAGGGTTTGTGTATTCCCCTGGAGGTGTCCCAGAAATTAGCCAAAATACAGCAAAATTTTGGTTTTTGGGGGAAAAATGGGAAAAACGGGCTGCAAATGAAAGCGTCTGGGTTTTTCTCTACAAATGGTATCAAAAAAGGGTTTTTGGGGCTGAAATCAACACTTTCCCAGCTTTTAGGGAATGACAGACTGGTCAGAAAACCAACATTTTTTACACAGGTTTGGCATTTTTCTGGGACATAGTCTATTTTTGCTGTTTTTTGTGCTTTCAACCTCCTTCCAGTTAATGGTAGAATGGGTGTGAAAGCAATAATGGATCCTGGAAAGCTATACATTTTAGAAAAGTAGATAAACTTCTGAATTCAGCAAGGGGTCATTTATGCAGATCCATCAAGGTTTCTTTATAGAAACTAACAGTTAAATATAAGAAAAATTGAAAATTAGTTGAAAAAAACTGCCTTTTCTGTCAACGTTTTCACCTGTAACTTCTTCTAATTAAGACAGCTCTTTGAAAGCAATATACCGTTACATCCGCTGGCCCTTCCTGGTTGTGAGGATATATAGGACTTGTAGGTTCACCAAGAACCCGACGAACCCAGAGTCAAAAACAGAGCAGCAATTTGCAGTGGTGTTTTATTATGTTCCGAGTATATAGCAATTGTTGTGGGAAAATGTATACATGGAAAAATCGGTATGAAAGACACCTATGTATTTCTGAAATGGAAACAAATTATAGAGTTTAGAAACAGTACATATTCGCACATTTTCGAAATTGGGAATACTCATACTAGCATGAGAATTATCTGTCATTTTTCAAAATGACTTCTTTTTACACAATGTCTTTCATTTGGAAGGCAGAAATGCATCAAAAATCAATAGGTAATAACAGTTGCTTTACAAATCTGAATTACCCTAAGTCTCCCGATAAAAATGGTACCTCACTTGTGTGGGTAGGCATAGTGCCCACAACAGTAAACGGCTCAAAACCCAACGTGAACACACCACATTTTCACAATGAAAATGTACCCTTTTTTTGCGAAGTCTCTAGCCATAGTTTTGAACCCTAGCTCTGCCGGCACCTAGGGAAACCTACCAAACCTATACATTTTTGAAAACTAGACACCCAGGGGAATCTAGGATGTGGTGACTTGACTGCCTCCCACCAGGGCCTGTTACCCAGAATCCCTCGCAAACCTAAAAAATTGTCCAAAAAACCACATTTTCCCCACATTTCTGTAGTGGAAAGTCTGGAATCTGCGTCGATCCACAAATTTCCACGCAACGCGCATTCCCCAAAGTCTTACAAGAAAAATGGTACCTCACTTGTGTGGGTTGGCCTAGTGTCCGCGACAGGAAATGGCGCAAAACGCATCGTGGACACACTTCAATTTCGCAGTGAAAAATTACCCTTTTTTGGCAAAGTACCTAGCTGTAGTTTGTGAACCATAGCTAACCTATACATTTCTGAAAACTAGACACTCTGGGGCTTCCAGGGAGGTATGGCTTGGGTGGACCCCCGAACGTTTTCTTACCCAGAATCCCCTGCAAACCTGAAATTTAGCTGAAAAAAAATCACTTTTTTGACACATTTTTGTGTGGGAAAGTTGTGGCATCACCGAGCTCACACAAATTTCCCACCACCCAGTGTTCCCCCAGGTCTGCCGATAAAAATGGTGCCTCACTTGTGTGGAAGACCCAAGTACCCGCAACAGGCAAGGGCCCCAAAAAGTTTTTGATATGCAATGTTGATGTCGCCTCTCTACGTTTTGGGCCCTTGCCTGTCGCGGGAACCTGGGCCTCCCACAGCAGTGAGGCACCACTTTTAGAGCAAATTTTAATTAGGGTGTGGGTTGCTTAAAACGGGCATGTCAATGTCCCCACCCTAATAAAAATTTGCCCCAAAATATCCCTGGCGTCTAGTGGGCTTTTTTCCCCCCCCGGAGGGCAGATTGATGGCTACTGCCCCATCTGCTCCCCAGGGGGGGCAGGAAGGCTGCAATTTTTGCGAGGGAGGGGGTGGGGGCATGGACGTGATTGTTTTGGGCTGCCACACTCTAATTTAAAATTGCCCTAAAAAAAACATGGTGACTAGTGGGCTTTTCGCCACCCCCAGGGGGGCAGATTGGGGGCTACTGCCCCCATCTGCTCCCCAGGGGGGGCAGAAAGGCTGTAATGGTCGTGGGGGCATTGGCATGCCCGTTTCAGGCAGCCCCCACCCTAAAAATAAATGGTGCAAAAACAAAATCCCTGGCATTTAGTGGGCAGAAAGACTAATTTTGTGGCCAGGGCATCGGCATGCCCGTTTTGGGCGGCCCCCACCCCTAATTTATACCCCAGAAGGTAATCCCTGGTGTCTAGTGGGCTTTCTATCCCCCGGGGGGGGGCAGATTGGGGCTACTGCCCCATCTACCCCTGGGGGTTAGAAAGGCTGTAATGGTGGTGGGGGGGGGGGCATTGGCGTGCCCGTTTTGGGCAGCCCCCATCCCCCCCAAAAAATGGGGCAAAAACAAAATCCCTGGTGTTTAGTGGGCTTTCTGCCCCCCTGGGGGGGGGGCAGAAAGACCGATAAAGTGCCTGGGGGGGTGGGGACATTGGCATTCCCGTTTTGGGCAGCCCCACCCCTAATAAATACCAATACAAAATCCCTGGTGTCTAGTGGGCTTTCTACCCCCCCGGGGGGCTATTGCACCCATCTACCACCCAGGGGGGGCAGAAAGGCTGTAATGGTGGTGGGGGGTGGGGGCATTGGTGTGCCCATTTCGGGCAGCCCCGATCCCCCCCACAAAATGGGGCAAAAATAAAATCCCTGGTGTTTAGTGGGCTTTCTGCCCCCCCCCAGGGGGGCAGGTTGGGGGCTACTGCCCCCGTCTACATCCGGGGGGGGCAGAAAGACTAATGGTGCCAAAAAGAATATGAGGGGAGCAAAGGCCCTTGCCCAAGGAGCCACTCCCCCCCTCCCTGGTGCCTAGTGGGTGGATCCCCAAGCAGGGATCCACTAGGGAGGGGTACCATTTGAAAGGGGAGATTCTCCCCTTTCCAACGATACCTCTCCTGAGTTTCTACATGCTCAAGGGGCTGAGATAGCCCCCTGAGCACGTAGAAACTGAAATGAGCTTCTTGGCTCATTTCAGTTTCACTGAAATGACGTCACTGCGACGTGCGCGCCGATTGTCATTTCAGGGAAACCAGGGTGGGGGCCTCAGGAGCTGGGGAAGCTCTTCCCCAGCTCCCGAGGCTATTTTAGCTTAAAGGAAATCCTTCTGGTGCCTGCACCAGAGGGATTTCCAACGCGATGTTTCATGACGAGCTGGACTCGTCATGAGCACACGACCACTGTGTGCCATGATGAGTCCAGCTCGTCATGAGCATCGTAGGGGTTTAGTAATCATCTCAATCTATGTAGAGAGAAAACCTTCAGAATATAAGCACAAAAGAACACAATTTTTTGGGAATTAAATTTTTTTTTTCCTAGAAAAAATATACCAATAAATACTGACCCCACATTCATACTTCTTTCACATACTCCGCATTCGTATCACTGACTCATACTATATACATTCAACCCTCCCAGTTCAACATTGCAAACTCCGATGGACAAAGATTAGGGTAAATCCAATAACGAGTCCAGACCCTGGAGCATCATTACTTTGCCCCTTACAAAATCCATTTTTATACAAATGAGAATACTCCTCACCTCTAAACACCCTGGAGACCTCCACCAGCAATGTTTCAAAGAAACCAAACGTGGAAACAGATAAAGACAATTTTTTTACAAAGACATTAAGTTCATATTATGTCTATAGTTTTCAAAGAAAAAGAGAAAGAAGAAAAGAAAACCAGTGGTGCCCACTTTAAGAGCAAGCTTCATTTTCAAAAGGAGCAAATTCGAAAAAGATTCTGAAAATAGTGCCCTTTTCCTTTCTTTCATGCATGATACTATGCATGCGGTTACCGGTCACTTGAAACTGTCCCGTCAGTGCACCCCGGCCAAAGAGTCAGTAACTCTCATGACTTCTGTTGGTATTCAGGGGCTCAGCTCAGCTGGCAAGAGCTCATTTAGGGCCTCATGTAGGTAGCCAAATACCGGTCGGTAACGGCCGATTTTCGGTAATTATACTGTTACCGACCGGTATTTAGGCTTTTGGAATGTAGGGGAACAATTTCTGTATTCGGAATTTACCGAATCGGTAAAATTACCGATTCGGTAATTTTACCGATTCGGTAAATTCCGAATACAGAAATGACATGTAGGGGGAGTGTGTGGGTGATGTTTGGAGTCGGTATTTACCACCAACTAATAGTTGGTGGTAAATGAAGAATGGATGTGGAAATGCATTTCAAAGCGCCTACAAGTGTGCAATGTGGCAGACATACATGCCCTTAGGGCATGTATGTGTGCCACATGTGCACACATGGCCGTTTCATGGGTGCAACAGGGTGTCATTGTGACACCCTGCCACCCTTGCATGTGTTCCCCCCATTACCGAATCAGTATTTACCGATTCGGTAATGAGGCATACCTTCCCATCAATGGGAAGGTATGCCTCATTACCGAATCGGTAAATACCGATTCGGTAATTACCGAATTTTAACGAATCGGTAATAATTACCGACTCATTACCTACATAGCATTTACCACTTCATAAATACCGAATCGGTATGATTCGGTATTTATGAAGTGGTAAATGCAAGCCCACCTACATAAGGCCCTTAGTCTGTGATCGTTCAAAGAGAGAAAGAGCAGAGCAGGGAGGACGATCTCTCTATTTTATTATTTACCCTATTTAGAACTCTATGGGCCTGATTCACAGAACTAACTTAAGACAAAATCCTAAACTTACTACCATTTTGGTATTCACAGAAGGCACTTACTCATTTCGGTATTCACAGAAGTTAGGAGTCCTAACTATACTACTACTAAACTGAGAAAAATCCTAATTTTAAGACTTTCGGTACTCACAGAAGGCATTTAGGAGTCCTAAAGTTAGGAGTCCTAACTTCTGTGAGTAAGTGCCTTCTGTGAATACCTAAATGGTAGTAAGTTTAGCATTTTGTCTTAAGTTAGTTCTGTGAATCGGGCCCAGTACGTTTCTTGCTCGTCTGCCTTCCACTGAGAAGATTTTCTGTGTTTTGCACACACGGGCAGACTTTTATCTTTCCAATGCTGGGACTAACGTCATTCGTTCTGTAATAGTTTTCCTTTTTCTGGAAAAAATAAAAATACAAATGTAGGGAATATTCTACTTGGTAGATATCCTGTGTCTCTTCACTAGGAGGACTCAATGTTTTGGTGTTTACCTCTTTATTTTAACTGGATAACTCTCCTGATCGTTTGAATAAACATTTTCATAACCACTGCGCCCTATCGGCGCTCATTCTTTTGTTCCGATGCACAGAGGATTGAAAAATATTCGAGAATCAGGGGCTGCTGCGTGTCACATGATGTAACTGAAAGTGTTATTTCTCCTTTACAGTTAAAGCTGCGTGGGCTCGCCCTCCCACTATTGCGGCCGGAAACCGAGCGTGTTCGGGGGCTGCTATTCACCGGGACAAAAACCCGGGGTCTCCCAGCCTTTGATGAGCCTAACAGTGCACGTGCCTCCGCCTAGTACCCTGGTCCCTCCTGGACACTCACCTGAACAAGCATTGAAAATGCAATAGGCCTCGCCTTTTATTAAGTCAAAGCCACTCAGCTGATGACTTGAGATTGACTGTTTTAGAAAAGCCACATATACCCCCCCCCCCCCCCCCCCAACGCAAATGCTTCCCAGTTCAGAGAACAGACATGGGTTTTCAGGCTACGCAGTCACACCCACGGCCTCAATGAGGAGATTCCATGGTTATCCGTTCCGTGACTGTAGCTGCGCAGAAGTGTCATGCTGTTGAGGAAAAATACTAGCACGATGATTGGTCGGGTGGTTTCGCCATCCATTAATTTACATCACCCTTCTGACGGGTCGCGTTCACGCTAATACCAAACCTGTTCACTGGAAATGTCTTCTTTGTCCTCTGAGGGTTGTACTCACACTACATAATTCCCATAGAACCAAGCTCGCAATGGAACATTACAGTTCCCATAGAGCCAGGGATGTCATGTGACGTTTTTGACATCCATGACTATCTTTCCCATGAGGCTGTGCGGGTTTGTAGTCCTCTGATTACTCGAGTAGTCTTAATTAGTGTCTCCAGTCAGGTCAAGCAGCCCTCCCAATAGTACTCATGGTCGGGTGGATTGGCCCTGAAGAAATCCCAAATTCCGTTCACTTATACCCCACGCTAATACCAACACTACAATGCCCCACAGTGCCAAGGCCGTCTGTGACCCTTGGCATCCAAGCAACTAAAGTACAGCCTCTCCCATGAGGCATGGCACCTCTGCGCTGTCTGATTCTGAGACTATGAAGGGTTTAATGGAAGCACCGGCTCCTTAGACCAGGAGCAGTGTGATGGCCGCTGCCCTTTGACCTGGCGGCGGGGGTGGTACTGCTATCTCCAGCAGGGGTGGATTTATGGCGTCGGTCGGCTTTCGGTTGTGTTGTGGCTGGGTTCCTTAGAAGCTCTCTGATTATTTGGAGCCTGGGCCCCACAGCTGCGCACCTGTAATAGATCTGCAGGGTTATTTGCATGCCTAGACTTTAATCACCAGCTAATATTCAGTGGCTAGCATTTTGAGACAGTCAAATCAAGCGGGGTTGTATTTCCTCTTTGTTTAAATGCAGGGCCGAGGACCTTTTATAAGCATTAATGACAGGTGGTTTCAAAGCGGAATGAACAATCACACCCTGTGACAATTGGCTCGCTTTATGTGTTTATATTATTTGTACATGCCCTACCCTCACGCCAAGCCTTACCTACCCTGGAGGCCCCCAGAACTTCCGGGGGGGTTCCCCCACCACCACCCCGACTCTGAACCAGTTGCTGACTATGTCCGCCCCCGCCTACCCCGGCTACCCAGCGAGGGTCCTGACGGAGCCCCCTTCCCACAATATGGAGGTCCACCTGGAGCTGGAGGCTGGGGGGGCGCGCAGCCGTGGTTGACACCACTGACCTGTCAGTCTCGGCAGCCGCGGACAGCCCTTGCCCAAGACTCCTCAGGTGAGGGGGCTGGAGCAATGTCAAAAATACAAAGGAAATGTGATTATAGAGCTGTGTGCCTCCAATGGAATGGGAATGGGAGTGGGAGAGGGTATGAAACCATTGGACGGGAAGTCCCCAGTAACGGGTAGGGGTTTCGGCTTGATAGGGGTCATATTCTTGGCATCCGGTCACGATTCTAAGTAAAGGATGGTTAAAGTGGCTGAAAATTCCAGGAATATCTTGGTGGTGCATACATGCTGTCTGGTGGTTGTTGGGGCCATCTATTTGGGGCTAGTATGCACTAAGCTGAATAGGCATGCTTGTTGCTCCAATGGTGAGCAGGTTCAGGGCACTGAGGCCAGTGTTCAACAGGGTAGGCAGGGTTTTCCTCCTCACCGGAGCGCTTATGCTGCTATGTCATTGTTAAGTTTAGGATGTCTGACCCAGCAAACCCGGAGAAAAAAGACCATCGGGAAGGGGGCTGAGAGGTAGGTGCATACCCGGGCCCTTGGGGTGTAGGAAGGTGGAATCTGACTATATGGTTGCCCCCACTTTTTTCCAGGGTTTTGCTGGTTTATGACTTAGTTGGACTGGGATCTTGCTATTCAGGTCCCCAGTCTATCTGCTTTCTCTGTAAAATGGTTTCCATGTACATTAGGTACATATCTAAATAGATTCTGGAGTGCCTTACAAGCCCCTAGTATATGGTATACTATGTACCTAGGGCATAGGTACCTCAGAGGCCTACCAGGGGCTGCAGCATGTATTATGCCACGCCTGGGAAGCACTCCAAAATGACACCACAGGTCTGCTACTGCAACCTGTGTAAGGGTGTGCTTGCATCCCTTACTGTCATATAGGCTACCTATATCACTACCTTATACAGGCACATATAAACCTATAAGCCACTCCTATGGCAGGCCTTGACAATCCTGAAGGCAGAGAGCTTGGTTTTATGTGAGAGGGTGCCCAAGCATGAGCTGAGCCCCTCTGCAGTATTCGAAAATACTTCCTTATGCCTGTTCTGTGATACAGCCATACCATATACTCTTAAGTGCATTATAACCTCGCGGTAAATGCTAACTTTGGAATGGCTGCATCAAAACATGACGTGTTTGGTGTCAAACGCTTTGGAATACTAACACCCCACGCCAGTCCTGGCGGGGGGAGGTAGCATTCCACCCTTCTAGAGGGAGAGACATGTTCACACTGACTAAACCCGGTAGGACTTTCCTGAGCCCTGGCATCACAAAATGGATGCCTCTGCCACAGACACGGGTCTGGCCTCCTGCTGCTGGCCAAAACTCCGGCAGGGGAGGCCTGGAAAATAGGTTTCCTGTCGAGGGGAGGTGTAACCACCTCCCCAGACAGGCAGATGTGTATTGGGGCTGGGCGGAGCACTCTCTGGTGCTTCGAAGTCCTGCACTGGGGGCACACAAGGTGTCCCTGTGCATTGCCCAGTTCAAACCGGATGCAGGGGCACTCAGCCCCTGCTCTGGCATGAACCTGGACAAAGGGGAACCCATAGGTGGGGCTTTAGAGTTAGTCCATCCCCTAAACTTAGTATAAGTATAGGAACCCAGTCCCTAGGACGAACCTCTGAAACATATATACTGGACCTTCGACTTTCTATCACGACTAGAAGACGGAAGAAATCTCCCTTGGGGTCAAGGAGTGACTCCCCTGTTTGGCAGGCACCAAAGAAGCAACTGTCCGGTCTGCATTACTGAAGCTCCCGTCGGATGCCGAAGTCTCTGCATCCCCAGAGGTAGATTTCCAGACTTCCCCGAGGCTACCCTGAGTCCACAGCAAAGCTTAGGCCCATGACTTTCGTGGGTAATGTGGAACCATGACCCCTGGACACCGTGAACTTTTGCAGCAGCAACACCTTCCTGGTCATCCTCGAAATTGTGCTTTGGGCTCCGATTAGCCCCTGCCTTGAGCACCTCCTGCACCGAAGATTGTTGGCCTCCACTCCACTAGTGAGCCATGGGCCCACTTCAAGTGCGACTGCTCGAGGCTCCTTCGCAATCACTAGCCCGTTGGTTAGCAGGTTCCCACGAAAGCTGCTCCAGACTCGCTATTACTTACCCTTGCTGGGTGAGTCCTTCAGACCTTGCTGGTCTGCACCGCAGTCCTTTCTCTGATTTCCTGAGTTGCCAAGGCTTGTTGGGTCCTTTCTGGTCGCCGACACCGCAGCACTCGACAGACTTCGTGGTACAGCTTGAATCCGGCTCATGGACTTCGTCGACGCCTCCTGGACCTCGTGGCTGAAGAGTCAAGGCGCCCATCAACTCACCTGAAGCACCCGACATCTGTGGGCATTGGTCCATCCTGCCCTCGGTCACTGGCAAGTGACCCAGACTCTGTCCCCTCTGCTTTAAGGTTCCTTACATCCTAGATCCATGCTTGGATCTCTCCGGACACTTCTCCTCTTCACGGCAGCAGCAATTCTTTGCAGGCTCCCATTGGAATCGACAACGCGACCCGACACCAAAAGACACCAATGCACCCAGCTTCCCTGGGTGAGGTAACTCAAGTACTCCGGTACTGTCGAGGGTGCTGGCCCAAGAACTATCTAAGTCCAAAAGGGTTTCGTCCTAGTTTAATTAGAAGTGTCCCTAATCTTTAAAATTCGAACCGCGACATTCCCCATAGAAAGTAATAGGAAGCCACGGTTGTGTTTCCACACTGCATTTGGCTCCCGTGGGTCCCCTGCTTCACTACCTTGGGTGGTTCCTTGGGGTCCCAGCGATTCTAGAGGTAATAGGCACCTTGCCTATTTCAATCGTGGTTCTTATACCATTTTTTTAGTATATGGTTTGGTACACCCCTAGGTAAAATGTGTATTTGTGCTTTTACTAATGCTTAAACACTTGTAACTGAAGTACGTCGAACTCAAGTCTCATAAAGAGACTAGAGGGGTGTTAATTATCTTAAATACATGTATTTTTAATATATACCTGGTGTGGTTGTCTTTTCATTTGATCATTCAAGAGGTTATAGACTGGAAAAACAAGCTGCTTTACATTCCTTCAAGACTTAGCCTGAAGGCTGCTCTCCATAGCTACCACTAGGATAGCTTTCTATAAAGGTTGTCTTTAACCTATCACCATAAGGGGTTGTTTGGACTGATACAAGGTGCCCACTAGAACTAGTGGACATCATATATCAGGCCACCTTCTCACACAGAGCTCGAGTGTACCCTGTGTTGTGTTGTGGTTATCCTGACGGGCAAGGTTTGTGTCCCTCTACCCCTTCCTCCAGCTCTGTTTTCTGATATTGTGTGCTCTCTAAATTGTCTGCCTGTGCCTTGTTCTCCCTCACTGTCCTCCAACTTCCACAAGAGTTTATAAAGTGAGTTCTGTAATATATCCTCTACCCCCACTCTGACTCATCCCAAACCTCATTCTACTACTCTCCAATGCACTACCCTGTTTCTCACGCGATATGTCTCTTAATATATCCTCTACCTCCACTCTAACTGTCTCAAACCTCATTCTACTTCTCTCTCCAATGCACTACCCTGTTTCTCATGCTATATCTTTCTCAATATAACCTCTGCCTCAACTCTCTCATTCATACCAAAACCCATTGCAAAAATGTGATCCCCAAAATAACCCTTTCAAGACTTCCCTCCTCTACCCCTCCTTCCATCATCTCATACCTCTTTCACTATTCAGATCTCCCAAACAAACCTTTCTAAACCCTCACCTCAGACTCTTCCATTTTACTCTTCCCAAACCCTCTCCTACTTCTATGAACTCCCAAAGAAAAAAAACAATTCCTACACCCTTCCTCTTCTATTCCCCCACTACTCCTTTTCAATCCAAGTAACAGACTATACCCACCGCTTAAATGAATTTCCTATTTCCATTTGACTAATTCCCCACTAATCCTGTTTGGGTTCCGGAGTAGCGTGCTACCAGCCAAAAAGTGCTTCAACACCTCATCAGGGGGTAGCGACCGCTATATAAATGCAAACCCCTACCTCTTCTATCCCTCCACTATCATTTTACTATCCAAATAACAGACTCACATGTCCAGCACTCAAATTAATTTCATATTTCCTTGTAGTAATTCCCCACTAATCCTGTTTGGGTTCCGGAGTAGCGTGCTACCAGCCAAAAAGAGCTTCAACACCTCATCAGGGGGCAGCGAGCACGATATAAATGCAACCCCCTACCTCTTCTATCCCTCCACTATCATTTTACTATCCAAATAACAGACTCACATGTCCAGCACTCAAATTAATTTAATATTTCCATGTAGTAATTTCCCACTAATCCTGTTTGGGTTCCGGAGTAGCGTGCCACTCACCGAAACGTGCTTCAACACCTCTTCAGGGGTAGCAGGTGCTATATAAATCCAAACCCTTCCCTCTTCCATCCCCCGACTATCCTTCTCAATCCAAATAACAGACTAACGAATCCATTGCACAATTTAATTTCATATTTCACTATGCTAATTCACCACTAATCCTTTGGGGTTTCAGAGCAGCATGCCACCTGCCGAAAAAGAGCTTTAACGCCTTGTCAAGGGTAGTAAGCGCTAAATAAATGCAATTACAACACAATACCTAGGAGTCAGCTGTGCAGACAGAAATTAATTGGCTCCTGGTATCAACTCCACCTATCTGCACGTATCTTTAGTTTTTAACATCTTTGAAGTCAATTTGATTCTCTGCAGTTTTAATTACTGACAATTTCAAAAAAACAAATGATATCTTTAGTTCTTTTATTTTCTTGTTCTCTCCTATGATGCCACTGTAGGGGAGAGTGTTACCTGAGCCTCACGGCAAGGCCTGAGTTGAGGCCTCAATCACGACGTTAGTGGGTACATCTTGACCACCCCCGTTACAGTCACCTGTCCCCTTAGTTGTTCCACGAGGGCACAGGCTGTGTTGCATGGATGATGTATAGAACATATGTACATAGAAATCCTACAATATCTTAATTGATTTTGCATGGCTGTTGATTGAGAATTGGTTGTTCCTAGCTGTTGCTTCTGGTAAATGGCTACCACTATACATAGTATTTCTTTCAGGAAACTACAAGTGAATCCCTATCTTGGATTTACAATTGGACTGCTGGTTTTGTATCTTTGTACCATCATATTTAGTCTATCACTTTGAGCAGGTACGCAGGAGCACTGTGGTACAGGTCCTGAGGAATTCCGCAACACCTCTGGGGAGAGTTAAAGTCCGAAACTTGTCAACCTACGCTTTTGAGAAAATCCAGCCAGTATGATCATGCCCGTCTGCCTCTGTTTGATTTTAATCCTTCCCCAGGGATGTATGAACGAACTGTGCCCATTAGAAAGATATTTATTATACCTCTGAAAACATCTCTCCGCCCCGCCCTCTAGTGCCAGGGTTGTAGCCCGCACCGTGACGAGGCATCACAGTGTGAGGAGGTTCTCAATGATGAAGCACGCCACTGCTGGTGGGTGAGGGAATTTGTCCCATAACGGGCACACCCCACATCTGTTAGGTACACCAACTCTCGTTGTTTCTTTTCTCTCTATTAGACCCAGATGTTTGTTTGAGTATATGATAAGTATTGGGGGGTCAACCCCTGCCGGTCTCCAAATCGCCTCTGGCCCTCTTTTTGAGGTTTGATTGGAGAACTGGACCTACTTCACTTGAACCCAGAGGGACTCCAAGGGCTGCTGCTTGCCTCCTGTTCTTAATTCTCAGGGACATCAAGGACTTCCAGCAACCATGCAACAGCAAATGGACTCTGCCATCTGTGAGTCTTGCCCTGCCAAGTGGTGCCAATCCAGTCCTGGGCCCCTGGAAGTAGGTTTTTCTATGCTGTACCTTCAAAATGCATGCATCCCTGCCGTTGTGGTGGTTGGAACTGACACATCTGCTTCCGTGTCAACGCATCACCTGCTTCAAGGACATTGCCGTGCCTGCTGTGTGGTTTTGATGACAACACATAACTACATCCAGTGCTGCTCGACAGCGACGCATCACTGAGTGCGCGTCTCAATGACATTGCATCGTCCATGAATCCTAAGGATTGAAACTGATGCGTTACCTCCCTGTTCCTCGCATCGCGCCTCGACGTCAAAGCATTCTCCAACCAAGCTACTGTGTCAGCAGGACAAGGATGGCCCCTGCATCCAACCCGCACTTCATCGCGATCAGAGTAAACTTTCAGTTTTACCCCGCTCAATCACGACCAGATGGCCAAAGTTGGTACCTTGAGCTTTAAGCATCATATTTGCAGATATGGTTTAAAAATTCATAAGTCCAGTTCTACTATTGGATTTTTATCTTTTTGAGCACGCTCTAGTTTTCTAACCAGGTGTGGTATAAATCTGTGTGGTGCTTTCATGGTTTCACTGTATTAAATGTTGCACAATTACTTCAAACATTGCCTCTTAAGTTAAGCCTGACTGCTCTCTTTCAAGCTACCAGAGGCTGAGCACAGGTTAATTTAGGGTGTGTATATGACTTACCCTGACCAGGGTTGTGGTTCCTTCTTGGACAGGGTGCCTACCTCTGCCAACCAGAAACCCAATTTCTAACAAGGCTCCAGGCTTGGGACACTAAATCTGAGATCTGTGTTCACTCTGTAAGTTCAGGCTCCAAGCTTGGAAAGCTAACTCTGAGATCTTTGTGTGCCCTGCAGGTTCAGGCTACAAGCTTGGAAAGCTATCTCATAGATCTGTGTGTGCCCTGCAGTTTCAGGCTCCAAGCTTGGAAAGCTAACTCTGAGATCTGTGTGTACTCTGCGGTTTCAGAATCCAAGTTTGGCAAGCTAACTCTGAGACCTGTGTGTGCCCTGCAGGTTCAGGCTCCAAGCTTGGAAAGCTAACTCTGAAATCTGTGTGTGCCCTGCAGGTTCAGGCTACAAGCGTGGAAAGCTAACTCTGAAATCTGTGTGTGCCCTGCAGGTTCAGGCTACAAGCTTGGCAATCTAACTTTGAGATCTGTGTGTACTCTGCGGTTTCAGAATCCACGCTTGGCAATCTAACTTTGAGATCTGTGTGTACACTGCGGTTTCAGAATCCAAGCTTGGCAATCTAACTTTGAGATCTGTGTGTACTCTGCGGTTTCAGAATCCAAGTTTGGCAAGCTAACTCTGAGATGTGTGTGTGCCCTGCCGGTTCAGGCTACAAGCTTGGCAATCTAACTTTGAGAACTGTGTGTGGCCTGCTGGTTCAGGCTCCAAGCTTGGAAAGCTAACTCTGAGATCTGTGTGTGGCCTGCTGGTTCAGGCTCCAAGCTTGGAAAGCTAACTCTGAGATCTGTGTGTGGCCTGCTGGTTCAGGCTCCAAGATTGGAAAGCTAACTCTGAGATCTGTGTGTGCTCTGCAGGTTCAGGCTCCAAGCTTGGAAAGCTAACTCTGAGATCTGTGTGTGCCCTGCAGGTTCAGGCTCCAAGCTTGGAAAGCTAACTCTGAGATCTGTGTGTGCCCTGCAGGTCCAGGCTACAAGCTTGGCAATCTCACTTTGAGATCTGTGTTTACTCTGCGGTTTCAGAATCCAAGCTTGGAAAGCTAAATCTGAGATATGTGTGTGCTGTGTAGCTTCAAGCTGCAGTTCTAATTAGACAGCTCAGGTGATTATTAACATCGTATTAATACGATTGCAAACCTGGTTTTAAGATGGGACTGTATTTCAATAGTCCAATCTGCCTTTTATGATAAAAACACTCCATTCACATATAAATGTTAGCCCTGGCCCTGTGGTAGAAAAGTCCTGTTTTTTGCAAGAGGGAAGTTTATTTATTGCTTTTTATTGGCTTCAGTCAGACTTAAGTGGGAGCAGCTGCCTCTGCGTCGCATAGGACCACATCTTGTTGCAACACTTCTGATTTGGGTCCAGTGATGTGGTTAGGGCTGTGAGTAAAAGTGGGGTTCCGTGGACTCTGGATCCGCATGGGGTGCAGGGTCTCCTGTAGGACTATTGTGGTCTTGCTAGTCTCAGAATGCACAAGTGTTCACTCTTTGCAGCCTTCTTGTAAGTCTACCTTGTGACAAAGGGCCTGCATCACCACTGGTGGAGAGACCCCCTACGGGCTCAGTGTAAAAGTTTCCTTGTTTCAAGAAATGTTGCTTTCTTCCTTCGTTGAAGGTTAGGGAAGTAACCCTCTCAGACGTTTCACTACTACGTAGACATTGGTTTGCAGTGTGTGCTCAGTTTAGGGTCAGGAGAGTGAGGAGTGGAGAGATGGGAACACAAACCCCCCTGACAAGCGCTATATTTCCGGTGCTGTCCTTACCACTTACCCTTCGAACACCACATACACACTCTAGTCACTTCAAGCCTGGCCCTCAATTTGATGAAGCTTGTTCCCCTCCAACTTCCTCATCAGTGCTTCCCACTGACTGCCAAGACCCTTCTGGAGCTGTGAATATGCTTCCTTAGCTTCAAGCCCCCTGTCGGCGAGCACTTGTCCAGTGTTAAAGTCGGGGCCTTCATCAGCTGCTGGAATTAACTGTCCATCTAGAAGATATTATCCTCCACCATAGCATGGCACCACCTACCGTGATACCCTGAGAGCCTTGGAATCACATGATGAACCTGCTTCTCCTGTGGTCACAGAGATGGCGTTTCTTGGGATCCCATCCATACCTGCCGCCCTTAGATCAATTAATATATAGATCAATCAATCAGGGGTTGGAAAAGCGCAGCTACTCACCTGTGAGGGTCTCAAGGTGCTAGGGGGGGCAGCCAATCGCTCCCTCACCCCAGGGGCTTCAATATAGTCACTTACCACAGGCTGGACATTGTCTGAGAAACGAAGCCCAAAGAAGGAACATCATCAGCGCATGGCCCAGGCTTCACCTCATATTAAGTACAATCTACAGCGGGACATAAAATGTTAATAGACAAGTCATTTTTCCCAAAAATGGTCAGATGCAGGGGGCTTGAACCTGAGAACCTGTCAGGGTGCTGAGAACCTGTCCGGGTGGTGCATTTTCAGTTCCTATCTTTGAGGACCACAGTGACCTCTAAATTAGGTGGTTTGTCCTTGACAATTGAGTAAAAGAGACAAACCCGCTTCTTTAAAAACACATTGAGTTTTATAGTGGGGCGGTGGTCTCAGCTCACTCAACGTCGGATGCTGCAAGACAGTAATAATCGATAACCCAGAAAGAGTTGATGATGCAGGAAGAAGGCAAGACTTCAATTTACAGACATGAATAATTCAACTGTCGGCCTCACCACTTAAAATCATATCCATGCATTTCCCACATGTGGCAGCTGACACAGAGCTCCTCCTGAGCGCTGTCCATTACAGAAGGATCTTCTGCGTGGAAATAGATAGCTCTGCTGTCCATCACTGAGGCAGGATCTCCAGCATGGAGACAGCCTCTGCTGTCAATTACAGTAGCAGGATCTCCAGCATGTAGATAGCTCTTCTGTCGATCACAACAGCAGTATTATAATCAAAACAGTTACTTGCTCATTTACGAGAAATGGTCCTTGGTAAGTTTGAAACTTGCTCATTAACGCATACCTTGCTAATTTACCATGAGTTTAACCTTTGTTGCCTTACCATGAGTTTAACTCATGTTTCCTTACCATGAGTGTACATCGTGGTTTCTTACCATGAGTTTACATAGTGTTTCCTTACCATGAGTTTACATCTTGTTTCCTTACCATGAGTGTACATCGAGTATTCTTACCATGAGTTATCATATGGTTTTCTTACCATGAGTTTACTTATGGTAAGTAAAAAAAAACTCATGTAAGGAAACGAATTGTAAACTCATGGTAACGAAACAAGATGTAAACTCATGGTAAGGAACCACACTGTACACTCATGGTAAGGAAACAACATGTAAACTCTTGGTAAGGAAACAAAAGGTAGACTCATGGTAAGAAAACGAGATGTAAACTCATGGTAAGGAAACGAGATGTAAACTCATGGTAAGTAACCACGATGTACACTCATGGTAAGGAAACTCTTTATAAGGAAACGAAATGTAAACTCATGGTAAGGAAACTAGATGTAAACTCATGGTAAGAAACCACGATGTACACTCATGTTAAGGAAACTCATGGTAAGAAAACAAAATGTAAACTCATGGTAAGTAAACAAAATGTAAACTCATGTAAGGAACATGAATTGTAAAATCATGGAACCACGATGTAAACTCATGGTAAGGAAACAAGATGTAAACTCATGGTAAGTAAAAAAAATGTAAACTCATGGTAAGTAAAAAAAATGTAAACTCATGGTAAGGAAGTAAGATGTAAACTCATGGTAAGGAAGCAAAATGTAAACTCATGGTAAGAAAATACGATGTACACTCATGGTAAGGAAATACGATGTACACTCATGGTAAGGAAGCAAAATGTAAACTCATGGTAAGGAAACTTGATGTTCACTCATGGTAAGGAAGCACGATGTACACTCATGGTAAGGAAAAACGATGTACACTCATGGTAAGGAAACAAGATGTAAACTCATGGTAAGGAAGCAAAATGTAAACTCATGTTAAGGAAGCAAAATATAAACTCATGGTAAGGAAACTTGATGTTCACTCATGGTAAGCAACAAGATGTAAACTCATGGTAAGGAAACACTATGTAAACTCATGGTAACAAAAGAAGATGTAAATTCATGGTAAGGAAACACTATGTAAACTCAGGGTAAGGAAACAAGATGTTCACTCATGATAAGGAAACACGATGTAAACTCATAGTAAGGAAACAAGATATAAACTCAAGGTAAGGAACAAGATTTAAATTCATGGTAAGGAAACACTATGTAAACTCATGGTACGGAAACAAGATGTAAACTCATGGTAAGAAAGCAAAATGTAATCTCATGGTAAGGAAACACGATGTACACTCATGGTGAGGAAACACGATGTACACTCATGGTAAGGAAACATGATGTACACTCATGGTAAGGAAGCAAAATGTAAACTCATGGTAAGGAAACAAGATGTAAACTCATGGTAAGAAACAAGATGTAAACTCATTGTAAGGAAAATCGATATAAACACATGGTAAAGAAACTCATGGTAAGGAAACGAAATGTAAACTCATTGAAAGGAAATGAAATGTAAACTCATGGTAAGAAAACGCGATGTAAAACTCATGGTAAGGAGAGACGATGTAAACTCATGGTAAGGAAACAAAAGGTAAATTCATGGTAAGGAAACTCGATGTTCACTCAAGAACAGGAAACAAGATGTGAACTCATGGTAAGGAAAGACTATGTAAAATCGTGGTAAGGAAACTCGATGTAAACTCATGGTAAGGAAACAAGATGTAAACTCATGGTAAGAAACAAGATGTAAACTCATTGTAAGGAAACACGATCTAAACTCATGGTAAAGAAACTCATGGTAAGGAAACAACATATAAACTCATTGTAAGGAAACGTGATGTAAACTCATGGTAAAAAAACACGATGTAAAACTCATGGTAAGGAAAGACGATGTAAACTCATGGTAAGGAAACAAAAGGTAAACTCATGGTAAGGAAACTCGATGTTCACTCATGAAAAGGAAACGAGATGTGAACTCATGGTAAGGAAACACTATGTAAAATCATGGTAAGGAAACTCGATGTTCACTCATGGTAAGGAAACAAGATGTAAACTCATGGGAAGGAAACACTATGTAAACTCATGGTAAGGAAACAACATATAAACTCATGGTAAGGAAACGAAAGGTAAACTCATGGTAAGAAAACAAGATGTAAACTCATGGTAAGAAACAAGATGTAAACTCATTGTAAGGAAACACAATGTAAACTCATGGTAAAGAAACTCATGTAAGGAAACGAAATATAAACTCATTGTAAGGAAACGTAATGTAAACTCATGGTAGGAAAACACGATGTAAAACTCATTGTAAGGAAAGACGATGTAAACTCATGGTGAGGAAACAAAAGTCAAACTCATTGTAAGGAAACTCGATGTTCACTCATGAAAAGGAAACAAGATGTGAACTCATGATAAGGAAACACTATGTAAACTCATGGTAAGGAAAAAAATATAAATTCATGGTAAGGAAACACGATGTAAATGCATGGTAAGGAACCACGAAGTCCACTCATGGTAAGAAAACTCATGGTAAAGAAACGAAATGTAAACTCATGGTAAGTAAACAAAATGTGAACTCATGTAAGGAAACGAATAGTAAAATCATGGTAAGGAATCAAGATGTAAACTCATGGAAAGGACACAAAAGGTAAACTCCTGGTGAGGAAACAAGATGTAAACTCATGGTGAGGAAGCAAAATGTAAATTCATGGTAAGGAAACACGATGTAAACTCAGGGTAAAGAAACACAGTGTACACTCATGGTAAGGAAACAACATGTAAACTCATGTAAGGAAACACGATGTAAACTCATGGTAAGGAAACACTATGTAAACTCATGGTAAGGAAACAATATGTAAACTCATGGTAAGGAAACAAAAGGTAAACTCATGGCAAAGAAACAAGATGTAAACTCATAGTAAGGAAACACGATGTAAACTCACGGTAAAGAAACACGATGTACACTCATGGTAAGGAAACACTATGTAAACTCATGGTAAGGAAACAATATGTAAACTCATGGTGAGGAAGCAAAATGTAAACTCATGGTAAAGAAACAAGATGTTATCTCATGGTAAGGAAACAAGATGTAATCTCATGGTAAGGAAACACTATGTAAACTCAGGGTATGGAAACAAGATGTAAACTCATGGTAAGGAAACTCGATGTTCACTCATGGTAAGGAAACAAGATGTTCACTCATGGTAAGGAAACACGATGTAAACTCATGGTAAGGAAACAAGATGTAAATTTGTGGTAGGGAAACACTATGTAAACTCATGGTAAGGAAACAAGATGTAAACTCATGGTAAGGAAACACAATGTAAACTCATTGTAAGTAAACAAAAGGTAAACTCATTGTAAGGAAACAAGATGTAAACTCATGGAAAGGAAGCAAAAGGTAAACTCATGGTGAGGAAACAAGATGTAAACTCATGGTAAGGAAGCAAAATATAAACTCATGGTAAGGAAACACGATGTACACTCATGGTAAGGAAACACGATGTACACTCATGGTAAGGAAACAAGATGTAAACTCATGGTATGTAAGCAAAATGTAAACTCATGGTAAGGAGACTCGATGTAAACTCATGGTAAGGAAACAAGATGTAAACTCATGGAAAGGACACAAAAGAGAAACTCACAGTGAGGAAACATGATGTAAACTCATGGTAAGGAAACAAGATGTAAGCTCATGGTAAGTAAGCAAAATGTAAACTCATGGTAAGGAGACTCGATGTTCACTCATGGTAAGGAAACTAGATGTAAACTCATGGTAAGGAAACAAGATGTAAACTCATGGAAAGGACACAAAAGGTACACTCATGGGGAAGAAACAAGATGTAAACTAATGGTGAGGAAACAAGATGTAAGCTCATGGTAAGTGAGCAAAATGTAAACTCATGGTAAGGACACAAAAGGTAAACTCATTGTGAGAAAACAAGATGTACACTCATGGTGAGGAAACACGATGTACACTCATGGTAAGGAAACAAGATGTAAACTCATGGAAAGGTCACAAAAGATAAACTCATGGTGAGGAAACAAGATGTAAACTCATGGTAAGGAAACAAGATGTAAGCTCATGGTAAGTAAGCAAAATGTAAATCATGGCAAGGACACAAAAGGTAAACTCATGGTGAGAAAACAAGATGTAACCTCATGGTTAGGAAGCAAAATGTAAACTCATGGTAAAGAAACAAGATGTAAACTCATGGTAAGGAAACAAGATGTAATCTCATGGTAAGGAAACACTATGTAAACTCAGGGTATGGAAACAAGATGTAAAATCATGGTAAGGAAACTCGATGTTAACTCATGGTAAGGAAACAAGATGTTCACTCATGGTAAGGAAACAAGATGTAAACTCATGGAAAGGACACAAAAGATAAACTCATGGTGAGGAAACAAGATGTAAACTCATGGTAAGGAAACAGGATCTAAGCTCATGGTAAGTGAGCAAAATGTAAACTCATGGTAAGGACACAAAAGGTAAACTCATGGTGAGAAAACAAGATGTAACCTCATGGTAAGGAAACAAGATGTAATCTCATGGTAAGGAAACAGTATGTAAACTCAGGGTATGGAAACAAGATGTAAACTCATGGTGAGGAAACAAGATGTAAACTCATGGTAAGGAAGCAAAATGTAAACTCATTGTAAGGAAACACGATGTACACTCACGGTAAGGAAGCAAGTTATAAACTCATGGTAAGGAGACAAGATGTAAACTCATGGTAAGAAACAAGATGTAAACTCATTGTAAGGAAACACGATGTAAACTCATGGTAAAGAAACTCATGGTAGGGAAATGAAATGTAAACTCATGGTAAGGAAGCAAAATGTAAACTCATGGTAATTAAACAAGATGTACACTCATGGTAAGGAAACAAGATGTAAGCTCATGGTAAGGAAATAAAAGGTAAACTCATGGTAAGGAAACAAAAGGTAAACTCATGGCAAAGAAACAAGATGCAAAATCATAGTAAGGAATCACGATGTAAACTCATGGTTAGGAAACACTATGTAAACTCATGGTAAGGAAACAACATGTAAACTCATGTTAAGGAAACAAAAGGTAAACTCATGGTAAGAATAAAAAAATGTAAACTCATGGTGAGGAAACAAGATGTAAACTCATGGTGAGGAAGCAAAATGTAAACTCATGGTAAGGAAACAAGATGTAAGCTCATGGTAAGGATGCAAAATGAAAACTCATGGTAAGGAAACAAGATGTACACTGATGGTGAGGAAACACGATGTACACTCATGGTAAGGAAACAAGATGTACACTCATGGTAAGGAAACAAGATGCAAACTCATGGTAAGGAAGCAAGATGTAAACTCATGGTAAGGAAATACAATGTATACTCATTGTAAGTAAACAAAAGTTAAACTCATTGTAAGTAAACAAGATGTAAACTCATGGAAAGGAAGCAAAAGGTAAACTCATGGTGAGGAAACAAGATGTAAATTCATGGTAAGGAAACAAGATGAAAACTCACGGTAAGTAAGCAAAATGTAAACTCATGGTAAGGAGACTCGATGTAAACTCATGGTAAGGAAACAAGATGTAAACTCATGGAAAGGACACAAAAGGTAAACTCATGATGAGGAAACAAGATGTAAACTCATGGTAAGGAAACAAGATGTAAGCTCATGGTAAGTAAGCAAAAATGTAAACTCATGGTAAGGAGACTCGATGTTCACTCATGGTAAGGAAACAAGATGTAAACTCATGGGGAGGAAACAAGATGTAAACTCATGGAAAGGACACAAAAGGTAAACTCATGGTGAGGCAACAAGATGTAAACTCATGGTGAGGAAGCAAAATGTAAACTCATGGTAAAGAAACAAGATGTTATCTCATGGTAAGGAAACAAGATGTAATCTCATGGTAAGGAAACACTATGTAAACTCAGGGTATGGAAACAAGATGTAAACTCATGGTAAGGAAACTCGATGTTCACTCATGGTAAGGAAACAAGATGTTCACTTATGGTAAGGAAACACGATGTAAACTCATGGTAAGGAAACAAGATGTAAATTCGTGGTAGGGAAACACTATGTAAACTCATGGTAAGGAAACAAGATGTAAACTCATGGTATGTAACCACGATGCACACTCATGGTAAGGAACCACGATGTACACTCATGGTAAGGAAACAAGATGTACACTCATGGTAAGGAAACAAGATGCAAACTCATGGTAAGGAAGCAAGATGTAAACTCATGGTAAGGAAATACAATGTATACTCATTGTAAGTAAACAAAAGTTAAACTCATTGTAAGGAAACAAGATGTAAACTCATGGAAAGGAAGCAAAAGGTAAACTCATGGTGAGGAAACAAGATGTAAATTCATGGTAAGGAAACAAGATGAAAACTCACGGTAAGTAAGCAAAATGTAAACTCATGGTAAGGAGACTCGATGTAAACTCATGGTAAGGAAACAAGATGTAAACTCATGGAAAGGACACAAAAGGTAAACTCATGATGAGGAAACAAGATGTAAACTCATGGTAAGGAAACAAGATGTAAGCTCATGGTAAGTAAGCAAAAATGTAAACTCATGGTAAGGAGACTCGATGTTCACTCATGGTAAGGAAACAAGATGTAAACTCATGGGGAGGAAACAAGATGTAAACTCATGGAAAGGACACAAAAGGTAAACTCATGGTGAGGCAACAAGATGTAAACTCATGGTGAGGAAGCAAAATGTAAACTCATGGTAAAGAAACAAGATGTTATCTCATGGTAAGGAAACAAGATGTAATCTCATGGTAAGGAAACACTATGTAAACTCAGGGTATGGAAACAAGATGTAAACTCATGGTAAGGAAACTCGATGTTCACTCATGGTAAGGAAACAAGATGTTCACTTATGGTAAGGAAACACGATGTAAACTCATGGTAAGGAAACAAGATGTAAACTCATGGTATGTAACCACGATGCACACTCATGGTAAGGAACCACGATGTACACTCATGGTAAGGAAACACAATGTAAACTCATGGTGAGGAAACAAGATGTACACTCATGGTGAGGAAACACGATGTACACTCATTGTAAGGAAACAAGATGTAAACTCACGGTAAAGAAGCAAAATGTAAACTCAATGGGCCCGATTCACAGAACTAACTTAAGACAAAATCCTAAACTTACTACCATTTTTGTATTCACAGAAGGCACTTATTCATTTTGGTATTCACAGAAGACACTTACTCACTTCGGTATTCACAGAAGTTAGGAGTCCTAACTTTAGGACTCCTAAATGCCTTCTGTGAATACCGAAAGTCTTAAAATTAGGATTTTTCTCAGTTTAGAAGTCCTAAAGTTAGGAGTCCTAACTATACTACTACTAAACTGAGAAAAATCCTAATTTTAAGGCTTCCGGTATTCACAGAAGGCATTTAGGATTCCTAAAGTTAGGAGTCCTAACTTTACTACTGCTAAATTGAGAAAAATCCTAATTTTAAGACTTTCGGTATACACAGAAGGCATTTAGGAGTCCTAAAGTTAGGAGTCCTAACTATACTACTACTAAATTGAGAAAAATCCTAATTTTAAGACTTTCGGTATTCACAGAAGGCATTTAGGAGTCCTAAAGTTAGGACTCCTAACTTCTGTGAATACCGAAATGAGTAAGTGCCTTCTGTGAATACCAAAATGAGTAAGTGCCTTCTGTGAATACCAAAATGGTAGTAAGTTTAGGATTTTGTCTTAAGTTAGTTCTGTGAATCGAGCCCATGGTAAGGAAACAAGATGTAAACTCATGGTAAGAAACAAGATGTAAACTCATAGTAAGGAAACAAGATGTACACTCATGGTGAGGAAACATGATGTACACTCATGCTAAGGAAACAAGATGTAAACTCACGGTAAGGAAGCAAAATGTAAACTCATGGTAAGGAAACAAGATGTAAACTCATGGTAAGAAATATGATGTAAACTCATTGTAAGGAAACACGATGTAAACATATGGTAAAGAAACTCATGGTAAGGAAACGAAATGTAAACTCATGGTAAGGAGGAAAAATGTAAACTCATGGTAAGGAAATAAGATGTACACTCATGGTAAGGAAACAAGATGTAAGCTCATGGTAATGGAGCAAAATGTAAACTCATGGTAAGGAAACATGATGTAAACTCTTGGTAAGGAAACAAGATGTAAACTCATGATAAGGAAGTAAAATGTAAACTCGTTGTAAGGAAACACGATGTACACTCATGGTAAGGAAACACGATGTACACTCATGGTAAGGAAACAAGATGAAAACTCATTAAGTAAGCAAAATGTAAACTCACGGTAAGGAGACTCGATGTAAACTCATGGTAAGGAAACAAGATGTAAACTCATGGTAAGTAAGCAAAATGTAAACTCATGGTAAGGAGACTCGATGTTTACTCATGGTAAGGAAACAAGATGTAAACTCATGGGAAGGAAATAAGATGTAAACTCATGGAAAGGACACAAAAGGTAAACTCATGGTGAGGAAATAAGATGTAAACTCATGGTGAGGAAGCAAAATGTAAACTCATGGTAAAGAAACAAGATGTAAACTCATGGTAAGGAAACAAGATGTAATCTCATGGTAAGGAAACACTATGTAAACTCAGGGTATGGAAACAAGATGTAAACTCATGGTAAGGAAACTCGATGTTTACTCATGGTAAGGAAACAAGATGTTCACTCATGGTAAGGAAACACGATGTAAACTCATGGTAAGGAAACAAGATGTAAACTCATGATAAGGAAACAAGATGTAAATTTGTGGTAAGGAAACACTATGTAAACTCATTGTAAGGAAACAAGATGTAAACTCATGGTATGGAACCACGATGCACACTCATGGTAAGGAACCACGATGTACACTCATGGTAAGGAAACACGATGTAAACTCATGGTAAGGAAACAAAAGGTAAACTCATGGTAAGGAAACACAATGTAAACTCATTGTAAGTAAACAAAAGGTAAACTCATTGTAAGGAAACAAGATGTAAACTCATGGAAAGGAAGCAAAAGGTAAACTCATGGTGAGGAAACAAGATGTAAACTCATGGTATGGAACCACGATGCACACTCATGGTAAGGAACCACGATGTACACTCATGGTAAGGAAACACGATGTAAACTCATGGTAATGAAACAAAAGGTAAACTCATGGTAAGGAAACAAGATGTAAACTCATGGTAAGGAAACACAATGTAAACTCATGGTAAGGAAACACAATGTAAACTCATTGTAAGTAAACAAAAGGTAAACTCATTGTAAGAAAACAAGATGTAAACTCATGGAAAGGAAGCAAAAGGTAAACTCATTGTGAGGAAACAAGATGTAAACTCATGGTAAGGAAGCAAAATATAAACTCATGGTAAGGAAACACGATGTACACTCATGGTAAGGAAACACGATGTACACTCATGGTAAGGAAACAAGATGTAAACTCATGGTACGTAAGCAAAATGTAAACTCATGGTAAGGAGACTCGATGTAAACTCATGGAAAGGAAATAAGATGTAAACTCATGGAAAGGACACAAAAGAGAAACTCATGGTGAGGAAACATGATGTAAACTCATGGTAAGGAAACAAGATGTAAGCTCATGGTAAGTAAGCAAAATGTAAACTCATGGTAAGGAGACTCGATGTTCACTCATGGTAAGGAAACAAGATGTAAACTCATGGTCAGGAAACAAGATGTAAACTCATGGAAAGGACACAAAAGGTACACTCATGGGGAGGAAACAAGATGTAAACTAGTGGTGAGGAAACAAGATGTAAGCTCATGGTAAGTGAGCAAAATGTAAACTCATGGTAAGGACACAAAAGGTAAACTCATGGTGAGAAAACAAGATGTACATTCATGGTGAGGAAACACGATGTACCCTCATGGTAAGAAAACAAGATGTAAACTCATGGAAAGGACACAAAAGGTAAACTCATGGTGAGGAAACAAGATGTAAACTCATGGTAAGGAAACAAGATGTAAGCTCATGGTAAGTAAGCAAAATGTAAACTCATGGTAAGGACACAAAAGGTAAACTCATGGTGAGAAAACAAGATGTAACCTCATGGTTAGGAAGCAAAATGTAAACTCATGGTAAAGAAACAAGATGTAAACTCATGGTAAGGAAGTAAAATGTAAACTCGTTGTAAGGAAACACGATGTACACTCATGGTAAGGAAACACGATGTACACTCATGGTAAGGAAACAAGATGAAAACTCATTAAGTAAGCAAAATGTAAACTCACGGTAAGGAGACTCGATGTAAACTCATGGTAAGGAAACAAGATGTAAACTCATGGTAAGTAAGCAAAATGTAAACTCATGGTGAGGAGACTCGATGTTTACTCATGGTAAGGAAACAAGATGTAAACTCATGGGAAGGAAATAAGATGTAAACTCATGGAAAAGACACAAAAGGTAAACTCATGGTGAGGAAACAAGATGTAAACTCATGGTGAGGAAGCAAAATGTAAACTCATGGTAAAGAAACAAGATGTAAACTCATGGTAAGGAAACAAGATGTAATCTCATGGTAAGGAAACACTATGTAAACTCAGGGTATGGAAACAAGATGTAAACTCATGGTAAGGAAACTCGATGTTTACTCATGGTAAGGAAACAAGATGTTCACTCATGGTAAGGAAACACGATGTAAACTCATGGTAAGGAAACAAGATGTAAACTCATGATAAGGAAACAAGATGTAAATTTGTGGTAAGGAAACACTATGTAAACTCATTGTAAGGAAACAAGATGTAAACTCATGGTATGGAACCACGATGCACACTCATGGTAAGGAACCACGATGTACACTCATGGTAAGGAAACACGATGTAAACTCATGGTAAGGAAACAAAAGGTAAACTCATGGTAAGGAAACACAATGTAAACTCATTGTAAGTAAACAAAAGGTAAACTCATTGTAAGGAAACAAGATGTAAACTCATGGAAAGGAAGCAAAAGGTAAACTCATGGTGAGGAAACAAGATGTAAACTCATGGTATGGAACCACGATGCACACTCATGGTAAGGAACCACGATGTACACTCATGGTAAGGAAACACGATGTAAACTCATGGTAATGAATCAAAAGGTAAACTCATGGTAAGGAAACAAGATGTAAACTCATGGTAAGGAAACACAATGTAAACTCATGGTAAGGAAACACAATGTAAACTCATTGTAAGTAAACAAAAGGTAAACTCATTGTAAGAAAACAAGATGTAAACTCATGGAAAGGAAGCAAAAGGTAAACTCATTGTGAGGAAACAAGATGTAAACTCATGGTAAGGAAGCAAAATATAAACTCATGGTAAGGAAACACGATGTACACTCATGGTAAGGAAACACGATGTACACTCATGGTAAGGAAACAAGATGTAAACTCATGGTACGTAAGCAAAATGTAAACTCTTGGTAAGGAGACTCGATGTAAACTCATGGAAAGGAAATAAGATGTAAACTCATGGAAAGGACACAAAAGAGAAACTCATGGTGAGGAAACATGATGTAAACTCATGGTAAGGAAACAAGATGTAAGCTCATGGTAAGTAAGCAAAATGTAAACTCATGGTAAGGAGACTCGATGTTCACTCATGGTAAGGAAACAAGATGTAAACTCATGGTCAGGAAACAAGATGTAAACTCATGGAAAGGACACAAAAGGTACACTCATGGGGAGGAAACAAGATGTAAACTAATGGTGAGGAAACAAGATGTAAGCTCATGGTAAGTGAGCAAAATGTAAACTCATGGTAAGGACACAAAAGGTAAACTCATGGTGAGAAAACAAGATGTACATTCATGGTGAGGAAACACGATGTACCCTCATGGTAAGAAAACAAGATGTAAACTCATGGAAAGGACACAAAAGGTAAACTCATGGTGAGGAAACAAGATGTAAACTCATGGTAAGGAAACAAGATGTAAGCTCATGGTAAGTAAGCAAAATGTAAACTCATGGTAAGGACACAAAAGGTAAACTCATGGTGAGAAAACAAGATGTAACCTCATGGTTAGGAAGCAAAATGTAAACTCATGGTAAAGAAACAAGATGTAAACTCATGGTAAGGAAACAAGATGTAATCTCATGGTAAGGAAACACTATGTAAACTCAGGGTATGGAAACAAGATGTAAACTCACTGTAAGGAAACTCGATGTTCACTCATGGTAAGGAAACAAGATGTTCACTCATGGTAAGGAAACAAGATGTAAACTCATGGAAAGGACACAAAAGATAAACTCATGGTGAGGAAACAAGATGTAAACTCATGGTAAGGAAACAAGATGTAAGCTCATGGTAAGTAAGCAAAATGTAAACTCATGGTAAGGACACAAAAGGTAAACTCATGGTGAGAAAACAAGATGTAACCTCATGGTAAGGAAACAAGATGTAAACTCATGGTAAGGAAACACTATGTAAACTCAGGGTATGGAAACAAGATGTAAACTCATGGTGAGGAAACAAGATGTAAACTCATGGTAAGGAAGCAAAATGTAAACTCATGGTAAGGAAACACGATGTACACTCACGGTAAGGAAGCAAGATATAAACTCACGGTAAGGAGACAAGATATAAACTCATGGTAAGAAACAAGAAGTAAACTCATTGTAAGGAAACACGATGTAAACTCATGGTAAAGAAACTCATGGTAGGGAAACGAAATGTAAACTCATGGTAAGGAAGCAAAATGTAAACTCATGGTAATTAAACAAGATGTACACTCATGGTAAGGAAACAAGATGTAAGCTCATGGTAAGGAAGCAAAATGTAAACTCATGGTAAGGAAACATGATGTAAACACATGGTAAGGAAACAAGATGTAAGCTCATGGTAAGGAAATAAAAGGTAAACTAATGGTAAGGAAACAAAAGGTAAACTCATGGCAAAGAAACAAGATGCAAAATCATAGTAAGGAATCACGATGTAAACTCATGGTTAGGAAACACTATGTAAACTCATGGTAAGGAAACAACATGTAAACTCATGTTAAGGAAACAAAAGGTAAACTCAAGGTAAGGATAAAAAAATGTAAACTCATGGTGAGGAAACAAGATGTAAACTCATGGTGAGGAAGCAAAATGTAAACTCATGGTAAGGAAACAAGATGTAAGCTCATGGTAAGGATGCAAAATGTAAACTCATGGTAAGGAAACAAGATGTACACTGATGGTGAGGAAACACGATGTACACTCATGGTAAGGAAACAAGATGTAAACTCATGGTAAGTAAACAAGATGCAAACTCATGGTAAGGAAGCAAGTTGTAAACTCATGGTAAGGAAACACAATGTATACTCATTGTAAGTAAACAAAAGGTAAACTCATTGTAAGGAAACAAGATGTAAACTCATGGAAAGGAAGCAAAAGGTAAACTCATGGTGAGGAAACAAGATGAAAACTCATGGTAAGGAGGAAAAATGTAAACTCATGGTAAGGAAATAAGATGTACACTCATGGTAAGGAAACAAGATGTAAGCTCATGGTAAGGAAGCAAAATGTAAACTCATGGTAAGGAAACATGATGTAAACTCATGGTAAGGAAACAAGATGTAAACTCATGGTAAGGAAGCAAAATGTAAACTCGTTGTAAGGAAACACGATGTACACTCATGGTAAGGAAACACGATGTACACTCATGGTAAGGAAACAAGATGAAAACTCATGGTAAGTAAGCAAAATGTAAACTCACGGTAAGGAGACTCGATGTAAACTCATGGTAAGGAAACAAGATGTAAACTCATGGAAAGGACACAAAAGGTAAACTCATGGTGAGGAAACAAGATGTAAACTCATGGTAAGGAAACAAGATGTAAGCTCATGGTAAGTAAGCAAAATGTAAACTCATGGTAAGGAGACTCGATGTTTACTCATGGTAAGGAAACAAGATGTAAACTCATGGTCAGGAAACAAGATGTAAACTCATGGAAAGGACACAAAAGGTACACTCATGGGGAGGAAACAAGATGTAAACTAATGGTGAGGAAACAAGATGTAAGCTCATGGTAAGTGAGCAAAATGTAAACTCATGGTAAGGACACAAAAGGTAAACTCATGGTGAGAAAACAAGATGTACATTCATGGTGAGGAAACACGATGTACCCTCATGGTAAGAAAACAAGATGTAAACTCATGGAAAGGACACAAAAGGTAAACTCATGGTGAGGAAACAAGATGTAAACTCATGGTAAGGAAACAAGATGTAAGCTCATGGTAAGTAAGCAAAATGTAAACTCATGGTAAGGACACAAAAGGTAAACTCATGGTGAGAAAACAAGATGTAACCTCATGGTTAGGAAGCAAAATGTAAACTCGTGGTAAAGAAACAAGATGTAAACTCATGGTAAGGAAGTAAAATGTAAACTCGTTGTAAGGAAACACGATGTACACTCATGGTAAGGAAACACGATGAACACTCATGGTAAGGAAACAAGATGAAAACTCATTAAGTAAGCAAAATGTAAACTCACGGTAAGGAGACTCGATGTAAACTCATGGTAAGGAAACAAGATGTAAACTCATGGTAAGTAAGCAAAATGTAAACTCATGGTAAGGAGACTCGATGTTTACTCATGGTAAGGAAACAAGATGTAAACTCATGGGAAGGAAATAAGATGTAAACTCATGGAAAGGACACAAAAGGTAAACTCATGGTGAGGAAACAAGATGTAAACTCATGGTGAGGAAGCAAAATGTAAACTCATGGTAAAGAAACAAGATGTAAACTCATGGTAAGGAAACAAGATGTAATCTCATGGTAAGGAAACACTATGTAAACTCAGGGTATGGAAACAAGATGTAAACTCATGGTAAGGAAACTCGATGTTTACTCATGGTAAGGAAACAAGATGTTCACTCATGGTAAGGAAACACGATGTAAACTCATGGTAAGGAAACAAGATGTAAACTCATGATAAGGAAACAAGATGTAAATTTGTGGTAAGGAAACACTATGTAAACTCATTGTAAGGAAACAAGATGTAAACTCATGGTATGGAACCACGATGCACACTCATGGTAAGGAACCACGATGTACACTCATGGTAAGGAAACACGATGTAAACTCATGGAAAGGAAGCAAAAGGTAAACTCATGGTGAGGAAACAAGATGTAAACTCATGGTATGGAACCACGATGCACACTCATGGTAAGGAACCACGATGTACACTCATGGTAAGGAAACACGATGTAAACTCATGGTAATGAAACAAAAGGTAAACTCATGGTAAGGAAACAAGATGTAAACTCATGGTAAGGAAACACAATGTAAACTCATGGTAAGGAAACACAATGTAAACTCATTGTAAGTAAACAAAAGGTAAACTCATTGTAAGAAAACAAGATGTAAACTCATGGAAAGGAAGCAAAAGGTAAACTCATTGTGAGGAAACAAGATGTAAACTCATGGTAAGGAAGCAAAATATAAACTCATGGTAAGGAAACACGATGTACACTCATGGTAAGGAAACACGATGTACACTCATGGTAAGGAAACAAGATGTAAACTCATGGTACGTAAGCAAAATGTAAACTCATGGTAAGGAGACTCGATGTAAACTCATGGAAAGGAAATAAGATGTAAACTCATGGAAAGGACACAAAAGAGAAACTCATGGTGAGGAAACATGATGTAAACTCATGGTAAGGAAACTAGATGTAAGCTCATGGTAAGTAAGCAAAATGTAAACTCATGGTAAGGAGACTCGATGTTCACTCATGGTAAGGAAACAAGATGTAAACTCATGGTCAGGAAACAAGATGTAAACTCATGGAAAGGACACAAAAGGTACACTCATGGGGAGGAAACACGATGTAAACTAATGGTGAGGAAACAAGATGTAAGCTCATGGTAAGTGAGCAAAATGTAAACTCATGGTAAGGACACAAAAGGTAAACTCATGGTGAGAAAACAAGATGTACATTCATGGTGAGGAAACACGATGTACCCTCATGGTAAGAAAACAAGATGTAAACTCATGGAAAGGACACAAAAGGTAAACTCATGGTGAGGAAACAAGATGTAAACTCATGGTAAGGAAACAAGATGTAAGCTCATGGTAAGTAAGCAAAATGTAAACTCATGGTAAGGACACAAAAGGTAAACTCATGGTGAGAAAACAAGATGTAACCTCATGGTTAGGAAGCAAAATGTAAACTCATGGTAAAGAAACAAGATGTAAACTCATGGTAAGGAAACAAGATGTAATCTCATGGTAAGGAAACACTATGTAAACTCAGGGTATGGAAACAAGATGTAAACTCACTGTAAGGAAACTCGATGTTCACTCATGGTAAGGAAACAAGATGTTCACTCATGGTAAGGAAACAAGATGTAAACTCATGGAAAGGACACAAAAGATAAACTCATGGTGAGGAAACAAGATGTAAACTCATGGTAAGGAAACAAGATGTAAGCTCATGGTAAGTAAGCAAAATGTAAACTCATGGTAAGGACACAAAAGGTAAACTCATGGTGAGAAAACAAGATGTAACCTCATGGTAAGGAAACAAGATGTAAACTCATGGTAAGGAAACACTATGTAAACTCATGGTATGGAAACAAGATGTAAACTCATGGTGAGGAAACAAGATGTAAACTCATGGTAAGGAAGCAAAATGTAAACTCATGGTAAGGAAACACGATGTACACTCACGGTAAGGAAGCAAGATATAAACTCACGGTAAGGAGACAAGATGTAAACTCATGGTAAGAAACAAGATGTAAACTCATTGTAAGGAAACACGATGTAAACTCATGGTAAAGAAACTCATGGTAGGGAAACGAAATGTAAACTCATGGTAAGGAAGCAAAATGTAAACTCATGGTAATTAAACAAGATGTACACTCATGGTAAGGAAACAAGATGTTAGCTCATGGTAAGGAAGCAAAATGTAAACTCATGGTAAGGAAACATGATGTAAACACATGGTAAGGAAACAAGATGTAAGCTCATGGTAAGGAAATAAAAGGTAAACTAATGGTAAGGAAACAAAAGGTAAACTCATGGCAAAGAAACAAGATGCAAAATCATAGTAAGGAATCACGATGTAAACTCATGGTTAGGAAACACTATGTAAACTCATGGTAAGGAAACAACATGTAAACTCATGTTAAGGAAACAAAAGGTAAACTCAAGGTAAGGATAAAAAAATGTAAACTCATGGTGAGGAAACAAGATGTAAGCTCATGGTAAGGATGCAAAATGTAAACTCATGGTAAGGAAACAAGATGTACACTGATGGTGAGGAAACACGATGTACACTCATGGTAAGGAAACAAGATGTAAACTCATGGTAAGTAAACAAGATGCAAACTCATGGTAAGGAAGCAAGTTGTAAACTCATGGTAAGGAAACACAATGTATACTCATTGTAAGTAAACAAAAGGTAAACTCATTGTAAGGAAACAAGATGTAAACTCATGGAAAGGAAGCAAAAGGTAAACTCATGGTGAGGAAACAAGATGAAAACTCATGGTAAGGAGGAAAAATGTAAACTCATGGTAAGGAAATAAGATGTACACTCATGGTAAGGAAACAAGATGTAAGCTCATGGTAAGGAAGCAAAATGTAAACTCATGGTAAGGAAACATGATGTAAACTCATGGTAAGGAAACAAGATGTAAACTCATGGTAAGGAAGCAAAATGTAAACTCGTTGTAAGGAAACACGATGTACACTCATGGTAAGGAAACACGATGTACACTCATGGTAAGGAAACAAGATGAAAACTCATGGTAAGTAAGCAAAATGTAAACTCACGGTAAGGAGACTCGATGTAAACTCATGGTAAGGAAACAAGATGTAAACTCATGGAAAGGACACAAAAGGTAAACTCATGGTGAGGAAACAAGATGTAAACTCATGGTAAGGAAACAAGATGTAAGCTCATGGTAAGTAAGCAAAATGTAAACTCATGGTAAGGAGACTCGATGTTTACTCATGGTAAGGAAACAAGATGTAAACTCATGGTCAGGAAACAAGATGTAAACTCATGGAAAGGACACAAAAGGTACACTCATGGGGAGGAAACAAGATGTAAACTAATGGTGAGGAAACAAGATGTAAGCTCATGGTAAGTGAGCAAAATGTAAACTCATGGTAAGGACACAAAAGGTAAACTCATGGTGAGAAAACAAGATGTACATTCATGGTGAGGAAACACGATGTACCCTCATGGTAAGAAAACAAGATGTAAACTCATGGAAAGGACACAAAAGGTAAACTCATGGTGAGGAAACAAGATGTAAACTCATGGTAAGGAAACAAGATGTAAGCTCATGGTAAGTAAGCAAAATGTAAACTCATGGTAAGGACACAAAAGGTAAACTCATGGTGAGAAAACAAGATGTAACCTCATGGTTAGGAAGCAAAATGTAAACTCGTGGTAAAGAAACAAGATGTAAACTCATGGTAAGGAAGTAAAATGTAAACTCGTTGTAAGGAAACACGATGTACACTCATGGTAAGGAAACACGATGTACACTCATGGTAAGGAAACAAGATGAAAACTCATTAAGTAAGCAAAATGTAAACTCACGGTAAGGAGACTCGATGTAAACTCATGGTAAGGAAACAAGATGTAAACTCATGGTAAGTAAGCAAAATGTAAACTCATGGTAAGGAGACTCGATGTTTACTCATGGTAAGGAAACAAGATGTAAACTCATGGGAAGGAAATAAGATGTAAACTCATGGAAAGGACACAAAAGGTAAACTCATGGTGAGGAAACAAGATGTAAACTCATGGTGAGGAAGCAAAATGTAAACTCATGGTAAAGAAACAAGATGTAAACTCATGGTAAGGAAACAAGATGTAATCTCATGGTAAGGAAACACTATGTAAACTCAGGGTATGGAAACAAGATGTAAACTCATGGTAAGGAAACTCGATGTTTACTCATGGTAAGGAAACAAGATGTTCACTCATGGTAAGGAAACACGATGTAAACTCATGGTAAGGAAACAAGATGTAAACTCATGATAAGGAAACAAGATGTAAATTTGTGGTAAGGAAACACTATGTAAACTCATTGTAAGGAAACAAGATGTAAACTCATGGTATGGAACCACGATGCACACTCATGGTAAGGAACCACGATGTACACTCATGGTAAGGAAACACGATGTAAACTCATGGTAAGGAAACAAAAGGTAAACTCATGGTAAGGAAACACAATGTAAACTCATTGTAAGTAAACAAAAGGTAAACTCATTGTAAGGAAACAAGATGTAAACTCATGGAAAGGAAGCAAAAGGTAAACTCATGGTGAGGAAACAAGATGTAAACTCATGGTATGGAACCACGATGCACACTCATGGTAAGGAACCACGATGTACACTCATGGTAAGGAAACACGATGTAAACTCATGGTAATGAAACAAAAGGTAAACTCATGGTAAGGAAACAAGATGTAAACTCATGGTAAGGAAACACAATGTAAACTCATGGTAAGGAAACACAATGTAAACTCATTGTAAGTAAACAAAAGGTAAACTCATTGTAAGAAAACAAGATGTAAACTCATGGAAAGGAAGCAAAAGGTAAACTCATTGTGAGGAAACAAGATGTAAACTCATGGTAAGGAAGCAAAATATAAACTCATGGTAAGGAAACACGATGTACACTCATGGTAAGGAAACACGATGTACACTCATGGTAAGGAAACAAGATGTAAACTCATGGTACGTAAGCAAAATGTAAACTCATGGTAAGGAGACTCGATGTAAACTCATGGAAAGGAAATAAGATGTAAACTCATGGAAAGGACACAAAAGAGAAACTCATGGTGAGGAAACATGATGTAAACTCATGGTAAGGAAACTAGATGTAAGCTCATGGTAAGTAAGCAAAATGTAAACTCATGGTAAGGAGACTCGATGTTCACTCATGGTAAGGAAACAAGATGTAAACTCATGGTCAGGAAACAAGATGTAAACTCATGGAAAGGACACAAAAGGTACACTCATGGGGAGGAAACACGATGTAAACTAATGGTGAGGAAACAAGATGTAAGCTCATGGTAAGTGAGCAAAATGTAAACTCATGGTAAGGACACAAAAGGTAAACTCATGGTGAGAAAACAAGATGTACATTCATGGTGAGGAAACACGATGTACCCTCATGGTAAGAAAACAAGATGTAAACTCATGGAAAGGACACAAAAGGTAAACTCATGGTGAGGAAACAAGATGTAAACTCATGGTAAGGAAACAAGATGTAAGCTCATGGTAAGTAAGCAAAATGTAAACTCATGGTAAGGACACAAAAGGTAAACTCATGGTGAGAAAACAAGATGTAACCTCATGGTTAGGAAGCAAAATGTAAACTCATGGTAAAGAAACAAGATGTAAACTCATGGTAAGGAAACAAGATGTAATCTCATGGTAAGGAAACACTATGTAAACTCAGGGTATGGAAACAAGATGTAAACTCACTGTAAGGAAACTCGATGTTCACTCATGGTAAGGAAACAAGATGTTCACTCATGGTAAGGAAACAAGATGTAAACTCATGGAAAGGACACAAAAGATAAACTCATGGTGAGGAAACAAGATGTAAACTCATGGTAAGGAAACAAGATGTAAGCTCATGGTAAGTAAGCAAAATGTAAACTCATGGTAAGGACACAAAAGGTAAACTCATGGTGAGAAAACAAGATGTAACCTCATGGTAAGGAAACAAGATGTAAACTCATGGTAAGGAAACACTATGTAAACTCATGGTATGGAAACAAGATGTAAACTCATGGTGAGGAAACAAGATGTAAACTCATGGTAAGGAAGCAAAATGTAAACTCATGGTAAGGAAACACGATGTACACTCACGGTAAGGAAGCAAGATATAAACTCACGGTAAGGAGACAAGATGTAAACTCATGGTAAGAAACAAGATGTAAACTCATTGTAAGGAAACACGATGTAAACTCATGGTAAAGAAACTCATGGTAGGGAAACGAAATGTAAACTCATGGTAAGGAAGCAAAATGTAAACTCATGGTAATTAAACAAGATGTACACTCATGGTAAGGAAACAAGATGTTAGCTCATGGTAAGGAAGCAAAATGTAAACTCATGGTAAGGAAACATGATGTAAACACATGGTAAGGAAACAAGATGTAAGCTCATGGTAAGGAAATAAAAGGTAAACTAATGGTAAGGAAACAAAAGGTAAACTCATGGCAAAGAAACAAGATGCAAAATCATAGTAAGGAATCACGATGTAAACTCATGGTTAGGAAACACTATGTAAACTCATGGTAAGGAAACAACATGTAAACTCATGTTAAGGAAACAAAAGGTAAACTCAAGGTAAGGATAAAAAAATGTAAACTCATGGTGAGGAAACAAGATGTAAGCTCATGGTAAGGATGCAAAATGTAAACTCATGGTAAGGAAACAAGATGTACACTGATGGTGAGGAAACACGATGTACACTCATGGTAAGGAAACAAGATGTAAACTCATGGTAAGTAAACAAGATGCAAACTCATGGTAAGGAAGCAAGTTGTAAACTCATGGTAAGGAAACACAATGTATACTCATTGTAAGTAAACAAAAGGTAAACTCATTGTAAGGAAACAAGATGTAAACTCATGGAAAGGAAGCAAAAGGTAAACTCATGGTGAGGAAACAAGATGTAAACTCATGGTAAGGAAGCAAAATGTAAACTCATGGTAAGGAAACACGATGTACACTCATGGTAAGGAAGCAAAATGTAAACTCATGGTAAGGAAACAAGATGTAAACTCATGGTAAGAAACATGATGTAAACTCATTGTAAGGAAACACGATGTAAACATATGGTAAAGAAACTCATGGTAAGGAAACGAAATGTAAACTCATGGTAAGGAGGAAAAATGTAAACTCATGGTAAGGAAATAAGATGTACACTCATGGTAAGGAAACAAGATGTAAGCTCATGGTAAGGAAGCAAAATGTAAACTCATGGTAAGGAAACATGATGTAAACTCATGGTAAGGAAACAAGATGTAAACTCATGGTAAGGAAGCAAAATGTAAACTCGTTGTAAGGAAACACGATGTACACTCATGGTAAGGAAACACGATGTACACTCATGGTAAGGAAACAAGATGAAAACTCATGGTAAGTAAGCAAAATGTAAACTCACGGTAAGGAGACTCGATGTAAACTCATGGTAAGAAAACAAGATGTAAACTCATGGAAAGGACACAAAAGGTAAACTCATGGTGAGGAAACAAGATGTAAACTCATGGTAAGGAAACAAGATGTAAGCTCATGGTAAGTAAGCAAAATGTAAACTCATGGTAAGGAGACTCGATGTTTACTCATGGTAAGGAAACAAGATGTAAACTCATGGGAAGGACACAAGATGTAAACTCATGGAAAGGACACAAAAGGTAAACTCATGGTGAGGAAACAAGATGTAAACTCATGGTGAGGAAGCAAAATGTAAACTCATGGTAAAGAAACAAGATGTAAACTCATGGTATGGAAACAAGATGTAAACTCATGGTAAGGAAACTCGATGTTTACTCATGGTAAGGAAACAAGATGTTCACTCATGGTAAGGAAACACGAAGTAAACTCATGGTAAGGAAACAAGATGTAAACTCATGATAAGGAAACAAGATGTAAATTTGTGGTAAGGAAACACTATGTAAACTCATTGTAAGGAAACAAGATGTAAACTCATGGTATGGAACCACGATGCACACTCATGGTAAGGAACCACGATGTACACTCATGGTAAGGAAACACGATGTAAACTCATGGTAAGGAAACAAAAGGTAAACTCATGGTAAGGAAACACAATGTAAACTCATTGTAAGTAAACAAAAGGTAAACTCATTGTAAGGAAACAAGATGTAAACTCATGGAAAGGAAGCAAAAGGTAAACTCATGGTGAGGAAACAATATGTAAACTCATGGTATGGAACCACGATGCACACTCATGGTAAGGAACCACGATGTACACTCATGGTAAGGACACAAAAGGTAAACTCATGGTGAGGAAACAAGATGTAAACTCATGGTGAGGAAGCAAAATGTAAACTCATGGTAAAGAAACAAGATGTAAACTCATGGTAAGGAAACAAGATGTAATCTCATGGTAAGGAAACACTATGTAAACTCAGGGTATGGAAACAAGATGTAAACTCATGGTAAGGAAACTCGATGTTTACTCATGGTAAGGAAACAAGATGTTCACTCATGGTAAGGAAACACGATGTAAACTCATGGTAAGGAAACAAGATGTAAACTCATGATAAGGAAACAAGATGTAAATTTGTGGTAAGGAAACACTATGTAAACTCATTGTAAGGAAACAAGATGTAAACTCATGGTATGGAACCACAATGCACACTCATGGTAAGGAACCACGATGTACACTCATGGTAAGGAAACACGATGTAAATTCATGGTAAGGAAGCAAAAGGTAAACTCATGGTGAGGAAACAAGATGTAAACTCATGGTAAGGAAGCAAAATGTAAACTCATGGTAAGGAAACACGATGTACACTCATGGTAAGGAAGCACTATGTAAACTCATGGTAAGAAAACAACATGTAAATTCATGTTAAGGAAACAAAAGGTAAACTCATGGTAAGGAAAAAGATGTAAACTCATGGAAAGTAAACAAAATGTAAACTCATGGTGAGGAAACAAGATGTAGACTCATGGTAAGGAAGCAAAATGTAAACTCATGGTAAGAAAACTCAATGTACACTCATGGTATGGAAACAAGATATAAACTCATGGTAAGGAAACACTATGTAAACTCATGGTAATGAAACAAAATGTAAACTCATGGTAAAGAAACAAGATGTAAACTCATGGTAAAGAAACAGGATGTAATCTCATGGTAAGGAAACTCGATGTTCACTCATGGTAAGGAAACAAGATGTTCACTCATGATAAGGAAACACGATGTAAACTCATGGTAAGGAAACAATAGGTAAACTCATGGTAGGAAACACTATGTAAATTCATGATAGGGGAAACAAGATGTAAACTCATGGTAATGAAACACAATATACACTCATGGTAATGAAACAAGATGTAAACTCATGTTGAACAGCCATGCTGAACAGCTGCCACTCTGGTATACAACATGGCTAACACACAAGGGCAAAACCAATAGATCTTGCACAGGCGAGACCTTTTGGATTTGCCAATGCTTGTCTTTCTTTGACTTCAAAGTGAGAGAATTTATGTGAGAATCCTGATGAGTATCCATGTAAGAGGAAATGTTGTAGGTTGTTTTCTCAATCACACAAAAAATATGAACTGTGCTGATGTTTCAGAATATATCAGAATTAGTGCAAATGAAGCACCCTTTAATGTAAATCTGAAGTGTGGTGGAGACAAATATTTGAATACGATCAAAACACATGAATACACTAAGTGATGACATTATTCATTTTGTGCAGTCAAAAACAATATTTCAGTGCAAATGTAATGGTCATTTCAATTAAAAATGTCTAGTCTGTACAAAAAGTGCACTACCACACCATGCATACTACACACTACACCACTCTACTCCACTCTATGCCCTTCCATTTTATAACACACCACTGCGCTCTACACCCCTCCATTCCATCCCAATTGCCCCACTCCACTCCAATCTACCCCACTGTGAGAAGTTGGCCTGATATATGCTGTCCACTACTTATAGTGGGCACCCTGTATCAGTCAAAATAACCCCTTATGGTGAATAGGTTAAAGACAACCTTTATTGAAAGCTACCCTAGTGGTAGCTATGGAGAGCAGCCTTCAGGCTAAGTCTTGAAGGAATGTAAAGCAGCTTGTTTTACCAGTCTATAATCTCTTGAATGATCAAACGAAAGGACAACCACACCAGGTATATATTTAACATATATGTATTTAAGATAAAACACACCCCTCTAGTCTTTTTATGAGGCTGGAGTTCGATGTACTTAATTTACAAGTTAGCAGTCAACAGTAATAGCACAAATACATGTTTGGGCTCTAGGGGCGTACCAAACCATATACCAATAAAGTGGTATATGAACCACGACTGAACTAGACACAAGGCCTAGAGCTTGTAGAATCGCTGGGACCCCAAGGAACCACCCAATGTAGTGACACAGGGGACCCACGGGAGCCGTGTTCAGTGTGTAAACACAACGCAGGTTCCCGTTAACTTCTATGGGCAATGTCGCAGTTGGAAATTTAAAGATTAGGTACACTTAAAATCGAGTCAGGACCAAACCCTTTTTGACTAAAGAAGTGCTAGGGCTAGCACCCATGGGAGCACCGCAGTACTTGTGTTACCTCACCCAGGGAAGCCGGGTGCATAGGTGTCTATTGGTGTCGGGTTGCATCGTCGATTACAATAGAAGCTGGTGAAGAACTGCTGCTGCCATGAAGAGCAGAAGTGTCCAAAGGGATCCAAGCCTGGATCTAGGATGGAAGGAACCTGAAAGCAAAGGGGACAGAGTCTGGGTCACTTGCCAGTGACCGAGGGCAGGATGGACCAATGCCCACAGATGTCGGGTGCTTCAGGTGAGATGACGGGTGTCTTGAGTCTTCAGCCACAAGGTCCAGGAGAGGTCGACGAAAGCCACGAGCCGGATTCGAGCTGTCCCACAAAAGTATGTCGAGTGCTGCCGTGTCGGCGACCAGATTGGACCCAATAAGCCTTGGCAACAGCAAGTCTTGTGGCAAAAGAAGAAGGATGTCGGTGCAGACCAGCAAGGTCTGAGGGACTCACCCAGCAAGGGTAAGTCAGGGCACATCTGGGGCAACCAGGGAAGCCCAAGCAGAAGAGGAGTTGCCTTCGTGGGGACCTATTAGCCAACAGGCTAGTGATTGCGATGGAGCCTCAAGCAGTTGCACTGGAACCCGACCCACGGGCCACTCGTAGAGTGGAGGCCACAGATCTTCGGTGCAGTCAGTGCTCAAGGCTGGGGCTACTTGGAGCCCAAAGCAGAACTTCAAGGATAAACAGAAAGTTGATGTACCAGCTATAGTACGCGGTGCCCAGGGGTCAAGGTTCCCCGTCACCCACGATAGCCATGGGCCTCAGCTTTGCTGTGGACTCAGGGTAGCCTCGGAGAAGTCAGGAAATCCACCTCTGGTGATGCAGAGACTTCGGCGTCCAGCAGGAGATTCAGAATTGCAGACCAGACAGTTGCTTCTTTGGAGCCTACCAAGCAGGGGAGTCACTCCTTGACTCCAAGGGAGATTTCTTCAGTTTTCTAGTTAGGATAGAACGTCGAAGGTCCAGGATATATATTGCAGAGTTTCATCCAAGGTAATCTAAAGTCGCAAGGACTGGGTTCCCATACTTATATTTAGTTTGGGGGTTGGGCATACTCGAGGGACCCACCTATGGGAGGGTTTGGAAAGAGGGGTGGTTACACCCATTTCCTTTGTCCAGTTTCACGCCAGAGCAGGGACAGGTAGCCCCTGCAACCGGTTTGAACTGGACTATGCACAGGGACAGCAAGTGTTCCCCCAGTGCAGGACTTCAAAGCACCAGAGAGTGCTCCCGCCCAGCCCCAATACATATCTGCCTGTCTAGGGAGGTGGTTACACCTCCCTGGGACAGGAACCCTATTGTCCAGGCCTCCCCTGCTGGAGTTTCGGTCAGCAGCAGGAGGCCAGACCCGTGTCTGTGGCAGAGGCATCCATTTTATGATGCAAGGGCTTTAGAAAGCCTTACTGGGTTAGACCAGTGTGAACATGTCTCTCCCTCTAGAAGGGTGGAATGCTAACCCCGCCACCAGAACTGGCAGGAGGTTGTATTCCAAAGCGTTTGACACCAAACACGACATGTTTCCGTGCAGCCATCCCAAAGTTAGCATTTACCGCGAGGTTATAATGCACTTAAGAGCATATGGTCAGGCTGCACCACAAACAGCATCAGAGGAGGCACTCCGAACGCTGCAGAGGGTCTCTGCTCATGCAGGGGCACCCTCTCACATAACAACCAAGCACTCTGCCTTCAGGATTGTTCAGGCCTGCCATTGGAGTGACTTATAGGTTTTATGTGTGTGTGCAATGATAGTGATATAGGTAGCCTATACCACTGTAAGGGATGCAAGCACACCCTTACCCAGACTGCAATAGCAGACCTGTGGTGCCATTTTGGAGTGCTTCCCAGGGGTGGCATAATACATGCTTCAGCCCCTGGTAGGCCTCTGATGTACCTATGCCCTCAGTACATAGTATACCATATACTAGGGGCTTATAAGGCACTCCAGAATCCAATTAGATATGTACCTAATGTACAAGGAAACCATTTTAGAGAGGATGCAGCTAGGCTGGGGCCCTGATTAGCAGGGCCACAGCCAGACTAAGGTCGAAAAACAGTGAAACACCAGCAAAAAGTGGGGGTACCCATGTGAAGCTAATCCTACTCTCCTACACAACCCTCCCCCCCCCCCAAATGCAGGGACATTAAACTAACCTTGACCAGTTGAGTCTTCATGTTCTAAGTGGAAATACCTAGAGAGTCCATCTGCATTGGCATGGTGGACCACCTAAGCAGTTTGGGGTATTCACCCTTCATTTGTTTTAGCCAAATGAGGGGCTTATGGTCTGTCTGAACAAGGAAGTGAGTACCAAACAAGTATAGCCTCAACTTCTTCAGAGCCCAAACCACAGCAAAGGCCTCCCTCTCAATGGCTGACCAACGTTTCTCTCTAGGGGTCATCCTTCTGCTTGTGAAAGCTACTAGCTGATCCTAACCTTCATCATTCAATTGTGACAGTACAGCCCCTACCCCCAATTCAGATGCATCTGTTTGGACAATGAACTTCTTGGAGTAGTCAGGACTCTACAGAATGGGAGCAGTGCACATGGCCTGCTTCAGGTCATCAAATGCTTTTTGACAGCTAGCTGTCCACTGAATCTTTTTAGGCATCTTTTAAGAAGTTAAGTCATTCAGGGTGTCACTATTGATCCATACCCCTTCCAAATCTCCTATAGTACCCAGTCAGGCCTAAGAAGGCTCTCACCTGAGTCGGTTAGTTGGAGCAACCCAGTCCATTATCGTCTGGATTTTGCAATGCAGTGGTTGAACCTGGCCTCTACCTACAAGGTGGCCCAGGTACACAACCTGACTCTGCCCTATCTGGCACTTAGTAGCCTTAATAGTTAGGCCTGCTTTTTGCAGGGCCTCCAAAGCATTCCTCAGGTGGACCAGGTGATCCTCCCAGGTGGAGCTAAAGACAGCAATATCATCAAGATATGCTGCACTAAAGTCTTCAAGGCCGGTAAGGACTTGATTCACCAACCTTTGGAAAGTGGCAGGTGCATTCTTCAAACCAAAGGGCATTACCACAAATTGATAGTGCCCACTAGGGGTAGAAAATGCTGTCTTTGACTTTGCATCATCAGCTAGACTGATCTGCCAGCAGCCAGCTGTCAGGTCAAATGTGCTTAGAAACTTGGCTGAGGCCTAAGTAGCTATTAGCTCATCTACCCTTGGGATGGGATGGGCATCAATCCTAGTGACTGCATTGAGACCCCTGTAGTGTACACAAAACCTCATCTCTCTCTTTCCATCTGTGGTTTGAGGTTTAGGTACCAGGACTACTGGACTAGCCCCAGGGCTAACTGAGGGTTCAATCACACCCAAATCCAACATCTTTTGGACTTCTGTCCTTATACAGTCCCTGACATGGTCAGGTTGCCTGTAGATCTTATTCTTCACAGGTAGACTGTCCCCAGTGTCCACTTCATGGGTGCACCAGGTGGTCTGACTTGGAGTCAGGGAAACCATATGTCTGAACTGGCTGAGAAGCTTTCGCAGTCAGTCTGCTGCTGGGCAGTGAGGCTGTCTGCCAAGGCTACACCATCAACTGACCCATCATCAGGGTTCTGAGAAAGCAGGTCAGGGAGTGGGTCAATCTCTTCCTCCTGTCCTTCATCAGTAGCCATGAGCAAGCCTATGTCTGCCCTATCAACACATGGTTTTAGTCTGACATGAAGTACCCTATGGGGACTCCTTGGGGTTCCAAGGTCTACCAAGTAGGTAACCTCCCCTTTCTGCTCAACAATTGTATGGGGGCCACTCCATTTGTCCTGGAGGGCTGCTGGGGCCACAGGCTCCAACACCCACACTTTCTGTCCTGGCTGGGAAACAGTCAGTACAGCGTTTTGGTCATGCCAGGCTTTTTGCAGTTCCTGGCTAGCCTCAAGGTTTTTGTTTGCCTTTTTCATGTACTCAGCCATTCTGGAGCGGAGACCAAGTACATAGTCCACTATGTCCTGTTTGGGGGGCTTGAGAGGTAACTCCAATCCTTCCTTAACCAAACACAATGGACCCCTGCCAGGGTGACCAAACAAAAGTTCAAATGGTCTGTAGCCAACCCCCTTTTGAGGCACCTCCCTGTATGCAAATAAAAGGTAGGGCAAGAGTAGGTCTCATTTTTGCCGATGCTTCTCTGGGAGTCCTTTAATCATGCCCTTTAAGGTTTTGTTGAATTTTTCAACTAAACCATTGCATTGTGGGTGATAGGGTGTGGTGAACTTGTAGTTCAGTCTACACTCCTTCCACATAGCTGTCAAGTAACTAGACATGAAGTTTGTTCCCCTGTCAGATACTATCTCCTAAGGAAAGCCTACTCTTGAGAATACACTCAAGAGAGCTCTTGCAACCACAGGTGCTGTAGTGGTCCTTAGGGGAATTGTCTATGGATACCTGGTGGCATGATCCACCACCACCAGTATAAATCTGTAGCTAGGTGCTGTTTGGGGATCCATGAGACCAACAATGTCAATCCCTACCCTTTCAAAGGGCACCCCCACCACAGGCAGTGGTATCAGGGGGGCCTTTGTAGTGTCACCTGCTTTGCCACTGGCTTGGCAGGTTACACAGGAGCGACAAAACTCCTTAGTGTCTTCAGACATGTGGGGGCCAGTGAAAGTGAGGGACAATTCTGTCCCAAGTCTTGTTCTGGCCCAAGTGTCCTGCTAGGGGAATATCATGGGCTAGTGTCAATTGGAAGCCCCTAAACTTCAGAGGTATAACCAACCTCCTAGATGCACCAGGCTTGGGGTCTCTACTTTCTGAGTAAAGAAGTCCATCATCCTAATAAACTTTATGGGTGCCACTAGCATTCCCAGCAGCCTCATCAGCAGCTTGCTTTCTGAGGGGTTCAAGAGAGGGGCAGGTTTTCTGCTCCTGGCTTAGATCAGACCTGGAAAGGCCCCCTGTCCCCAAGAACTCAACCTGGTCAGGTTCAAGCTCCTCTGGGACAGTTCCTTCTTCAGGCTCAAGATCATCTCCCTGAGGAGACTCATCAGCATTCTGAGTCAGCGGGGAAGGCTCTGCCTTAACCCTACTGCTCCTCCTCTTGTGATGCACCTGGTCCATTATTCCAGAATCCAGGGCCTGTCCAGCTTTAGACATTTTGGCCTGTGACCTAGTCACAGCAAAGACATGAGCAGGGATCCCTAACATTTCTGCATGGGCCCTGGGCTCCACTTCAGCCCAAGCGGAAGTCTCTAGATCATTGCAAAGCAAGCACTGTACTGGTAGGTCTGCACTTACCACAACCTTCTTAAGGCCAGTTACCCCTCCCCAGGAGAAGTTAACAACTGCCAGAGAATGGTCTGTTCTGACATTGTTAACATTGTTAGCATTGGTCACTTGGTACATTTCACCAAGTATAATCTGCCCAGGATCCACAAGATCTTTTTTCACCATGGTGACACTTGCTCCTGAGCCCCTGAATGCCCAAGCTTCTACTCCATTTATCAAAGGTTGTTGTCTGTATTTGCCCAGATTACTGGGACTCACACAGGGGAACATATCCATGCCCCCATCACAGGCAAGCACAGCCTGAGTTGGACCTCTGAGTAGGCCAGAATCCATCTCAGAACCCAGGGTCAACCCTGCTACACCCTTATTCTGAACATTGCCACCACTTATTGTAGCTGTACTAGGGGGAACAGTTGCCTTAGGGGCAATGGTGGCTGGAGTAGATTCTGTGGACTTGGTGCAGTCACTGGTCCAGTGAGTTTTCAGTTTACAGATTTTACACCAATGTTTCTTTTGACCTTTACCCTTACTTGACTGTGACTCCCCATTAGAAGAAGATTTTTGGGGCCCTTGAGATGACTTCTGGTCTTTACCCTTGTCCCCACCCTTGTCAGAGTTCTTAGAATCCTGCTTCTTTGGGTCACCACCTTGGTTCTGTACCTTCTGCCTCGCCCTGGTTCTGACCCATTTGTCTGCCTTCTTTCCCAATTCTTGGGGAGAGGTCAGATCAGAGTCTACCAGGTACTGGTGCAACAGCTGATTTTGACAGTTATTAAGAATCTGCTCCCTAATTATCAGATTGTACAATCCTATGAAGTCACACACTTTACTGCCCATTAACCAACCTTCCAGAGCCTTAGCAGCACAGTCAACAAAGTCAACCCTGTCTTGATTTTGTGCTTTTTGGGTGTCTCTGAACTTTAACCTGTATTGTTCAGTGGTTAGGCCAAACCCATCTATCAGTGCACTTTTCAAGACCTGATAATCATCAACATCCTCTTCTCTTACAGTGAGGCGCTTATCTCTACCTTTGTCTACAAAGGAGAGCCATAAGATTGCTGCCCACTGATCTTGAGGGACCTTCTGTACTTTACAGGCCCTCTCCAAGGCAGTTATCCATTTGTGGATGTCATCCCCACTCTGGTAGGGAGGGACAATCTTACTTAGGTTTCTATGGTCATAATACCTTTCTAGAGAAATTGCTGCCACCAAGGGACCCTAGTCCCTCCTTTTTACTATCAATCAATCATAGGCATTTGTATAGCGCACTGCTCACCCGGAGGGTCTCAAGGCGCTGGGGGGGGGAACGCTACTGCTCGAACAGCCAGGTCTTGAGTTGCTTCCTGAAGGCGAGATGGTCTTGCGTTGTCCGGAGGTGGATGGGGAGGGAGTTCCATGTCTTGGCTGCCAGGTAGGAGAAGTATCTTCCTCCAGCGGTGGCTCTGCGGATGCGGGGGACGGTGGCAAGAGCGAGGCTGGCGGAGCGGAGCTGGCGGGTGGGCTTGTGGAAGGTCAGGCGGCTGTTGAGGAACTTGGGGCCCAGGTCGTGGAGGGCCTTGTGTGCGTGGGTGAGGAGTCGGAACGTGATTCTTTTGTTGACGGGGAGCCAGTGCAGGTCTCTCAGGTGTCCGGAGATGTGGCTGTGTCGGGGAATGTCCAGGATGAGTCGTGCTGAGGCGTTCTGGATCCGTTGGAGTTTCTTCTGGAGTTTGGCGGCGGTGCCGGCGTAGAGGGCGTTCCCGTAGTCCAGCCGACTGGTGACGAGGGCCTGGGTGACCGTCTTCCTGGTCTCGGTGGGGATCCACCGGAAGATCTCTCGAAGCATGCGCAGGGTGTTGAAGCATGAAGACGAGACGGCGTTGACTTGTCTGGTCATCGAGAGGGAGGAGTCCAGGATGAAGCCTGGGTTGCGTGCGTGGTCCGTTGGCTTCGGGGTGGCCCCCAGGGCGGGGGGCCACCAGGAGTCGTCCCAGGCGGAGGTTGATGATCCCAGGATGAGGACCTCCGTCTTGTCTGAGTTCAGTTTCAGGCGGCTGTTCTTCATCCATTCGGCGACGTCTTTCATCCCTTCGTGTAGGCTGGCTCTGGTGGCGTCCGGGTCGCTGGTGAGGGAGAGGATCAGCTGGGTGTCGTCGGTGTAGGTGATGATCTTGAGGTTGTGTTGACGTGCGATGGTTGCGAGGGGGCTCATGTAGATGTTGAAGAGGGTGGGGCTGAGCGATGACCCTTGTGGAACGCCGCAGATGACTTCAGTGGCCGCTGACCGGAACAGGGGGAGGCGGACTCTCTGGGTTCTTCCGGCGAGGAATGAGGTGATCCACTCCAGGGCCTTCTCCTGGATGCCGGTGTTGTTCAGGCGCTGTACCAGGGTGCGGTGGCAGACAGTGTCGAACGCTGCGGAGAGTTCCAGGAGGATGAGGGCCGCAGTTTCCCCGTTGTCCATTAGGGATCTGATGTCGTCTGTGGCTGCGATGAGGGCGGTCTCCGTGCTGTGGTTGGCTCGAAAGCCGGATTGCGAGTGGTCGAGGGATCCGTTGGTCTCGAGGAAGGCGGCTAGCTGTCTGTTGACGGTCTTCTCGATGACTTTGGCAGGAAACGGGAGGAGCGAGATGGGGCGGTAGTTCTTGAGGTCGGAGGGGTCTCCAGTTGGTTTCTTCAGCAGGGCACTGATCTCGGCGTGTTTCCAGCACTCCGGGAAGGTGGCGGTGTTGAAGGAGGCATTGATGATGTCGCGGAGGTGGGGTGCGATGATGTGGTCGGCCGTGTTGAAGATGTGGTGTGGGCAGGGGTCCGTAGGGGATCCGGAGTGGATGGTGTTCATTGTGCGTGTTGTGTCTTCGGTGCTGACTGGGGTCCAGGTGCGGAGGGTGGCGGTGGGGGGCATCGGTTCAGTGGTGGGGTTCGTGGTTGGTGGGCCGAAGCTGTTGTGAATGTTGGCGATCTTGTCGTGGAAGAAGGCTGCGAGGGAGTCGCAGAGGTCTTGCGAGGGAGTGATGTCATTGTTTCCGGCGTCGGGGTTGGAGAGCTCTTTGACGATGCTGAAGAGTTCCTTGCTGTTGTTGGTGTTGTTGTCCAGTCGTTCCTTGAAGGCTGTCTTCTTTGTGGCGCGGATCAGTTGGTGGTGTTTGCGGGTGGCGTGTTTGAGGGCCGTCATGTTGTCTGTGGTCTGGTTGGTGCACCAGGTGTTCTCCAGGGAGCGGCAGTTCTTCTTGGAGGTGATGAGCTCGTCGGTGAACCAGGAGGCTTTCTTGCTGCCGCGTCTGCTGGGGGGGGTTCTTCTTCAGTGGTGCGAGGGCGTCTGCGCAGTTGGTGATCCACTGTGTGAGGTTGTTGGCGGCTTCGTTGGGGTCCGTTGAGCTGGTGGGGGGGTTCTGGCTGAGGAAGGTGGTGAGCTGGTCGCCGGTGATCTTGTTCCAGCTCCTGCGGGGGGCTTGTTGAGGGTGGTGGTGGGTCGTCGTTTTACTGAAGCTGAAGTGGACGCAGCTGTGGTCAGTCCACTGGAGATTGGTGGAGTGGCTGAAGGTGACGTATTTGCTGGATGAGAAGACTGGGTCAAGCGTGTGGCCGGCGTAGTGGGTGGGGGTGGTTACCAGTTGCTTGAGTCCGAGGTTGGCCAGGTTGGCCAGCAGAGCAGTGGTGTTGCGGTCCTTGTTGTCCTCCAGGTGGAAGTTGAGGTCCCCCAGGAGGATGTAGTCGGTGGAATTGATGGCGTGCGGGCTGACGAAGTCTGTGATGTCTTCGCTGAACTGTGTGCGTGGTCCCGGTGGTCTGTAGACGAGGGTGCCTCTGAGCGTGGTCTTGGGGTCGGTGTGTATCTGGAAGTGGAGGTGTTCGGCGGAGGTGAAGGTGTCATCGGAGTTGGTCGTGATGCGGATGGTGTTCTTGTGGATGATGGCGATGCCTCCTCCTGTCTGGTTGACGCGGTCCTTCCTGGTGATTTTGTAGCCTTCCGGGACGGCGATGGCGACGTCGGGCGCTGAGGAGGCGTTCATCCAGGTTTCCGTCAGGAAGGCGATGTCTGGTGCTGTCGAGTCGAGGACGTTCCAGAATTCGACGGCATGCCTGTGAACGGAGCGGGTGTTGAGCAGGATGCACATCAGGTGTTTGTTGCTGGGGCTCGGTTTAGCAGGTGCGGTGTTGGGTCGGAGGCCGGTGAAGCGGCAGGTCAGGCAGGTGAAGGGTCCGTGGGTGCGACTCGGGGTGGCTCGGTAGCAGGCGGTGTTTCGGCCGGCGTTGAGTGCGTGGAGGGTTTTGGCGTCGTAGATGTGCAGGGTGTGCTGGCGAGGGCGAGGACCAGGGGGTCTGGCGCTGGGCGCGGTCCAGGCGCGGACGGGCGCAGACGGGCTTACGTTTGGCGCACCTTCGGTGCTCAATCAGCGCTCCAGCTGCGCGCGTCCGCTGCGCGGTCGCTCTGGGGGCGTCATAAGTAAGGAGCAAGGAGGGAGGAGCAGCTGGGTGGCGGGAGCGGGGCGGCGAATGGAATCACAGGGGGGCGGGGCCGCAGGGAGACAGCGGCGGGAAATTCCAAGAAGCAGCGGGCAGCGGGAAATTCCCAGGAGCAGCGGGAAATTCCCAGGAGCAGCGGGCAGCGAGCGAAGGAATCTGCAGGCAGGAGGCGGCAGAGGCAGGCAGGAGCGGCAGCAGTGAGTGGGGCGACCAAGCCCTGTGGAGGGCTGAGCGGTCACACTAGCTGTGTAGAACTCTAGGGCTTCTCTATCTAAGGCCATCTGCTGCTTTCTGAGGTTGAACTTGTCTTGCTCATACTTCAGCAGTCTCTCTCTCCCTGGAGGTTTCCCTCCCTCTGTGAGAAGAGACAGAGGTCCCTATAGAGGAGTTAGACTGGACAGATCCCCTTGACAGAGATCTATCCCTTCTAGCCCTACTTTCAACTCTTCCTGGAGGAATAAAGGAGGGAGCATTGTTGTCATCCTCCTCATCCTCATCCAGGAGAGCTGGGTTCACCAGATTCTGGTCATTGTCACCAATCTGGTCAGCATAAGTGGTAGGGTCAGGGGAACTTCTACCCCTAGGCCCACCCTCACCTGTTGCCCCACCCACACTGCCTACCTCATCAGGCCCACTATGCCCTGAGATGTCATCCAGCTTAAGTATCTTTATGAGATGCTGGGTGGTTGGGCTTTTGACTTCAGCTAATGGAACATAAGGCCCTTAGCTGTGCAACCGAGAGATCCTCATATTTATTGGGGAGAAGCCCACTGGCTTCTGGCAGGGACCCACTGGTTCCTGGCTGACTAGACATTACTAATGTGGTGTGGTATATTGCACTACCTACACTAGTGTGGCCTACTAAACTCTCTTGAGTTGTAGAAAGGGTGTGCTATCCCTTAACACACAACTCTAAGTTCAGTAGAACTTACTGTAGATAAACTTGATATTATATGTACCTAAGGTATCTTTAGTGGTTTTCAGTTGATCAATTCAATTGAGATTATCTGGCAAAACAATAGCAAGCTGGAATCCCACACGCTGCATACCAATGTGAGAAGTTGGCCTGATATATGCTGCCCACTACTTATAGTGGGCACCCTGTATCAGTCAAAACAACCCCTTATGGTGAATAGGTTAAAGACAACCTTTATTGAAAGCTATCCTAGTGGTAACTATGGAGAGCAGCCTTCAGGCTAAGTCTTGAAGGAATGTAAAGCAGCTTGTTTTACCAGTCTATAATCTCTTGAATGATCAAACGAAAGGACAACCACACCAGGTATATATTTAAAATATATGTATTTAATATAAAACACACCCCTCTAGTCTTTTTATGAGGCTGGAGTTTGATGTACTTAATTTACAAGTTAGCAATCAACAGTAATAGCACACATACACGTTTGGGCCCTAGGGGCGTAACAAACCATATACCAATAAAGTGGTATAAGAACCACGACTGAACTAGACACAAGGCCTAGAGCCTGTAGAATTGCTGGGACCCCAAGGAACCACCCAAGGTAGTGACACAGGGGACCCACGGGGGCCATGTGTAGTGTGTAAACACAACCGCGGGTTCCCGTTAGGTTCTACGGGCAATGTCGCGGTTGGAAATGTAAAGATTAGGGACACTTAGAATTGAGTCAGGACCAAACCCTTTTGGACTTAAGAAGTGCTAGGGCTAACACCCATGGGAGCACCGCAGTACTTGTGTTACCTCACCCAGGGAAGCCGGGTGCATAGATGGCTTTTGGTGTCGGGTCGCATCGTCGATTACAATGGAAGCTGGTGAAGAACTGCTGCTGCCGTGAAGAGGAGAAGTGTCCGAAGGCATCCAAGCCTGGATCTAGGATATAAGGAACCTCAAAGCAGAGGGGACAGAGTCTGGGTCACTTGCCAGTGACCGAGGGCAGGATGGACCAATGCCCACAGATGTCGGGGGCTTCAGGTGAGTTGACAGGTGTCTTGACTCTTCAGCCACGAGGTCCAGGAAATGTCGATGAAGTCCATAGGTCAGATTCGAGCTGTCCCACGAAGTCTGTCGAGTGCTGCGGTATCGGCGACCAGGTTAGACCCAACAAGCCTTGGCAATGGCAGGTCTCATGGAAAGAGAAGAAGGAAGTCGGTGCAGGCCAGCAAGGTCTGAGGGACTCACCCAGCAAGGGTAAGTCAGGGCACATCTGGAGCAACCAGGGAAGCCCAATCAGAGGAGGAGTTGCCTTTGTGGGGACCTACTAGCCAATGGGCTAGCGATTGCGAAGGAGCCTCGAGCAGTTGCACTGGAACCTGTCCGACGGGTCCCTCGTGGAGTGGAGGCCAGAGATCTTCAGTGCTCAAGGCTGGGGCTATTCGGAGCCCAAAGCAGAACTTCAAGGATAAACAGGAAGTCGATGTGCCAGCATTAATAAGCGGTGCTGTGGACTCAGGGTAGCCTCGAGAAGTCAGGAAATCCACCTCTGGTGATGCAGAGACTTCGGCGTCCAGCGGGAGCTTCGGAATTGCAGACCGGACAGTTGCTTCTTTGGTGCCTGCCAAGCAGAGGAGTCCCTCCTTGACTCCAAGGGAGATTTATTCAGTCTTCTAGTCAGGATAGAACGTCGAAGGTCCAGGATATATATTGCAGAGTTTCGTCCATGGTAATCTAAAGTCGCAAGGACTGGGTTCCCATACTTATTCTAAGTTTGGGGGTTGGACATACTCTAGGGACCCACCTATGGGAGGGTTTGTAAAGAGGTGTGGTTACACCCATTTCCTTTGTCCGGTTTTGTGCCAGAGCTGGGGCAGGTAGCCCCTACAACCGGTTTGAACTGGACTATGCACATGGACACCAAGTGTACCCCACCCCACACTGCCCCAGTCTATTCCACCCCACTCCCCTAATCTACTCCACTGCAGTCCACTACTATCTATTCCACTCCACCCCACCCCAGTGCCATCTATCCTCTCCAATCTACCCCAATCCACTCCAATCTACCCAATCCAATCATCCCTTTTCAATCTACCTCACTCCAACCTATAGCAATCCAAGCCACCAATTCAATTCCAATCTACTGTACCCTAGTCAACCCCAAATTACCCTACTCGAATCTAGCCCATCAAATCAGCCCCATTTCAATCCACCCCACCCTAACCGGATCTACCCCACTCTAATGTACACCACCCCATCTCAAGCTGCCCCACACCTCTCTCCCCCACTCCACTCCAATCTAGCCCACTCCACTCCAATCTACCCCACTCCTACCTATCACACTCCACTCTACCCAACTCACCTTCAATTTACCCTACCATGATCCACTCACTCCTTCCCATTCCAATCTACCCCAGTCCACCCTAATCTACTAGACTTCACTCCTTTCCACTGCTATCCACTCCACTGCACTCAAATCGAACCCACTTGAATCTACCCCACTCCACTGCAATGTACCCCAATATGAACTACTCTGCTCTTCTGGGATCTACCCCACCCCAGTCTATCTGACTTCAATCCCTCCCATTCCAACGCAATCTTCTCCACTTCACCCAATATACCTCAATTCAATCTACTCCACTCCCTCACCACAATATACACCACTCAAATCTACTCCACTCTATTCTACTCCACTCCACTCCAATCTTCCCCACTCTACCCCAATCGACCCGACTCCACCGCACTCCAATCTACCTCACCGCATCTCAATCTACCCCACACTACTCTTATCTACCCCACTCCTCTAATCTACCCACTCCACTTTACCCCAATATGCCCCACTCCAAACAACCCCAATCTACTCGCACTCCACTTCACTCCATTCCATTCTACTCTACTATAATCCACCCACTCTACCCCACTCAACTCTACTCAACTTCACCCCAGTCTACCCACTGTACTCAAATTTACCCCAACCAACCCCACTCCACTCAAATTTACCCCAATATATCCAGTCAGTCAGTCAGTCAGTAATACTTTATTCGATAAAAAATGTCATCATAAAAGTAGTGTACAGTATTCATGACCTATTATAAATCATCATAAAATTTGTACAACAAAAGTCACATAAAAATCTCAGTACAGAAAATATAAGTTAAAATTCATCAATTACTCTACATTTAACAGCATAACTACTCATTTCCCCTACTAAATAAATAACAGGGGCCACTAACCTAGCCCATGAACCATTCCTTCATTGTGACGTCCCGGCCTGCAGGGTAAGTAGGAGCTTTAGTCTCCTCATACGGATCACCCAAGCACTTCCGATAAATTTGGCAACACCACATACCAATGAAGAGGAAGATGTGTCGGTACAGAGAACTCGCAGGGCCATTGCGTGGCATCGTAGGCCCAGGCCCCTGCATAACGGTTTTAGCCATATCCTTCTAGATACTCTGTAAGCCGGGCAAGCAAACATAAAATGCGCCACAGACTCAATAGGGGCTGCACAGCACGGGCACCCCTTTGATAAACTACCTTGTGCATTCCACCCGAAGGTAAAGGCATTTACAGGGAGGGTTCCATACCTAAGTTTTAAGTATAATGATCTGTCCAATGGTTTCTCGATGTAATCAAGGAGTAGTTCAAATTGGCATAACCCCTTTATTTCTAGAAACCGCTCGGTGAGAGAACCCACAGCACCTCTACACAAGTTCTCCATCTTGACCCACTCCCAATAAAGCTTCTTGATGACTAATATATCCCAATCTACACAACCTCCCTAACTCCTATCTAGCCAGCTCCGATCTACCCCAATCTACTACACTCCAATCTACCCCAATCTACCCCAATTCAATCTACCCCACCTCAATCTACCACGCTAATTCACCCAACTCCGCCCACTACTATCAACCCCACTCCACCCCACTCGGGGAACAACCTTTACAACGCAACTTTTACAACGCACTACACTTACAACGCATTTTTTACAACGCACAATCCATTACAACGCATGACATTACAACGTATGACACTACAACGCATTTTTAAAAACTACCTTTACAACGCATTCCATTACAACGCATACTACCATTACAACGCATACCATTACAACGCATAATATAGTAATTTTTACCCCTATACTATCCAACACTTACCATACTGTTGCACCCCCTGGAGTTAGAATAGTAATTTTTACCCCTATACTATCCAACACTTACTCTACTGTTGCACCCCCTGGAGTTAGAATAGTAATTTTTACCCCTATACTATCCAACACTTACCCTACTGTTGCACCCCCTGGAGTTAGAATAGTAATTTTTACCCCTATACTATCCAACACTTACCCTACTGTTGCACCCCCTGGAGTTAGAATAGTAATTTTTACCCCTATACTATCCAACACTTACTCTACTGTTGCACCCCCTGGAGTTAGAATAGTAATTTTTACCCCTATACTATCCAACATTTACCCTACTGTTGCACCCCCTGGAGTTAGAATAGTAATTTTTAACCCTATACTATCCAACACTTACCCTACTGTTGCACCCCCTGGAGTTAGAATAGTAATTTTTACCCCTATACTATCTAATACTTACCTTAAATGCAATTTAATATTATGCGTTGTAATGGTATGCGTTGTAAAGGTAGTATGCGTTGTAATGGAAATGCGTTGTAAAGGTAGTTTTTAAAAATGCGTTGTAGTGTCCTGCGTTGTAATATCATGCGTTGTAATGGATTGTGCGTTGTAAAAAATGCGTTGTAAGTGCATGCGTTGTAAAAGTGTGCGTTGTAACGACATACATCCACCCCACTCCAATCTTTCCTAATCTTCCTCAATTCATCCTACTCCATTATACCCCACTCGATCCCACTCCACTCTACACCAATCTAACTTACTCCACTCTACTGAAAATCTACACCGCTCCAATCTACCTCAGCCCACTTCATACCACTAATTTTTATCAATGCTGAACAGTAGTCACATCAATGTACATAATGGCTAAAACACATTGCCATAGCCTATAGCTCTTGCATAGGCGAGAACTATTGGCTTTGCCAGTGTTTGTTATTTAGGTGCTACTTTTGTTTGTTGAGTTTAAGCACTCTATCAATGTGCAGCTTTTTCAGCTGTCCCCCTGGTGCACTTCTCCACCCTCCCTTCTCCACCCTCCCTCATCCAAGATGCTTGCCCCCACATGCCCGCCCTCCTTCTATTGATGATCATCTTATTGCTTGCCTCCAGGAGCTCCCTCCCACCCTCTGTTGTCCATATGGCCCTCCCTTCTTTCCTACCTCATTCCTTCTTTGATGTCCATGCTGTTGCTTGCTCCCATCCTCCTTCGGTTGATGTCCATGTTGTTGCTAGCCCCCATCCCCTCTATTCCACCATCCATTGTCGATGTTGATCCCAGCCCCTCCCTCTGTCATCCATGTTGATACAAGCCCCTCCCAAGGAAACAAAAGGTAAACTCATGGTAAGGAAACTCATTGTAAGGAAACAATATGTAAACTCACGGTAAGGAAACAAAAGGTAAACTCATGGTAAGGAAACACAATGTACACTCATGGTAAGGAAACACGATGTAAACTCATGGTAAGGAAACACGATGTAAAGTCGTGGTAACGAAACAAGATGTAAACTCATGATAAGGAAACAAGACGTAAACTCATGGTAAGAAAACACAATGTAAACTCATGGTAAGGAAACAAGATGTAAACTCATGGTAAGGTAACAAAATGTAAACTCATGATAAGGAAACAAGATGTAAACTCATGGTAAGGAAACAAAAGGTAAACTCATGGTAAGGAAACAAGATGTAAACTCATGGTAAGGAAACTCATGGTAAGGAAACAAGATGTAAACTCATGGTAAGGAAACACGATGTACACTCATGGTAAGGAAACAAAATGTAAACTCATGGTAAGAAAACATGATGTAAACTCTTGGTAAGGAAACAAGATGTAAACTCTTGGTAAGGAAACACGATGTAAACTCATGGTAAGAAAACAAGATGTAAACTCATGGTAAGGAAACAAAAGATAAACTCATGGTAAGGAAACCAAAGGTAAACTCATGGTAAGGAAACTCATGGTAAGGAAACAAGATGTAAACTCATGGTAAGGAATCAAAAGGTAAACACATGGTAAGGAAACAAAAGGTAAACTCATGGTAAGGAAACTCATGGTAAGGAAACAAGATGAAGCTCATGGTAAGGAAACAAAAGGTAAACTCATGGTAAGGAAACTCATGGTAATGAAACAAGATGTAAACTCATGGTAAGGAATCAAAATGTAAACTCATGGCAAGGAAACAAGATGTAAACCCATGGTAAGGAAACACGATGTAAACCCATGGTAAGGAAACAAGATGTAAACTCATGGTAAGGAAACAAAATGTAAACTCATGGTAAGGAAGCACGATGTAAACTCATGGTAAGGAACCACTATGTAAACTCATGGTAAGGAACCACGGTAAGGAACCACTATGTAAACTCATGGTAAGGAACCACGATGTAAACTCATGGTAAGGAGCAACGATGTAAACTCATGGTAAGGAACCACGAAGTACACTCATGGTAAGGAACCACGATGTACACTCATGGTAAGGAACCGAGATGTACACTCATGGTAAGGAACCGAGATGTACACTCTTGGTAAGAAAACAAGATTTACACCCTTGGTAAGGAAACAAGATGTAAACTCATGGTAAGGAAACAAGATGTAACACTAGCATTTCAGATGTACGAAACACGGCCCACCCATTTTTTGCTTACCGTATATCAAATGAATTGTATGCCTATTACTCACAGGCACAAAGGACAACAACTCCCTGTAATTTTTAGCCTAGACAGTCTGTACTTTTTACCGATTTCAGCCTGCACAAAAACGAAAGACCCTCTGTACTTCAACTCACACAGCATCGCACACTGCACCCAGTGAACACTGGATACAGTTAATCATAGAAATGTGTTGGTACCAACATATGGCGGCCTATACAAAATATTACAGCTGTGGGTCAGCATGTTCAGAGTGTTAGGTTAACTAACTCTTTTAGACACAATTGTGAACTTCTAAGTTCAGCACATGCAGTCCGGGCGCTGGGCCCAGCCCGTCAAAAGCAGTTTTGATTTCGAACTCAATGGTGTGGACCCGTGACCAGCATGCAACTCAACTCACCCTGAACCCCCAAGAATGAACGCGATTCCAGCCTGGAAGCGACGCATACTGCGTGTTCAACTGGACACACAAGGAATACATGGGACCCGGCACACCACACCTCCTGTAATCACAGAATTAATTTACAACTACTAACTTTACGTCCGCACTCGGGCCGGAAATTCTGGCCCGGAGGCGGAGCTTCCGGCCCGAAGGTGGAGAATCACCCAGAGGCAGAGCTTCCGGGCCAGAGGTGGAGATTTCGGCCATGGCTAAATCTCTGCCAGCGGCCAGAATCCCCACTTCCAGGCCGGAAGCTCAGCCTCCGGGCCGGAAGCGCCGCCTTCAGGTCAGAAGCTCCGCCCCCGGGCCAGAAGCTTCACCTCCGGGCCGGAATTTCCGGCTCGAGTGCGGATGTAAAGTTAGTAGTCGTAAATCCATTCTGTGAATACCAAAAGTAGTAAGTGCATTCTGTGAATACCAAAAGTAGTAAGTGCATTCTGTGAATACCAAAAGTAGTAAGTTTAGGATTTTGTCTTAAGTTAATTCTGTGAATCGGGCACTTAGCCACCATTGTAGTGACACCCACAAATGTGCGGTCAGCCCGAGAGTCACCAGGCTATTCGACCATCCCCAGCAGGGCCACCGGGGGGTCAAATCAAGATCCCATTCCAGGACCTCCGCGAGCTCACCGCAGCCCTGCTGCAATGTACAGAGGTGACCGCAGGCCCAGACACCGGGATAGAAGGTAGAGGTCCATCATTCCCAACAGCACTGGAGGTCCACCATCCCCAGCAGCAATGGAGGCCCACCATCCCCAGCAGCGATGGAGGCCCACCATCCCCAGCAGCGATGGAGGTCCACCATCCCCAGCAGCACTAGAGGTCCACCATCCCCAGCAGCACAGAAGGTCCACCATCCCCAGCAGCAATTGAGGCCCACCATCCCCAGCAGCAATGGAGGTCCACCATCCCCAGCGGCACTGGAGGTCCACCATCCCCAGCAGCAATGGGGGTCCACCATCCCCAGCAGCAATGGAGGCCCACCATCCCCAGCAGCGATTGAGGTCCACCATCTTTAGCAGCGATGAAGGTCCACCATCTTCAGCAGCGATGGAGGTCCACCATCCCCAGCAGCGATGGAGCCCTACCATCCCCAGCAGCGATGGAGGCCCACCATCCCCAGCAGCACTGGAGGTCCACCATCCCAAGCAGCACTGGAGGTCCACCATCCCCAGCAGCGATTGAGGTCCACCATCCCCAGCAGCAATGGTGGCCCACCATCCCCAGCAGCAATGGAGGTCCACCATCCCCAGCAGCAATGGGGGTCCACCATTTCCAGCAGCAATTGAGGTCCACCATGTTCAGCAGTGATGGAGGTCCACCATCTTCAGCAGCGATGGAGATCCACCATCCCCAGCAGCAATGGAGGCCCGCCAACCCCAGCAGCAATGGGGGTCCACCAACCCCAGCAGCACTGGAGGTCCACCAACCCCAGCAGCACTGGAGTGCCACCATCCCCAGCAGCAATGGAGGCTCACCATCCCCAGCAGCGATGGAGGTCCACCATCCCCAGCAGCGATGGAGGTCCACCATCCCCAGCAGCGATGGAGGTCCTCCATCCCCAACAGCGATGGAGGTCCACCATCCCCAGCAGCGATGGAGGTCCTCCATCCCCAACAGCGATGGAGGTCCACCATCCCCAGCAGCGATGGAGGCCCACCATCCCCAGCAGCGATGGAGGTCCACCATCCCCAGCAGCGATGGAGGTCCACCATCCCCAGCAGCGATGGAGGCCCACCATCCCCAGCAGCACTGGAGGTCCACCATTCCCTGCAGTGATGGAGGTCCACCATCCCCAGCAGCGATGGAGGCACACCATCCCCAGCAGCGATGGAGGCCCAGCACTGGCTGACCCATGTGCCTGTTAGAACAGGGCAAAATTTCTCTAACATATGGTGTTAAGAGGATGCATTTATTAAAGTGCTTGCTGTTTACTTAATGCATGTCTCCATGTTTCGTACCAGGGAAATCACTGATAAGAAACTTTGCAGAGCGCCCACTCCTTGCAAAAGAAGTTGAGGAGCTAGCTCATTTTGCTTTATCCTCTTTCTCATTAAGACAATTTGAAGCATCATAAAATAGTTTTTTCCCTTTACTTTTTTACAGCAAAAGTAGTGCTAAATCAGTGTGTAGCACTTTTACCCTCTCCAAAAGTGTATGTATCGTTTCTAAATCTATGATTCGCGTAGCTGCAGGCTTCAAGTCACCTAACAGCATCCCTGGTGGGCGCGGGCCACTGTATGCGTTACTGGGCCTTCTCGGATTACCCCCTTGTCTCTTGTTTCATTTTGACTGCCGCCAATCCTCTCACCGCCACCTGTGCCCCTCATGATGGTGCCCTGCTGTGACCAAGGCCACCAACCACGCTGCCAGGCAGTCAGCCACCCTTCAAAGGGGTGTGCTCAGAGAAGGATGCCAGCCACATTCATGGCACAGGAACAAAGCCTGGCCCCGGAAGACTCGGTCCATCAAGGTCAGGCGAGCTTCAGTCATCTTAGATTTAATGGTATTTTATCTATAGTGTGAAAGCATTGACTGGTTGATTGATTGATTGATTGATTGATTGATTGATTGATTGATTGATTGATGAGCCGAGCAGTTCACACCTCCTGCTGGCTTGTATCTTACTGCCAGAGGGCTGCCGCTGTTATGTCTCATTTACCACTTACTTCATGGCAATGTCATTTTTAGTTAAGCCTCATGCTAGTTAGGCACCTTGCCAAGTGTCGGGCAAGGAATAATCACGTAGTGCGCAGAGAATCCACTTGGCTAGGAAATAAGTCTGTGCTTTAGAAAAGCGATGTTGAAATGGAGCATAGTTTTTTCTGCACCAATAAAAACAGCCGATTCTGAGGGATGCATAATTGTATAGGGCACATATCTGGAAAAGGTATTCGGACTAACTGGGCCGTCTCTTGGGTGCATGGAACCAAGTCTGCATTCAGTGCGCTGATTCACATGCGCTCAAGAGGCGGCACACAATTAAAAGAGGGGAGGAGGTTTTCTTGGAAGGAACATTTTATAGTGTTGGCTTTTGGCTGCACCATTTTTTTTTGGGGTGTATGTTGCAAGGGTTCCATGATGGAATATCGTTAACATAAATATCGTCAGAAATAAATATCGTCACTAAAATATCGCTTACATTAATATCGTCATCCTATACTTAAACAAGAATTCACACAAATATCGATTTTGTTTTTTCGACAACCCTAATATCGTTCACACTAATATCTACAACATAAATATCGACTACTACATTATCGACTTTATTTTAAATATCATTACCTTAGACATTTATATCGACTACACTAACATCGACGACCTATCTGCTTATAGAAATATACAAAAAATATCGTCTTTTTATTACCAACTCGATATGCACGATTCTTTTATTTTACTCACTTGTTTTTACTATTTTACTTTACAAAACTATTCACACATATAATTATTTAGTTTTCCTAATACTTATTGATATAAAAATATATAATATATGTTAAAAAAAATTACATTTACTGATACTATCATACACTCCGATGGCCTAAATGTGAAACACATTTCATTATTTTCTACATATAAAATATTTACATATAAAACAAAAAAGCACATATAAAACTTTTTACAATGTACTTTAACAAACAAATAGTGATGCAACAAACTCTTACGAAAATAACGGTTTTCTAATTCGAAATTACGTTCTCGACCAATGATTTTGAAATTTCACTAATTGAACCAATCAAAAGCTACCATTAATTAACTCACTAATATAAAAACAATTATACACTTAACGTAATTTACCATTTTTGGCACAAACTTGGAGAAAAACGGTTACCTTGCTGAGAGAAGAGAATACAAACCTACGACTACAACTACAAAACGTCATACTACACTTCAAGTAAGTAAAATCCCATTGCTTTTTTCATTCGAACTTAGCAAAAAGTAGATAAACTCCCTAATTTAAAAACTGTTCTTCTTTAGAGTGAAAACAAAACATGTTGAACTTATCAACAACGACCAAAAAATTAGATGTAAAAACATTTATAAACTACCTTATCCATGTCTACTTAGATAGCTGATAAAAATGATTTAAACTTGCTAAGTAAATGTACTATTTACTTCATATGTTAACTACTATCATCCAAATACTATAAGTAACACAATGATTATTTTTTCCACAGACTCTACAAAATTATTTACCTATCTACAACTACACTACCAACATCTTCTACTACATCAAGTAAGTATAGTCACTGTATGTATAACAATTCTGAAAGTAAAATCAAACACCTATAACACTAAATCATGTCTTTCAATTATTCTTTAACACTACTACAGAACTTAAAAACAAGAAAATTCAGAAAGAGAAATAAGAATAAAAGAATTACCAGTGAAGCCACATAGTAAGTATATGTTCACGCTTTTTCCTGCTCTTATACACATCTCTGTAAATCGTCTTCAATGTTCTTAAAAATACATATATATATATTTTCCACAGATCTACCTTAGACATGGCAACTGGAGCTACTTTCATTACTTCGCAAAAAGGGAAACTAATGCTGAACTACATGGGTTACACCTACACCCAAGAAAGAGTAAAAGCGAATAAGACCCATTGGAAATGTAGCAAATATTACTCAAGTGCATGCTATGGTAGAGCAACAACTGTTGATAACAATGTGGTAAATGTACGTGAGCATAACCACCCACCAAATGTAACAGAAGTGGAAGTTAGAGAAGCACTGGAAACATTGAAAGATGCTAGTAAAGGATCACAAGAAACAAGCACTAGTATTTTGAAAAATGTTTTAAGCAAAGTGCCAGAACATGTGACAGAACAGCTACCTTCTATTCCCAACTTAAAAAGATTAATTTCAAAAACTAAACGTGCTTCAGATCCAACTCCACCAACGCCAGAAAGTTTTAAGGATATAAAAATATATCCTGAATATACCATTACACATAATGAGGATAAATTCCTAATGTATGACAACCAGAGTCATGACAAACGAGTTTTACTTTTTGCTACTAATAGTAATTTGCAAAAACTTAAATCATGTGAAACATGGATGATGGACGGGACTTTTAAATTTTGTCCCAAACCTTTCTATCAACTTTACACCATCCATGGGGAATACCAAGATACAAATATCCCTCTAATTTATACTCTGCTGCCAAACAAAACAAATACTACCTAGGTTGAACTTTTAACAAAGATCAAAGAATTAACAGATAATTACTATCCTCAAAGAATTATAATTGACTTTGAAATAGCCATGATTCAAGCTATCCTTAAGATATATCCCCATACCTCAATACAAGGTTGTTATTATCACTACAACCAAAGTATATGGAGGCACTTACAAAAATCTACCATAAGCATTGAATATTGTACAAACAGTCACTTTGCTTATCAAATAAAAAAGTGGATTGCATTGGCATATGTACCAACAACAGAAGTAGCTAACTACTACTATTTATTAATTGACAGCCCTTTCTACCGCACCAATGAGAAAATACTAACTCCCTTCTTGGACTATTTTGAAGATACCTGGGTTGGAAGATTACATCGTTCAGGCCACCGTAGACAACCTAAATTTCAAATTCCATGGTGGAATGGGTATGCTAGTACAATAGCACAGAAAGCTAAAACTAACAACGCAGTTGAAGGATGGCATAATGCCTTCCAAGCCACTTTAGGAAGAAGTCAACCAACACTTCACAAACTAATCCAAAGCATTAAAAAAGAACAAAGCTACCAAGAACTCAGAATAGAGCAATCCCTTTCTAAAATTGGCCCTAAACTAAGTAAACACACATTAAATATGTACGAATATCTCCAGCAAAAAACTAGACTGTACCCAAGTATAGAAGGTCTAGCATACTTAGACCTAATAGCTAAATCCATCCTTTAAATATAAATTTACCATGTTTAGTAATAATTTACTTTTTATTCTTAAAAAACAAATGAATATTGTAAAATATACATTAATATGTTCAATAGAATTATATATTAATTGTTCATTGTATATTAAAAAATGTTTTTCATTGTTAAATATTTTTCTCAGATGTTAAAAAATGTAAATTTATGTTATGTACATATCGTGATAAAATCAATGTCATAAAAATATGTAATATATTAAATTTTTATAAAAAATATAAAAATTTAATATACTAATGTATGCATAATTGAAACTGTATTTATGTACAAAACTGCAATATAATTTGTTAACAAAAATTATGTTAAATGTTTTATAAAATGTTCAAAATCTTTGCAGTAACAAATTAAACTATGAATAAAAAAAAAGATCTAAAAATTGTTATTTCTTAATTTAGAAACTTGTCATATGTATGTAAAAATGTTATAAAAATGTTTTTAATTTATATTGTTGAAATGAATATTACAACATGACATATATTATTCTTATTAAAAATAGTAAATAGATAATGCTGGATAATAAACCATAATAATTAACTATTCTAACTCCAATCCTACGTAAGTCAGGGTAAATGGTGGATAGTAAACCATTATAATTAACTATTCTAACTCCAAACAAAACATAAGTCAAGGAAAGTGCTGGATTGTAAACCATAATAATTTACTAATCTAACTCCAATCCAACATAAGTCAGGGAAAGTGCTGGATTGTAAACCATAATAATTTACTATTCTAACTCCAATCCAACATAAGTCAGGGAAAATGCTGGATAGTAAACCATAATAAATTACTATTCTAACTCCAAACATAACATAACTCAGGGAAAGTGCTGGATAGTAAACCATAATAAATTACTATTCTAACTCCAATCCAACATAAGTCAGGGAAAGTGCTGGATAGTAAACCATAATAAATTACTATTCTAACTCCAAACATAACATAAGTCAGGGAGAGTGCTGGATAGTAAACCATAATAAATTACTATTCTAACTCCAATCCAACATAAGTCAGGGAAAGTGCTGGATTGTAAACCATAATAATTTACTATTCTAACTCCAATCCAACATAAATCAGGGAAAGTGCTGGATTGTAACCCATAATAATTTACTATTCAAAGTCCAATCCAACATAAGTCAGGGAAAGTGCTGGATAGTAAACCATAATAAATTACTATTCTAACTCCAAACATAACATAAGTCAGGGAAAGTGCTGGATAGTAAACCATAATAAATTACTATTCTAACTCCAAACATAACATAACTCAGGGAAAGTGCTGGATAGTAAACCATAATAAATTACTATTCAAACTCCAATCCAACATAAGTCAGAGAGAGTGCTGGATAGTAAACCATAATAAATTACTATTCAAACTCCAATCCAACATAAGTCAGGGAAAGTGCTGGATAGTAAACCATAATAAATTACTATTCTAACTCCAAACATAACATAAGTCAGAGAGAGTGCTGGATAGTAAACCATAATAAATGACTATTCAAACTCCAATCCAACATAAGTCAGAGAAAGTGCTGGATAGTAAACCATAATAAATTACTATTCTAACTCCAAACATAACATAAGTCAGGGAGAGTGCTGGATAGTAAACCATAATAAATTACTATTCTAACTCCAATCCAACATAAGTCAGGGAAAGTGCTGGATAGTAAACCATAAACAAGCATTTACAATGCAATGGTCTCGGCATTGGTAAAGTTAGAGCTATTGGCATTGCTCATGACATTATTTTTGTTTATGTTTTCGTTTTTAAAACATTTAAAGAAACAGCATTGTCATGAGCAATGCCAATAGCTTGGAAATCCATGGCTATCCGCCCCTCTTCTCCCCTGTTCTCCATTGGCTGGCCTCTTGAATGCTGGCCAGCCATTGGAGAAGAGGTGCCGTCACTCCGATCAGACCCCGTCCTGGACGCTGCGTTTCTCCGAGGCATTTCTGCTCTGCCTCGGAGAAAGGCAGTGGTGTGCCTTTTGCTCTGCCTTATCTAACCCCTCAGCGGTTGTCTCAGCCATTTGTTATACGTGTTCTACACTCATTTAGAAAATGTTCGAAATTAACACCGGAACACGCGCCCCCTCCAGGGAAAAGAGTGAAAGGGCGATGTTTTCCCGTTTGTCCGTTGCTCCACCATGGACTTTGGTTTTCTTGCTATATCAACTCTTCTTTCTATCAGTTTTAATCTTCTACAGTGATTTTTTGCGGACACAAACGGAAATATACAGCCCGACGCCAAAGCACCAAAACTCCCAATTGGTGATGCGCGCCCGATCACAGGTAAATGCGGGAGAGAACGGGGTTGTTGAGCAGGGCCGGGCTGGCTTGCCCGGGCATCGGGCGTTTCCTGAAGCAAAAGTGCTTCCCAGTTAACCTCCCCCATGACCCTCCAGCTGTTCCGACATAATTGCCAGGCCTACTTTGGGGTTCCAGTTCGGTCCTGTTGTTGAGTATCCGACCCACGGCTTTAAGTGGGATAAAAAAAAATGGGTGGGGGTGGGGGGCGGTGTTGCGCGGGGTCTATACGACTTGTATTTTGCTGTCTCTTTTGTCATTGCATCCAGGCATAATGATACAGCAAGTAACATGATACCTACAACAAGTACCGACTATTGGCTTTGTCAATCGTTGTTAGTTGCATAAGATAAATTAGCAGTAACTGTGGCTTGTATAGAATATTGAAAAAGCATCCACTTGCAGCCCTAGTGACACCACGACAATGTTACTGCTCCTGAGTTTCAAAAAGAGACAACAATATAATCATGCAGTGGCTGAACTGAAAGATTAAGAAATATATCCCAAATTATATATAACAGTCGGTAGACGCATGCCTCTACAGTGTTCTCTTATATTTTGAAACCAGAATTGTTCAAGTTCGTATCCTTTCAAAGTTCCCTTTTCAAACAATCATTATCAACGCCAAGTCTGGCCCTGGCACGGTAGTGCGTTTTTTGTTTAGTATTAATAAAATTTGACACTTCAGAGAGCAGTTTCAGCAGAGAGGACAAAGAAGGAATGGGCATGGAATCCAAATACAGAAACTGAAACTTCTCTATCAAGGGGAAACATCACTGCCAAAGTTCAGAGCTTGTGAAAAAGCGACCAGCGAAATCACTTGCTAGTTAATGTTGGGGGGGGGGGGGCTAAGCAAAAATTTCGGGGGGGGGCTGAATCTTTAAACAGTAGGCAGAGTGGCGCTGATTTCGGGGGTGGGGGGGCTGAATCTAGGCAGAGTGGAGCTGCGGGGGTTCTTACAAGGGGTGAACCAACAGCGAGGCCTCATTAACATGCAAATGGTCTTTTTAAAGACCTGTGAAGTGCTCAGGCGCGGTTTATTGTGTAGTAGAGTATTGAATAACTCACTGAGCCATATGGCTTGATTTAAGCAGTTTTAAAGCATCCGAGGGGAAGGGGTGCTGGAAACGAGCTTCTTGAGCACAAAGGTCAGTCTGTGCTGCATTTGTTGGTAATTGTGTTCTGTTTCCATTGTTAAGTAGAGGGTTGCACAGGCATTTCCAGTTGTAGGGTGACCCTTACAGACAGCGAGCAGGAGATGTGGGGGAGGGGAATTCCATCAGGTCCGAGACTCTGCACTCCTGTTTCAGCGCCTAGTAGACCCGCTGGCACTGCGTGTGTTTATTTTCAAGCCACTACAATATAACTGTCCTTGGAGCTAATGTCTGCCTCCTAACAAGAGCATTAGCCTTTCAGTGCACACGTCCAACCACTGTCCAGACTCCGGCCCATGCTCACCTCACCGACCACCACCCACAGTGACTCATCTCTAAACAGCCTGAGACGTAAACAAACATATATCAGCAGACCTCTTCCTGTCACCCACTAGCCAGGGACAGTAGGGGTCCGGGCGCCTAGATTCCGAAAGCGCCACGGAACTTCCAAGCTGTAGTAAGCGCTATTCACATGCACATAACTTAGGAATGTAGGGAGGGGGGGGGGCGGGGCAGACAAGGTAGAGCCAGACGAGAAGTGATAAGTGGAATATGTTGTGAGGTTTAATGCAATGCGTCAATTTACTCCATGTCAGGCTGTATATGGCAACAAAATACTGCTTAAGTGGCTTCATACTGTATTGCAGGGTGTTGTGTTTGAATCCCAGAAACCTCTGGCGACCAGCGGCAACATGTGATCCTCGACGTTTATTTGTTTAATTCTAAATTTAGCTCCGGGTGACTATAGGGCTGATGCAGCGTTGAGGCTGTTTGTTGCTGGTGATAGCACGGGCATCCTTCTCAAGGCATCGAGATGTGATCAGACGTCATGGGAGAGAGGCGAGGAGGAGGGAGGGAGGCAGGCAGAGAGGCAGAGGCGGAGGGACTGGGGGAGAGAGGGCGCTGTGCATACCAATGCTGAGGGAGATCGGGTCCAGCTGAGACTGCAGAGGAAGAGGCTGAGGAGGGGGCGGCGGGGGAGACAGTGAAAGGGCGAGAGAAGAGGCAGAGCTGAAGCCTGCCGGTAAAAAAAACGCAAGAAAACACAAAATTCTGAACGGAAATTCATATCTTTACCGGACTTGTGAAAACTGTGCTGTACTATATCCTGAATCACACAGACGCCGTTTTTGAGCTAAGCTTGAACTGTTAGTCAATAGTTGCCATGAGAGTCTAGGAAACTGGATACATTCACTTTCTGTTGCAGCTGGGAGTCAAGTACCCACGTTAGCAGGGAGCATGCGCAGCTTACAGACTCAGCCGATTGTCCTTGCAACTTGGAATGTTAGAGTAGAGCAATTAAGTTCATATTTTAAAACTTTCTACCGAAAGAATGCCTGAAGTAGTAGCAATGCTCGCATGCCGAAAGCCGTGAATGCTGGGCCAATGAATCAGCAATGCAAGGTTCGACAAATAAAAATAAAAGATTTCCGGTCTATGCATCTGATGCCCTTGTTAAGGGCCGACGCCCAGCATATAGGAGAAAGCGCCCCTGACACAGACCCTGTTAAGAACCACAGTGGGGCCCACGCAGCAACCCTTCCTGGTCTTGTCATCCCTTCTATCCCCCAGAGACCTTCTGCGGTCAATCTCAGCTGACCCCGGGCGTGACGAAGCCTCTCCTACTAAATGGACTGTGTAAAGTTAAAGCATATCAAACGGCCACATGCCAGAGTTTAAGAGACGAGCGTATATCAAGCAGAGCTCGGAGCTGCCAGGAGGCAAATCAAAAACAAACACGGCAATATGTTATAGCAAAAGAAAACAAGGCAGAGCAAAAGGCACACCACCGCCTTTCTCCGAGGCACAGCGAAAATGCCTCGGAGAAAGGGAGCCTCATTTTCGGATCTGGGGGCGTGTTTTGCTGTTGTCTCCTCCCTGAGACTTCTCGCAAAAAACACGCCCCCCGATCCGAAAAAGACGGGGCTTCAACGGAGTGACTGGACCTCTTCTCCAGTGGCTGGCCAGCATTTAGGAGGCCAGCCAATGGAGAACAGGAGCGAAGAGGGGCGGGTGCAAGCCCCTCTTCTCAATGACATTAAATCTCCGGACTTCCGGTCTGCCGACCGGATGGTCCCGAGACCTAAAAATTACTATTCTAACTCCAAACATAACATAAGTCAGGGAGAGTGCTGGATAGTAAACCATAATAAAATACTATTCTAACTCCAAACATAACATAAGTCAGGGAGAGTGCTGGATAGTAAACCATAATAAATTACTATTCTAATTCCAATCCAACATAAGTCAGAGAAAGTGCTGGATAGTAAACCATAACAAATTACTATTCTAACTCCAATCCAACATAAGTCAGGAAATGTGCAGGTTAGTAAACAATATAAATTTTTCTATCTAAATTATTTTTTATACCCTATTACCCTATAATACCAAAATAACGCTTCTTCAATATTAATTTAATATTTTTTATTAATATTAAAAAATACATTTCATGTAAAATTTAAAATTTCGAAGTTAAATTTTGATTTCATGATAAATTTCTAATTTATTAATATTTTCTACACTTTTAAAACACGACATTTTTAAATTACTACACACCCTAATCCCCTATAATACCAAAAACCCGCTCCTAAAAATTTTTGGGGGAAGTTTAAAATTTAATTACAAATTTAATTTGGTGAACAATTCTAAATTTCTAATTAAAATTTCGATTTCTTAATTATTTTCTAATATTTTTATATTTTAGAAATTTTGTAAAAACCAAATTTTAAATTACTACCCACCCTTATCCCCTATAATACCAATAACCCGCTCCTAAAAAATTTTTGGGGAATTTTAAATTTCTAATTTATTAATATTTTCTACACTTTTAAAACACGACATTTTTAAATTAATACCCACCCTAATCCCCTATAATACCAAAAACCCGCTCCTAAAATTATTTTGGGGAAGTTTAAAATTTAATTACAAATTTAATTTGGTGAACAATTCGAAATTTCTAATTAAAATTTCGATTTCTTAATTATTTTCTAATATTTTTATATTTTAGAAATTTTGTAAAAACCAAATTTTAAATTACTACCCACCCTTATCCCCTATAATACCAATAACCCACTCCTAAAAAATATTTTGGGAATTTTAAAATTTAATTACAAATTTAATTTCGTGAACAAATCGAAATTTCTAATTAAAATATCGATTTCTTAATTATTTTGTAATATTTTTATATTTTAGAAATTTTGTAAAAACCAAATTTTAAATTACTACCCACCCTTATCCCCTATAATACCAATAACCCGCTACTAAAATTTTAACAATTCTTTTGTAGAAAATATTTTTTAACACATATTATTACTAGTAGGAGTTTTGTAAGTTTTTTAAAAACATAATACATATTTTTTTATAAATTTTATAACAACTTATATTTTTCTGTCGATATTATATGAAACGACATTTTGATCAACAATATTCTGTTCATCGATATTTTTTCTTGACGATATTTTTGTCATTCTCAAGAAACGATATTTTTTACAAAGATATTTTCTATTACGATATTTTTCACAGTCGATATTCTTACCACGATATTAATGCTAGTCGATATTTTCCCGTCGATATTCTATCTTTATACCGTTGCAAGTGCAGGGCTTTCCCAAAGTATGCATGTTACTGTCACAGGTCCTCATATGTGCTGACTTTCTTGAACTGTTTCAGCGCCTATTAGGTCTGCTGTGCAGCATCAGGTTTTACTGTTTATCCCCCTCATATAATTACCAAACCTTGCCCGCAGCTTAAAGGAGGGAGGAGTCTCCATCTTGGAAATCAGTGGAGTTAGCGGGCAGCAGCCTTCTTTAGGTCTCGCCTGAGCCAGCGCATGTGCTGCTCTGGCGAGACATTTAGTAAGTGGGCTTTAGAAATCCGACCATGGCCTAAAGCTCACGGTTACGCACGAAGTGACGCGCACAGGCGCCATCCGGCTTTCAGTCATGGTTCATTAAGCGCTCACGGCACCTTTACAGCACGCGAACACTTTTGCGCGCACCACTCGGGTTTCATTTTTTTTTTCCTTTTTGCGTGCGCGTGCGCACCCAAATCCCGGGCTTGTTTTTTTAAACTTTCAGCGTGCACCACTCAGACCACCAACAGACGCGCGCACCACTCAGACCAGCAACACGAGCGCGCGCATGCACCACTCCCTGCCGGGCTTGTTAAACTGGAGCGTTCAGACATCTGTACTCCACCCCTCCAATAGCCTGTCAGAATCTGGGGTCATAGCCTTCAATAGTGCGGAGCCTCAGATTAGTTCCTCATACGTGCTTTCATGTCGTTCCATGCCTCCTGCCTGCCCGCCCTGCCAGATATTGTATTTCTCCATGCCCAGAGCATGCTGCCAACTGCAGTAACTCCAGGCAGAGGCGTTTTGCTTAAAAAAATAAGTTATTTTGTGTGCATTTCAATGTGTGCACCCATGCGCCCCAGGTACCGAGGAGGCATGCCTCCAGCGCCCCCTGCAGCCCTGGTGAAGTCAATGCCCCCGGCATGCAGCGGATGTCGCAGGACGAACAGTGAAGAAAGAAAGCCTCTTGACACAAACCCAGCCGGGTTGCGCTGAACTTGCCATTTGTTTCAAATGACTTTGCTATGAACTTTGAGCATGACGCATTTCACAAACGAGAAACCTCAAACTGCCGTCCTTTAAAGGGGGCGCATCGTTTTAATTTCCACACCCGCATTCCAGATACGCCAGTGGTAAATCACCGTTGGTGGAACGATCCGTTTGTGTTTCTTCTTCAGGCAGGTCAGCCAGGTAATTCCACTGCACAAGTTTTGCGGAAGATTAACCGATCTTTTTATGGAGCAACACAGCCTCGGTGCCACAAAAACAAGGCTCAACATCGTGTCTATCCGACTATTCATGGGTAGACGGAACAGAAGCTGCACGTTGTAAATGTACAGCATCCGTGCACCTTCACTCGGTTGCTTAAGACATACATTTAGGGGTGCCTCAAGGTTCGAAATGTTATGACCTTTGAAGGAACTTAGATTTCACACATTTGGAGCGTCTACAATGCTCTAAACGCTGTTATAAAATCACCTTGGCATCAGTCCTAATCCGTGTGTTACTAAATAGCACATTTCACAACTCAGCGCCGGAGTTATAACTTTCACCACCACAGGCTTACTGCTCTCACGTGACGTAGCTGAAGCCCTGGCCCACCAGCATTGGAAAGATTCATTTTCTTTAGGTCACCTTGGCCATCTCACAACAATGCCCTTTGGAAAGTGCGGCCTTTCCATGTGTAGGTTTGTGCTTTGGGTAAATATTCAATTTTTTTGCAATTCTCGAAGAATTCCAGGAGTACCTTAGAGAATCTGCAAGTGTTTCAAATGACAACGAAAAGTAACCTGCGCATATCCATTTGTACACACATAAATGTATCGGTGCAGCTCTCCATGTGCAGAAATATGAAGCTATAGTCTGTGCTTAGTCATTTTGTTTTGTTTCTTCACTTTTTTTAAAGTCAAATAGTCTTAATGACTTACTTATTCCTCATTGCTGACTTCTCACTTCCACCTCCAACCAAGAGTTATGCTTCTTAGCTTAGGAGAGATGACAACTGGGCATCCTGCTATGCCGGGGTGGTCCATCTTATTGGCGTTGAATTTTGTAAAATATCTACTTGTCCAAGGGGCACAATAATTCAAAAGTGTGCTTGCCCTATGTTCAAAAATGTCATTTTGTTTACCATGTAGTGAGGAGGGACGTTATGGCAGCTTTGGTATAGCAAAACAGCTCTGATAATTTGCCAATTTCTTCAAATACAGGGGCTGGAATTGGGCTTGAAGCTGAGTTTTAGGGATGGACTAACCACTGAGTTTGTATAATCACAAAGTTACATGTTTAAGTTTCTTTTACCAATTTCTCTCCAATCTCTTCTGACATTGTACGTTGACATTCTCTTGACAGGGAGAGGAGTAAAACTTTCTCAAGGGCCGGAAAATGGAGTGGGTGTAGGAAAATAAGTTGTTTCACGGGGAATTTCTTTTCCTCCGGGTGAAAACGTGGATCTGCAGTCTCTCATAAGACTTTCCCAGGAGCAAAAATACCCCAGTACAGGGGTCTCCAACCTTCTCTTTAATGAGTTACTCAAGTTCACTGAAAATCATCCCAAGCTACTAATATTATTAGAGGTGTCATAGTGGCTATATCAAAATAGACTACATTAAAGGCCACCCCATTCAGGATTGACACCAGCGATCACTACAGTTCATCGGGCAGGATTGCCAGCAGTAATGTAAACAAGCATTGGCATAGCCAATAGGTCTCGCCTTTGGGACCTTACAAGTGTTTAGCCATGCAACAGTTGATGTTGTTGCAACAAGGATATTGTGCTGCATAACTAAATACTTATGAGGTCCCAAAAGTATAGATCATATGACTAGTCAGTGTGTGGGTTAATTTCCTTTGGCTGTTTGCGGCTAGTGCACCAGGTATAACTGTTGATTTCCCTCATAATGTGACAAAGATTACTTGCAGCAAGCCTAGATGCATGCAGTCTTTTCTATACATTGCAAAAAACTATAGAGCGTGTTCAAACCTGCTTTGATTTGCAAATGTGGGCCAATTTAAATGTTCTAGTTTGCTAAAGGGGGGGAGGGGGGCACTTTTAGTCTGCTGCCCAGGTTTATTTTCTGTTCCAGTCCTGCCCTGGGTGGGGGTTAATTCGTTTCCAGTCTGACTGACAGACACAACTGAGCTCTCTGATAGCTCAGGACTGGAGTGTCTGCAGCTCTTCATCCTATATTACCCTACTACGTCACCATTCCATTTTTTTGCCATTTTGTACTGAGATCCGGAGGCATGCTTTTCTTAATCTCAGTATATTTTCAGATGGACTGGCCTCCAAAATTTACTTGGTGCCTGCTACATAGTGTTGATCCACTATTAATGTCTTGTCAGGCTAAGCTAGTGGCTCACAGTCCCCTTCAAACTTCCTTCTAATGTGTCCTCATTGCCATGAAAGGCTTTGCCGCAATTGTTTTACAGTATGGTCATCTTATAAAGAGGTTGAGGGTTAGTGAGATTTAATTTTAGGAGTTTTCTATTAGTTTCAAGATATCTTTAGAGCTTCTCATTCTTCAAAAGCTTCACATGTACCCAGGTATCTGTATAAAACAGCAGTAGACCCCTCAATATTCACTCCAGTATTCCAGGATTTTAATTTCGACCACATAAGTTTCCGGTCTACGCTGTCAAAGGCAGCTTTTAAATCTATATAACACAGGTGAAGATCCTGTTTTCTGCTTTTAAATTTTTCAGCAATCAGTGAAATTGACAGGATGTTCGAGATAGTTCCGATTCCCTTTCTAAATCCTGTTTGATTTTTTGGTATTAAATTATATTCACTTGACCAGTCAGCCAGATCTTTAAGGATAAGTGACGCAAAATACTTGACTTCAACGTCCTATAAGGCAATTAGCCTATAATGTTTAGGATTGGAGCTGTCACCTCCTTTGTATATAGGGGTAATGATTGATCCTTGCCAACTTTCTGGAACTAGATTATTAATTTCTACGTCAGTATAAAGTTTCTCTAAGACAGAGCTCCCATACTCCGAATCGTGTTTAGAGGTGGCTTGCGGAATGCCATTCAGGCCAGGAGCTCCATCACTTTTGCCTTTCTTTATTATATTTGTTATTTCTTCGGTTGTGTAAGTCGATTGCTTTGTGTGTGACATCAATTCATTCTCAATAGTCCGCGTCGCAGTCAGCAATTGGCAAGCGTCCACGTCTTGGAGTTCTTTTTCTTCAAATTTATCCCCGAGAAAATTAACCCAGTCCTGCTCTTGTATGTACGATGTTTAGGCATTTCGAGGTCTCGACAGGTTAATTATTGTCTGCCAAAATGTATTCGAATTTGAATGTCTTACATTGTAAATTAGTTTCGACCAGAGACTCTTTGCTTTCACTTTTTAAAATTCCCATATTCTCTTTTTGAATTGTTTTCTCAGTTCTTGAAATGTTTTCCTGCATATCCCTTTGGATTTATCTAAACACAGATTCCTTTGTGCTTTTCTTAGTTCTCTCTTTAGCATTTGTAGATGATTTGGTAGATTTTTTGTATGATCATATCTTTTAACCCTTATATCTGAGTCTTTCATTATTTTTGCTAATTTATTTTAAAAATTGTGACCAAGCTTGTATTCTGTTTGTGGGTTCTGTTGTTTGTTCTGCCAGGAGACCCTTTATTGTTAAAAACAAATCTGTTTTGGTTGTGTTTGTCCATTTCAGACGGTTTAAATTGATTGAGGTAATTTCGCCCTCTGGGGAGTTAGTAAGATGATATCTTGGTGTGTTTAGATTAAAGATGACGTGCTGCATTGAGTGATCACTCAAGGTGGTGTACTCTATGTAGAACCGAGCTAATGTTGGCAACACAGGAAGGGTTATAATTGTAAAATCTAACGTCGATTGTGCCCTTGGGCCGTAGTACGTTTTTTCGGGCTGCCGATCTTCGTCCGTTCTTCCGTTAAGCACCCACATACCTTGAAACTCAAGATCTGTTACTAGTTGCTGACCAATATGATCCACACGACAAGTCCCAGCGTGATGTTGCTGTGGAACACACCAAAAAGAGCTATCTGCTGTTAAAATTTCATCTTCGTCCAGAGTAGCTATCAGATTGGAATTAAAATCTCCTGTCAGTATTAAATTCCAAGTAGGCTCACTACAACGTAGTGTTGATATTGTTTTATTTAGAAGGGTATTTTTCTCCTTTTTTTATTTGAGCCTTCGGTTGTGTGTAGTAATTCATTAGTAGCATCGTTTTACCTGTACTTGAGTGTTGATCTGAGAATTTTGTAAGTTGTATACTGGGTTCCGGTGATTTCAGCTGTTCCGTAGTTATTTGTGTGGCTGTGGATACATTTACTGTCAATCCTCCTATTGCCCGACCATAATGCTTGCATTTTTCTGCAGCTACTGTATGGTGGGTATACAACTATCAGAATCTCTTCCTAGTGACCAAGTTTCCTGCAGGGCTATTATATCACAATCTGCCCACTCCTTAAGGGGAAGGCCTTCGTCAAGTAATCGCCTGGCTCCAGCTTTGTTCCAAGATAGCATGTGTATTGCATTTGTTTCAGAGGTGGTAACCATGACTCTTTTATGTCAGATACTACGTCTGTTGCTTAGTAGACTGGGTGGCCAGTTCCATTGATCTTGGTTTTGTTCAGTCTCCCCTTGCGCTCCTTTTGCTGATCCCTCTGGGGTCTGGGCTGAATCATCCCTACGCTTTGCATTATGTAGAATTAAATAAACCTGTGCGGGGACTACCTTTTGATTTGTTGTCCTTTCCGTATCCTGCTTTTCAGTTTCTTTCAGTGGGAATGGATAACGAGGTCTTACCGGTGCTATTAATTGAATTCCCCAGGCGGAAAATCGATCAGAGCTACTTAGTATTAGCTGTGCTAACTCCGGCCTCTGCCATGTAGTTAATGTTCGTTCTTTTGTTGGATTATCTCCTGGGAGAAATTGGACTTCTACAAGATCTGACGGTTGTATGTGTTTTAGTTCCTGAATTTCAGCCATGAGTTTCATCATATTGCCTCTATTTAAGATGTCACAATTTGCCTGCGTTTCGTAATCTGGGGTCCATATTAGCTGGTGAGTTACCTGGGCACTGGTTGTCATTCCCCTTCTTATGTCTTTGTCCTCCATACTCTTAGTCTGAGGTTTGACTTGGTTGGGAATACAGATGTTTAGTCGACTGTAAGAGGGACATTGCTGCTTGGTTTCTATAGGATTTTGAGGTCATGCTGGAGTACATTGAACTGCCACTTCTTTTGCTGGATGGCGAGGTAAGGAAGTTGTGTTTACTTTCGCAGCATATGTAATTGCCCCAGTGACAGATTTCCAGTCATTAGTATGAGTAGGTTCCCTGGTCACCACTAGATCCGTTCTTAGTACGTGAGTGCTTAACAAAGTGTCTAGCTTCATTGCAAGCTGCCGTTTTGGGGTGTTTAAATTTTCCTCTGCGATGACCCTATCTTTTCCTGCTTCCTCCTTATTTTCATGTATCTGTCGCCATGTCATGTTTTCCAGGCTTATTGCTATTTGCGGCAATGTTTAATTCTTTATTTGTTCTGTTACTTTCTTCTAGCTTTACTGTGGCGACTGCATGTTTACTCTTTGACTCAGTTTTCTTGGGGGTATTAAGGTGATGCTAATGAGTAATCCCCGATTTCCTTTATAGTTGTATTGTTGATGTAATTTCCGGGGTCTTCCTCTTTTTCCTTGTTTGTACCTTTGAGTTCTTCGCTGGGAGTGTTTGCATTACTTATAGCACTGTCCTGTGTTGATTCGGGATGATGTTCTTCTTGGGGCTCGCCTGCTGTTGTTTTAGCAAAGATGGAATATACTTCTTTGCCTTGCTGCGATTTGGGATCATTCGTCCTGTTTCTTGCTTTCCTTTTCTTCTTCTTTTGCCTTCTAGATTGAGGCCTCATCTTTTCAGGTTGCTCAGTTATGACGCTCTGATTAGTTCTTAAAACATCATCTGTCTCAGCAGTAGGAATTTGAAATTCTTTCTTTTGCTCCTGATTTTTATTTGTATTTGTTGATGCCTGTGCATGGTTCTGATTTATAATCTCCTCTGATTTTAGTGGATTAGCAGTCTCTAAATTCACAGCCGGCAAAACCAAGCGCTTATTCAAGCACAGTATTTGTTCCAATATTGTTGGTAGAAATCCTAGTTTGTCTATTATTGGTCCACATGTGCAAGTTGATTCCTGTGGTAAGTAAATTGGTTATACTCTTTTTATTAAACTTGTTAACTCTTCAAGCTTTGTATTTATTCCAGCAATATATGATGCGATGATATTCATGAAATCGATCTGTATATCCAATTTATCTGACTGCATTATCAATGATGCTGTCGACATTTGCAGTGCTTGTAGTATAGATGGAATTAGTTCTATTTGACCATTTTTATTGCTTTCGATGTTACTTGTCTCTTTTTCGGCCAATTCTCCAGGTTCATCCATTGGGTTTGAATGAACTTTGGCTCCAAGATAAGATGTTTTGTCTTTTCCTCCCGCGTGGTTTGGACTCAACGTCTGTTTTTTCTCTTCATCCCTTCCTTGGGCCTCCACATTTGCCACATGTGTGTTTTCCACAGGTTTGCTCACCCGTGAGGCGACCAACTCCTCATCCTCATTTCCATCCTCATTTCCTTCCACCTTTGCCTCCTGTGTAACTTCCAAATGTTTACTTGAACTTGAGTCGTCCGAATCAGTTAGCGATAGACCTTGATTTGACCAAAGGTGTGCTAGGTCATCTATGTTTGATTGCAAGTCATATTAGCTAACTTCTTGTCCTTGCATAACAGTGTGTGATAAATTGTTGCTTGATCTAATCGGGTCATCGGGCTTATGTGTTATAGCCAAATTACATGGCGTGCTTTTAGATTTTACTTGAGGCAGGTAGTAGAGTGCGATGTTGAAGTTGCTTCCTTTAGCATATACTGTTGCTGTTGTTAAAATGGCACTATGCGATGGAAATACCCCGACTAGACTGTTCTTATCTTGAGTCTCTAGTTTCTCTATCTGCTTGCTCGGGTCCTGCATCTCAATGGAGTTAAGATTTTAGTTTTGATGGAAATTTCTTTAGGGTAGGTTCTTGAACTGGCTCCTCCACCCTTTGATGTATCCTTTGTACATTTTTTTTGGGGTGCCAACTGGATCATCAGACCTGACATTTCTCCAGGTGTAGAAGCAATAGGTGAGATTAACCGGCTCTTCAATGTGGAACATCCACCATTTACTGTTGCTGGTTTGTCACCTTTTTTCCCTTTGGAGAGTCTTTTTTGCGTGACTGCTTTCTCTCCCAATGCCTTCCTCACCCTGCCTGATCGCATTACTTAAAATTGGGAAACGTCGTTTACAACGCGAGGATTACATCGCGATGCCATACATCGCGGTTTTTACAACGCAAGTCGTTACAACGACTTGCGCTAGATGGCGCTCTAGGACAAGGAATAGTATAATTTACTATCCAACACCTTCCCTACTGTACGTAGACTGGAGTTGGAATAGTAAATTATACTACTCCTAAGTCCTATTCCTTGTCCTAGAGCGCCATCTAGCGCAAGTCGTTGTAACGACTTGCGTTGTTAAAACCGCGATGTAGTGTACCGCGATGTAAATGTATGCGTTGTAATGTCATACATCCCTTAAAATTAGATAGTGTGTATTGAGCTGGGCACTCCGGAGAGCCTGCAAGTCGCTTCTTGGGTCACTTCTGGGGACTTACCCGGCACTTGATCCGCTGCCACCGGCGGCTGCGTTCTCTTGCCCACTGTTCCTGCTGTTGGTGCTGTTAGTGCTGTTACTGTTGCTGTCACCCTCCAGGAGTTACTCCAGGCACTCCAGAAATATGCCAATTCCTCCCTAGTAGAAGTGTTCTTCAGTGTCCTTCAGGGGGAACCAGGCTGCTCTCTGTTCTTGTTCTTGCTCACTCTACACCCTGTGCTCGGTCACGGTCACTGTCGCGATGGTGGCGCAGGACAGCTGGCAACACGACAGCAACGTACTATCAAAGGGCTGTCTTGGGGCTGAGCTGCTTTCTGCTACCCAGCCTCTGCTCCTGCTCCTACCCCCGCCTCACTGCCAGTCACTCCACAGCGCACTCCACAGCGCACTCCACAGCACACTCCACAGCGCACTCCGCAGCGCACTCCGCAGCGCACTCCACAGCGCACTCCACAGCGCACTCCACAGCGCCAGGAGGCTCTCCTAAGGATTTCACACCCTGCAGAACCTGGGGCTATAGTCCACACTCCCAGGTCCCACCACACACCGCCACCTCCTTAGCCACACCTCCCCCTTTCCTTACCGACCTGCCACCTCAATGAGGCACTGACGCTTCTCATGAGTATGGAGTTTTTAGATGTGACTTGTGCGTTACCAAATATCTTAAAACAAGTTTGGGTTAGAATTATTGTTGAAGATTAGTATCGGTTAAATTTGACCAAACCCTGTGTTGACTCTGGGAGGGCTGATAAGTGTCAAACTGATATTTGGTGGAAATGTGCCGTATCGTATAAAATGTGCTAGATGTGGGGGTCTTGAATAGGTTATTTTAATGATTGCATATTTGACCGGGGAGGGGTTAGGGAGTTTTTTTAAAAATGAGTATAATAGCCATGTGACTAAACAATAATAAAGATTTATTTTCCTTACCTTTAGTAATACTTTCACGTAAAACATTCCAAGAAATCAAGCACTTGCAGATGTCCCTTCAGGAGGCCTATGTTCCGGCCGCTTGGAAGCAGGCCAAGATTCTACCTCTTTTAAAAAAGCCATCATTAGATCCCTTGAGCCCAGGAAGCTATCGTCCCATCTCCCTTTTGACCAGCATTGCCAAAATCTGTGAAAAAGTTGTCACTAAACAGCTGACTGAGTTCATTGAATGCGGGGACATATTACATCAGGCCCAGTCGGGGTCTAGAGCCTCATATAGTACAGAGGCAGCGTTGATAGAAGTCTCCGAGGCCATCCGAGACTGTTTGGATGCCGGCGGGAGGGCAGCCTTAATTTTGCTTGACCTCTCGGCGGCATTCGACACTGTCCCCCACTCGCTGCTGCTCTCCCGACTTGCCGAGATTGGTTTTTCAGGCACTGCTTTGGGCTGGCACAATTCTTTCTTAGAGGGCAGGATGCAACACGTGTGGCTCCCCCCTTCATCGTCCTCACCCCAGAGGGGGTCTACGGGAGTCCCACAGGGGTCCTCTCTGAAACCCCTTCTGTTTAACATTCATGTCACTCCCTTGATCCAACTGGCGGAGGATTTGGGGGCCAAAATCATTGCCTATCCGGACGACACCCAGCTTCTGTTCACATGGGGGGGAGATGAGAGCTCCGCTTCCTCCACTAAAAACTGTCTTTCCAAGGTTTTTCAGTGGCTGGCCTCCGCACAACAAAAATGTATTGAGGAGAAATCGGAAATCCTCTTATGTGGAAATTTCCTCCTCAGTTCAGAGAATCACTATGGCCGTCTGATTTTGCTTTGCCAGCGTCAACGGGGCTACCCACCAAGAATCTGGGGGTCTGGTTCGAGGAAAATCTCACGTTTGCGACCCAGATCAAGAAGTTAGCTGGGAGCTGTTTCAGGATACTTAAAATCCTTTGGAAATTCCTCCCATTGCTCCCTAGGGCTGCCAAGGAAACGGTCACGGGAGCCCTGATTTTATTCAGGTTGGACTACGCGAATGCTCTGTATGCTGGCATCTCGGGTTACCTGCTCAACAAACCCCAGGTTGTCTAGAATGCTGCAGCCAGGCTTCTTCTCAATGTTCCTGCGAGAAGTAGCATGCGACAACATCTGCGCATCCTGCACTGGTTGCCCGTAGGAGAAAAGATCACATTTAAGTCCTTAGCCATAGCACACCGTGCTCTTCACGGCTCTGGTCCTATCTATCTAAGAAAGCGCTTCGCTTTCTATACACCTGCAAGACATCTGCGTTCTTCCACTCAACTCTGTTCACATGTTCCCCGTTTTTGGCTGTAAAGGATAGGTGGCAGCTCCCTTGCTCTGAAAGCCGCTCTTGCCTGGAACTCGTTACCGTTCACTCTTCGGTGCATTCAGGATCCCATGCTGTTTAAAAAAAAATTGAAAACATTTCGCTTCGCTTCACTTGATCTGGTTCCCACTCTCTCCAAGGCTCCCGCCGGGACACTCTTCGGAGTAGTTGTGTGCATTATAAATATAAATAACATAACATAACAAATAAAATAGCTCAGCTGCAGAGCCAGATTGATTGGCTTAACCAGTGTTTGTTTTCTTAAATTACCAAGAAACACCACTCCACTACAACAGCCAGATTAGATGGTCGAGATGCTTCCACTGTGGCTCCCACCCTCTAGAATGTTCCACCCTCCTCTCTTCCTTTATTTACAACAGCTTTAACAATAATCCTTTTTTGTTAAGTTCAATAAGTCGTCTCCATCCTTTCTAACCCAATGAGGCCTTTGGGTGATTGTTTTCTTCTTTATAAATACACCATATATTCATTTCTTACCAATATTTTATTGGATTGGAACATTTGGTGTTATATGTTTTTACTTTTTGATTTTTTTTTGTTACTTTTTGTAATCTTCTCAAACGTTTCCTGGCTCTTAAGGTGTGAGTCTTTGCTATTGTTTTTACTTTTTATGGTGTGAATTATCAATAGAAGTAGTTATAAACATACAGATGCTCCTAAAAGTCACAGCTGTTTGTATGACACCAGGACTAGTTACATGGTCACAACAACCGTTTCAGGCCTTAATAGAATGTACCCCCAGGGTGCTCTAGGGCTTCATCGCAGCATGTGGGAGGGAGTGTTTTTTTTTTGCTGGTGGTAGCTTCTAGACATTTCAAAAATTCTTAAGATGAGATTTTGAAAAAGAGCCCCACAGACAACAGGGATCTGGGAGGAAAGAAGCTCCACCAAAGCAACATGGACAGTGACAAACGACAGAGGAAGAAGAAAGAGAAAAAGTACTTCATGACAGCTCGAGCAGCAGGAAACTATTCAAAATGAAGCAGTCAGTACTTGGTCCATGCTCCACATGAGAGAAGAGGAAGTGAAATTGGCATGTGCTAGCCAAATAAGCCAACAAATGGTAAGTAATGGGGGGCTTCAAGTCCTTCTTAGTAAACAAAATCTCCCGCAAGTGACAGCACATGTGTGCTGTCTGAGGTCAGACCTAAAAACCGCTGCTCTTTCCGCACTTATGCCGAAGACGGACAGCTGTGTGCAATGAAGGGTAAAAATAGAGAGGTTTTTTTTTTCAAAATGTGCTCTAGATGTAAAATCTCAAAGCTTACCCCACTTGCCTGAGCCAACAAAGGTAAACACAAAAAGTATGTAAGAAGTAGAAAGAAAAGCCGGGAAATCAGGGTATCCTGTAAAACCTTTTTCAGGGATGAGTTCTTTCATATTTGTTTTACCATAAAATTTGCGCACAGAAACTTCTTTGTGATCTTTTTCACCCTAGTTTACCAAAGGTAACAAAGGATGTGGCGTAATGGCCAGAGCTGCTGACTTTGGAGCTGTTGCACCATGTTCGAGTCTCGGCATCAGCTCAACATCCTGTGATTCTGGGTAAATCACTTAATCTCCCAGTGCCTACCAAAAAATGAATGTGTCCTTGTGTAATATAACTGGTGCTCAGTATAGCGCTCCAATAACTTTGGGTTGAGTTGGCTCTATATAAAACTCCCAAAAAATAAAACCTTTGTTACTTTTGAATCCTCAAAGCCTGCCATCGCCAGTGGAAGTCTCATTAAATGCCCACTCGAGGGAGCTGCCAGAACAAAACTAATCCTATATACTCTGTCCCTTTAGAGACCCTCCCAGTGCGAAGCAAGCATGCCAACTGCATACAAGACAACAGACCTGATTCAGGCAGTCGACTCCATATTTAAGCCAAATAAGGATTCATTTTAGCCGTCCCCCCTCTAGTCTCCCACTTTCCTGTTCTACAATGTTGGCATGTATGTGACTGGCACTAAATGTATACAAAGATAAGGATGTAGCAATCCGAGATTAAACAGTAAGGATTAGAATAAGTGAACATAAACACTTCTCAGCACTTTGAAGAGCACTGTTCTTTAGAACTACACTTCTGAGCCAAGACATGGGTATGTACGTGACGCAGCAGAGATCCAAGCTCAAGACTTGTGCGTAGTTTATAATCCTTGTATACACAGTGCTGGAATGACAGGGGATCCTGCCGGACCATGATACGGCAACTATTATTGAGCGAGCGAGATCGGCGATCCGTTTGGCTCCAGTTAAATATGCTGACTTTGTCCAGACCGGGACACTATACAGAAGTACCCCGCGTTGTCTGCTTTCTGTTAGGAGCGGCAATGGGGAGGCAGCGAAGGGGCTTTCTTATTTTAGATTTTAGCTGGGCCCAAAACAAAGGCCGAAATTAAAGGACCATCAGCCCTCCTTTTGTTCTAGTATAATCCTGACTGGGAGCTATCTGGAGCCTAACACCTAGACGCCAATGAAATGGTGGGAAACAAGGGCACGTAGCTTGTTAACACTTCACAAGTACTTAAGAGAAGCTACAATGTAGGATGCTGGCTCAATATATATTGTCCCCCTACGGTGAGGTACTGAGGCCAGGCAACCCCTAGTGGTAGTGTTTAGGTCTCCGAAAACCAGAGCTCTCAAGGGGTAGCTGTGGAGAGCAGCTAAGGCTTATTCAGGAGGGTGTAAAGCAAGTACATTTACCACGCAGTCTGTCAATAAGCTTTTCATACAAGAAAGAATCACACCAGGTGAGCATAACAATACTTTGTATTTATTAGCACACACTAGACACTAACTTGGTATATCTCAGAGATTTCAACTACACACAAGAAATATTTCAGAAATAGGTCGGTAGCATAGAAAAAGGGCCCAACCAGGAGGTCAAACCATGTGCTAAAATAGTGGAATGTGAGGTAAGCACCAAAACAGGACTTGTGGCCAAGGATGGAGGACCCCAGGGGAGACATGGAATCACCCAAGGTGAGCAGCCAGGGACTCTGAGGTGCACAGGTGTAGAGTGGTTACATCGGGTCAAACATTCATAGGATAACACGGGGGTAAGTCGTGGTTGGATCAAGGAAGGTGGGAGAGCCACCCCACCTGTGGATACTTCAGGAACCAGGATACCTAGACCAAGGACCCCAGGGGAGACATGGAATCACCCAAGGTGAGTAGCCAGGGACTCTGAGGTGCACAGGTGTAGAGTGGTTACATCGGGTCAAACATCCATAGTAGAACACAGGGTAAGTCCTGGTTGGATTTTTACAGTTCTAGGACCCTTCCCGAAGGACCCCAAAGAAACCACTTGGATCAAGGAAGGTGGGAGTGCCACCCCACCTGTGGATACTTCAGGAACCAGGATACCTAGACCAAGGAGCCCAGGTGCAAAGGAATGAAGTGGTGTTGGAACCGTCCGTAGACACCAATGGAGGTTCGTGGAAGATCAGCAGGTACAGATTCTTGTGACCGGGCCGGTGGAACCAGGATGTGGAATCCAGATGAGAAGAACCTGAATGCAGAGGAGGTGACCAGGAGGCACAGGAGCACAATCCCAGCCCTTGTTAGACGTTCTTGCTGGAGCACGGTGAGGGTGAAGCAGCAGCTGTGGAGATCAGCCGGTGATGCAAGAGAACAGGAGTTGTTCATGAGCTGTTCTATGCTGGGTGATGAGCGCAGGAAGGTCTGTGGCCAGTAGGACCACCAACAAACCTTTGCAAAATGCAAACAGATGCAGTGCACAGGGAGGCGGTTCACGTCGGCTGGAGAGGGGTTACAGGTGCCCAAATTGCAGGAACGACTGGTCAGGCATCTGGAGTGCCAACAAACCACCACCTGTGTTGCAGAGTCGGGCGATGTCCATGGGACAAGTGGATCAGCAAACTGGTCATCGTTGTAGAGGGACCTGCAGATGCAGGGAACTGACTCCTTCATCCCAAGGGAGATTCCTTCTTGCTTGGATGCAGGCTGAGTCCTTGGTGACTCGGAGGATGCACGGTCATGGAGTTGCAGAACTTGAAGAGGCACGGAGACGGAGATGCCACAGGAATCTTCCTACTGAACCAGACTTGTCTCTGGTCCTGGCTTGAAGAACGGCAGAGTTCCAGTTTCCATCAGCAGAAGAGTCTTTGAAACGTCTTCAGACGACAGGCAGCTGGATCTTGAAGTTGTTGTCGGGACTAACCTAAGGGCCCACCCTTAGGGCAACCCTTAATTAACCCTAAAAAGGTTGACGGACCTCTTCTCTGGTGACCTACCTACCAGAGGGGGTCAGAGACGCTACTCATCTCATATAGCCATGCTCCCAGGGGCTTAGATTCAACAGGGAAGAATCAAGTGCCCACTTGGAGGAGCTCTGGGCACCTACCTAGCGGAGAGCTGGGCAGGGGGTAGACAATCCCTTCTCCTTTGTGTAGTTTTGTGCCAAAGTAGGAGCCAAAGGCTCCTGAACTGGGCAAAACTGGTTTATGCAAGGAGGGCACCAAATGTGCCTTTCAAAGCAGTCTGGTGGTGGTTGGAAGCACGTCCACCCTACCTAATTCTAAAGGAGAGTTGGTCACACCTCTCCTTCACAGGAAATCCTGTGTTCAGCTTCCCCTGCCTGAGTTAAGCTCATCAGCATGGGGCAGAACGGTGTCTGGGGACTGCAGCAGCGCAGGATGATAGCAAGGGCCATGTAAGGCTACACAGGTAGGTATTGGGGGGTCCTCTAAGGAGCCCCCCAGTACATGTTATCATGCAACCAACACTGGAATCTGTGTGGTTGAATGATTCCAACATGTTTCATACCAAACATGACCAGGTTCGGGGCAGCCATTATGTACTTGGACATCTTGACTTGCCAGTGTGCACTTGGACTGGAGGGCCTCCCTTAGGGGTGACTTATAGCTAAAAAGTGCAGTGACCGGGAAAGCGTATGTCCAAAGGTGCATGGGGGACGCTAACCATCAGCAGGAGCTTTGCTGTGAGGGAAAATGGCTGTCGCTTCTCTGCCTGTGACAGCCGTGAGGGGAACGGCTTGGAGGACAAATCAACACGCCGTGAGGGGAACGGCTGGAAACTACTCCCCCAGCAGACTTGGGCGCCAGCTACTGACGCTGCACTGGGCACCCGGAGGCGCAATAAAATCCACGCTAGGCTCCTGGGGCAGCGGGGACGCTAACCATCAGCAGGAGCTTTGTCATGAGGGAAACTGCCCGTCGCTTCTGTGCCCGTGACAGCCGTGAGGGGAACAGCTTGGAGGACTAATCAACGCGCCGCGAGGGGAACGGCTGGAAATTACTCTCCCCAGCAGGCTTGGGCGCCTGCTACTGATGCTGCACTGAGTGCCCGGAGGTGCAATAAAATCCACGCCGGGCTCCCGCGGGCGGGCGGGCCCGTCCTTGCCCATCAGAGTCAGGAAGAGGCAGGGCTGGGCCACCCCCCTTGAGTTCCTGATTTCAAGAGAAAGAGGGTCAAGCACCAGGACACTACCGGTGGAAGGTTAGTGATTGAACCCTCCCCCCTTGCTCACTTCCAACAGTGACCCTTTTTATTTCATTCCCTCTGGTGGCTAAATACATCTATGGAACCATGTGGAAGCGTGATTGTGTGGACAAGAAACAAATTGTCCCTCTAAATTGATGCCTAATGTCCAACCTATCTCGATTGACAGCATGTTACAAAGGGCAATAGGGGTAGTGTCAAATGAAATTGAACTGACCGGGAGACGGTTATCGTTAACCCCAAACTTGGAATTGCCCCTGATAGACTTGAACGCAACTCAGCCCTCAGGAACTTTGGTCCCAGAAACACCTTTGCCACAGCTAACGGTAGATGATTCCCCCAATGATGACCAGCCAAGGGGGGCCAGGCTAACACGCCATGATAAAAGGGGAAAGCCTAAAGTTACAGTAACAGCGGGGGCAAAACGCAGGAAGGGAACGGATGAAGTTACAACAAACACAACCATGGGAGCAGACGGTATCATAAGTCCCGCAGCTACAGTCCCTGACCAACCTATTTGGATTACAAATTTAGTGGTGGACTTGCAAATACAAGTCAGGAACATCGTAAACAGATGTCTGAAAGGGTAGAAAAGTTTGGCGTGATGCTCGAGGCCCATGTTGGTAACTGTGGGGTAATAAATGGGGTAGCAAAAAAAGGCAGAACTCAAGTGGGCCAGGCCGTACCCAGTTTAACTAAGGATGACCCCCCACCAGTATTGAATGGCCTTACTGTAAGTAATGCTAGGAGCCATGATTCTTTGTCTACCACTAACATAACCAAGAGAAACTCTACCATTCCACCAGTGCCCAACATCAGTCCAGGGCAAGAAATAAGACTTTGGGGGGGGGGGGGGCAAGTCTTAGCAAGAGCCCAGTAAATAATCCACCCTTGCCTTGCATTAACCTACCACCTGCGTCAACACCCTATGTTATTGTCCTCTCTGGAGTCAAGGAGTATGGGAGGGGGTGCTCTGAAACGCATCAGGAACTAAAAAAACAAATGTATGTTTTGGTTAAATAGACAAAAGAAATTCCCATTTGAGGAAGCAGGAGAGATCTTAATGAGTCGAATAGTTAACTGGCTAGGCTGGAGACCTAAGGATAGGCAGGGGGGCTGCATTGTTATAAGTTTTAGAAACCCACAGATAGCAAGAGCCATTTTAAATAGAAACATCTGGAGACAGGAGGGGCCTATAGTGGACTTACCGCTAGGCTACTTCTATCCTATAGGGGGACCGTGCCAAACAAGAAGGTCAAATGAATGGGAGGAGGACAAACTACATCAGCCCAACCAGCCAATTAACCTGTTTCATGACTGGGCTAGGAACCAACATTTGAACATACACACAACCAATAGGTTTAGCGTGGTAGAGGGTGTTGATTGACTTGAATCTGCAAGTCATAGGTTGGAGGAATTTCACCATATGGGCAAGTCACTGGCGGAAAATAGTCAGAAAAGGGAGGTACAAAATCGGAGTGTGTGCCGAAGAGGGGATAAGACAAGTATCCAAAAGAATGCGGTAAGGACGGGAACAATTGATGGGGAAACTAGGGACCCAATCACTAGTTATCCAGATGATACAATAAAAGTAATCCCACAGTCTCTCGACAAGGGCACCAGTGTGAGTAGGTATTTGCCCTCACCGTCACCGGTAGAACCAGCTAACAAGCCGGATTCAGCTAGGAATAATTGTTTTATCATGGAACCTAGACAGTATGACCTCCAAGTTAGAGAACCCTGAATGGAGCACTTTTATTGAACAGCATGAGATCTGCATGCTACAAGAAACGTGGGCAAGGAGGCACACGTTTAAATCTGGATATGCATCATATAGTTAAGCTGCAACTTCGGAGGGTAAGGGTAGACCCTCAGGGGGCTCTGTATCTGGGTGGGCACCTACTTGGGATTCACAGTAAAACAATTGGATACATCATCAAAAGACATCCAAGGTATTCTTAAATTCCCCACAAAGCTTACAATTGCCCTAATTAATGTATACTCGCATCCTGTAAGTCGCAGCCAAGAGTCCAAAACCCTGGATGAGCTCACAACATTTTTAGCTACCATTCCTGACCACTGCACTGTGATCCTTGGAGGGGACTTCAATTGTCAGTATGAGCCTTTATTCTGCATGAATGAAAATAACCCCTGTGAAGAGGATCAACAGTGGGCCATCCCCGAGACGTCATGTGCACCAGTAGGAGTCTGGACTCCGCTGGTCCTTCAAATGATCTCTCTCACGCTCAGACACTCAATGAGGGCATGTAATGGAAGATCACAGTCGGATACACCTGGTGGACACACTTACAATGGAATCGGGCACTCCTCTATACTGGACTATATCTTGATAGATACCAAATCCTGGTGCAGGGTAGTGGACTTTAAGATGGAACCCCGCTTTGACAGCGACCGCAATGCACTGATTTTAGAACTATTAGCGCCATGCTCGGGGAGTACACCCGGTCTGGAAGTACCAACTGATGACAAACTAACCCTCACTAGCTGCAGGAGGCGAGTTAGATGGACAGACTTAAGTCAATTACAAGAAAAACTAGCACTCATCCATGACAACTATAGGCCTATTTCCCTTCTCCGTGCTCTGGCGAAAGTGGCCGAGAAATTTGCACATCGGACGATTTCCAATTTCATCGAAGGAAACGACCTGTTGCATGATACGCAATCTGGGTTCCGTGCAAATTTCAGCACGGAGTCGGCTCTTCTCGAGGTCACGGATGCCATCAGGGAAGTTCTCGATTCCGGAGGAAGGGCCATGTTGGTAATGTTAGATCTGTCGGCGGCCTTCGACACCGTCCCTCATGATCGCCTCCTTGTAAGACTCTGGGAGAGCGGCATTCGGGGGACGGTGTGGAATTGGCTTAAATCCTTTCTGGCCGGCCGCCGGCAAACGATCTGGGCGCCTCCTTTCTCCGCTGATATGGCTCCACTAGAGGTAGGGGTACCGCAGGGTTCCATTCTTAGCCCCATGCTATTTAACATCTTTATGGCCCCCCTGGCGGTAGTCGCGGAGTCTTTTGGCGCCCAGATCGTATCTTACGCCGGTGACACCCAGCTCCTGTTCACTTGTGATAGGGGCGGGTCATTCGACGGCGTACAGATCAGGGATTGCCTTGGTGCGGTTTTTGAGTGGTTCAGGTGTAATGGATTAAAGTGCAATTCCGATAAGTCGGAGCTGCTCTTTTTTGGTTGCACCTGTGAACCAGATTGGAAAGCTTGGTGGCCACAAGATCTGTTTCCACCTGACAATGTGTCTCTTAAGGCTAAAAATTTGGGAGTTATTGTGGACAGTGAATTGTCCTTTGGGCCACATGTTTCATGCCTTTCAGGCACATGCTTTGGCATTTTACGGATGCTGAGGAAGTTTCTTCCTCTAGTGTCTTTCCAGCATAGGAAGATTATTGTTCAGGCTTTGATCGGATCCCGACTGGATTACGCAAACGTACTTTTCTTGGGTCTACCAAAATATCTTTTGACCCGTTTGCAAGTGGTCCAGAACTCGGCAGCCCGTGCTATTTACGGGCTCCCGAGAAGAGCAGGTGCCACGGCTTTACTGAATTCTTTACACTGGCTACCGATCGCTAAAAGAATTCTTTTTAAGTGCCTGACTTTTGCCTTCAAGGCTTTACAAGGATCTGGCCCTAAGTACATAAGGAAACGTCTCTCCCGATATGTACCTAGCAGGTCTCTGAGATCATCCTTTCTATCCAAAATGACAGTCCCGGTTATCAGGCGTGCAAGGATGGGAGGTCGATCGTTCCGCTACCTAGCCCCGAAGGAGTGGAATGAACTACCACTTTCTCTTAGACAGGCTCCCAATCTCCTTGCTTTTAGAAAAGAGCTTAAAACGTGGCTTTTTACTAAATAAATATTTCTACTACTAAACTTGATCCTTTTCTTCTGTCTGTTTTCTTTAGCTGTTATGTCTTGTTTTGTCTGCCGATATTCTTCATTAAAGCGCCGGGATGCTCCTTGGAGTAGCCGAGCGCTATAGAAGAAATAAATTAACATAACATAACACTCCTATACCAGACTGCTATTCCTATCCTCGAAAACATAATTCAGTCTGTGCAAGAGGATGGCATAACAATTGATCTCGAGACGGTTTCCACTACCCACTCTAGTCTGATATCCACTATGGAAGAATTTTTTTTCCCAAACCAAAAACCTAGGTCTAAAAGTAACCCCAAACATCCCTGGTATAGCGGGGAATGTCGACAATCTAAAACTGCCCTGATTGATGCAATTAAGGCCAAGGATAGGTCCTTGATTAAAACTAGAAGAGCAGTCGACCGTAAAACCACAGACGAGGCCAAAAAAGGGTGGGAGAGTGCAAAGTGGGACACCCTGAGAAGTGCTGTAGGTGCTCATGACATGAGGACGTTTTGGCTTACAGTTAATACTGGCAGTGCCCATGGGGATTCAGCGGTAGCTCCAAACTTGGGGGCGGATGTGTGGATGGACCACTGTGAGTCCAGAAACAGAGGTTGGCAGTCCAGATAATGACCGCTCCCCCTCACAGGGCAGCACCGCTGTTGGTAATATAATACCTCCTGACGATAACCAAGACGGTCCAATGATGACCCTTAAAGAGGTCATTGGTGCTTTGAGTAAAATAGCCCCAGCTAAAGCCCCTGGGTTAGACAAAATACCTGGGGATCTTTACCGCAGCAAACCTACCATCTGGCCCCTATACTTTTGGATTCTTTTTAACGCATGGATATCCCCACAACCTGGGCTGGTGCGGAAATTATCCCTGTCTTAAAAAAAGGCTCTCCACTGCTCCCTTCAAATTATAGGCCAATCAGCCTTATCGATTTCAGCCAAACAAAATGTGCGCGAGTGCTGCTTGGCCGTTTACATAGATGGATGGAGGAGCACAATGTTTTGAGCCCGCTACAAGCAGGGTTTAGGGAAAAAATGTCTACTCTGGATCAGAACTTCAGGCTACAACTATTACATTGGAAGAGCGTGTGTATCGAGGGTGGCATCCTCTACCTAATATTTGTAGACCTGAGATCTGCATTCGACCTGGTTCCAAGAGACCAATTGTGAGGTATTCTTCATGAGCTAGGGGCCTCGATCTACTTGTGCCAAATGTTGAAGCGACTACATAAGGGAAACTTTGCCCGAATACGGTTCGGTAAATATGGGGAACTCACTACTCCTCTCCCAGTAGCAAAGGGAGGTCAACAGGGATGCGTCCTAGCTCCAACACTTTTCTGTCTTTTTATAAATGGGTTAATTGAATTCTTACACTTAGAGCAAGATTTAGATGCACCCAAATTGGCGACTCGTAACATTCCGGCAATGATGTTCACCGATGACACCTTGCTAATCTCTAAATCCATGTATAATGCCGCGGCCTTTAATACAACATGTCGGATTCCCACGTTTCGTAATTATGTATTTAACCCAATGCATTTCGGCCCTTCGGCCTTCGTCAGGGGTAACTCTGAAGTAAAGAAAAACATTGTCTCAACAATTGTTTTTAGTTCCTCTAAACAAAACATACTTAACTAATAGCTTGGCTGTGCAAACTTAAAAAAACTCTTGTGATTAAACCCTCATTTCACTTAACGCAACATAATCCACTGTTTGTTTGAGCCCATGCCGTTAAAAATTCACCCGCGTCAAAGTCGTCGTTTGTTGTTAACCCTCATTTTTACATAACATATGCTCTATATTGTATCCAATTCCTACCTTAAACGTTCAAATTCAAAATCATTCCTTTTGCACTCCTGCTTAACGAATTGCAACACGTACTTACATATCTATCACCCCGCTAAGGCTTATATCCCCAATGCCACGCCTTCTGTTACCACGTGTTTCCCCACGGTGTGTGTTCCTAAACATAAACGAAATACTTAAGCACAGAACTCAACCGTCTCTGTAAAATAACATGAATCAATCAAGAAACCCAAACACAGTTCAAGATACCACTCATTATCTTAAATAAATTGGTGTCCATTCAAATTGTAAACAAATTTGTTTAATCCTCCGGTGCTGGGTCGGTTAGGACATCGAGTACACTGAACAAACATAGGTGCGGCCCGCAGTCACATTTCATCAAAGTTACTCTAATGAGATGCACCGTAAAACAATTGGATACATCATCAACAGACATAAAAGGTATTCTTCTTAAATTCGCGACAAAGCTTACAATTGCCCTAATTAATGTACACTCGCATCCTGTAAGTCGCAGCCAAGAGTCCAAAACTCTGGAACCCCGCATTAGAGTCAAAGTCGTCTAAAGCGGGTGAATTTTTAATGGCATGGGCTCAAACAAACAGTGGATTATGTTGCGTTAAGTGAAATGAGGGTTTAATCACTAGAGTTTTTTTACGTTTGCACAGCCAAGCTATTAGTTAAGTATGTTTTGTTTAGAGGAACTAAAAACAATTGTTGATACAACGTTTTTCTTTACGAGTTACCCCTGACGAAGGCCGAACGGCCGAAATGCATTGGGTTAAATACATAATTACGAAACGTGGGAATCCGACATGCTGCGGAATTATACATGCATTTGCACATTGGGGTTATCATGTTTCACATATTCTACTAAATGGACAATAACATTTCTAATGAAGATGAAAGCGGATTAAGAATTATTACTTCTGATTTACGATGATTTTTATCATTCAGCAACGTGGTGGTTGCCTCCTGGGACTGATATATTCAATATCAGCTAGTTCAACAGACGTTTTCATAGTACTCTAGGACATGGCACTTACCAGGAGAGCACCCCTAAATGCTTACATTTTAGTACCTTTGATGAAATGTGAGTGCGGGTCACTCCTATATTTGTTTAGTAATCTCTAAAACCCCCATGGGCATACAGAGGATTCTCAATCAATTTGTCCTTTTCTGCAAGGAAAGGGGTCTCGAGATTAATTCACAAAAGACGAAGTCCATGGTCTTTAACCCAGGAAAATGTACCCGACCAAATCCATGCCTGGATGGCACACCTTTAGAAAGGGCACCAGTTTTTGAGCACCTTGGCTTAACGATCACCGACAAAATGGACTGGGGTGCACAAATTAAGAAATCCAGTCTGAAACTAGCCCAGACAACGGAGGGTTTGGCCAAAGTATTCCGAAACTCTGGCCACAAACCAGTTGGCCCAGTATTGGAAATATATAATACCCAGGCTAGAGCAGCATCTGTTTACGGAGGGGATTTTTGGGGGTACGGCAACTCTATCAGTCTTACTCAGGCTGAAAATTCTTTTGTAAGACGACTATTCAGTCTCCCCGTAGTTTTCCCCATGCTCCACTCAGATTAGATTTTGGGGTCAGACCAATCGTAGAGGTTATTGCCCTTAGACCCCTTCTATTCTGGTGCCGTCTTTGGGCCACCCAAGAACTGGCTAGCTTTAGAGAAGAACTAACGGAGGTGATCAGTCTACCCGGTGCAGGAAAAATGCCATGGTTATCTTACATACGAAACATGCTTGTATCCATGGGAGTGGGTCATATGTGGTCTAGTTCAGAAACAAGCTGCCCTACTGTGTCAAAGAAGATGTTAAAGGATCTCTACTGGGTCCATAAGTTGACCTTGATACGGGGGCGTTGCACAACTGGCAGACTCACTATAGCTGCTGCTCCTGAGTTTCAAAAAGAGAAGGGAAATCCAGAGTGAAAATAACTCTCTTTAAAGGGTTTCCCTCCCCTACAACGCTCCCCTGGCATGATGGCATGCCGTATCTTCTCCACTAGTGACAAGTGAGCAGCTCACACTTGTGAGAAGTGAGCAGTGTGCGCAGCGCACACTAGTGAGAAGTGAGCAGTGTGAGCAGCTCAAACTAGTGAGAAGTGAGCAGTATGAGCAGCTCACACTAGTGAGAAGTGAGCAGTGTGTGCAGCGCACACTAGTGGGAAGTGTGAGCAGGGCACACTAGTGAGAAGTGAGCAGCGCACACTAGTGAAAAGTGAGCAGTATGAGCAGCTCACACTAGTGAGAAGTGAGCACTGTGAGCAACACACACTAGTGAGAAGTGAGCAGTGTGAGCAACTCACACTAGTGAGAAGTGAGCAGTGTGAGCAGCGCACACTAGTGAGAAGTGAGCAGTGTGTGCAGCACACACTAGTGAGAAGTGAGCAGTGTATGCAGCGCACAATAGTGAGAGGTGAGCAGTGTGCGCAGCGCACACTAGTTAGAAGTGTTAGCAGGGCACACTAGTGAGAAGTGAGCAGTGTGAGCAGCGCACACTAGTGAGAAGTGATCAGTGCGAGCAGTTCACACTAGTGAGAAGTGATCAGTGTGAGCAGCGCACACGAGTGAGAAGTGAGCAGTGTGAGAAGCTCACACTACTGAGAAGTGAGCAGTGTGAGCAGCTCACACTAGTGAGAAGTGAGCAGTGTGAGCAGCGCACACTAGTGAGAAGTGAGCAGTGTGAGCAGCTCACACTAGTGAGAAGTGAGCAGTGTGAGCAGTGCACACTAGTGAGAAGTGTGAGCAGGGCACACTAGTGAGAAGTGAGCAGTGTGAGCAGCGCACACTAGTGAGAAGTGAGCAGTGCGCGCAGCACACGCTCAAGAGAAGTGTGAGCAGGGCACACTAGTGAGAGGTGAGCAGTGTGCGCAGCGCACACTAGTTAGAAGTGTGAGCAGGGCACACTAGTGAGAAGTGAGCAATGTGCGCAGCGCACACTAGTGAGAAGTGAGCAGTGTGAGCAGCTCACACTAGTGAGAAGTGATCAGTGTGAGCAGCTCACACTAGTGAGAAGTGTGCAGTGTGCTCAGCACACATCGATGGGCCTGCTGTCACTGCAGTCCGGAAAAAAATGGACCGTTTGTGCCAGGGCACAAAACAGAGCCCGATAGAGACCCGTTTCGAAGCCCCCTTTTAAAAAACTGCCGGTGAGACCCGGCCCACTTAAAGCCCTGCCTCTCCGTTCATATTATCCCATCAGACTTGCTGGCCACACAAAGATCTCTGCAGCTCCATGAGATATATTAAAACGCAGACTTTGTGCCCATTTATGCCACAACAGACTTACCGTTACATTAATCTTTTGCCCATTTTTCTGTGCAGAGTTAAAAAAAAATATATATATATATATCTGTCAAACTACTTTTCATGACCCCGCCCCTCGTGACCCCACCCTTTTTTGTTGACACGCAACGACCCCCTATTTATGGGTTCACGGACTAAATTTGTTCCAAAACAACCCTGCGTCTACATGTGAACTGGTTATATGTATATTAACGGTGGTGCTGTGTAGCGCCTCCGTGAGGTGGGCCACCGGTAGCCCCGCAGCGCTAGCGGCTGGTGCTGGGGTCGCGACTCGCGGGGCGGTGCCGGGGTACGCAGGGTCCTTTCTGCAGTAGATCGATGCCGCCCACCGGGCAACCCCGCCCTCCAGCGCCTGGCAGTGGCAAAACGAAACTTGAGGGGGCCCCCTTGCAAAGTACATGGAGGGGGGGCCCCATGCTCTGGACCCATTCAGGAGCTCTCAGGCCAGGGGCCAGCCACTCATGCACAGTGCTGGAACGGGCCCTCTGGAGCTTACCACCCCCCACCAATGGGTGTGCGGGGGCTATTGTTATGTCACTGATGAGAGGATAGGTGAATGAGTGGATCTGGTAGCTCAGTGGACTAATGCGTCAACTATAGGGGCTTGTTTTTGACCTCATAGTCACAGATTCAAATCCCGGCGGGTCCACTCAGACTTTCATCCTTCTGGGGTCGATAAAATGAATACCGATTCAATTAAAAAAAACTTTATTTCGGACAAAATGTCCTAAAAAGTACATATGAATAAATAAAACAATACAATTGTACATACAATTTCAAATTATGAAAATCATCGAATCATTGAGTCATAGTATTAGGACAGAGGTAATATGGTTTTTGTTGGAGAGTTCATGGAACAATAAATATATAAATTAACCTTAAAAGTACATTCTTCAATAAAAATAGGAATAAAAAATCCTATATTTAAAACTAATACGTAAAAAATCAGTTAAAACATACAATTCTAGCATAAATTTGCACAATCAATTTACATTTTGGGATCTCAGAAGGGCCCTTCTAGTGCACCAAGCCGAAAATAAAAAGCCAGCAACCGAATAAACTATTGGGATACCAGTATCGGATTTCAATATCCTAAATGCTTCTAGGCAAGACCTGGAGCCAAGATTCCTGTAGATCTGTACCAACCAACGACTTCTTGCCTTCTGGTATCCAACACAACAAAAGAAAACATGCAGTTCTGTTTCCACAGGATGATCACACATGGGGCAATGGCTCGGATTTTGTTTACTCCATTTAGATGCAAAACAACGAAGTGGGAGTACCCTGTGTCTGAATTGTAAAAAAAGCTTCCTGGCTGCAGGTGGAGTAATAAGATCAATTGCTGGTTCAAAGCAGGAAAGTGATTTAATTTCTAAAAAGGCACTGGTATATTTCCCAACCCCGGGGGAGTTATTGAGTTGTGCTAATCTGTACTCTCTATAGCAAGCCTTCATTTGGCCCTTTGATATTAATAGACAAGCAGACTCGGGATAATGCCAACAATCTCCCAGACCCAGGCTAGATAGGAGGAGTCTTATATGGTCAAACCATGGAATTTTCAGAGAACCACAAGACCTTAATACCTCTGTAAGCTCCTCCCTGTATGATGTAAGCTCGGGGGTTGTCCACAAACGACGCCAATACATGATAGGTTTAAGTTCTACAACTTCATCTATTGGGGTTATGCCTGTATCCAGGCGTAAGGGGACCAGAGGTGTGCTACGGGGTAATCTAAATAATTGTCTTAAAAATTGGTTCTCCACCTGCAGTAATTTTAACGAATTTAGGTGACCCCATAATTCTGCACCATACAATGCTCCACCCCTTGCCTGCGCCCTATAAATTTCCAGAGCTGGGCTAACATTTCTTTTGCTAGAATTATTAAAAACCTTCATAATCCCTCCTGAGGATTGTGCTAATTTTAAGGTAGATTTTGCGGTATGGACCCCCCAATCCATAGACTCAGTAATTGTTAGTCCTAGATACACAAAAGAAGACACCCTTTCAAGAGGTTTACAATTTAGGCATGGATTGGGACGTGTACTTTTTGGGCAATTGAATGCCATAAATTTAGTTTTTTGAAGATTTATTTCGAGACCACGATCCCTACAAAATTCTTCAAACGTATCCAAAACCTTTTGTATCCCCATGACTGATTTAACAACCAAAAGGGTGTCGTCGGCAAACATCATGGCCGAGATTCTGCGAGTAGCTAGTTTGGGGGCATCTAGATCTTTTGCTGCTAGAAGAATGTCAATTAGGCCATTAATGTAGAGGCTAAACAGGGTGGGTGCGAGAACGCAACCCTGTCTAACTCCACAATTTATTGGAAAAGGGTCAGTAAGGTTGCCATCCTTCCCAAACCTAATTTGAGCATAATTGCATTCGTGTAAACGTTTAAAAAGATGTATTAAATAAACAGGAACCCCCATCCCGGCCAAAACAGACCATAGTTTCTCTCTCGGGACCAAGTCAAATGCTGATCTAAGATCAACAAATACTAAAAAGAGACTACCTCCCTGTAAACGGACAGTCTTCCAGTATAATAATTGGAGTCTTAGGACTTGGTCCAGGGTTGATAATTTTTCTCTGAAATCAGCCTGGAAGATAGACAAGATATTCCTCTCCTCCATCCATGACTGTAGTCTAAGGAGGAGGACTCTCGCAAAAAAATTTTGGGGAATATCAATCAAACTTATAGGTCTGTAATTGGTCGGGAGAAGTTGGGAACCCTTTTTAAAAATCAGAATAATTTCCGCACCTAACCAACTTTTTGGAATCTTCATGCCTTGGATAATTGAGTTAAAAAGCATCCACAAGTAAGGAGCCCAGATATCAGGTTCACTTTTAAATAAATCCCGGGCATCTTGTCTAACCCTGGGGCTTTTCCTGGTGCTATGCTAGCTAAAGCAGTATTGATTTCCTTTATAGAGATGATTAAAGACAAATCATCTTCAAATAAAGGATCCAAATCTTCGCTATTTGTTGCACCAGGAGTTAGTGGAACAAGCCCGTGGGCTTGGGCTACTTCAGGTTCCTTAGCATACAGGGATTCAAAGTGGGTCCGCCAAGTTTGTTCATCCAGATTGGGTTCGACCACACTGCGAAGAATAGTTGAACCTGAATTAACTATTCCCCAAAAGGTCCTCATATCTCTATCACCCAGTGCAATTTTCTTAGTTGCCCAATTTTCCACTTCCCGATTTTGTTTGGATTTATTTGTAACAGATTTATAATTTGCTCTTGCCATCCTTATTGTAAGGTGATCACGGTTTTTAATGGCTGTTACCAATTCCTTTTTTGCTTTACGACACAAACTGTCATACCAGGGATGGATGGGCTGTTTATCTTTTTTGCATTTTTTTGTTGGGAAAAAGAAATCATAAGTAATTTTACCCAGTTCTTCAAAATTTGATTGGACCAAGTGGATATTTGGGCTCTCCTTGATCATATTAGATAAGTTGGATGCATCTATAAGAACCGGAAGCAAGGCATCATATAAAGTGGCCATTTTTGTTTCAGAATCAATAAAATTAGACCATTTCACTCTCTTTCTGCAATAGGAGACCACAAGCCTAGGATCAAGAGGGTTGCTTGTGTCAGACGGAGTCCCTGTATTTAGTGCTTTGAGTTCCAGCATAAGGGCGGAATGGTCACTATCAATACGGGGAATTATCTTAAAGTCCACCATCATATCCCAAAAATATGAATTCATCAAAATGTAATCTAATATGGACCCTCTATTCTTACTATAGAATGTGTGGTTGTTTGATGTAACAGATGATGCTCTCCCGTTACAGGCACGAAAGCTGTGCCTCATGGTGATGCAACTCATCTGGATCACCAAGGGGGACCAAATTTTAACTTTGGGGCAACCTGACTCTGGAATTTTTAAAAACTGGTCCTCATCATACAGACTGTCCAGTGGTAGACCTTCCAATGGTTCATATTGACAGTTAAAATCTCCACCTAATATAATCAACTGGTTATTGTCAATGGTACCAAGGAAGATAGTTAATTCTTCCAAGGTAATAGATTCAATACCTTTTGGACATGGGCGTGAATATACATTTATTAGGACAACTGGGGGCCTAGATGGGAACTGTAACCTGACGCATAGTATATCTTTGGAGCCTGTATCAATTTGGGAAACTGAGCACCCCAGATGCAAGCATACCCAAATAATAAGACCCCCAGAGGGTCTGCCTTTTCCACTCGAGGATGCCAAGATGTGAAAACTAGCATATCCCGATTTAAGAACCTCTTTTTTTGCCCAGGTTTCTTGGAACATACATATTTCAAAACCATCAATAAACGTACCCCACTCAGTTTCATCAAGTTTACTGTTCATACCTGCTACGTTCCAAGATAAGACCCTAGTAATTTCATTTATAGAGGGGTTCTCATAGAGTGGAATGTTTGGGTTGTTATGTGGGGGCACATTTGGTGGGTCAATGCTTGCAATAGAATTACAAGCGGGGTGGCTCAAATGGACTGTGGAATCTGTGGGAGCACAACACAGACTAGAAGGACTTCTATTACTAATACCAATCTGGTTGGTTCCGACTGATTCCTCCATAGTCATAGGGATCATCCCATTGAACTTATCCTGGAGCTCAACATCAGAGGTAATAGTATCAGTTCCCACTTCAGTAGCATTGTCAAAGACCCCAAGTCAGTCCACACCTTCAAGTGCACTATACCTGTTACTGGTGGGGATATTAAAAATTGGATAGTTATAAGACGAATAAGCCGTCATTGGAGGCGCCATCTTTATAAAAGGTCCTCTCCTTTTCCACTGGGGAAAATGATTTTGGTAGAGAGGCCTAAACGGGGGATAAAAATGTCCTAGGGGAAGTAGAATAATTGACCCCCTATTTTTTCCATACTCTGTCGCTAAAATATGCTCAATGATACAAGGGTTTCTAAAATTGATTAATACACAGTCCCCTTAAATATCTTTTTGATGTTTACCAATCCAACCTACCCTTCTTGTGGTCAAAATCTCATGGGTGTATTCATAGCTAAAGTCACTGTGATTAACAAGCCAGTGAATAGTTTTGTGTTTTAGCTCTTCATGGGATTCACGTATACCCTCCCTTAGGGCAGGGGTTCCTGCTAAGATCAAAACATAGGGTGCAGATTCTGGTGGTAGGTTGATAGTTGGGAGGCCCTGTGCTTGCATATTTGGTACAAAATCGTTAAAATTCTGTTTAGGGAGAGTTTCAACCAGCCCCCGTCTGCATGGAGCCTCTAGTGGTACTATCGGTCGAGCCTGGGGCATAGATTGAGTAGGGGCCACATTAGCATCAGAACTCACCCTGTCAGCAGCAATTGTTCCCTGTGAGATCACAGAGGACGGGGCCTTAGATATAGTAATCAGCCCTGATTGCTTATTACTCCCATGAGCCCTGGCATTTGCCATATTCCTTTCTTTATTTGTAATGGAGGGCATTTCTTTATTTTGTATCCGTATATTCCATGCTGATGACAAGCTATCCAACTTTGCTAATACAGGGGTTAATTCTTCTTTAATGATGAGTCTTATCTGTGATTGCAGATTCGTCATCAATACAGTAACCCACTCCGGTTGGACATTTAAATTTACATCATCCCCCTCAGTGGGCTTACCCTGGTTCCCCTTCTCCAGAGAGAGGGCCTGTCCCTTTGTTTTTTTTGTTAGGGGTGGTTTCGTAGTGTGTTTAATTTTTTCTTTACATTTACGACCGGGACAGCGGGATGTCCCCACTCGTGGCCAATCAATAGGTTCTATAGCCTCATTTACAGGATTTTCTTTAGGAGGCTCGATTTCTGTTGATCGTGAAGTGTTTAGAGATTCAGAGACTTGAATAATCTCTTCTAAATTAGGAGTAATAGAAAGGCACCTTTCAGTGCGTTCAATTTCTGTAGCCACTACACCCAAGGCTTTCTCCAGCATTCTATCTATGGATGTGGGTTTGGACATGTTCATTGCAGGAGTAGAATCGCGTTGTCGCACGATACAGGCCCGTTTCCCCATCCTTAGGACAAATCACAACACACTTCAAATTGCTTCAACCCAATCTCAAACAGTTGCATAAGCACAATAGAAGTTCAGAACAGTTTTTTTGTAGTCCACACAGGGGATTAGGCACAGAATGAAACTGTCGGAGGGTAGTAAGCGTGGGCCCAACTACACGCACTGTCACATGCACAAGATACTCACGAACCACGGATGACAGAGATGTGGCCCAGCCCTGCCTCCTCCTGCCCCTGACGGCCACAGACGGCCCGCCCTCTGCCCGGGCTCAGCCCGGCACCGCCCGCGCGCGTCCCGCGAGGCGGGGGGAGCCTGGATTGAAGTAGCGCCTCCGGGGGCCCTTTCCGCCGGATGTGGGCGGGTCGGAGAATGGATGCTGGGGGCTGTAGTCCACCTCTACAGCGGCCTCGGAGTGACAAGAGGCGGCGAGGGAGACTACCAGCGGCAGTTCAGGGAGGTAAGAGGGACTCTGCCCCCCGAGCCAGAAGCCAAATGGAGACTGCTGCGTGGCGTGGCGCTGTGTGGCAATTTGGGCTGAGGTTCTGGTTCCGTCCCCCCGCTCCACCGGGGGAGCCTGGATTGAAGTAGCGCCTCCGGGCGCCCTTTCAGCCGGATGTGGGCGGGTCGGAGAATGGCTGCTGGGGGCTGTAGTCCACCTCTACAGCGGCCTCGGAGTGACAAGAGGCGGCGAGGGAGACTACCAGCGGCAGTTCAGGGAGGTAAGAGGGACTCTGCCCCCCGAGCCAGAAGCCAAATGGAGACTGCTGCGTGGCGTGGCGCTGTGTGGCAATTTGGGCTGAGGTTCTGGTTCCGTCCCCCCATTGAGTTGGGTGACAATAAACATCTTTTATTCAATGCCAAGATACCCTTGTGCACGAACGTGTGCGTTACAAATACATATGTATATGAGACGATAAGTAAGTCAGAGGATAGATACATGGGTGGATGAAAGGATGACAGAGTAAAGGGAAATTTTAGAGGATGGATGGATGACAGAGTAAATGGAAATCTGAGGAAGGATGAAAAGATGGTAGAGTAAATGAAAATCTTAGAGGATGGATGAATGGATGGATAAAATGGCCAATGGATGGAATGGTGAACAATTGAAAGTTTGGTGAAATAATGAATGGATGACAGAATGTAAAGGTGAAATGATTGATAGCAGAAGGTGGATGGGAGGGTGAAAGGATGAATGAATAGATGCTCGGATGGAAGAGACAGAGGAGCACTTCTAGGGTGTTTTGGACTCACTTGCTTCACTTGCTTGGTGGCATCAGAGCTTTGGTGCGAAGTGGTAGGATATTCTAATTTTCTGGCTAATCCATTACACACAGGCATGTCTCTCACTCTGCAGTCACCCAGCCCCTTCTCTTCCCATGCATTCAGACAGACGTGCCTCTCACCCTGCATTCACACAGTCACATACTCCTCCTGAACTCACATGACTCACCCTCTACTTAAGCGAGCACACCTCCCACTTTGCACTCACATGGGCACATCACTCTCCCAGTACTCACACAGCCACACCACTCACCCTGCACACGCATTTGACATCACTCACTCTCTGCTCACATAGGCACCCCTCTCACTCTGTACTCACATGGGTAGACCGCTGCTCACTCTCAAAGGCACATCCTTCCTTTGGGAACATCCTCCCCCATGCACTCACCAAGGTTTATCTCTCATCAAGCATTTACAAGGGCTCAAATATCCCCCTGCATTCTCCTTGGCACCCATGCATTTACAAGAGCTCAGATCTAACCATGCACTCACATAGGCTCACTTCTCGCCATACACTGTCGCACACTCACCCTTCGCCATGTACTATCATAGGTACGCCTCTCACCCTTCCTCCACACAGACTCCTCTCTCACACAGACATACCACTCACCCTGCAAGAACATCAGCTCACGTCTCAACCGGCACTCACAGAGGCACACCCTGCATTCGCAAGGTCTGAAGTGCATTCACAGAGGCCCCCCTTTCACACTGCATTCACACGGCTCAGCTGTCACTCTGCACTCACATAGGCTCAAACTGCACTAGGAGCTCGGACAGGTACATCATGCACCCTCCGCTCAGAGGGGCTGATGCGAAACAAACGCACGGAAACAAAATACTTGCTGACAGACATACATAACGCTCAACCTTCGCTATAAGGAGAGTTCTTGCTTGCTCTTCGATGTAATGAGTCCAATGGCAGTGTTGCTAAGTCTTTAAATAAAAGTAAATGCAGACGTCCACCTCATCTTCAAAGGTGTGAGGGTAGGGCGTGTTCTCTGCTGTGCATCGTTGACATACTTAGTGCTACTCGTGACTGGGCCACACCTGGGACCCAATCTACCCCCCCCCCCCTTCATAGAGTTAAGCCCCACGCTGGTCTGTCTAGTATTTAGTGCTTCGGTTTTGGAATCCAAACCCCACTAGTCTGTTTTCAGTGCTGTCAGCCTTCATTTGGGGCGCCTCCACAGACCCGCCATGGCTTCTCCACCCATCTAATATTCCCACCATGACCCCCCCGCCCCCCACTCAATTTATCACAGACCTCCAGATGTTTTTTTTACAGATATTAAGAATCTCTTGTTTGTTATTTTTTCCTAGCAGGTTCCCAGATCTCTTCCTGAGGCTGCTGTCTCTCAAAGGAGTCTCCATCAAGAGCGAGACCATAATCTTGTTCCCAGGTATGTTTCTGCCCAATCCCACTCGTGGCATGAGAAGGGTCTCTTTCATCTCGCAGTTCCCCCAATCCACCACACCTACCCCACTGCCCAACTGGGTGGCACCTCTTCTCCGGTAGGAAGAGCAGTAACTCGCATTTCCTCATAGGTCCCACCACCTCAAGAAAATGATCCCTTCTGCGCCAAGAGCTGGTTCACAAGCCTCTATTTGCCACCAGGCTCCACTTTGCCCATGGCCCAACTGTTGCCATCTTGGAATCTCCTGTGGAGGACAGAGTGAGGGACCTACTTGTGCTGTCAGTCCCTTGGGGAAAGGAGTGATTCTGCGGACCAAGCTCTGAAAATCAGCATCCTCAGTACAGTGGGTCATGGAGACAAGCCCAGAGGGCCAATCAACGCGCCTTTTCACAAGCCCACTTTTCCATGACCCTTCTGTTTAATGCAGCTAATGGTTTTTTCAAAAGTGTCTTTTACTGACATCATGTATTGCCTGTTGGCATTCAGAACTCGCTATTTGAACCAAGGGGTTACAAGATGCAGGATACTTGGGAGAGTAACTAAAATCGATAGAGAAGCCATGGCTCTTGTTTACAGAGCGACCTGCAATAAAAGTCACAGCTGGGAATGGGGACGTAGTTTAGTAAGGGCCAGTGCTTAGTTTGAGCCAGTGGTTGCAGGTGATGCCCCGCACCGCTATTTTATTGGGAACCAAGAGTTATTTTTAGGCATCACACTTTCACCCAGAAGAAGAGCGAAAAAAATCGGCAGAGGAGGAAAAGAGGAAGTAAAAGATGTAAAAACAGAGGAAAAGGGAGAAAAGCATGGATAAATAAGAACCTGTATGAGACAGCAAAAGTGGAAGGGAGTGTCTGGTGGTGGATGAGGGAGGCAGGAGATCGAATTAAGTGCACAAACTTAGTGTTCGATAACACCGATCTTCGCCAGTGGCACAGGCAGCATTTGAGAAAAAGCTGCGGCGCCACCACTTAATACTTTACAAATTAAGCACCAGTAAGACTTTTGGCTCGAGAGCTCCCAATGGGTCCAATGAGGAGCCACTAGAAGCTAGTATTCCCACAAAGGCAAAGACGACCATTCGTTTAAAACCCCAACCAAAGCAGTTCATTCAAGCCTAGAAGCTTGCTTTGTCACTTGGAGGCCGCCCTGTACCAACAGCTTCTATTCTTGGTACCCTGGGTACCGTTTTCAGTCTTTCTTTACTTTTTGCAAAGTACCTTTTGAAAGTTGGCACCAAGCCCAGGGCATGTGATGACACAGGGGAGACATGCCGGAGAGCATGCAACATTCGAAAAAGTGGGGCCACGTTCATCCCAGTTCAATGCACCGCGCCGTCACCCAGTCATGTGCTCCTCACACATGTCTCAATCTGCACTCGCAGCCGCACCTCTCACAGCCTCCACTCACAGACACATCACTCAACTGGCACTCTCACCTGGCACTCGCACTTAGGCACCATGTTCCTGCACTGAAATTGAATTTCCCCTCTAAGGGACGAGGCGGGCGTGCAGAGGTAATGTTTAAACCAGGCCTCGAAAGGGCTGTCGAATCCTGCTGGTAGGACGACTTTAAAATACTCAGGCCCCAGCCGCTGCCAGCGGCCTAACAACACGTGAGAGGGCCCCCCTGCACGATGTGCTGAAGGGGGCCCTCACATCAGTAGTCTCTGAGGGGGGCCCCCTCCGGCATGGGTAAGCCTGGGGCCCCCCCGCACCGCGGGGGCTGCGGGGGCCTTTGTTACGCCCCTGGCGCCTGGCGCCTGGTGTCTCATGCCAGGCGTGAACAATAAAGCGCTTTACCCAGAATGTTTCATGTGCCAGTGCCAAGGCCAGGTGCGCGCTGCTGCCACCCGGAGGCCGCGGGAGGCAGCACGAGAGGCTATATAAAGCCCACCCTCCGACTTCACGCGCCGACACACCCACCCCACAGCAAAACATCCCGAAGAGAGCTCCTCCCGCGGACTCACGAGCGGAGCACACCCGGGCGCCAGGCAGACGACACACTGGAGTGACACACGGGCACTAGACATCTGACACGCGGGCACCAGACATCCCCCACACGGGCAATCCGCACAGCCATCACACGGGCAACAGACACCCGTCACACAGGCACTAGACATCTGACACGCGGGCACCAGACAGCCGACACACAGGCACCGCACCCGGCCGTGCTCCCGTCCCCTCCATCTCCGAAGAGATGCAGGCTGTGCTGGTCTGGCTCCTGGCTGCTGCCCTCCTGGTGGGCACAGGTAAGGTCTCCTGTCCTTAGCTGCCCTGTACTGCCCTGCGGGAGCCTTCATGGGGTCGTCTGAGGTGACGACACTTTCCATTGATTCCATGGAGCCTGAAATAGACTGTAGTTAAGCTATGACGTATGTGTTCTGTTCTGCCGTAGTGTATGATGTGTATCTGTACATATATGTGTGCATTGGTCGAAGTGGGTGGGATCCGAGGGGCACGTCGCGCCCATACAGCTTTCATTGAGTGTCTGCTGGAGTGTCAGGCAGGGGGGTCTCCTTGCTGTGAATCCCAGGGCGGGGCCGACGGCTAGACGAGCCGTCCTGCCCGGGTGCTGCTGACAGATGTGAATCTGTGCATATATCTTCATGCATTGGTCAAAGTGGGTGGGACCCGAGGGGCACGACGCGCCCATACAGCTTGCATTGAAGAGGGAGAGTGTCTGCTGGAGTCTCATTGCTGTGAATCCCAGGGCGGGGCCGACGGCTAGACGAGCCATCCTGCCCGGATGCTGCTGCCTTAAGATATTTAACATCTGCATATGTAAAGTGCCAGAACCCGGCAGGGGCGTTCATTAACGGGGTCTCTCGACGCCTCCAGACAGCGCACCTTTTATTGAGTGAGTTTTATTGCAAAGGAGAGAGCCCCGGCCGAGCGGCGAGACGTGTGCTCCTGAGCAACGGGCATTGAAACAACGGGACTGCGCCCAGTCCGGGCGTCACAACAGTCGATGCTCCGGAAGCCCTTTGTATCTTAAGTCTTGTTGCGCCCTACCCTGCTATACCGTGTGAAATGCAAGGTTAAAATAAAGACTCCCGTATTCACAGCGCTGTATGTCACGCAGAGGCGCAACTAGAGACAAATTTCAGGGGGGGCTAAGAAAAAATATCGGGGGGGGGGGGGGCTGCCTCTTAAGCAACAGGCAGAGTGGAGCTGCAGGGGCTCTTAGAAGGGGTGAAACACCAGCGACAGCGAGGCCTCATTAACATGCAGATGGTCTTTTAAAGACCTGTGAACTGCTCGGGTGCGGCTGTGTGGGTGCCCGGGAAGCTGTCTCAGCCTGGGCTGCCACACACGAGGGGGGGGGGGGGGGGGGGGGCTGAAGCACTTTGAGTCCAATGGGTGTTGCGCGCCTGATGCCACGGGCTGGTCCCTCGCAGCGCTAAAGGCACGCAATCACTATCCTTCCCTGCACGCACCAACCCGGATTATATGTGTGTATGTATCTTTAATATGAGCCGGGCCTTATTTTATATGTAGTTCCCTGAAGGCAGGCACAGAACGCCCATAGGGCTGAAAGGGCTTCAGCGCCCCCCCCCCCCCACCCCCTCGTGTGTCTCGGCCTGGGCTGCTGCAGCTCGAGCTGCTGGGGGCTCGGCCGCCCCCCCCCCCCCTGTGTCTCAGCCCGGGCGGCTGCAGCTCGAGCTGCTGGGGGCTCGGCTGGGCCCCCCCCCCTGTGTCTCAGCCCGGGCGGCTGCAGCTCGAGCTGCTGGGGGCTCGGCTGGGCCCCCCTGTGTCTCAGCCCGGGCAGCTGCAGCTCGAGCTGCTGGGGGCTCAGCTGGGCCCCCCCTGTGTCTCAGCCCAGGCGGCTGCAGTTCGAGCTGCTGGGGGCTCGGCTGGGCCCCCCCTGTGTCTCAGCCCGGGCAGCTGCAGCTCGAGCTGCTGGGGGCTCGGCCGGGCCCCCCCTGTGTCTCAGCCCGGGCGGCTGCAGCTCGAGCTGCTGGGGGCTCGGATTGGCAGTGTCTGGACTCTTATCTCCCGCACGCCCGAGTTCTTCACAGGTCTTTAAAGACCATTTGCATATTTACATACCTTTGCAAACTGAGGGAGGATTTTTTTTCCTGGTTCCAGTCTCCCCTGGGCCCCCACTCTGCCTATTCCTTACATTTGTAATTTACATTTACTGCCCTAGTGCGAAAACGCATTTCCTGAAAAGGATTATAAAGTAGGGCTGCCAAAGAACAATGCAGCCATGTGTTGTTTCAAGAGCCTGCCATGGCCTCGCCCTGACTCTAAACAGGGCTATAAATATATAAGTGTGTCTCATTTCTAATGGGACTGCTGTCTGTTCCCTTTAATTATCAGTCATGGGTCATCCAGGCAGCCCCAGAGCACAATTAGAAGTGCTTTCTATGTGTATTTGCTGTTCGCACTATGCACAGATAACCCTGGACTTCTGGAATACCGTCTACCTCCCTACCTGCTGTTGAATCTTTCTTGGCGTCCTTGGCGTTTTGGTGCTGGCGCTGCTGTCACCGTTTGCGGGTGCCTCCTCGTTGCGTGTCTCCCCGCCGCCGTTGCCACCCCTCGCGGCCGGAGACCGGAGACCACAGCCCCCAGAGTGCCTTGCGCTTCACACGCGCCCGGAGGCGCATAAAAGAGCGACGTTCTTGTTGCGGAGTGGGAACCCTGGACTTCTGGAATACCGTCTACCTCCCTACCTGCTGTTGAATCTTTCTTGGTGTCCTTGGCGTTTTGTGTCTGGCGCTGCTGTCACCGTTTGCGGGTGCCTCCTCGTTGCGTGTCTCCCCGCCGCCGTTGCCACCCCTCGCGGCCGGAGACCGGACACCACAGCCCCCAGAGTGCCTTGCGCTTCACACGCGCCCGGAGGCGCATAAAAGAGCGACGCTCTTGTTGCGGAGTGGGAACCCTGGACTTCTGGAATACCGTCTACCTCCCTACCTGCTGTTGAATCTTTCTTGGCGTCCTTGGCGTTTTGGTGCTGGCGCTGCTGTCACCGTTTGCGGGTGCCTCCTCGTTGCGTGTCTCCCCGCCGCCGTTGCCACCCCTCGCGGCCGGAGACCGGAGACCACAGCCCCAGAGTGCCTTGCGCTTCACACGCGCCCGGAGGCGCATAAAAGAACGACGCTCCTACCGCGTCGCGGGACGCGCACGGGTGGCGCCGGTTTAAGCCCGGGACAAGGGCGGGCCGTCTGTGGCCGTCCGGGGCTGACCGCGGCTGGGCTGGGCCACCTCCTTTGATTTTCATCACAGGTATTTTGTCGATATCCCTATATAAGGGGTGCTGAGATATATTGAACGCACGGTGGTTGTCAAGAATGGGTAAATCCACGCGGATGGCCACTCGTTCAACTGTTAAAACTAAAACCGCACCTAAAACCCCTCTTCCAAGCTTGACAGCAATAGATAGGATGCTGCAAAAAACAGTTGGGGTCGTCGCTAATGCTATTGAGAGCACTGAGAGGCGGCTATCACTACCCCCTAGCCTATGTTTGCTAACGCAACAGCATCAGGACATTGAAGATCACTCTAACACCGCGCTGAGCATGCCATTATCACAAGAACCCATCCTAATGGCTTCATATGCGGACTTTCCGGTTAAGGACCCTAACTGTGTTATAATTTCGCAAACTACACCTCCTGATGACTTTATGACTCGGGAAAACAGGTTGTCTCTTACCCCCAGATTAGGATTAAGTGAGGGTCAACCTAATATAAACAATGTGCCTGATCACAGGGAGGAGTTAATTATTTGTGGAAATAAAGACATAAACACAGTGGGTTCAATACATGGTGCTATCTCCCCACAGGGGATACAAGGGAGCAGTTGAAAAGTAAAAATTGTGCAGAACGCACGCAAGAAAGGGAAACCAAAAGGCAAAAATAAGAAAATTGTACCAATCCCCCCACAAGAAAATGGGGAGAAAAGTAAGTCAATAAGTAGTATTGAATCCCTTAACCAAGATGATACGTCCACCATACAAGAAGGAATTACATTGACTGGTTTGGTAGACTTCATGATAAAAATTGAGCAGGTTATGAAGTCTTTGATATTGCCAGTCGTAGGAAGATTAAAAACCCTTGTTGAAAAAATTGAGGGCTTAGAAAAGCAAGGGGCAGGTAATTCAGAAACACTGGAACATCTTAGTACACTAATTAGACCTATAGTTGTATCTAATACTAATAAAACAGATAATGCTGTTATCAGTGTTTCGCACTCATTGGAACCTGCAATCCTACCTACGGGGGCAAATATGTTAAATGAAATGGATTCTGGTGGTAAAAGAACTAAAAAAGAGAAAGGTAAGGGACTTGAGGAGAAGGAGGGAATGGCAGATTCAAAAGTCTATAATCGAAATAAGGATACAAACGATTATGATAAGGATAAAAGAATATATATTGACCTCCCTCCACAGTCAATTCCCTATACCGTAGTGTTGACAGGGGTACCAGTGTTGAGCAATGGAAAGGTAGAAAACTATCAGGAACTCAAGAATAAGGTAATACACTGGCTGAATTATAATAGGCCATTGCCTGGACAAACACGTGTGGAAATTCTAAATGTTAGGAGAGTACACTGGATTGGACAGAGGCACAAAGATATTCAAGGAGATTGTATTATCGTAAACTTGAGAGATAGAAGAGCGGTGAGTTTTATTTGTCATTGGGAACCTAACTATAATATAGGCAGAATTCAAACTGTAGACTTAACCTATTTTTATCCATTAATGGATTCAAGGAGAGATAATACCTGGTATCATGGGGAATATAGGTCCAGACATAGAGGTAATGTCAGCCCAAATTTCAATATCCCTTTAGCAAATAGATTCCAGATCTTGCAGGGGCTAGAAGATATTGACTGACTCAAGGGAGACAACAGGCCCACTGATTTGAACACTAGCGAAAGTAGTGAGTTAAAGGACCAAGGGCCTCGGAATACCATCACTGCAATGTAATGTAATGTAATGTAATGTAAAAGAAACTTGTAAAGCGCAACGTTCACCATGCGGTTTCTTGGCGCTAAGGTAAGCAGCTACCTGGGGAGGAAGGGGTGGGAGGAGGAGAAGGGGGAGAAGTTAGTTATAAGCAAAACGGAAGAAATGAGTCTTAAGAAGAGATCTGAAGTGGGTATAAGATGTGGCCAATCTTATATCCAAGGGGAGAGTGTTCCAAAAAGAAGGGGCGAGAAACGAGAATCTAAGACCGCCCCATTTCTTGCGCTTAATTCTGGGAACTTTGAGGAGAGCCAGATGGGCCGAGCGCAGATTGCGGGTAGGAACATAAGGGCGGATGAGAGAGGAGATAAACACAGGGCTAAGACCAGCCAAGGATTTGAAGATGAGGCACCCCAGCTTGAATTTGCAACGTTCAGAGACAGGGAGCCAATGCAAAGATTTTAACAGAGGGCGAGTGTGACAATGCCTAGGTTGATGGAAAATAAGGCGGGCTGCCTGATTCTGGACGAGTTGCAAGCGTTTTTGCTGATAGTCGGGGATGCCTGCATATAAGGAATTGGCGTAGTCGATTCTGAAAATTACTAAAGCTAAGAGGGCCAGAATGAGGGCTTCCGTAGTAAGAAAGCGAGCAATTTTGCGGATTTTTCGCAGCTGAAAGAAACAGACAGAGACAGTGGCGTTAATCTGAGGTTTTATTGAGAGGTCGTTACTGATGATGACTCCCAGACTTTTAGCCGAGGTGGAAGGACAGGGAGGCGAACCCAGACTGATGGGCCAGAAGTTAGAGTTCCAAGGATTGGAAGGGCCTCCGACAAGAACCAGTTCGGTCTTGTCGGGATTAAGTTTCAAATGGTTAGCCCCCATCCAGTTACTGATGTGACAGAGGGTGGTTTGGAAATCGGTAACTGACTGGTCCGAGGAGTCGATATTGAAGACTAATTGAATGTCGTCTGCATAATTGAATGCAGAGACATTTTTGTCTCGAAGAGAGCTGATCAGGGGAGTGAGGTAAAGATTGAAAAGTAAAGGGGACAAGGAGGATCCCTGAGGCACACCACAGGTCAAATCGACCTTATCTGCGGAGAACTGTGACAGACGAACCGCTTGTTGGCGGCGGGAGAGAAACGAACGAACCCAATCAAGGGCAGTACCCTCGATCCCGGCCTGTCTGACACGGTCGACCAAGATCGCATGGTCGACCGTGTCAAAGGCGGCCGACAAGTCCAGGAGAACCAGGGCCTGGCAGATGTTAGAGTCGGCTCCTCTTCGAAGTTCTTCCATAACGGAGAGTATGACCATCTCAGTGGAATGAGCAGGCCTAAATCCGGCTTGTTGGGGGTCAAGAAAATGAGATCGCTCGACATGGGAGCTCAGAATGTTAGTGACGTGGGTCTCGAGAACCTTTCCAAGATAGGGAAGGAGGGAAATGGGGCGAAAATTACTCATAACTGTTGGGTCAGCAGTCGTTTTTTTTAAAATAGGTACCACTTCTGCTGTCTTAAAGATGCAGGGAACTTGGCCAGAGGTGAGGGAGGAATTCAGAAGAGCCAAAGGGGGAGCGGGGCAGGCCGAGAAGGCCTTGCATAAGATATTGGGGGGGCAGCAGTCAGTGGGGGATCCAGAGGAAACTTTGCTGAGGAGGGCGGGAAACTCCAATTCCGTGATGACAGGGATCCGCGAAAGGGGCGGGGAAAGAGAGGGGTCTGCACAGGGTAAAACTGGAGACAGGCAAGGGGACGGGATGGGCGGTGCCTGGATACTGTTTTTGATTTTTGCAACCTTCTCGATGAAGAAGTGGTTGAGGGAATCGCAGAGCGTCTGGGAAGGGAGGGGTTTGATGGACACTCTGTCAGGAGTCAGGATCACTGAATTAGAGATAGCTAAGGTGGTCCTTATTAGTCAGAGTCCACAAATTGAGGTACTTTGTGGTGGGGAAGCATCTCTTAACTGTAATAATAATTCAGTGGATGATCAATTTAGTGGGGAGGTTTGGTCCTTTGTGAGTTGGAACATTGCAGGTCTGAGATCTAAATTGGGTAATGAAAACTGGGAAAAACTGGTAGGTAATTTTGATGTTATTAGCCTCCAGGAAACATGGACAACTGAACCTATACACATTAATGGATTTAAAACATATTTTTCCCCAGCAGTAAGCTCAACTCATGGTAGGGCTAAAGGAGGTTTGTGTACTTACGTTTCAAATCTGTTAGCAGGAATTAAAACCGAGTTAGTTTTTAATAATGTGTATTATCACATTATAAGGATCACAGTTAAAAAGGGGTTTTCCTTAGTTTTGATTAATTTTTATGATAACATCCAAGGAGAAGACCCAATGGATGTCTTCAGATTATTAGGTAGTAATATCACCTCAGCAATTGGGAGGAGGACCGAGGACACCTGCATTATTTGGGTAGGAGATTTTAACTGTCAAATATGCAGGAGTGCAGAGAGTGGGCTATGTGGGGTAAAATTAGATAGAGACATTGGCTTTAGTCATTTTGAACATCTTGGACGAGGGGATTATTTAAATGAATTAATATTTGAAAATGATTTGGACTTTGTAAATAGGTTGATCAGTCCAGAAATCCCCTTTTTACCAACGTTCAATGGCAGAGGGGCAAATACAACTATCGATTATGCCTTAATGACTTCTAGACATAGGGAATATGATACGGAACTATAGAATTCTGGATTGCCCGCTTAGCGATCATTTTCCTCTAAGCTTCAATCTGACTATGAGACCTAAGAAACATCGTGGTAGGGCCAAATCTAAAGTGATAATAGATAATATCACTATGGCCCGTAAAAATGGATACGCTTTAAAGTGGACAAAAATTTGCCCAGTTGACTTCCAGGAGAAACTAATAAAAAGTATGTTGCCACAATTTTATGTATGTACAGATGAGAATGCCAATGATTCTGATTTTATTAATAATTGTTTACTAATTATTGCCCAAATAAGGAAGTTATTGTGGGTTGGTACTAGTGGTGGGAATGCAAGGCAGAAGAGGTGGTTTGATTCAGAATGTACTAAGGCATATAGAAGTCTAAAGCATGCTATACATGCTACGGAGAAAGATACTGATTTAATTAGGAATTGTAGGAATGTCTATAAGCAGACCCTTAAAAACAGGAAAAATGCTTTAAAGTTGGAAGCATGGGATGCTTTATGTGACGCTTCGCTAAGTAAAGACTCTGCCTTATTCTGGAAAGTTGTTAATGCCCCTTTTTTAAACTTTAGTCATACAGACCCATTAGATGTGGCAATTACAGAGTGTGAGTGGGCTGAATATTTTGCCAAGTTGTATTCCATTGTACAGGACAAGATGGAATGTACTAATGATAACACCCAAATGAGAGACTGTACACAGAGTAGTAGCCCACTTGAACCGGAAATAACAATAACAGAGGTGCAGAAATGTATTGATGCATGTCTGGCGGGGAAAGCACCCGGCCCTGACGGGGTTCCTGTTGACTTATTTAAAAACAACAGGGATCTATGGGCTCCAATCCTCACACGTTTGTTTAACGCCACTCTGGAAAAAGGCCTCCTCCCATCGTGGTGTGAATCCCTGATAGTCCCTATTTTTAAAAAGGGTGACCGTGAAAACTGTAAGTGTTACCGCCCAATATCACTCCTGGATTCTACTATCAAAATTCTAGGAAGGATAATTCTAAATAGATTACATGTATGGGCTGATGAAGCTAATATTTTAAGTGACCTACAGTATGGCTTTAGGAAAGGTCTCGGAACAATTGAACAGTGTTTGAATTTGCATATTTTAACTGAAAAATATACCAAAGTTAAAGAGGGACGAATGTTTTTAACTTTTGTGGATCTTACTTCTGCATTCGACTCTGTAACACATTGTAAACTTTGGACAGTTATGAATAAACTGGGTGTGGATAAACAGATTATTAACTTTCTTAGAGATCTCTATGCAGGAGCATCGGCCAGAGTAAGATACGGAAAAAATGGCGAATGTACTAGATCCTTTGCAATCAAAAGGGGTGTACGACAGGGCTGTGTACTGGCGCCGTTCCTTTTTACACTCTATATCAATAATGTGGAAAAGACATTGATAACTGAGTGCAGGGACGTACCAATGGTAGGGAAAAGATCAATCCCTATTTTGCTATATGCAGATGACGCGGTCCTGATGGCTAGAACACCGCAGGCCATGCAAAGAGTAGTTACATCCTTTTCTGATTTTATGAATCAGCTTGATCTAAGTATAAATTGTTCTAAGACATTCACCATGCACTGTGGACCGGGTGCACAGAGAAAGAAAAAAGCAATTTATATTGGATCTACACCAGTAGAGGATATTTTAACTTTCCCCTATTTAGGGGTCTTAATTGATAGTTCTGGGCTATGGAACAATACAATTAAGACAAGGAAATTGCTGTACTGTAAATCTATCATGGCTTTAAAAAATTTTAGTCGAAAAATAGGGAGGAAACCAATTAAGGAAATGTTGACTGTTTATAAAGCAACTTGTGTAGCCATTGTCACTTATGGGGCAGGCCTATGGGGATATGCAAATGTCAGCACTTTACAAGTGGTTGAAAATAATTTTATGAAATATCTCCTAGGGGTCCCACAGAGTGTTTCGACATATGTTTGCCATGTAGAACTTGGGGAGTCATATCTAGAAGATATAATAAAAACTACACCAGTTCTACTATGGCATAGAATATGGACTTGTTGGAGGGAGGACCACCGGGGGGTCGATGAGACTACTCCGGGGCACCTTCCTACCGCAAAGCTATAGCCGAGCGCCACTGAGAAGCCCCCTCGGGGAGGTCTTTCTCCTATGATCGTACTAGGCCCAGTAATACCACCACACAGGACTCAATATCAGTTGCTTGACTTGGTTCTTTATCAGCAGTAGTACGTTCAATATTTACAGTGGGATCGAGGGATCCAGTAAGAGTCTCAATGTCTTTCAGAGGGATAGGGTAGCGGGACAGTCTTAGTACCAACCAGGTACGGAAGGGCTCTGCGCCAGACCTTGAGTGCTGGTCTCAGAGCGGCTCGGACGTGGGGAGCCGCGACGGCGTCTGCAGGGCTCGGGTGGTAGTTCCGCTTCGGTCAAGCCGCGACACAGTCAGCAGGGCTCCGGTGGTAGGTCCGCTTTGGTCGAGCCGCGACGAAGTCAGCTGGGCTCTGATGGTAAGGTTCAACAAGGTCGGGCCGCGACAGCGTCAGCAGGGCCCCAAAGGTTCGTGTAGGTCTTTAGCACGGTGGAGCCGCAACGTCGTCAGCAGGGCTCAGAGCGTGGGTTCAGGATGAGTCTTCTTCCGGAGGGTCAGCCGCGATCCGATCAGCAGGGCTCTTGACTCCAGGATACAACTATTGTCCTGTTGTCGGGTCGCCCCAGATATAGGACTGGAGCCCTTTGATGTCCGGACCCTTGTGCCCGGAGGGGGCGGAGAGGCCGGGTAGGGAGCGGCCAGACGCCCAGCAGGAGAGGCGCCAGGCCCCAGAGAGCTGTGGGGCGATCGCACCTAGGTGTGGAAGGACGGTTGGGGGTCCCATTGATACTGCCTGCTTCCGGGGTGGGAAGGGTTCACGTGGTATGCCCCGGGCCAGGGGTTGGCGCCTTGATGTCGGGCCTCGCTGGGACAGAGGCCGGGTGCAGCGGGGTCACGCAGGAGGTCACGTGGAGTGACGTATAATCCAAAATGGAGGAGCCCCGAGGTGCATGGGACCTCGTGCGGCTTAGCGAGGGGGAACAGGACCACGCCACGAGGCCGGCTCCCACACGCGTCCCCCCCAGCTGAAGGCAGGGAGAGTCACCCATCTCCTTGGGGGTTCTCCTCGCCGAGGCGGAAGAATCTGGACAGGCCGTCAGCGTTGGCGTGGTCGTTGCCGGGCCGGTGTTCCACAGTGAAGTCCATCCCTTGCAGCGAGATGGACCATCGCAACAACTTGGGGTTCTCGCCCCGCATTTGCATGAGCCACCGCAAGGGCCGGTGGTCAGTTTGGACCCTGAAGTGGGTGCCAAAAAGGTAGGGCCGGAGCTTCTTGAGAGCCCATACCACGGCGAAGGCCTCCCGCTCGATGGTGCTCCACCTCTGTTCTCGCGGCAGCAGTCGGCGGCTGATAAAGGCCACAGGTCGGTCGAGGCCCTTGGCGTCCAGCTGGGAGAGGACCGCCCCGACCCCGTACTCCGAGGCATCGGTCTGGACTACAAATTCCTTGCTGTAGTCAGGGGCCTGTAGCACAGGGGCAGCGCACATGGCCGCCTTGAGGGCCTCAAAAGCGGTCTGACAGCGGGGCGTCCAGTGCACCGCCTTGGGCTGTTTCTTGGAAGTGAGCTCCGTGAGGGGGCCCACAATGCTGCCATAATCCTTGATGAATCGTCGGTAGTAGCCTGTGAGGCCTAGGAAGGCCCAGACAGCGGTTTGGGTTGCGGGGGGCTCCCATGCTTGGATGGCGTCGACCTTTAACTGGAGGGGCGCCACCTGGCCACTCCCCACCTGGTGGCCCAGACAGGTCACAGATCCTTGACCGATCTGGCCTTTACTGGCCTTAACGGTGAGTCCGGCTCTTTGGAGAGCAGCCAGGACTTCCCCAAGGTGTCCTAAGTGCGCGGCCCAGTGGTCGCTGAAGACGGCAATGTCGTCGAGGTAGGCCGCACTGAAGGCTTCTAGTCCGGCCAGGACCTTGTTCACTAGCCTCTGAAAAGTCGCTGGGGCGTTCTTCATACCGAAGGGCATTACCCGAAAGTGGTAGTGCCCATCGGGGGTGGAAAAGGCGGATCGTTCCTGGGCGCCGGGAGTGAGCTTGATCTGCCAGTACCCAGCGGTGAGATCAAAGGTGCTTAGGTAGCGGGCGGCCCCTAAGCGATCGATCAGCTCGTCTGCTCGTGGCAAGGGGTGGGCATCGGTCTTGGTGACTGCGTTCAGGCCCCGGTAGTCGACACAAAACCTGAGTTCTGGGGCAGTGCCGGGGGCGGCGGCCTTCGGCACCAAGACCACCGGGCTGGCCCACGGGCTGTCGGACGGCTCGATGACTCCGAGGGCGAGCATCTTGGCGACCTCGGTCTGTATGCAGGCTCGGACTCGGTCAGGTACTCTGTAAGCGCGGTGTCGCACAGGGGGGCTGTCCCCAGTATCCACGTCGTGGACGCACCAGGGGGTCACCCCGGGCGTAAGAGAGAAGAGGGCAGCGAAGGGTTGCAGCAGCTTCTGGCAGTCATGGCGCTGTTCTGGTGTCAGGGTGGCGGAGAGGCGGACGCCCTCCAAGGAGCCGTCTTGGCCCAGGAGGTCTGGTAGGGGCTCGGAGTCACTTTCGCCCCCATCGTCGGTAGCCAGCAGCAGGCTTAGTTCAGTTCGGCAAAGTGGGGCTTGAGCCGGTTGGCGTGCAGGACCCGGAGGGGGTTCCTCGGGGACTCCATGTCGACTAGGTACGTGACGGGGCTCTTGCTCTCAACTACCTTGAAGGGCCCGGTCCACTTGTCCTGCAGGGCGCAGGGGTCCACGGGTGACATGACCCAGACTTGCTGGCCCGGCTCGAACTCGATGGTTGAGGCATTTTCGTCATACCAGCGTTTCATGTCTTCTTGGCTGGCTTCGAGGTTGGCTTCTGCCAGGGCCCGGAACTTCCGAGTCTGGTTCCGCAGGGTCAGGAGGTACCGGTAGACGTCGGGAGGGGCATCTTGGACTTGCGCCTCCCAGCCCTCCTTGACCAGGCTGAGGGGCCCTCGGATGGGGTGCCCATACAATAGTTCGAAGGGGCTGAAGCCCAGGGATTTCTGTGGTACCTCCCGATAGGCGAACAGGAGGCAGGGCAGCAGGACATCCCATCTCCTCCTCAGGGGCTCTTCCAGGCCCTTGATCATCCCCTTCAGGGTTCTGTTGAACCGCTCGACCAGTCCGTTCCCCTGGGGGTGGTAAGGGGTGGTGAATTTATAGGTGACCCCACATTGTTGCCAGAGGGATCTCAGGTACTTTGAAATAAAGTTCGCACCCCTGTCGCTCACCACTTCTCGGGGGAACCCCACCCTGGAGAAGATGCCCATCAGGGCCCGACTCACCACTGGAGCTGTCACGGTGCGGAGTGGGATGGCCTCGGGGTATCGGGTGGCGTGGTCGACCAGTACCAGGATGAAGCGGTGTCCCAGGGCGGTTCGGGGGTCGAGGGGCCCCACGATGTCGATCCCCACTCGTTCGAACGGGGTGTTGACGGTTGGAAATGGTTGTAGGGGGGCTTTTACTCGACCCCCAGTCTTCCCGCTAGCTTGGCAGGTCGGGCAGGACCGGCAGTGATGGTCCACGTCTCTTCTCATAATAATAATAATAATAAAATACAGAATTTTATAAAGCGCGAGCAGTTACCTCTCAAGGAGGTGTCCCGGCGCTGAACGCAAGCAGAAAAAAACAGCTACCGAAGTGCAAAACAGTAAATTAACGAGGTTGGGAGAAGAGCCAGGTTTTCAGCATTGATTTAAAGCACGATTCAGAGGGGGCCTGCTGGAGCTCCGGGGGGAGTGAGTTCCAAAGACTTGCTACATTGGCAGAAAACCTTCTGCCGCCCAGCCGGGCCCTTCTTATTCGCGGGACTGCAAGCTGGGTCCGGAGGTTGGAGCGAAGAGAACGGGCCTGCGTATATCTTGGTAATCGGACCCTCAAGTAAGTGGGACATGAGCCAAACAAGGATCTAAAAGCTAGCGTGAGAGCCTTGAATTTAATCCTGTGTGCCACAGGTAGCCAGTGAAGTGATCGAAGATGCGGAGAGATAGAATGCTTAAATGGAATATGCATTAACAGTCTCGCAGCCGCATTCTGGACCACTTGCAAGCGTTGAATTAAGTATTTGGGCAAACCCAAGAACAGGCCATTCGCGTAATCCAATCTAGATGTGACTGTCGCATGGATTACCATTTTCCTGCAATGTGTCGGCAAAAGTCGCAGGATTTTGCGAATATTCCTGAGTTTACCCAAGCAACAGCCCATCAGCTGTTGGGTGTGGGAAACAAAGGATAGATTGTTGTCCCAACGCACTCCCAGATTTTTTGCCGAAGTGCTGGGAGAAGGGGGGGAGCCCATTGCTGCCGGCCACCAAAGCTCAGAGGGGGGCGGGGCGCCTTTGCCAAAATGCAGCATTTCTGTTTTGTCCACATTAAGTTTCCAACCAGGTACGGAAGGGCTCTGCGCCAGACCTTGAGTGCTGGTCTCAGAGCGGCTCGGACGTGGGGAGCCGCGACGGCGTCTGCAGGGCTCGGGTGGTAGTTCCGCTTCGGTCGAGCTGCGACACAGTCAGCAGGGCTCCGGTGGTAGGTCCGCTTCGGTCGAGCCGCGATGAGGTCAGCTGGGCTCTGATGGTAAGGTTCAACAAGGTCGGGCCGCGACAGCGTCAGCAGGGCCCCAAAGGTTCGTGTAGGTCTTTAGCACGGTGGAGCCGCGACGTCGTCAGCAGGGCTCAGAGCGGGGGTTCAGGATGAGTCTTCTTCCGGAGGGTCAGCCGCGATCCGATCAGCAGGGCTCTTGACTCCAGGATACAACTATTGTCCTGGTGTCGGGTCGCCCCAGATATAGGACTGGAGCCCTTTGATGTCCGGACCCTTGTGCCCGGAGGGGGCGGAGAGGCCGGGTAGGGAGCGGCCAGACGCCCAGCAGGAAAGGCGCCAGGCCCCAGAGAGCTGTGGGGCGATCGCACCTAGGTGTGGAAGGACGGTTGGGGGTCCCGTCGATACTGCCCGCCGCCGGGGTGGGAAGGGTTCACGTGGTATGCCCCGGGCCAGGGGTTGGCGCCTTGATGTCGGGCCTCGCTGGGACAGAGGCCGGGTGCAGCGGGGTCACGCAGGAGGTCACGTGGAGTGACGTATAATCCAAAATGGAGGAGCCCCGAGGTGCATGGGACCTTGTGCGGCTTAGCGAGGGGGAACAGGACCACGCCACGAGGCCGGCTCCCACAGGACTGCAGATGAGTTTAAATCGAATGATTATGGAAAATGCGATGGGTCTAGAGAAGTGCGGAAAAATTAGATGGCTGAATTATATTAATAATTTTCTCACGCTACTAGGGTTGGGGAATTATTATACAGATCCGTCTACTCTTTGTAATATATCTAGGAAATGTTTAAAAGATAGATGTATGACCTATTTGCATGAGACCAGAACTAGAATAGAGCTTAAGAAAACTACGGTGGTAGCTCATGAGCAAATTGTAATCTGCAATCATTTACAGCCATATTTAAAGCTACTGATGAGTGATTATGAAAGGTTTTTACTAACACGTTTTAGATTTAATTTACTATTCAGATCACTCAGCTTTCCAGTTCTGAATAATTGGTCAAAAACTTTGAGTAAATGTCCCTGTGATGATCTATCAGTGCAATCTGATATGCATATATGTGGGAGCCGGCCTCGTGGCGTGGTCCTGTTCCCCCTCGCCAAGCCGCACGAGGTCCCATGCACCTCGGGGCTCCTCCATTTTGGATTATACGTCACGCCACGTGACCACCTGCGTGACCCCGCTTCACCCGGCCTCTGTCCCAGCGAGGCCCGACATCCAGGTGCCAACCCCTGGCCAGGGGGATACCACGTGAACCCTTCCCACTCCCGGCGGAGGGGAGTATCGATGGGACCCCCAACCGTCCTTCCACACCTAGGTGCGATCGCCCCACAGCTCTCTGGGGCCTGGCGCCTCTCCTGCTGGGCGTCTGGCCGCTCCCTACCTGGCCTCTCCGCCCCCTCCGGGCGCAAGGGTCCGGACATCAAAGGACTCCAGTCCTATAACTGGGGCGACCCGACAGCAGGACAGCAGTTGTATCCTGGAGTCAAGAGCCCTGCTGATCGGATCGCGCCTGACCCTACGGAAGAAGACTCATCCTGAACCCACTTCTGAGCCCTGCTGACGACGTCGCGGCTCCACCGTGCTTAAAGACCTTCACGAACCTTTGGGGCCCTGCTGACGCTGTCGTGGCCTGACCTTGTTGAACTTTGCCATCGGAGCCCAGCTGACCTCGTCGCGGCTCGACCGAAGCGGACCTACCACCGGAGCCCTGCTGACTGTGTCACGGCTCGACCCAAGCGGAACTACCACCCGAGCCCTGCAGACGCCGTCGCGGCTCTCCACGTCCGAGCCGCTCCGAGACCAGCACTCAAGGTCTGGCGCAGAGCCTTCCCGTACCTGGCTGGTACTAAGACTGTCCCGCTACCTTATCCCTCTAAAGACATTGAGACTCTTGCTGGATCCCTCGATCCCACTGTAAATATTGCACGTACTACTATTGATAAAGAACCAAGTTAAGCAACTGATACAGAGTCCTGTGTGGTGGTATTACTGGGCCTAGTGCGAACATAGGAGAAGGACCTCCCCTAGGGGTCTTCTCAGCGGCGCTCGGCTATAACTTTGCGGTAGGAAGGTGCCCCGGAGTATTCTCCCCGACTCCCCGGTGGTCCTCCCTCCAACAATATACTTTTCTTTTGTAAGTTTTATACTAGACCCAGACAACTGTATGTTGTTCCTTTGCTAAAAATTATGGAAATTAATCGATGTCGCCCTGCTTTTTTAGCTGTACAGAAATTGGATAATATTTTAACAGTCGTATTTATTTCCTCATTCCTTAAAAATGTTTTTAAATTACGTAAAACAATTGAGAACTGAACTTACTCGGTTTTTCCTATGTGTAGTCTCAATAATTGTTATTTTAAAAGATGTGTAATTTTGTCTTTGTACTTTTATGGTTATTCTGTTTTAATAACCCAATAGAGATTAACTTGACTTGACTTGATAAGTGCTGAAAATAGGGCTAGGTGATTGTCTAGTTGTACTGTTTGGACATTAGAATAATGAGCTGCAAACATAATCACAAGACTGGAAGTTTGCTGCAGGATCAGCACATGATTTATTTCCTCACCCTTCAATAGTCCTGAGGAAGGTGATTTCAATAACATTGTCACCGAAACGTACGTAGACCAGCTACTTCACAACTGGACAACAAACTCTATATGGATCAACTTAAATCAAATAAGAGAAAAAACTTAACTTGCTGTCACAATCATCACAGCAAACTCTGATAAATTACTCAAAAATCAATTTGCAGTTGACCCACCCAGTTGTGTATTTTCATAAGTTTCTTTCTCTATATTTCTCTGTGTGTGGTATGTTTGTTGGGATGCAAGAATAGTATGCAAGATGAGAATGTAGATATTTATGTCGTCTGTTGAGGGGCAAACCTAATTGTTCAAATATTGTGATTTGAGACCAATGTATTTGATGTTCACATTATTGATCACTTCTACTCACTTGTTTCCAGAATATTTGTAAATCACAAAAAAGAAAATATAGAAATGAAATATGAATATATTTTTGATACAAAAAAATGTGTTTCTTGTTAAATAAAAAAACAAAGGAAAAAAAGCAATAATTGTGTGTAGACATTGTATTTATGGGTGTTGGAGGGAGGACAACCGGGGAGTCGGGGAGACTACTCCGGGGCACCTTCCTACCGCAAAGTTATAGCCGAGCGCCGCTGAGAAGCCCCCTAGGGGAGGTCCTTCTCCTATGTTCGCACTAGGCCCAGTAACACCACCACACAGGACTCCGTATCAGTTGCTTAACTCGGTTCTTTATCAATAGTAGTACGTGCAATATTTACAGTGGGATCGAGGGATCCAGTAAGAGTCTCAATGTCTTTAGAGGGATAAGGTAGCGGGACAGTCTTAGTACCAGCCAGGTACGGGAAGGCTCTGCGCCAGACCTTGAGTGCTGGTCTCGGAGCGGCTCGGACGTGGAGAGCCGCGACGGCGTCTGCAGGGCTCGGGTGGTAGTTCCGCTTGGGTCGAGCCGCGACACAGTCAGCAGGGCTCCGGTGGTAGGTCCGCTTCGGTCGAGCCGCGACGAGGTCAGCTGGGCTCTGATGGCAAAGTTCAACAAGGTCAGGCCGCAACGGCGTCAGCAGGGCCCCAAAGGTTCGTGAAGGTCTTTAAGCACGGTGGAGCCGCGACGTCGTCAGCAGGGCTCAGTAGTGGGTTCAGGATGAGTCTTCTTCCGTAGGGTCAGCCGAGATCCGATCAGCAGGGCTCTTGACTCCAGGATACAACTGCTGTCCTGCTGTCGGGTCGCCCCAGATATAGGACTGGAGCCCTTTGATGTCCGGACCCTTGCGCCCGGAGGGGGCGGAGAGGCCGGGTAGGGAGCGGCCAGACGCCCAGCAGGAGAGGCGCCAGGCCCCAGAGAGCTGTGGGGCGATCGCACCTAGGTGTGGAAGGACGGTTGGGGGTCCCATCGATACTGCCCTCCGCCGGGAGTGGGAAGGGTTCACGTGGTATCCCCCTGGCCAGGGGTTGGCGCCTTGATGTCGGGCCTCGCTGGGACAGAGGCCGGGTGAAGCGGGGTCACGCAGGTGGTCACGTGGCGTGACGTATAATCCAAAATGGAGGAGCCCCGAGGTGCATGGGACCTCGTGCGGCTTGGCGAGGGGGAACAGGACCACACCACGAGGCCGGCTCCCACAATGGGGAATACTGATGTGCTGTTATTTTGATTTTTGAGAGTATTCACCAGAAAAAAAGAATGAAAGGTCGGTAAAGAGGTAGAAATCTTATATATTTGTTCTTCTTCCCCCCTCTTGGACCTTAAAGTAACTGGGGAACACCTTTTCCCATAATCACTCACCCTCGATCCCTGAATAATGCCATAATAGCAATAATTAAACTTATATCTGAAACCCTGCGCCGACGTCAATGACAGGCTGAGTTACTTCAAGTGTCTGTGAATGCACCATGCGCTCAGACAACTCACTCCTCATTCTCGCCCTTCACTTTCACGCTCACCCTGCAGTCACAGCGATCACCATGCACTCACAGCGATCACAATGCACTCACAGCGATCACCATGCACTCACAGCGATAACCCTGCACTCACAGCGATCACCATGCACTCACAGCTATCACCATGCACTCACAGCGATCAGCATGCACTCACACCTTCACCCACTCACCCTTCACTCACAGCGATCAGCATGCACTCACAGCGATCACCATGCACTCACAGTGATCACCATGCACTCACAGCGATCAGCATGCACTCACACCTTCACCCACTCACCCTGCACTCACAGCGATCACAATGCACTCACACCATTCACCCGCTCACCCTGCACTCACAGCAAACACCATGCACTCACAGCGATCACCATGCATTCACAGCGATCACCATGCACTCACAGCAATCACAATGCACAGACACTGATCACCATGCACTCACACCTTTCACCCGCTCGCCCTGCACTGACAGCGATCATCATGCACTGACAGCGATCACCATGCACTCACACTGATCACCATGCACTCACACCTTTCACCCGCTCGCCCTGCACTCACAGCAATCACAATGCACTCACACTGATCACCATGCACTCACACCTTCTACCGCTCACCCTGCACTCACAGCGATCACAATGCACTTACACTGATCACCATGCACTCACAGCGATCACCATGCACTCACAGCGATCACAATGCACTCAAACTGATCACCATGCACTCACACCATTCACCCGCTCACCCTGCACTCACAGCAATCACCATGCACTCACAGTGATCACCATGCACTCACAGCGATCACCATGCACTCACAGCGATCACCATGCACAAACACTGATCACCATGTACTCACACCATTCACACGCTCGCCCTGCACTCACAGTGATCACAATGCACTCACACTGATCACCATGCACTCACACCATTCACCCGCTCGCCCTGCACTCACAGCGATCACCATGCACTCACACCATTCACCCGCTCGCCCTGCACTCACAGTGATCACAATGCACTCACTGATCACCATGCACTCACTCCTTCTCCCACTCACCCTGCACTCACAGTGATCACAATGCACTCACACTGATCACCATGCACTCACACCATTCACCCGCTCGCCCTGCACTCACAGCAATCACAATGCACTCACAGCGATCACCATGCACTCACACTGATCACCATGCACTCACACCATTCACCCGCTTGCCCTGCACTCACAGCGATCACAATGCACTCACACTGATCAACATGCACTCACACCATTCACCCACTCGCCCTGCACCCACAGCGATCACAATGCACTCACACTGATCACCATGCACTCACACCTTCACCTGCTCGCCCTGCACTCACAGTGACCACAATGCACTCACACTGATCACCATGCACTCACACCTTCACCTGCTCGCCCTGCACTCACACCTTCTCCCACTCACCCTGCACTCACAGCAATCACAATGCACTCACAGTGATCACCATGCATTCACACCTTCTCCCGCTCACCCTGCACTCACAATGAACTCACACTGATCACCATGCACTCACACCATTCACCCGCTCGCCCTGCACTCACAGCAATCAAAATTCACTCACACTGATCACCATGCACTCAAACCATTCACCCGCTCGCCCTGCACTCACAGCAATCACAATGCACTCACACTGATCACCATGCACTCACACCATTCACCCGCTCACCCTGCACTCACAGTGATCACCATGCACTCACAGTGATCACCATGCACTCACACTGATCACCATGCACTCACACCTTCTTCCACTCAGCCTGCACTCACAGCAATCACAATGCACTCACAGTGATCACCATGCACTCACACCTTCTCCCACTCACCCTGCACTCACACCTTCTCCCACTCACCCTGCACTCACAGCAATCACAATGCACTCACAGCGATCACCATGCACTCACACCTTCTCCCACTCACCCTGCACTCACGGCAATCACAATGCACTCACACTGATCACCATGCACTCACACCTTTACCTGCACGCCCTGCACTCACAGCGATCACAATGCACTCACACTGATCACCATGCACTCACACCTTCTCCCACTCACCCTGCACTCACACCTTCTCCCACTCACCCTGCACTCACAGCAATCACAATGCACTCACACTGATCACCATGCACTCACACCTTCTCCCACTCACCCTGCACTCACGGCAATCACAATGCACTCACACTGATCACCATGCACTCACACCTTCACCTGCTCACCCTGCACTCACAGCGATCACAATGCACTCACAGCAATCACAATGCACTCACACTGATCACCATGCACTCACAAAATTCACCTGCTCGCCCTGCACTCACAGCGATCACAATGCACTCACACTGATCACCATGCACTCACACCATTCACCTGCTCGCCCTGCACTCACAGTGATCACAATGCACTCACACTGATAACCATGCACTCACACCATTCACCCGCTCGCCCTGCACTCACAGCAATCAAAATTCACTCACACTGATCACCATGCACTCAAACCATTCACCCGCTCGCCCTGCACTCACAGCAATCACAATGCACTCACACTGATCACCATGCACTCACACCATTCACCCGCTCACCCTGCACTCACAGTGATCACCATGCACTCACAGTGATCACCATGCACTCACACTGATCACCATGCACTCACACCTTCTTCCACTCAGCCTGCACTCACAGCAATCACAATGCACTCACAGTGATCACCATGCACTCACACCTTCTCCCACTCACCCTGCACTCACACCTTCTCCCACTCACCCTGCACTCACAGCAATCACAATGCACTCACAGCGATCACCATGCACTCACACCTTCTCCCACTCACCCTGCACTCACGGCAATCACAATGCACTCACACTGATCACCATGCACTCACACCTTTACCTGCACGCCCTGCACTCACAGCGATCACAATGCACTCACACTGATCACCATGCACTCACACCTTCTCCCACTCACCCTGCACTCACACCTTCTCCCACTCACCCTGCACTCACAGCAATCACAATGCACTCACACTGATCACCATGCACTCACACCTTCTCCCACTCACCCTGCACTCACGGCAATCACAATGCACTCACACTGATCACCATGCACTCACACCTTCACCTGCTCACCCTGCACTCACAGCGATCACAATGCACTCACAGCAATCACAATGCACTCACACTGATCACCATGCACTCACAAAATTCACCTGCTCGCCCTGCACTCACAGCGATCACAATGCACTCACACTGATCACCATGCACTCACACCATTCACCTGCTCGCCCTGCACTCACAGTGATCACAATGCACTCACACTGATAACCATGCACTCACACCTTCACCCGCTCACCCTGCACTCACAGCGATCACAATGCACTCACACTGATCACTATGCACTCACACCTTCACCCGCTCACCTTGCACTCACAGCGATCACAATGCACTCACACTGATCACCATGCACTCACACCTTCACCCGCTCACCTTGCAATTTAGTGTGTTCATAAACATACTCAGGAAAGTCGGCTCGAATAAAAGTATCTTGATTCGGCCGTGGCGTAGGTTAACACAGGATACTTTTCTAGCACACTTTGAAGTGCCACCACTAGGTCATGCGGATACGGGGGATTTCGCAGTTAGTAACCTTGAATCCTCCATTACAATGGCTTTGGACAAAGCTGCTCCTTTCACCAGGGTTCAAGTGAAAAATATTGCCTCACCCTGGTTTACTGCTGCATTAAAAATTGATAACCAGCTAAGTCGAGCTGCCGAACGTCGGTGGAGAAAAACCAAAACCGAGGAAGATCGTAGGAATTATAAGCATCTTCATTCAATTTATATAAACAACATTAAATCAACTAAAAAGACTTATCTTACTCAGCATATAAATAACGCCGCCCACTCCAGTAAAGAACTCTATAAAATATTGAAGGAATTTACTTCCCCTCAGGTTGAACAGTCCTCCTTTTTGCCTACGCAAGAATGGGTCGACTCTGTTTAAATTTTATTATCAAAAAAAGAAGAAACAATCTATGCCTCATTTCCGCATCAGGCTGATGACCATAGTCATCATATCATTAATGTGATTAAGTCTCCCTCTTTGCTGGAATCTCATGAGGCCCCCTTATTAACGGAGTTTGAACCTTGTTGGAGGGAGGACCACCGGGGAGTCAGGGGGCCCACTCCGGGGTACCTTCCTACCGCAAAGTTATAGCCGAGCGCCGCTGAGAAGCCTCCTAGGAGAGGTCTTTCTCTTATGATCGTACTAGGCCCAGTAACACCACCACACAGGACTCCGTATCAGTTGCTTATCTAGGTACTTTATCAATAGTAGCACATTCGAAATATTTACAGGGGATCGAGAGATCCTGAAAGAGTCTCAATGTCTTTGTAGGGACAGGGTAGCGGGACAGTCTTAGTACCAGCCTGGTACGGGGAAGCTCTGCGCCAGACCTTGCGTTAGGCCGAAGGTGGCTCCGGGGATCGGAGCGGCAGGTGCTGGTCTCAAAGCAGCTCGGACGTGGAGAGCCGCGACGGTGTCTGCAGGGCTCGGGTGGTAGTTCCGCTTGGGTCGAGCCGCGACACAGTCAGCAGGGCTCCGGTGGTAGGTCCGCTTCGGTCGAGCCGCGACGAGGTCAGCTGGGCTCTGATGGCAAGTTCAACAAGGTCGGGCCGCGACAGCGTCAGCAGGGCCCCAAAGGTTCGTGAAGGTCTTTAAGCACGGTGGAGCCGCGACGTAGTCAGCAGGGCTCAGAGCGTGGTTCCAGGATGAGCCTTTCTCCGTAGGGTCAGCCGCGATCTGATCAGCAGGGCTCTTGACTCCGGGATACAACTGCTGTCCTGTTGCAGGGTCGCCCCAGATATAGGTCTGGAGCCCTTTGATGTCCGGACCCTTGTGCCCGGGGGGGGGGGCGGAGAGGCCGGGTCGGGAGCGGCCAGACGCTCAGCAGGAGAGGCGCCAGGCCCAGGAGAGCTGTGGGGCGATCGCACCTAGGTGTGGGAGGATGGTTGGGGGTCCCATCGATACTGCCCTCCGCTGGGAGTGGGGAAGTGTTCACGTGGTACCCCCTGGCCAGTTGTTGGTGCCTTGATGTCGGGGCTGGCTGGGGCCGAGGCCGGGATGAGCGGGGTCACGTAGGCCGGTGCGCAGAGTCACAAACAATCCAAAATGGAGGAGCCCCGAGGTGCAGGGTGTAGGAGAGTAGGGTCTGCTTTCTATGTTCACCCCCACTTTTTGCTTTTGCTTTACTGGTTTTCGACTTAGATGTGGCTGTGGGCCTGCTAATCAGACCCACAGCCCTGCTGTTCTCTCTCTAAATTAATACTATGTACTTTAGGTGCATAACCCATTTGGATAGGATCACCTTATTGGCCCCTGTACAGTGTACCCTAGGTACCCAGGGCATAGGTGTACCCTAGGCCTACCAGGGGCTGCAGCATGTATTGTGCCACCCCTGGCCTGGCCTTCCATTTTGACACAACTGGCTGATCACTCAGCTGGGGCAAGGTCGTGTAATCACCCCTTGCTTAGGTGTAGTATTCCTATACCTAACTTACATATAGACACATGTGTACCTATCAGTCACTCCTATGGCAGGCCTTGACAATCCTGGAGGCAGAGTGCTTGGTAACATGTGAGATGGTGCTCTAGCATGAGCTGAGCCTGTCTGCAGCTTTCGGAACCTTGTCCTTATAGCTGTTCTATGATATAGCCTACCATATACTCTTAAAGTGCCTTATAATCTTAGACGGTTATGGTAACTATGGTTTGGCTTTATCAAAACATGTCGTGTAAGGTGTCTAACACTCGGGAATAATACCCCCATGCCATTTCTGGACATGAGAATATTATTCCCCCCTTCTAGAGGGAAAGACATGTTAAAATCATACTTCAACTGTTAGCCTCTGACCAAAGCCTCAGCATCACAAAATGGATGCTGCTGCCACGACACAAGTCTGACCTCCTGCTGCTGGGAGTGATCCCAGCCAGGGAGGCCTGGACAATAGGTTTCCTGCTTGGGGAGGTGCTAGCACCTCCCCAGACAGCCTTTAGTGTATTGGGGCAGGGTGGGCTGAAAGGAATGAGACATGCCTGGGGCACACAAGGTGTTCCTTGCATAGTCCAGTTCAAACCGGCGCTGGGGCACCCCAGCCCCAGCTCTGGCGCGAAACTGGACAAAGGGAAGTGGGTGTAACCACCCCCTCCCAGGTCCCACCCATAAGGCGTGACCTAGCAGGTATCCCAGCCCCCCAGATTAGTATAAGAGTGGGAGTTGGGCCTCAAGACTTTAGATTATCCTGAACCTGCAAAACTGAACAGAAACTCTGGACCTTCGACATTCGACGAAAGAAGAAGACTGAAGAATCTCCCTTGTAGCCAAGGAGTGGCTACCCTGTGCAAACAGGCACCATCAAGAGACTACCCTTTGCTTTGCGACCGTTCTACGAGGAACCGACTGCAGAGCCCGACCAGAGCCTTGATTTCCAGACTTCTCCGACCCTCATCCACATCTGCAGCAGAGCTGAGATCCGTGGAGGCGACGAGCGACGTGGGACCGGCTACCTGGGAAAAGTGGCTAGTAACTTACAGCGCAGCTTCTGAGGTACCCTCGAAGTTGTGCACCGGGGATTGAGAAGCCCCAACCCCAAGCACCAACTGCACCGAAGATCAGCCCCCCACACTCCACGAGTCCTGCGTGGGGCCCTTCAGCATTTTCCTGCTTGCCGCGTCTGTCCGGTTGCTTGCCCGCTGGCTAGTGGCCTCTGTGACGACGCTCCCTGAAATCTTCTGCGCTGGTTTGGCTCCTCCAGACTGGCTCCCGCTTCTCTGCAAAGAAGAAGCACCCCAGACCTTCCTGGTCTGCACCAGAAGCAAGTCCCTTGTTCTTCGTGGGTTCCGCTTGCCAAGGCTTGGTGAGTCCTAGTCCAACTTCGACGACGCCGACAGCAAGAGCCTTCGTGGGACAGCTCGCCTCCTGGTCCTGGTCGTCCTCGACGCTTCCTGGTCCTCCTGGCTGCAGCGACAAGCTTCACCTTCACCTGCAACTCTTCACGACATCGCCTGGTTCCTTCCTGGTTCCACGTGGTCACTGGCTAGTGACCTTGACTCTGTCCCCTCTGCTTGCAGGTTTCTTCTCTTCTTGATCCCAGCCTTGGGATCCACCGGACACTCTTCACTGACTGCCTGTCAGCATCTTTCTTCAGGCATCCATAGGAGTCGACGACGAAAACGACGCATCTTCACCCCTATGCACCCGCAGCCTGTGGGCTAGGTAACTTGGGTACTCCGGTGCTCATCAGGATAGTGACTATCCTAGTGTCTAGTTTTCAAGTCTCAACTTCCTAGCTACTCCGGAAGTGTCCTAAATCTATCTATTTCTAAACTGTAACATTGCTATTGACTTTTACGCATTACGCGTGAGTGTTTCCACTCTGCACACGAATCCCGTGGGCCTCCCACTTCCTAACCAACGCTAGTGTAGTGTAGCCCCAGCGATTCCCTAGGCCTAGGCCTATTCTATTTCCGTGACAGTGGTTCTTATACCACTTATTTAGTATATGGTTTGCGTGGCCCCTAGGGCCTAACTGTATTACTTACCTGTGTGACTTACTGTATGCATTAATAAGACTGTGTTGTACTTACCTCTAAACTCATAAAGAGTGCTGAGGGTTTGCTTAGAATAAATACACTTTATTTTATATATATATCTGTTGTGGTGTCCTTTCATTTGGTATTCAAGGGATTATATATGGTATCACAGCTGGCTTCACATGCCATTCAGAGTTTAGCCTAAGACTGCTCTTGTCCATGCTACCACTAGGATAGCTGGTCTATAAGGTTGACTTTACAACCAATCACCATAAGGGTATTTGGACTGATATAAGGTGTACACTATAACTAGTGACATCATACATCAGGCCAACTTCTCACATTGGTGAGCAGCGGTTGGGATCTGAGCTTGCTGTTGTAATACCATTGTAATCTTGAGATACTAAATTGAAAGATCACACAGATATTGTCTAGGTACATATAACATAGTTTATAATACTTAAGTCCTACTGGACTTAGTGGTTGTAGGTTGAAGGGAGTAACACACCCTGACTACAACTACTAGAGAGGTTTAGTAGAAACAACTAGTGTAGGTAGGTGCACACACCACACCCTCACTAGATCATGCCTCTGGGAGGAGATCAAGTAGATGCTCTCTCAGGAGGGGCAGGTCTGCAGAAGACCCCCTCTAGGTATGATACCTTAACATTCCAGGAGATGAGACAATTGTGTACCTCCAGAGGAATAAAACAGGGTGCAAACCCTACCCTCCTTCAGTTAAGACAACTCCTAGAGGAGTATGATGCTCAGAGGGCATCTCAGGAAGGTGCCCTAGGCACAGAGGAGGGTCTACCCACCACAGAGGAGTCAGATGGGGCTTCAGATGGGGAGGTAGACAGCCAGAGCCAAGTAAGGAGACTTAGCCAGGCTAACTTAAGTTTACATGGGAGTTTGCATGGGATCCCCCCATACAGACCCAGACATTCACAGAGAAACAGGAGGGACAGATCCCCTTCAAGGGAATCCATCCACTCCCATGTCTCTAACATCTCTAATGCTTCCTCTCACAGGGGAATGACTTCACCTGAGAGAAAGGAGCATGCAGCCAGAATGAGGGAGGCTAATCTGAGGATTCAGAGGGAAGAACTTGCCCTTGCCAAAGAGAAGCTTGCTCTGGCTAGAGAACAAAAGTTAAGTGGGTTAGAACCCACTGGTGGCAGCAACATTCCTAGAGATAGAGACAGGCACTATGATAATAGAAACCTGAGCAAGATTGTCCCTCCCTACAAGTGTGGGGATGACATCCACAAATGGATAACTGCTTTGGAGAGAGCTTGCAAAGTACAGCAGGTACCCCAAAGTCAGTGGGCAGCTATCTTGTGGCTCTCCTTCTCTGAGAAAGGAAGAGACAAGCTCCTCACAGTTAGTGATGAGGATGCAGATAATTACACTGTCCTGAAGAGTGCTCTGATTGATGGGTTTGGCCTAACCACTGAACAATACAGGTTGTTGTTCAGGGATACCCAGAAGACACAGACTCAGGACTGGACTGACTTTGTAGATTGTGCCACTAAGGCTCTGGAAGGCTGGCTAATGGGAAGTAAGGTTAAGGACTATACAGGATTGTATAATTTGATCATGAGAGAACAAATACTTAACAACTGTCAAAACCAGCTACTGCATCAACACCTGATTGATTCTGATCTGACTTCTCCCCAAGAATTGGGAAAGAAGGCAGATAGATGGGTCAGGACTAGAGTTAAGCAGAAAAACCAGAACCAGGGCGGTGATCAGAAAAAGGCAGACCAGAAGGGTAATGAGCAGAAACAAAAAGACCAGAAGTCTTCACCAGGCCCCCAAAAGGCTCAGGGGGAGGGTGGTTCCAAAAAGGATAAGAAGAAAGAAGGCCAAAAGAAACCATGGTGCAACTATTGTAAGTCTACCTCACATTGGTTTAGTGAGTGCACCAAAAAGGATAAGCCCCCAGCCACCATTGCCCCTAAGGCAACTGTACCCCCTAGTTCAGCTGTAAGTGGTGGTTCCCAGCAAAAGGGTGTAGTAGGGTTAACCCTGGGAACTGAGGAGGATTCTGGCCTAGTCAGAGTACCTACTCAGGCTGTCCTGATCTGTGATGGGGACTTAGCTTTGTCCTCTACTGTAGGCCCCAGTAACCTGGGCAAGTACAGACAGACACCTTTTATCAACCAAAGAATGGCTCAGGCCTACAGGGACACTGGGGCTAGTGTCACAATGGTGACACCTGCTTTTGTGGACCCTGGACAGATCATACTAGGTGAGAATTACCTAGTGACCAACGCTAGCAATGCCACTACCTCCCATAGTGTGGCTATTGTTAACTTCTCCTGGGGAGGGGTAACTGGCCTCAAGAAAGTTGTTGTTAGTTCAGACCTTCCTGTAGAGTGTTTACTGGGCAATGATCTTGAAACTTCAGTTTGGTCTGAAGTGGAGTATAGGACCCATGCAGAAATGCTGGGGATAGATGCACATGTCCTTGCTGTGACCAGGTCACAGGCCAAAAAGTGCAACACTGAACAAGTGCTGGATCCTGAAACTATGGACCAGTCACAATCCAAGAGAAAGAGCAGTAGGGTTAAGGCTGTGCCTTCCCCCCTGCCTCAGGTGGTGGATCAGCCCTCCCAGGAGGATGATTCTGAGAGCCCTGAAGGAACTGTCCTAGAAGAACTTGAACCTGATCAGGTTGAGTTTCTTGGGACAGGGGGACCTTCCAGGGCAGATCTGAGGCAGGCTCAATTAGACTGCCCCTCTCTTGAACCCCTCAGACAGCTGGCTGCTGCTGAGGCTGCAGGGAATGCTCAAGGTACCCATAGAGTGTATTGGGATGAAGGGCTACTGTACTCAGAGGCTAGAGACCCCAAGCCTGGTGCATCCAGGAGGTTGGTCATACCACTGAAGTTCAGAGGCTTCCTTCTAACCTTGGCCCATGATATTCCCCTTGCAGGACATTTAGGCCAGAACAAGACTTGGGACAGGCTTGTCCCTCACTTTCACTGGCCCCATATGTCAGAAGATACTAAGGAGTTTTGTCACTCCTGTGTCACCTGCCAAGCCAGTGGCAAATCAGGTGGCACCACAAAGGCCCCCCTCATACCACTACCTGTGGTGGGGGTCCCCTTTGAAAGAGTGGGCATAGATATTGTAGGACCAATGGACCCACAAACAGCATCTGGGCACAGATTCATACTGGTGATAGTGGACCATGCCACCAGGTACCCAGAAGCAATTCCCCTGAGGACCACAACAGCTCCTGTTGTGGCAAGGGCCCTGCTTGGAGTATTCTCCAGAGTGGGCTTTCCAAAGGAGGTCATTTCTGACAGAGGTGCCAACTTTATGTCAGGATACTTGACTGCAATGTGGAAGGAGTGTGGTGTTAACTATAAGTTCACCACACCCTATCACCCACAGTGCAATGGGCTTGTTGAGAGATTCAACAAGACCCTAAAGGGAATGATAAAAGGATTACCAGACAAGCTTAGGCGAAGATGGGACATCCTTTTACCCTGCCTTCTGTTTGCTTACAGAGAGGTCCCACAAAAGGGGGTTGGCTACAGCCCTTTTGAGCTTTTGTTTGGGCATCCTGTAAGAGGACCCCTGTGTTTGGTGAAGGAAGGATGGGAGAGACCTCTCAGACAACCCAAACTAGACATAGTGGATTATGTACTTGGTCTCCGCTCCAGGATGGCAGAGTATCTGAAGAAGGCTTCTAAAAACCTTGAGGCAAGCCAAGAACTCCAAAAAGCTTGGCATGACCAAAAGGCTGTACTGACTGTTTACCAGCCAGGACAGAAAGTGTCCTGGCTTTTGCTTTACTGGTTTTCGACTTAGATGTGGCTGTGGGCCTGCTAATCAGACCCACAGCCCTGCTGTTCTCTCTCTAAATTAATACTATGTACTTTAGGTGCATAACCCATTTGGATAGGATCACCTTATTGGCCCCTGTACAGTGTACCCTAGGTACCCAGGGCATAGGTGTACCCTAGGCCTACCAGGGGCTGCAGCATGTATTGTGCCACCCCTGGCCTGGCCTTCCATTTTGACACAACTGGCTGATCACTCAGCTGGGGCAAGGTCGTGTAATCATCCCTTGCTTAGGTGTAGTATTCCTATACCTAACTTACATATAGACACATGTGTACCTATCAGTCACTCCTATGGCAGGCCTTGACAATCCTGGAGGCAGAGTGCTTGGTAACATGTGAGATGGTGCTCTAGCATGAGCTGAGCCTGTCTGCAGCTTTCGGAACCTTGTCCTTATAGCTGTTCTATGATATAGCCTACCATATACTCTTAAAGTGCCTTATAATCTTAGACGGTTATGGTAACTATGGTTTGGCTTTATCAAAACATGTCGTGTAAGGTGTCTAACACTCGGGAATAATACCCCCATGCCATTTCTGGACATGAGAATATTATTCCCCCCTTCTAGAGGGAAAGACATGTTAAAATCATACTTCAACTGTTAGCCTCTGACCAAAGCCTCAGCATCACAAAATGGATGCTGCTGCCACGACACAAGTCTGACCTCCTGCTGCTGGGAGTGATCCCAGCCAGGGAGGCCTGGACAATAGGTTTCCTGCTTGGGGAGGTGCTAGCACCTCCCCAGACAGCCTTTAGTGTATTGGGGCAGGGTGGGCTGAAAGGAATGAGACATGCCTGGGGCACACAAGGTGTTCCTTGCATAGTCCAGTTCAAACCGGCGCTGGGGCACCCCAGCCCCAGCTCTGGCGCGAAACTGGACAAAGGGAAGTGGTGTAACCACCCCCTCCCAGGTCCCACCCATAAGGCGTGACCTAGCAGGTATCCCAGCCCCCCAGATTAGTATAAGAGTGGGAGTTGGGCCTCAAGACTTTAGATTATCCTGAACCTGCAAAACTGAACAGAAACTCTGGACCTTCGACATTCGACGAAAGAAGAAGACTGAAGAATCTCCCTTGTAGCCAAGGAGTGGCTACCCTGTGCAAACAGGCACCATCAAGAGACTACCCTTTGCTTTGCGACCGTTCTACGAGGAACCGACTGCAGAGCCCGACCAGAGCCTTGATTTCCAGACTTCTCCGACCCTCATCCACATCTGCAGCAGAGCTGAGATCCGTGGAGGCGACGAGCGACGTGGGACCGGCTACCTGGGAAAAGTGGCTAGTAACTTACAGCGCAGCTTCTGAGGTACCCTCGAAGTTGTGCACCGGGGATTGAGAAGCCCCAACCCCAAGCACCAACTGCACCGAAGATCAGCCCCCCACACTCCACGAGTCCTGCGTGGGGCCCTTCAGCATTTTCCTGCTTGCCGCGTCTGTCCGGTTGCTTGCCCGCTGGCTAGTGGCCTCTGTGACGACGCTCCCTGAAATCTTCTGCGCTGGTTTGGCTCCTCCAGACTGGCTCCCGCTTCTCTGCAAAGAAGAAGCACCCCAGACCTTCCTGGTCTGCACCAGAAGCAAGTCCCTTGTTCTTCGTGGGTTCCGCTTGCCAAGGCTTGGTGAGTCCTAGTCCAACTTCGACGCCGCCGACAGCAAGAGCCTTCGTGGGACAGCTCGCCTCCTGGTCCTGGTCGTCCTCGACGCTTCCTGGTCCTCCTGGCTGCAGCGACAAGCTTCACCTTCACCTGCAACTCTTCACGACATCGCCTGGTTCCTTCCTGGTTCCACGTGGTCACTGGCTAGTGACCTTGACTCTGTCCCCTCTGCTTGCAGGTTTCTTCTCTTCTTGATCCCAGCCTTGGGATCCACCGGACACTCTTCACTGACTGCCTGTCAGCATCTTTCTTCAGGCATCCATAGGAGTCGACGACGAAAACGACGCATCTTCACCCCTATGCACCCGCAGCCTGTGGGCTAGGTAACTTGGGTACTCCGGTGCTCATCAGGATAGTGACTATCCTAGTGTCTAGTTTTCAAGTCTCAACTTCCTAGCTACTCCGGAAGTGTCCTAAATCTATCTATTTCTAAACTGTAACATTGCTATTGACTTTTACGCATTACGCGTGAGTGTTTCCACTCTGCACACGAATCCCGTGGGCCTCCCACTTCCTAACCAACGCTAGTGTAGTGTAGCCCCAGCGATTCCCTAGGCCTAGGCCTATTCTATTTCCGTGACAGTGGTTCTTATACCACTTATTTAGTATATGGTTTGCGTGGCCCCTAGGGCCTAACTGTATTACTTACCTGTGTGACTTACTGTATGCATTAATAAGACTGTGTTGTACTTACCTCTAAACTCATAAAGAGTGCTGAGGGTTTGCTTAGAATAAATACACTTTATTTTATATATATATCTGTTGTGGTGTCCTTTCATTTGGTATTCAAGGGATTATATATGGTATCACAGCTGGCTTCACATGCCATTCAGAGTTTAGCCTAAGACTGCTCTTGTCCATGCTACCACTAGGATAGCTGGTCTATAAGGTTGACTTTACAACCAATCACCATAAGGGTATTTGGACTGATATAAGGTGTACACTATAACTAGTGACATCATACATCAGGCCAACTTCTCACACAGGGGACCTCGTGCGGCTTGGCGAGGGGGAACAGGACCACGCCACGAGGCCGGCTCCAACAAGCGTCCCCCCCCAGCTGAAGGCAGGGAGAGTCACCCATCTCCTTGGGGGTTCTCCTCGCCGAGGCGGAAGAATCTGGATAGGCCGTCGGCATTGGCGTGGTCGTTGCCGGGCCGGTGCTCTACGGTGAAGTCCATCCCTTGCAGCGAGATGGACCATCGCAACAATTTGGGGTTCTCGCCCCGCATCTGCATTAGCCACCGCAGGGGCCGGTGGTCAGTCTGGACTCGGAAGTGGGTGCCGAAAAGGTAGGGCCGGAGCTTTTTGAGAGCCCATACCACGGCGAAGGCCTCCCGCTCGATGGTGCTCCACCTCTGTTCTCGGGGCAGCAGTCGGCGGCTGATGAAGGCCACAGGTCTGTCGAGGCCCTCGGTGTTCATCTGGGAGAGGACCGCCCCAACCCCGTACTCCGAGGCATCTGTCTGCACCACGAATTCCTTGCCGTAGTCAGATTCCTGTAGTACAGGGGCAGCGCACATTGCCGCCTTGAGGGTTTCAAAAGCGGTCTGACAGCGGGGTGTCCAGTGCACCGTCTTGGGCTGCTTTTTGGAAGTGAGCTCCGTGAGGGGGCCCACAATACTGCCATAGTCTTTGATAAATCGCCGGTAGTAGCCTGTGAGGCCTAAGAAGGCCCGGACAGCTGTTTGGGTGGCGGGGGGCTCCCACGCCTGAATGGCATCGACCTTCAACTGGAGGGGCGCCACCTGGCCACTCCCCACCTGATGGCCCAGATAGGTCACTGATCCTTGACCGATCTGGCACTTGCTGGCCTTAATCGTGAGCCCGGCCCTTTGGAGAGCGGCCAGGACTTCTCTGAGGTGTTCTAGGTGCGCGGCCCAGTGGTTGCTGAAGACTGCAATGTCGTCTAAGTAGGCCGCGCTGAAGGCTTCTAGTCCGGCCAGGACCTTGTTCACCAGTCTCTGGAAGGTCGCTGGGGCGTTCTTCATACCGAAGGGCATCACCCGAAAGTGGTAGTGCCCATCGGGGGTAGAGAAGGCGGATCGTTCCTGGGCGCCGGGGGTGAGCCTGATCTGACAGTACCCAGCGGTGAGATCAAAAGTGCTTAGGTAGCGGGTGGCCCCTAAGCGGTCGATCAGCTCGTCTGCCCGTGGCAGGGGGTGGGCATCGGTCTTGGTGACTGTGTTTAGGCCCCTGTAGTCCACACAAAATCTGAGTTCCGGGGGGGTGCCGGGGGCGGAGGCCTTCGGCACCAAGACCACAGGGCTGGCCCACGGGCTGTCGGATGGCTCAATGACTCCGAGGGCGAGCATCTTGGAGACCTCCGTTTGTATGCAGGCTCAGACCCGGTCGGGCACTCTGTAGGCACGGTGTCCCACAGGGGGGCTGTCCCCGGTATCCACGTCGTGGACGCACCAGGGGGTCACCCCGGGCGTGAGAGAGAAGAGGGCAGCGAAGGGTTGCAGCAGCTGCCGGCAGTCATGGCGCTGTTCTGGGGTCAGGGTGGTGGAGAGTTTGACGCCCTCCATGGAGCCGTCTTGGTCCGAGGACCCCAGGGGGTCGGGTAGGGGCTCGGAGTCGCTTTCGCCCCCATCGTCGGTAGCCAGCAGCAGGCTTAGTTCGGTTCGGGCAAAGTGGGGCTTGAGCCGGTTGGCGTGTAGGACCCGGAGGGGGTTCCTTGGGGACTCCATGTCGACCAAGTAGGTGACGGGGCTCTTCTTCTCAACCACCTTGAAGGGCCCGGTCCATTTGTCCTGAAGGGCGCAGGGGTCCACGGGCGACATGACCCAGACTTGCTGGCCCGGCTCGAACTCGATGGTCGAGGCATTTTCGTCATACCAGCGTTTCATGTCTTCTTGGCTGGCTTCGAGGTTGGCTTCCGCCAGGGCCCGGAACTTCCGAGTCTGGTTCCGCAGGGTCAAGAGGTACCTGTAGACGTCGGGGGGCATCTTGGACGCTCGCCTCCCAGCCCTCTTTGACCAGGCTGAGGGGCCCTCGGACGGGGTGCCCATACAACAGTTCGAAGGGGCTGAAGCCCAGGGATTTCTGTGGAACCTCTCGATAGGCGAACAGGAGGCATGGCAGCAGGACGTCCCATCTCCTCCTCAGGGGCTCTTCCAGGCCCTTGATCATTCCTTTCAAGGTTCTGTTGAACCGCTCGACCAGTCCGTTCCCCTGGGGGTGGTAAGGGGTGGTGAACTTGTAGGTGACCCCACATTGTTGCCAGAGGGATCTCATGTATTTCGAGATGAAGTTCGTACTCCTGTCGCTCACCACTTCTCGGGGGAACCCCACCCTGGAGAAGATGCCCATCAGGGCCCGGCCCACCACAGGAGCTGTCACAGTTCGGAGGGGGATGGCCTCTGGGTATCGGGTGGTGTGGTCGACCAGTACCAGGATGAAGCGGTGGCCCAGGGCGGTTCGGGGGTCGAGGGGCCCCACGATGTCGATCCCTATCCGTTCGAACGGAGTGTGGATGGCTGGAAATGGTTGGAGGGGGGCCTTGTCTCGACCCCCAGTCTTCCCGCTGGCTTGGCAGGTCTGGCAGGACCGGCAGTGGTGGTCCACGTCTCTCCGCATTCGGGGCCAATAAAAATGGGTCACCAAGCGGCTGTAGGTCTTGTCTCGCCCGAGGTGTCCGGCGAGGGGCACGTCATGCGCCAGGTTCAGGAGGAACTCTCGGAATCGGAGGGGAACCACCAACACTCGGCCGGCTCCTAGTTCGGCGACTTTCTGTTCGCTATATAACAAGTCATTGTCCCAATAGATCCAGTGGGTTCCCGTGGGGTCCCCCGTGGCCTGGGCGGCCGCTTGCTGACGGGCCCCCTCGAGGGACGGGCAGGCCTTCTGTTCTTGTTGGAACTGTTCGCGGGTGGGGCCCCTGTCGTGGCGCCACTGGGCCAGCTCGGGGATCTCGCTGAGGGAGGCGGCCTCGTCAGGGGAAAGTTCGGATGGCCCGGCCTCATCGTCAGGCTCCTCCGTGCCAGAGGAGGGTGGCAGTTCTGGACCCGCAGGCTCGACGGGGGCCGCTGCAGCGGCTGGTTGGGCGGTCAAGGACCGGGTGGTGGCGCAGGCCCATTCGGGCAGCCCTAGCATCCCCAGATGCTCTCGGCGCTCCACCTGGGCTCAGGGGGAGCTCTCCAGGTCGTTCCCCAGGAGGCAGTCCACTGGAGCGTCGTCGCGGACAGTTACTTTCAGGGTGCCTGACACTCCTCCCCACTCGAAGGGGATCCGGGCCATCCGGCACATGCTTTCGGTGTTGTCCGCGGTCCGGACAGGGCATAGGACATGCGGCAGGATCTGTTCGGGGGTCACCAGGTGGCAGCGGACAGCGGTCACACTGGCCCCAGTGTCACGGAGGGCTTCGGCCCGTTGCCCATTGATGGTGACCCACTGCTGGTACTTCTGGGTGTTGCTCGGGATGGGGGCTCGGGGCACCATTTCTAGAGTGCCCAGGCATACGAGTGACATGGCAGCCGGTTCCCACTCGGGGGACACGTCGTCGCGGTTTTCCTCCTCTTCTTCTCCTTCCCCCAGGGCTGCGGCGGCTATTTGTCGGGGAGGGGGCCCAGCGGTCCCGTTTGGTCGGTTCACAGGGCAGGCCGGGTCGCTCGCATAGTGGCCTGTCTGTTGGCAGCCGAAGCAGGTCACTGTTGGTCGGGGTCCAGGCCTGGCGATGGGGGTCCCCCTACAGACCAGGGTCGGGGACGTGTGGTTGGCGGCTTGGCCTCGTGGCGGTCTTCGGGGCGGCCCGGCCGGGAATTCTCGACTGCGGTGGGACCCTCCTCCTCCGCCCCGCTGGCGAGGAGGTCCCGTGGTCCTCCGTTGGTAGTCCCCCACGGGGTTCCGGGGGACCAGGGTGTTGACCCATCGGTCGGCTTCGGCGGCGAGCTTCCGGGGCTCGGTCAGTTTGCTGTCAAGGAGGTGTTGCCTTAGTTCGACAAAGCAGTTGTTGGCGAGGTGCTCCCAGACAATGAGGTCGAACAGTTCGTTGTACGAGGTGACCTTGCTCCCTCTTATCCACCCTTCAAAGGCTCTGCTGAAGAAGTCCACGTATTCGACCCATGTGGTACCGGGGAGCTTCTTGCAGTCCCGGAAGCGTTGCCGGTACATCTCGGCTGATAGTCCGTAGCGGGTAAGTAGGGCCTCTTTCATGTGGTCGTACGAGGTCATCACCGCGTCGGGGAGTTGCAGCAGGGTATCCCGGCCCTCGCTGAGGAACCTCCCCCATAGGCCGGCACCCCAATCCTTCCGGGGTACCCGATGGGAGGTCATGGCTACCTCGTATGCTCGGAACCATTGCTGGATGTCGTCTGTTAGACGGACCGTGAGGGTCGGCCGAGGACAAGGGGAGAGGTCTCCGGGGAGAGCCGTCTCCAGCGATCGTACAGATGAATAACTTCCCCCCCACAGATATACACCACACAAGGATAAGATTTAGCGTTCTTTATAGGTGATTTCTTAAGGTACAATGAAATGGTACAAGGAGGTCTGGACTCAGGGGTCCCCTCGATTCGAGTCTCTTGGTTTGGGGAAAAGGGGGTAGCGGGACAGTCTGGTTACCAGTCTGGTAGCTGAGATGGTATGGTGGATAGCTCACAATCCTCGAGCTCGGTGTTCTAGCTTGGACGGGCCGCGGCAGCGCCAGCAGGTCCCGGTGAAGATGGTCGTTACACGGTCCGCGGCAGCGCCAGCAGGTCCCGGTGAAGATGGTCGTTACACGGTCCGCGGCAGCGCCAGCAGGTCCCGGTGAAGATGGTCATTACACGGTCCGCGGCAGCGCCAGCAGGTCCCGATGAAGGTGGTCGTTACAACGGTCCGCGGCAGCGCCAGCAGGTCCCGACGAGGATGGATGTTGCAGAAGGCCGCGGCAGCGCCAGCAGGCAGGACGATAGTTCACAAGGCAGGGCTACGGCAGCGCCAGTAGTCCGTCAAGGATGAGTTCTCTCGGTGTCTCTCGACTCCAGGATACAACTGCCTTTCTGCTCTGGAGCTGCCCTAGTTATAGGTCTGGCGCCCTTTGATGTCCGGACCCTCGCACTTGGAGGTCGGGGGGTCCGGGATGAGGGAGTCCAGACACCCAGCAGGGGGTGGAGCCAGCGCCTGGGGGAGCTGGAGGGTGATCGGCACCTGGCGGGGGAGAGCCCTCGACGCTTCTTTCTCCCATTGACCTGCCAAGTGGTCCGTTCACCTCCTGGGTGGATGGGAGTGCCGGGATGTCGGGGCCGGCCAGGCCCAGGGTTAGGGTCGGGCTGAGGCCGCGCGGCCTCGTGGCGCAGTGTCCAAGATGGCGGCTGATCCGGCCGGGGGAGCCGGTAGTGGTTCGGCCCCATTATACATGGATGTCCGGGGGCAGGAGTTCCGTTGGGAGACGGGGTGCGGGTTGCCCTTGGGGGTAACACCTGGGAGTCCGGGGTTTGGGCCCTGTCGTGCGGGGAGGGAGCAAGCCCTTCATGTGGCCTGTCCAACATCGTCGTTTTTATAGTACTCCTTGACGACATCCTTGGGGATATGAACCTTTGGCTCGGTCAGTGGCAGAGCGTCCCGGGATCCGGGGGTGCTGGTCTCCCCCGTTTTGGATTTCAGTTCGAGTTCCTTGAGGCCCCTCTCGTGCTCGAGGGTTAGCCGTTTCTCTTCTAGTTCTCGATGCCGTTTCTTTTCTTCGATTTCCTCCTGCAGCCGTAGTTGCTCCAAGGCCAACTTTTTCTCTGCCAGCAGGAGTTCACCGTCCAACTGGAGTCGTGCGAGTTCCAATTCGTGTGTCCGGACCCTCTCCCGTTCTCGCATTTCTTCGTGGGATAGGCCGGCTTCCGGGATGCTTCGTCCCCCATCTGCCGGGGTCATGGTCGGCGGCAGGTTTTCGTCCCGGGCCGAGGTCCCTTCGCCTTGGGGTGGAGTGGCCTCGGATTCTGCCCAGGCTTTCAGGGCTTTCTGCATTTCTTCCTTGGTGCCCACTCCTGTGGTTGGGATCCCTTTGTCCTTGCAGAATTGTTTCAATTCTTTGTGGGTGTATTCTTCCAACCTTTCTTACTGGAAGGTTGCGGCCACGGTTGTTTCTTGGCTGCTCATGGTTCTCTTTCTTTTTCCGTCTGGTTAGGCAGCGGGTGCGTTACTTGCCTGTACGATTGCGTCTGGCTCGGATCCCGTTGCTGGCCACCAAATGTTGGAGGGAGGACCACCGGGGAGTCAGGGGGCCCACTCCGGGGTACCTTCCTACAGCAAAGTTATAGCCGAGCGCCGCTGAGAAGCCTCCTAGGAGAGGTCTTTCTCCTATGATCGTACTAGGCCCAGTAACACCACCCCACAGGACTCCGTATCAGTTGCTTATCTAGGTACTTTATCAATAGTAGCACATTCGAAATATTTACAGGGGGATCGAGAGATCCTGAAAGAGTCTCAATGTCTTTGTAGGGACAGGGTAGCGGGACAGTCTTAGTACCAGCCTGGTACGGGGAAGCTCTGCGCCAGACCTTGCGTTAGGCCGAAGGTGGCTCCGGGGATCGGAGCGGCAGGTGCTGGTCTCAAAGCAGCTCGGACGTGGAGAGCCGCGACGGTGTCTGCAGGGCTCGGGTGGTAGTTCCGCTTGGATCGAGCCGCGACACAGTCAGCAGGGCTCCGGTGGTAGGTCCGCTTCGGTCGAGCCGCGACGAGGTCAGCTGGGCTCTGATGGCAAGTTCAACAAGGTCGGGACGCGACAGCGTCAGCAGGGCCCCAAAGGTTCGTGAAGGTCTTTAAGCACGGTGGAGCCGCGACGTAGTCAGCAGGGCTCAGAGCGTGGTTCCAGGATGAGTCTTTCTCTGTAGGGTCAGCCGCGATCCGATCAGCAGGGCTCTTGACTCCGGGATACAACTGCTGTCCTGTTGCAGGGTTGCCCCAGATATAGGTCTGGAGCCCTTTGATGTCCGGACCCTTGTGCCCGGGGGGGCGGAGAGGCCGGGTCGGGAGCGGCCAGACGCTCAGCAGGAGAGGCGCCAGGCCCAGGAGAGCTGTGGGGCGATCGCACCTAGGTGTGGGAGGACGGTTGGGGGTCCCATCGATACTGCCCTCCGCCGGGAGTGGGGAAGTGTTCACGTGGTACCCCCTGGCCAGTTGTTGGTGCCTTGATGTCGGGGCTGGCTGGGGCCGAGGCCGGGTTGAGCGGGGTCACGTAGGCTGGTGCGCAGAGTCACGTACAATCCAAAATGGAGGAGCCCCGAGGTGCAGGGGACCTCGTGCGGCTTGGCGAGGGGGAACAGGACCACGCCACGAGGCCGGCTCCAACAAACCTATAACGGTCATTGAAGAAACGGAAAGTTTAAGTAGGATTGAATCTGGCTCTTCAGCTGATCCTTTTGCTCCCCGTTCCTGTGCCAAAATTATGCCGCTGTTTGCGAATGCCTTAACCACCATTTTTAACATGTCATTAAATCAAGCCAAGGTTCCGAAGAGATGGAAACATGCTCAGGTCAAGTCAGTTCTTAAGAAACCTTCGACTGACCCCAGCGCTCCAGTAAACTATCGCCCTATTTCATTGCTTCCCTATTTTGGGAAGGTACTGGAGCATTTAGTTAACAAACGTTTCACTGCCCATCTAGAGACCCATGGCCTTCTTGATCCCTCTCAATCAGGTTTCCGTGCTGCTCATAGTACGGAGACCGCAGTTATCGAGGTAGTAGATAACATCAGACTTGCTCTGGAAAAACGAGAATCTGCAATCCTGGTTCTCTTGGACCTGTATGCGGCTTTCGATACCATCTCCCACAGTACTTTGAAACATCGACTGTGGGAGGTGGGAATCAGAGGGAAGGCTTTGGACTGGTTTGAGAACTACCTGGCAGACCGATCCACCACAGTTTGTGTAGATGAAATGGTCTCCCGCACCCACCCAGTAACGGTTGAGGTTCTGCAGGGATCCATTCTCAGTCCCATGTTGTTCAATGTATATTTAACACCTGTAGCGGGTATCATTAGATCATACGGTTTTGAGACCCTTTCGTATGCTGATGATACCCAGCTGCTCGTTACCTGTGACTCTGACCAGAATGGTGTTCAATCCCGTTTAAAGAGCTGTATGGTCCAGATTAACAATTGGATGATCTTAAATAAGTTACAGTTGAATGACAGCAAGACTGAGGTTATTATCTTCGGAAAAGCCGAGCAGTTCTGGACACAGGACTGGTGGCCCACGGAGTTGGGCTCCTGTCCCTCTCCCAAGCTAGCAGTGCGCAACTTAGGTATTACCATAGATAACTCCCTGTCCATGAAAGCTCGTATCAATCAGGTGCTAGGAGTTTGTTTTGGGATCATGCGTAAGCTCCGAAAAATCTTTAAATGGCTACCCATTGAAGCAAGGAAACCACTGGTCCAGGGACTTATCATTAGTCGCCTTAACTATGGTAACACCCTGTTTACCATACTTAATCAGGATCTGCTTTCCAAACTTCAAATCCTTCAAAATACTGCCGCCAGACTTGTTCTTAACCTCCCTTCCCATATTCCATCGGCTCCCACTCTTAAAACCTTGCATTGGCTCTCGGTTCGCCAAAGAGGACGCTGTAAAATCCTATGCATTACTCACAAGTTAATGTATGGTATCGGTCCACACTATTTGGCAAAAATACTACAATGGTATGTACCGGGACGTTCTTTAAGGTCAGGCACAAAGTTTCACATTGCTCAACCGCGTATTAGAACGGTCCGTAATGGTGGCAGATCCTTTTCTTATCTAGCTCCTATGCTCTGGAACAAACTATCATTGGAACTGCTATCTATAACTGACCATTCATACTTCTGTAGAAGGTTGAAGACCTGGCTTTCTTCTCAGTAAGCTTCTGTATCGGGTATCTATGCTACTGTTCTGTTTCTTTGTCTTTTGCTGCTAGCGCCTTGAGACCTTTTGGTGATTTGTGCGCTCTATAAAAATGTTTGACATTGACATTGACATTGACACCTTGCAGTCACAGCGATCACAATGCACTCACACCTTCACCCGCTCACCCTGCACTCACAGCGATCACCATGCACTCACAGCGATCACAATGCACTCACACTGATCACCAGGCACTCACACAGCTCACTCTGCGCTCACCCTGCACTCACAGCGATCACAATGCACTCACACAGCTCACTCTGCACTCACAATGCACTTGCGTTGTTCACCCTGTACCTCACCCTGCAGTCACACAAGCACACTACTCCCCCTGCACTCATGTGACCCTTCACTTACCTGTCCCCCTCACTGCTCAATCTGCAATCTCACTCAAACAAGCCCATCACTAACCATGCATTCATTCGTCCACCTGCACTTACATCTGCACCCAAATTCATATGGTCACCTCACTCACCCTGCAGCCACTCCTCCTACCCTACTATCACACTGTTGCATCGCTCACCGTGCACTCAACGGGGCACTCCTGCCACTTACACAGCGCAGAGGGTTAATGTGCCTGCTGCAAAGAGAGTCTACCATGCAGATCACAGAACTGAGTCTCAGTAAACTATGAGTAGCGCATTAAAAAAAAGAATGTTTTTCAGAAAGGTGCTATAGAGAGATGAGGTGCTTCGTTGGTGAGTTCCAGTGAGGGAATTCATGGAGAAGGAGGAAATGGGGGAGGGGCGCCAAAAAAGACTGTTGAATCGTGTGCGACTAGTGCTAGGGCCAGCCCTGGCTGGGAGTGTTAGACCGCCCCCCCTGAAGTTAGGGTCTAGTTGCACCCCTGCCTTAAGGTGAAATACCCAAAAAAGATTCAAAATATTTTGTTAATTTTAGCCACACATTGGCCCTTTTACCCACCCTGAAAGCTGAGACTGTCCGGGGAAATCCGGGACGGCTGGTCACCCTACCCCCCCCCCTATGCTTTCTCACCAACCCCCACTTGCAGGCAGCACTACAGCTCCCATACTTTCATTTTACGCACTTCGACCAGTGCATGTAGGGCATGCACACAAGCCTAAATGCAAAACAGTGGGTCAGAGGGGAGGGGATATGAGATGGCAGCTGAGAGGTGTGGAGGCAGTGGGGTAACAAGCGTGCCAAAGGCCCCAGTGCAAGCGGAGGGAAAGGGGTGCAGAGAGGGTAAGGGGCTTACCAGACGGGGGTCCATGTGGTGTGTGGAGAGGGCCCTCCCAGAAGATGGAGAGTGAGGGGCATGCTAGGTCTGGGGCAAGAGAGCACAGGGTCCTGGGGGGAGAGAGCACAGGGTCCTGGGGAGAGAGAGCTCAGGGTCTTGGGAGGAGAGGGCTCAGGGTCCTGGGAGGAGAGAGCTCAGGGTCCTGGGAGGAGAGAGCTCAGGGTCCTGGGAGGGAAGAGCACAGGGTCCTGGGGGAGAGACCTCAGGGTCCTGTGGGGAGGGAGCTTAAGGTCCTGGGGGGAGAGAGCACAGGGTCCTGGGGGAGAGACCTCAGGGTCCTGTGGGGAGGGAGCTTAGGGTCCTGGAGGGAGAGCGCACAGGGTCCTGGGAGGAGAGAGCACAGGGTCCTGGGAGGAGAGAGCTCAGGGTCCTGGGAGGAGAGAACTCAGGGTCCTAGGGGAGAGAGCTCAGGGTCTTGGGGAAGAGAGCTCAGGGTCCTGGGGGGAGAGAGCTCAGGGTCCTGGGAGGAGAGAGCTCAGGGTCCTTGATGGAGAGAGCTCAGGGTATTGGGAGGAGAGAGCTCAGGGTCCTGGGTGGAGAGAGCTCAGGGTCCTGGGAGGAGAGAGCTCAGGGTCCTGGGGGGAGAGAGCTCAGGGTCCTGGGAGGAGAGAGCTCAGGGTCCTGGGAGGAGAGAGCTCAGGGTCCTGGGGGGAGAGAGCACAGGGTCCTGGGAGGAGAGAGCTCAGGGTCCTGGGAGGCGAGAACTCAGGGTCCTAGGGGAGAGAGCTCAGGGTCTTGGGGGAAGAGAGCTCAAGGTCCTGGGGGAAGAGAGCTCAGGGTCCTGGGGGGGGAGAGCTCAGGGTCCTGGGGGGAGGGAACTCAGGGTCCTGGGGAGGAGGGAGAACAGGGTCCTGGGAGGAGAGAGCTCAGGGTCCTGGAAGGAGAGAGCTCTGGGTCCTGGGGGGGGGGAGAGGGAGCTCGGGGTCCTGGGAGGGAGAAAGCTCAGGGTCCTGGGAGGAGAGAGCACGGGGTCCTGGGGGGATAGAGCTCAAGGTCCTGGGGGAGAGAGCTCAGGGCCCTAAGAGGAGAGTGCTGGGACTAGAAGGAGGGAGCTCAGGGTCTGGGAGGAGAGAGCACAGGGTCTGGGAGGAGAGAGCTCAGAGTCCTGGGAGGAGAGGGAGAGCTCAGGGTCCTGGGGGAAAAGAGCTCAGGGTCCTGGGGGGAGGGAGCTCAGGGTCCTGGAAGCAGAAAGCTCAGGGTCCTGGGAGGAGAGAGCTCAGGGTCCTGGGGAGAGAGAGTGCAGGGTCCTGGTGGGAGAGAGCTCAGGGCCTGGGAGGAGAGAGCACAGGGTCTGGGAGGAGAGGGGTTTCTTCGAAGTGTTTGGTATCACGCATGTTTGGTATCAGGCATGTTTGGTATCAGGCATGTTTGGGGTAAGGCATGTTTGGGGTAGGGCATGTTTGGGTCCAGGTGTGTTTGGGGTAAGGTGTGTTTGGGGTAAGGCATGTTTGGGGTAGGGCATGTTTATGATCAGGCATGTTTGGGGTCAGGCGTGTTTGGGATCAGGCATGTTTGGGAGACACCACAGACCTCATTTCCCATTAGAGGTCTGTGGTGTGCAGCCCAGAGGGCCTGGCACTCAGTAGAGGTCTGTGGTGTGCAGCCCAGAGGGCCCGGCGCTCAGTAGAGGTCTGTGGTGCGCTTTACAAAAGGCCCCTGCCCGTGGATGTCTGTGGTGTGCAGCCCAGAAGGCCCCGGCGCTCAGTAGAGGTCTGTGGTGTGCTGCCCAGAGGGCCCCATTTCCCAGTAGAGGTCTGTGGTGTGCAGCCCAGAGGGCCCAAGCTCCCAGTAGAGGTCTGTGGTGTGCTGTCCAGAGGGCCCAAGCTCCCAGTAGAGGTCTGTGTTGTGCAGCCCACTGGGCCCCATTTCCCAGTAGAGGTCTGTGGTGGGCCTCCCAGAGGGCCCAAGCTCCCAGTAGAGGTCTGTGGTGTGCAGCCCAGTGTGGGAGCCGGCCTCGTGGCGTGGTCCTGTTCCCTCTCGCTAAGCCGCACGAGGTCCCATGCACCTCGGGGCTCCTCCATTTTGGATTATACGTCACTCTACGTGACCACCTGCGTGACCCCGCTTCAACCGGCCTCTGTCCCAGCGAGGCCTGACATCAAGGCGCCAACCCCTGGCCCGGGGCATACCACGTGAACCCTTCCCACTCCCGGCGGAGGGCAGTATCGATGGGACCCCCAACCGTCCTTCCACACCTAGGTGCGATCGCCCCACAGCTCTCTGGGGCCTGGCGCCTCTCCTGCTGGGCGTCTGGCCGCTCCCTACCCGGCCTCTCCGCCCCCTCCAGGCGCAAGGGTCCGGACATCAAAGGGCTGCAGTCCTATATCTGGGGCGACCCGACAACAGGACAACAGTTGTATCCTGGAGTCAAGAGCCCTGCTGATCGGATCGCGGCTGACCCTACGGAAGAAGACTCATCCTGAACCCACCCTCTGAGCCCTGCTGACGACGTCGCGGCTCCACCGTGCCTAAAGACCTTCACGAACCTTTGGGGCCCTGCTGACGCTGTCGCGGCCTGACCTTGTTGAACTTTACCATCAGAGCCCAGCTGACCTCGTCGCGGCTCGACCGAAGCGGACCTACCACCGGAGCCCTGCTGACTGTGTCGCGGCTCGACCCAAGCGGAACTACCACCCGAGCCCTGCAGACGCCGTCGCGGCTCTCCACGTCCGAGCCGCTCCGAGACCAGCACTCAAGGTCTGGCGCAGAGCCTTCCCGTACCTGGCTGGTACTAAGACTGTCCCGCTACCTTATCCCTCTAAAGACATTGAGACTCTTACTGGATCCCTCGATCCCACTGTAAATATTGAACGTACTACTATTGATAAAGAACCAAGTTAAGCAACTGATACGGAGTCCTGTGTGGTGGTATTACTGGACCTAGTACGAACATAGGAGAAGGACCTCCCCTAGGGGGCTTCTCAGCGGCGCTCGGCTATAACTTTGCCATAGGAAGGTGCCCCGGAGTAGTCTCCCCGACTCCCCGGTGGTCCTCCCTCCAACGCCCAGAGAGCCCAAGCTCCCAGTAGAGGTCTGTGTTGTGCAGCCCAGAGAACCCGGCACTCAGTAGACGTCTGTGGTGTGCAGCCCAGAGGGCCCGGCACTCAGAGGTCTGTGGTGTCCATTACGGAGGGCCCTCAACAGTAGAGGTCTGTGGTGTGCAGCCCAGAGGGCCTGGCACTCAGTAGAGGTCTGTGGTGTGAAGCCCAGAGGGCCCGGAACTCTGTAGAGGTCTATGGTGTGCAGCCCAGAGGCCCCATTTCCCAGTAGAGGTCTGTGGTGTGCAGCCCAGAGGGCCCCAGTTCCCAGTAGAGGTCTGTGTTGTGCAGCCCAGAGGAACCCGGCACTCAGTAGACATCTGTGGTGTGCAGCCCAGAGGGCCCTGCACCCAGTAGAGGTCTGTGGTGTGCATTACAGAGGGCCCTCAACAGTAGAGGTCAGTGGTGTGCAGCCCAGAGGGCCCCAGCTCCCAGTAGAGGTCTGTGTTGTGCAGCCCAGAGGACCCGGCACTCAGTAGACGTCTGTGGTGTGCAGCCCAGAGGGCCCGGCACTCAGTAGAGGTCTGTGGCGTGCAGCCCAGAGGGCCCCAGCTCCCAGTAGAGGTCTGTGTTGTGCAGCCCAGAGGAACCTGGCACTCAGTAGACATCTGTGGTGTGCAGCCCAGAGGGCCCGGCACTCAGTAGAGGTCTGTGGTGTGCATTACAGAGGGCCCTCAACAGTAGAGGTTTGTGGTGTGCAGCCCAGAGGGCCCCAGCTCCCAGTAGAGGTCTGTGTTGTGCAGCCCAGAGGACCCGGCACTCAGTAGACGTCTGTGGTGTGCAGCCCAGAGGGCCCAGCACTCAGTAGAGGTCTGTATTGTGCATTACGGAGGGCCCTCAACAGTAGAGGTCTGTGGTGTGCAGGCCAGAGGTTCCAGGCTCCCAGTAGAGGTCTATGGTGTGCTTTACAAAGGGCCCTTGCCAGTAAATGGCTGTGGTGTGCAGCCCAGTAGAGGTCTGTGGTGTGCAGCCCAGAGAGCACCGGCACTCAGTAGAGGTCTGAGGTGTGCAGCCTAGAGGGCCCCATTTCCCAGTAGAGGTCTGTGGTGTGCAGCCCAGAGAGCACCGGCACTCAGTAGAGGTCTGAGGTGTGCAGCCTAGAGGGCCCCATTTCCCAGTAGAGGTCTGTGGTGTGCAGCCCAGAGGGCCCCAGCTCCCAGTAGAGGTCTGTGGTGTGCAGCCCAGAGGGCCCAAGCTCCCAGTAGGAGTCTCTGTTGTGCAGCCCAGAGGGCCCGGCACTCAGAAGAGAACTGTGGTGTGCAGCCCAGAGGGCCCACGCTCCCAGGAGAGGTCTGTGGTGTGCAGCCCAGAGGGCCCAAGCTCCCAGTAGAGGTCTGTGTTGTGAAGCCCAGAGGGCCCGGCACTCAGTAGAGGTCTGTGGTGTGCATTACAGAGGGCCCCCAACAGTAGAGGTAAGTGGTGTGCAGCCCAGAGGGCCCGGCACTCAGTAGAGGTCTGTGGTGTGCAGCCCAGAGGGCCCGAAACTCTGTAGAGATTTATGGTGTGCAGCCCAGAGGGCCCCATTTCCCAGTAGAGGTCTGTGGTTTGCAGCCCAGAGGGCCCCAGCTCCCAGTAGAGGTCTGTGTTGTGCAGCCCAGAGGACCCGGCACTCAGTAGACGTCTGTGGTGTGCAGCCCAGAGGGCCGGCACTCAGTAGAGGTCTGTGGTGTGCATTACGGAGGGCCCTCAACAGTAGAGGTCTGTGGTGTGCAGCCTAGAGGGCCCCAGCTCCCAGTAGAGGTCTGTGTTGTGCAGCCCAGATAGCCCGGCACACAGTTGAGGTCTATGGTGTGCATTACGGAGGGCCCCGGCACTCAGTGAATGTCTGTGGTGTGTAACCCAGAGGGCCCCAGTGCTCAGTAGAGGTCTTTGGTGTGCTTTACAAAGGGCCCCCACCAGTGGATATCAGTGGTGTGTAGCCCAGATGGCCCCGGCACTCAGTCGAGGTCTGTGGTATGCAGTACGGAGGTCAACGGACAGTGGATGTCTGTGGTGTGCAGCCCGGAGACACCCAGCTCCCAGTAGAGTTCTGTGGTGTGCATTACAAAGGGCCCCCATCAGTGAATATTTGTGGTGTGTATCCCAGAGGGCCCCGGCGCTCAGTAGAGGTCTGTGGTGTGCATTACAAAGGGCCTCTGCCGGTGGATGTCTGTGGTGTGCAGCCCAGAGGGCCCTGGCGCTCAGCAGAGGTCTGTGGTGTGCTTTACAAAGGGCCCCTGCCAGTAGATGACTGTGGTGTGCAGCCGAGAGGGCACCGGCGCTCAGTAGAGGTCTGTGGTGTGCTTTACAAAGGGCCCTCGCCAGTGGATGTCTGTGGTGTGCAGCCCAGAGGGCCCCGGCGCTCAGTAGAGGCCTGTGGCGTGCTTTACAAAGGGCCCTCGCCATTGGATGTCTGTGGTGTGCAGCCCAGAGTACCCCGGCGCCCAGTAGAGGTCTGTGGTGTGCTTTACAAAGGGCCCCCACCAGTGGATGTCTGTGGTGTGCAGCCCAGAGAGCCCGGCTCCCAGTAGAGGTCTGTGGTGTGCATTACGGAGTGCCACGTCCAGTGGATGTCTGTGGTGTGCAGCCCAGAGGGCCTCGGTGCTTGGTAGAGGTCTCTGGTGTGCATTAGAAAGGGCCCCTGCCAGTGGATGTCTGTGGTGTGCAGCCCAGAGGGCCCCGGCACTCAGTAGAGATCTGTGGTGTGCAGCCCAGAGGGCCGAAGCTCCCAGTAGAGTTCTGTGGTGTGCAGCCCAGAGGGCCCCGGCGCTCAGTAGAGGTCTGTGGTGTGCTTTACAAAGGGCCCCCACCAGTGGATGTCAGTGGTGTGTAGCTCAGAGGGCCCAGCTCCCAGTGGATGTCTGTGGTGTGCAGCCCAGAGGGCCCCAGCACTCAGTTGAGGTCTGTGGTATGCATTATGGAGGGCCCTTCCCAGTCGATGGCTGTGGTGTACAGCCAAGAGTGACTTTCCCATTGCAGGTCTGTGGTGTGCAGCCCAAAAGGCCTTGGCTCCCAGTAGTGGTCTGTGGTGCGCATTACGGACGGCCCCTGCCAGTAGGACCCCGGCGCCCAGTTGAGGTCTGTGGTGTGCTTTACAAAGGGCCCCCACCAGTGGATGTCTGTGGTGTGCAGCCCAGAGAGCCCGGCTCCCAGTAGAGGTCTGTGGTGTGCATTACGGAGGGCCACGTCCAGTGGATGTCTGTGGTGTGCAGCCCAGAGGGCCTCGGTGCTCGGTAGATGTCTCTGGTGTGCATTAGAAAGGGCCCCTGCCAGTGGATGTCTGTGGTGTGCAGCCCAGAGGGCCCCGGCACTCAGTAGAGATCTGTGGTGTGCAGCCCAAAAGGCCTTGGCTCCCAGTAGTGGTCTGTGGTGCCCATTACGGACGGCCCCTGCCAGTAGAGGTCTGTGGTGTGCAGCTTAGAGGGCCCAAACTCTCATTAGAGTCCTGTTGTGTGCATTACAGAGGGCCCCTCCCAGTGAAGATCTGTGTTGTGCACCCCAAAGGGCCCTAGCTCCCTGTAGAACTTGTTTCCCCAGGGGAATCCCCCCGCTGGACCTTATTTGTGCCCCGGAAGAACTTGCTTCCGCAGTGGGTATCCTCCCCCTGAACTGTACTGACCATGCTCTGGTATCTTTCTCCATCAACCGCCTGAATGTTATTTGCCCAGAATGGACACCACTGGGTCAGCCCCTTGTAGAGGTTGGTCAGAGCTTCCCTGCATCAGAGCCTACTGCCTTTGAAGATGTTAAGCTTTCTCTTGCAGCGAGTTGTTAGACCTGGCATTCTTGGCATGGTTTCCCCTCACTTTTTGCCTTCTGACCTTCTATTGGTGACTGTTTCTGCTGACTTCGCTTTTGCTGGCTTTGGCAATCTGAGCACGTTGCCAGTACTAAAGTGCATGTGCTCTTTACCTAAAACATTACAACAATTGGTTTATCCGCAACTGGCTTAGTTGATTTACTAATAAGTCCCTAATAAAGTGCACCACCTGTGCCCAGGGCCTAGAAATTAAATGCTACTAGTTGGCCTGCAGCACTGAATGTGCACCCTCCTTAAGTAGCATTTTAAACATGACTTAGCAGATACCCCCGGGATATTGAGGCATGGATTAGCAAATTTAGCGGCACAAATATGGAAATGTAGCGGCACAAATAAGGACATTTTGCGGCATTTTGAAGCATTTTATTTTACTCATAATCATTCATTTTCAGCCTTAAATTAATGGAAACTGTTTTAGCAGAGTATTCCACTTTGAATAGGCAACCTGGGATTTGGAACAGAGGAAGCAGCCCAAAGGTGAAGGCTGTTATCCCTTGGAAATGCAATCCTCCATTTGCTTTAGTATAGGTTCTGAGAAGCCCATCAAAGATGGCCTGGTAGCATCCCATAGCAAATGGCATTCTAGAACCTACCTTAGTGTATGCTCTGGGGGTCCAGATTGGGGGGACAGGGAGCTACCCAAAGAAATTGAAATTATGCAACCAGTCACAGTATATGACCTGTGGAATCCACTGAGGAGCAGCTGAGGAGAAACTCTTAATAAAGGCACTATACAACGGAGTAATACTTCAAGGAAAATCGCGAAATCCCAGAGGGTCTGGCTAGGGCTCCGACCTTTGTTTTCACGGGTGAAGGGGGCGGAGGGGCACAACGTTATAACATTTGCAATGTAATAGGACTCGCATTTACGCGCGTTCAAGCTACTGTCATTGTAAATGACAATGCCATTTATTTATGTTTTATAAACCAAAACATAAAAAAAAGGCATTGTCATTTACAATGCCAGTAGCTGGAACTCGTGTAAATGCGAGACCTATTGCATTGCAAATGCTTGTTTTTTTACTTTTCTGCTAGGGTGACAGACATTTACACAGGACATGTATGGATGGATTTTGCTGCTGCTCTGTCCTCTCTCCACCAATTCCTTGCCGCCTGACAGTTTCCAGAGTATGACTTCTCTTCACCTGATCTGCCCCATTGGGTTCACTGCCTGCGCGCTAAGTGTCCTGTTCTGGTCCCTTGTCTCCATGGTACCCATCTCCTTGCTTCCCATAAATTATCTGCCTGTATCCCATTCTGCCCCCAAGATGGTCACTTCCTGTTTACCTTTCCTCTACTCCCTGCTTTTATCCAGTTGCCACCTCATCAACTCATATCCTGGTCTTATCTCGTCACTTCACTTGATGCCTGGAAAATGTCCTCCTCTCTTGATTTCTACCTGCGCCAGGTTCTGTCCTAAGGTGCTCGCTGCCATCCCACTCCTTCCTGCCTTTGTCCTCATCTCATCTACTTGTGCTGCCTTTTGGGCCATGATGCCTGACACCTTTCGTCCACTTGGCCCTTACTTGTGCCAACTCTGTTACCAGGAAGCTTGCCGCCTGCCCTTCTCTCGCCTGCCACCTACATTTGTCATGTTGCCATTACCATACCAGTTTTTTCACTCGGTTTAAATCCCAAGATGTCCTCTTTCTGTCCGAGTTTGCTATGATAAAGGCACCCTCTTAAATTGGGAAGAAGCGTCTCCCCAGAAAACTTAGTCACCAGCAGTTGCTGTCTGATTGTGCGCATTACCGATTTCGCGGCCACTTTTTAAAAAATCGCGGCATTATTACAAAAGTGACGATTACATACAGGTCACCCCTAAAGTAGGCTCTGGACATCCCATGGACAGGGTGCAATGTATTGAAAAAACAGGACATGTAATTTAAAGTGTTACGTTTCCTGGTAGTGAAATACTCTTAAATTCTTTTTTACTACTGCAAGGTCTATCTCCCCTATAGGATATCATTGGGACTGCCTTACTACATTTCATAAGTGTAGTTTCCAATTGGGAAAGGATAAGAAAACATTCATTGAGGTCTCTGGACTCAAACATTTTAAAAACACACCCTATGGTGAAGTATGTTTTTAAATTACAGATCTGAAAATTTCACTTTTAGAAAGCTGACATTTTCTTACTTAAGCCATTTGGTGCCTTCTGTCCATCACTGGAATACACGTCTAGGCTGGGTGACAGCTGGCTTCCTGCATTCCCTCTGGACAGCCACACACAAAGGAAGAGTAGGTGTGTCTGAGTAGACATCTGCATGTTGTTGGGTCCTCCTGAGGCAGGGTGAGAGAGAGGAGGTGACACTATGCACCTGAAAGGGCTGGATCCTGTCCCCACACAAACAGTTGCATACCCCCTGTAGTAAGTCTGGGGCCAGGGCAGGAAAAATAGGGTCTTGTACACTTCAAAGCATCTCTTTGAAGTCTCCCCAATTCAAAGGACAAACTGGGGATAAGTACTGGACCTCTGACACCATGAATTCAGAACACTTCTGGAACTGAGAACATTCTATCAGGAAGGATTGCTGTGCTGCCAGGAGGGACTGCCACTTTAATGAAACTGCTTTGCAGTGTTGGCGTATCGCCTAGTGCGTCTTGCCTGGGAGAGAGAAGTACTGAACCTGACTCTCTAAATCTCCAGAACCTGAGGAACTCCAGGGGCTGGTTTTCTTGCCCCCTGCTCCCAAGTCTCAGGACCATCAAAGACTTCCTGCAACTCAACAACATCACCTGGACTCTGCTGTCTGTGAGTCCTGCACTTCCAAGTGGTGCCAATCCAGTCCTGGGCCCTTGGAAATGACTTTCCTGTGCTGATCCATCAGAAAGCATGCATCGACGACTTGACGCCGATCAGAACCAATTCATCCCCTTTGATGTAGTTGTCGCTCCATTACATCATTTCAATGGAATGCGCAGCTCGATGACAATGGACTGCGCGGCTCAATGACTACTTATCGCCTGCATTGCAAAGGAGTTCATCGACAAGGCTTCATTTACATCCACAGGATCATCAACGACTAATCATGTCCTCTGCTCCTCGCATCGGGTCCTCGGTCATTTCTCCAAACAAGGTACTTCTTCAGTGGGCTCTGCATGAGTCCTGTAGCTGGCCTGCTCTCCATTGTGGTCGGCCTGAACTTTGGTTTTACCCCGGTCTAGCGTGACCAGATGTCCCTGTTTAAAAATTCATAACTCCAGTTCCACTTATTGGGTCTTTTTCCTTTTGGTCATGTTTACTCATAAAACTATATATTGGTTATTTTCCTAAACTGGTGTGGTGTCCTTTTGTGGTGGTTTCACTGTGTTACTGTGTGTGTTGTGCACATATATTTTACACATTGCCTCTTAGTTAAGCCTGATAGCTCTGTGCCTAGTTACCAGAGAGTGAGCACAAGACAATTTAGAGTGCATTACTGACTTACCCTGACTAGGATTGTGGTTCCTGCTTGGACAGGGTGCATACCTCTGCCAACCAGAAACCCCATTTTTAACAGGGGGTTGCGGAGGCTTTAGATAAGGCATTACCATTTAAAAAGGTTAGAATTTGTAGAAGACCTTCTGCACCTTGGTACAGGCCAAATGATCTTGTAAGCAACATTTACAGTACGCTGTGTGCCTAAAGCTAAAGAGGACTATTATGCAAAGACTGTTCTTGAGGCTTCAAATAATTAAAAAAGTATGTCTGGAATTGCATGCGAGTTATGCGACTCAGACTGCGTAAAGCAGGCTATCACGCCCTCCCAATCCTTATGTGACACTTTGTCAGACTTCTGTGATAATAAGGTCCAGGTCATTATCTCCACTATTAATCTCCCCTGATATCCTCCTTGACTTTATCAAAGGTGGAAGAGGGCACCTTAGACGCAACTCTAACGGCCCGTACCAGCACTCTAGAATCCTTTGAAACGATGTCCAAGGATGGTTTCTGGCCAGTAGCAGTGTCCATTTCATCAGGCGCGTCACTTGACTCGCTGCCAGGCAACTCCTGGAAAATGCAAGCAGATCATCTGTTCTTCCACTTTTAAATGTCTGCAGTCTGTCTTTGGAAATTGGCCAGGTCCCATGTGCCTGGAAATGGGGCACACCAGTAATTCCTCATTCAAAGAAATCCACGGTGGATCCCTTAGTGTCCTGCACCTACAGGCCCATATCTCACTTGCCTTTTCCAGTTACAATCGTTAAAATATTTGTAAGTATTAACACCCTTATGCATCAAGCCAAAATCCAGTCGGTAAAATACCGAATCGCATAATAAATAACCTCGAACATACCGAATCGCTAATACCCAAAATGCTAATTTACCGAATCGCTATATACCGAATTAGCAATTACCGAAATCACTATTAGCTCCCGGAAAGTGCCAATAGCAAATAACGATTCGCACCCCAATGCAACAAAACTCACTAATAACGAAAATCCCAAAAATCGCTATTTTGCAAGAGCTAAATAAGGGGAATCAAAACCTGGAGGTAAAGTTACAAAAAAAAAAAAAGATGAGGCAAAATTTTTTCCAACATGTGCAAATGATTGAGGCAATCACTAAACCCTTAAATGTGGCCCAGGAGACCCTGTTGGCTCCCACAAAATGGCTGCCCTCTAGGTGCTTGCAAGGAGGATGCGGATCAATGCAGCAGGACAGCGCAGGAGAAGGGTCCAGGAGCGAGTTTTCAGACTGCGCATAACCTTGCTCGGCCAGAATGAGGACGAGGTGTACCAGAAGTATCGCCTCAATCGCGCTATGATCATGCGCCTGATTGCAGACCTGGAACCATTACTGCAGCACCAGACACACCGGACAAATGCTATCCCTGCGCACGTTCAGGTCCTATGCAGCCTGCACCTACTGGCCTCAGGGAGTTTCCAGGGGGTAATTGCGGTGGCCGGAGGTGTTTCGCAAAGCGCACTGTCACGCTTCTTCAAGAAATTCCTAGATGCCATGCTGACAATGCTCCACACACACATCAGCTTCCCAACAACCCCACAGCAGTTGGACTGCACCAAACAGGCTTTCTACCAGGTGGCACAATTCCCACATGCGATTGGATGCATCGACTGCACGCATATCCCCATATGTCCTCCGTCAGCAAATGAGTACCTATTCCGGAACCGCAAGTCATACCACTCGATCAACGTGCAGGTTGTGTGCGATGCCAACAACATCATAACGGACCTAGTGGCACAATTCCCAGGGAGCACACACGACTCATACATCTTCCGCAACAGTGGAATGCACAGGCGACTAATCAATGGAGAATTTGGAGAGGGACTCCTGCTAGGTACGTAGAAATACGCTTCCCCACACCAACACCACACATGTATGTACATCACCAATGCTAAGTCTATGCTTCTATCTTCTAGGTGACAGTGCTTACGCCCTGCGGGAATACATACTCACCCCATACCTAAATCCAGCAACCCCGCAGGAACATCGCTACAACGCTGCACACATCAGCACGAGGAATGTGATAGAGCGGACTTTTGGGATTCTCAAGAGCCGCTTCCGTATCCTCCACAAGACTGGCGGCGCCATGCTATACCAACCAGAAACATGCTGTCGGATAATTGCTGTATGTGCAATGCTGCACAACATTGCCACCAGAAGGGGGATACCCATGGAGGTGGACAGGGATGACGACCACCGGGCTGACCAACCACCCGCCCAACGACGACAGGCACACATCCCAAACACAGCAGAGGGCCATAGGAGGCGGACATACATAATGCAAAATCATTTTTGACCCTGGGTAAAATGAGACATTACAAGTTGGTTTGGGGTGCAACTGTTTAATGCACAGTAGCACTGAGGATTGTGCAACAGAACTAGCATTGTAAATCATGCTCCGATTGCATTCATGTAAATAAAAGGTGCCTTAAAGTCAGGCCTGTGCAAACACAATAATTGGATGGCCATGGTTGCCCCACCATGGTCCTGCAGCATGTCCAACTGTCTAGTGGCGCTTGCCACGTACCCTAAGCCTCCGCTCAGGTGCATCCAATGCCTCACCACGGCCTGTCCCCGTGGAGGCACGCGAACTGCGGCGCCTGGTGCTGGCCTCTGCCAGTGACACGCTGCTGACACTGGAGGCAGCCTCACTTGTGTCATCCCCTCCCAATGCAGCAGCACTGCATGCGCTGCTCTGAAGTTGTTCCACAGCAGTGGTGATGTGTCCCAGTGACTTAGCGACATCCCCGCAGAAGTGCCCAAGGTCCACCTGCAGGCAGACTGTGCGGCGTGCCAACACAGCGGTGCTGTTGCTGTGCCGTGTTATGGCCTTGGTAGCGGCGGCGGAACGCAACATTAGCTGCCGGTTACTCCTCCTCTGGGACTCATGGCCCTCCCTGATGGCACGGGTGAGCTCACGTACCTCCTCCCTGAGCTGAGCATTGCCATCAGCAACCGCAGTGGTCTGGTCCCTGACCGCCGTGCCCATGTCCCTGACCGCCGTGCCCATGTCGGTGACTGCTGCAGTCATGGCGCGCATCTCCCTCGCAAGGCGCACGATATTGCAGCTAATGCTAGCCACATGTCGTCCCTGCAGGCGCTGTGTACGCAGCATCCTCTCCTCGATTGCAGAGGTTGTTGGGACATCCTGGTCTGCTGAGGAGACGGAACTGCGACGGGCCCTGTGACGCCGTGCGTGTCTTGAGCCTCCAGGTGGTGCAGCAGGTGGTGTGGATGTGCGCTGCCTGGGTGCCAATTGCGGGGGGGGGGTGTTACCATCTCCTGCAAGGGCGCAACTTGGTGCCTGTGCCTCTGAGGTATTGTGGCTGTACTAGCTGCAGGCTGTTTTGCTGGTGCCGTTGCTTGTGGCGCTGTTGCTGGTGCCTTGGCTAGTGGCGCAGGTGCTGGTGCCTTAGCTTGTGGCACTGGTGCTGGTGCCGTTGATTGTGGCGCTGGTGGAGGTGGTGCTGGTGGGGTGGCAGGTGTTGGCGATGCGTGCTCATCCTGCGCTGTCTCCTGGTCTGACAATACGGGTGTCTCCGAAATGATCAGCTGGTCGCTGTCGTCAGAGTCCCCAGGTGATGCATCTGTGTGTGAAACAGTGCATGGTTAGTGGGATGATTACACCTACATAGTGTTGTACCCATTAATGTCCCTCTGTGGTCCAACAAATGAACAGTCTCCATCCAACTGATGTGGTGTATGCTCATTGGATTTACGTCTGTACATGCACACTGGGCTGACTAGACTACAACTCCCAAGATGCACTAGTGTCATGTGTGGAGCTGTCTGTGCCAGAGCTGCAGACACAGTGAGATTGGGCTGGGGGCATGGGTATGGATTTACGCTATGCTGGGTGTGGCACAGGCATGCATCTTACCTTGGGCACTTGTGGCTGCGCCGGACATGTCCATCTGGGTCACCCCCACGACGGCTTCCCGCTCTATCGTCCCTTCCACAAGGTCCTCCAGGGCTGTGTTGGATGGTGCAGTAGATGTGCCGCCTCCAGTCCTGCTAGCCTCCCGGAGCCTCTCAGCAATCCTCTCTTTGGCGCGCTTCCGCAGGTCATACCACCGTTTTTTAAGGTCGTCGATGCTGCGGGTAGTGACGCCAACCGCATTGACCCTCTCACGGATGCGCAGCCAGATGCGCCGCTTCTCTGTCTCAGGCACCTTGAGGGACAGCTTGCCAAAGAGGCGGTCGTGTTTGCTGGACACTCCCTCGATGAGGTACTCCAGCTCCCTGTCCGAAAACTTCTTCTTGCGCTTGCGTGCAGATTCTGCGCTGGATGGCACTTCCTGCGCCATGATGGATGTCTGATGTGATTTGCAGAATCGGTGTGGCCTCACTCTGCACAGGCAGTCTTTCTTCCCAGCTCCTGTCTGCTCCTCTATCGAGGCTATGTGGGTGGGGCAGCAGTATTTCCTGGTTGGTGATGTCATCTGCACGTTCCCGGAGCGACGCGGCAATTTGCGATTTCGCTATTACCGATTCGGTAATAGCTAACTCGGTATTACCGAACTCGCTATTAGCTAATTCGGTATTACCGAACTCGCTATTTGCTAGTGAGGCCGTTTGCGTGCCCCGCTATTAAGGAATCGGTAAATTTAGCGATTTTTAAGGAATCGCTAAATTTTACCGAATCTGTTGATGCATGCCAATTACCGATTCCTTAATGGCGATTCCTTATTTTTCGCTATTAAGGAATCGGTATTCGTTTGGTTGATGCATATGCCCCTAAGTACTTAATTAAAAGTCTAGAGGTCTTTGCCCGCCAGACTCATGGTGGCGCAGTGGTGGCAGCCCTGCACCCGCCGTATTGCGATACGGCCATTTGGTCTGCCACCGTTGCGCCGACTGTGCCAGGAAATCAGCATTCCCTGGTGGTGGCGTAGTGGACAGGGGTATCCAGTAGGCAAGGGAGGACCACTGTGGTCCACTGAGAATATTTTGAGTTACCCCACTGCCAGTCTTTTCATGGTGGTGAGCCCACCATGAAAAGGCTGGCGGTGGTGAAACAAAGGGCCCCCATGCCCCCATCGCCATGGAGACGCATTCAGGGGGACAGAACATGTGTCCCCCTACTTACATGCACCCTAAGTTCCAGCACTGTATGGAGTAAACAGTCCATTCTGTGCTGGAATTGCTTTTGTGTTCCCGTTGCAGTGCTAATTTTCAGGGCACCAAACAGGTACCACCATGGGAACTGCGAAAGAAAAGCCCGCCAGACATGAGTTGAACTCGTAATCTGGCAGGCAGACCAATCACAGCTTGGCAGCGCTGTGCTGACGCAAATTCAGTGCAGCACAGTCAAAGATGTAATCAGGCCTTTAGACAAACTGACTGTCAAATAAGACATAAGCAACAGTGCACAGCCATTACGTTCCACTTTGCGCAAGAATATGTGGTGTGTGGCTCAGGCTTGGTCTGCAGTTACTTTAGCTGTATGCTTTTGGTGAGGGGACTGACATTTCTGCTGCCTCTGCTTTTCATGCTTTTTGCAAAAGCAGGTTACATAGGAGTCCTGTACCCGATATGTGATGAAGGCATGCATGGCTGCTTCTCATTCTGTATCTGTTTTGTGATGAAGGCATGCATGACTGCTTCTCGTCCTGTATTTGTTTGTGATGAAGGCATGCACGGCTGCTTCTCATCCTGTATTTGTTTGTGATGAAGGCATGCATGGCTGCTTCTCATCCTGTATCTGTTTTGTGATGAAGGCATGCATGGCTGCTTCTCATTCTGTATTTGTGATGAAGGCATGCACGGCTGCTTCTCGTCCAGTATTTGTTTGTGATGAAGGCATGCACGGCTGCTTCTCATCCTGTATCTGTTTTGTGATGAAGGCATGCATGGCTGCTTCTCGTCCTGTATTTGTTTGTGATGAAGGCATGCACGGCTGCTTCTCGTCCAGTATTTGTGTGTGATGAAGGCATGCATGGCTGCTTCTCATCCTGTATCTGTTTTGTGATGAAGGCATGCATGGCTGCTTCTCGTCCTGTATTTTTTTGTGATGAAGGCATGCACGGCTGCTTCTCGTCCAGTATTTGTTTATGACGAAGACATGCATGGCTGCTTCTCATCCTGTATCTGTTTTGTGATGAAGGCATGCATGGCTGCTTCTCATCCTGTATCTGTTTTGTGAGGAAGGCATACATTGCTGCTCCTCATCCTGTATCTGTTTGGTGATGAAGGCATGCACGGCTGCTCCTTGTCCTGTGTCTGTTTTGTGATGAAGGCATGCATGGCTGTTCCTCTTCCTGTATCTGTTTTGTGATGAAGGCATGTATGGCTGCTTTGCATCCTGTATCTGTTTTGTGATGAAGACATGCATGGCTGCTTCTCATCCTGTATCTGTTTTGTGATGAAGGCACGCACAACTGCTCCTTGTCCTCTATCTGTTTTGTGATGAAGGCATGCATGGCTGCTTTGCATCCTGTATCTGTTTTGTGATGAAGGCATGCATGGCTGCTTCTCATCCTGTATCTGTTTTGTGATGAAGGCATGCATGGCTGCTTCTCATCCTGTATCTGTTTTGTGATGAAGACATGCACGGCTGCTTCTCATCCGGTATCTGTTTTGTGATGAAGACATGCACAGCTGCTTCTCATCCGGTATCTGGTTTGTGATGAAGACATGCACGGCTGCTTCTCATTCGGTATCTGTTTTCTGATGAAGGCATGCATGGCTGCTTCTCATCCTGTATCTGTTTTCTGATGAAGGCACGTACAGCTGCTCCTCGTCCTAAATCTGTTTTGTGATGAAGGCACGCATGGCTACTCCTCATCCTGTATCTGTATTGTGATGAAGGTATGCGAGGCTGCTTTGCATCCTGTATCTGTTTTCTGATGAAGGCATGCAGGCATGCATGGCTGCTTCTCATCCTGTATCTGTTTTATGGTGAAGGCATGCATGGCTGCTTCTCATCCTGTATCTGTTTTGTGATGAAGGCTCACACAGCTGCTCCTCGTCCTGTATATGTTTTGTGATGAAGGGACACACGGCTGCTCCTCGTCCTGTATCTGTTTTGTGATGAAGGCATGCAGGCATGCACGGCTGCTTCTCATCCTGTATCTGTTTTGTGATGAAGGCATGCACGGCTGCATCTTGTCCAGTTTTTTGTTGTTGTGATGAAGGCGTGCACGGCTGAGTACCATCATGTATCTTTTTGTGATGAAGGAATACACAGCTACTTCTCATCCTGTATCTGTTTTCTGATGAACGCATGCACGGCTGCTCCTTGTTCAGTATCTGTTTTGTTATGAAGGCATGCACGGCTGCTTCTCTTCCTGTATATGTATTGTGATGAAGGCATGCACAGCTGCTTCTCATCCTGTATCTGTTTTGTAGTGAAGGCATGCACATCGGCTTCTCATCCTGTATCTGTTTTGTGATGAAGGCACGAACTGCTGCTTCTCATCCTGTATCTGTTTTGTGAGGAAGGCATGCACGGCTTCTTCTCATTCTGTATCTGTTTTGTGAGGAATGCATGCACGGCTGCTTCTCATCCTCTATCTGTTTTGTGATGATGGCACGCACAGCTGCTTCTCATCCTGTATCTGTTTTGTTATGAAGGCATGCACGGCTGAGTCTCATCCTGTATCTGTTTTGTGATGAAGGCAAGCGTGGCTGCTTCTCATCCTGTATCTGTTTTGTGATGAAGGCAAGCATGGCTACTTCTCATCCTGTATCTGTTTTGTGATGAAGGCAAGCATGGCTGCTTCTCATCCTGTATTTGTTTTGTGATGAAGGCATGTACAGCTGCTTCTCATCCTGTGTCTGTTTTGTGATGTAGGCATGCACAGCTGCTTCTCGTCCTGTATCTGTTTTGTGGTGATGGCGCACACAGCTGCTTCTCATCCTGTATCTGTTTTGTGATGAAGACATGCATGGCTGTTTCTCATCCTGTATCTGTTTTCTGATGAAGGCATGCATGGCTGCTTCTCATCCTGTATCTGTTTTCTGATGAAGTCATGCATGGCTGCTTCTCATCCTGTATCTGTTTTGAGATGAAGGCACGCATAGCTGCTCCTTGTACTGTATCTGTTTTGTGATGAAGGCACGTACGGCTGCTTCTCATCCTGCATCTGTTTTGTGATGAAGGAATGCGCAGCTGCTTCTCAACCTGCATCTGTTTGGTGATGACGGCATGCATGGCTGCTTCTTATCCTGTATCTGTTTTGTGATGAAGGCACGCACAGCTGCTCCTCGTCCTGTATTTGTTTTGTGATGATGGCATGCATGGTTGCTTCTCATCCTGTATCATATTTGGGAAGGTTTAAATTTGTTGTAATATTTTCCAGTGGAATTTCCACCCACAAAGAAATAATACTTCAGGGAGGGGTGATACTTACCATGGGTTCTACTGTGGCTAACAGTTCATTCATATAATCACAAGGAGGGGAGGGAGGGAGAAGCAATGGTCCATTCAGCTTCCATATAATGTCCAAAGTTCAAAAGGGAATGGACCACTTGTACCTGTGTGACCAGGGTCATGGGTTGTTGGTACCTTTCATAAAAACCCTCATACATGTACTCAGGTGGTATATCTTAGTTCTCCGCCTATTCGTAACGTGGCAGCATCATCATAGGGTTGTTTTTGGTATGCTGACCTCTACCAGGAGGTAGACCCACTGGTACTACAGTAGTGTCCAGAAACCAACACATTTTGCAAAAGTGAAGTGCTCAAGTGGAGTGGGATTAAAATTTTCTACATCCTCATTTTTGTGAAATCATTTATGGAGATGTGAAAAGGTTAAAACAACGGTGTGTAGATTGCGTTACTAACCTTACGCACTAGTTTAGTCCATATGTGCGGTCGACATGTTTCAGCCCCATTCCGCCCAGCCAGGTCTGGGGCCTTTCTTCAGGATCTATAGAAGTGAACTGTCGCTATTTGTGCAACAGTGTGAAGTGGGTCGCTGACTTACCACTTAATGATCAGGTAAATAGTACCTGAAGGATCCCTATTGCGGGCCTCTGCGGGGGACCGGCGAGACTCTCCCAGCTTACTGCAACTTCAGGAGTGCTTGCTTGTGCTCGCTCTGAAATCAGTTGCACAAATAGTGACAGCACATGGCTGGGTGGAATGGGGCTGAACCATGTCGACCTCACATATGGACTAAACTAGTGCGTAATATTAGTAATGCAATCTACACATGCACACCTTTGTTTTAACAGGGTGATGCACAATTGCCCATTGATGTCCCTGACAGTTGTAGGTAGTATTCATCCTTCCAGCTGAAGTAGCTGTGGAAAAGTGAAAAGTGTGATAGTTCCAACCAGAAAACTTTCAAATCCTCATCCATTTCGTGATTAACTAGGAACGATTCAACTGCGTTTAATCCCTGTTTGTGTGGGATAGATGTATACAAAGAACATACATCAATTGTGCATAAGGGGAATGCACTGTCTTCATCAAATTCAATAGTGTTAATTTTGTTGAGAAAATCGGTAGTATCTCTTATGTATGTCAACATTTTTTGTACAATAGGTTGTAGATGACGATCGAGATATCTACCTGTGGATTGAAAGACTTAGGGGCTCATTATGATGTCGAGCGGAAAGCCTCCGCCCGACACTGTCTCGAAATCGGGACCGACGACTTGCGGTCGGCGGTTCCAACAAACTGATTACGATGCGACCGAACACTGTTTGGTCGGATTCCCATTGTTTCCTATGGGAGTCCATCTTATGCCAGAGAACCAGCCATAACACAGGCTCCTATGGAGAAATGGGTTGCTTGCAGGAAACCTTGCACCCTGTGGCAAGCACCCCGTGGTGCCATAATCCCATGGGTGGAAACGCTGTACATAGGGGTGTAAGATGTGGATGCGACCCACACGAATACTCCAAGTCACTCCGAACAGATTCGGAATAACCGACCGGTTTACGTTCTGACCGTGGACATCTTAATCGGGCGGTCAGAATGTAAACCGACCGAGTCAGTCGGAAGGGCTCCGACGCGGTTGAGGAGATTCTGACTGTAGGGAGGAGGCTTCCAGCCCAACATCGTAATCTGCCCTGGAGTGTTTATTGTAAAGCAAGAGTTAACCTTCTATTTTAGGAGGTTTGCAGCAATTTCAAGATATTTTTACAGTTTCTGATTACTCAAAAGTGTGTAATTTCTGATATTTATCCCTTTCCATTCACCTCATTACTTGGATTTACCTGCGAGAAAATGTCACTCTAAGTGTCACACATTCAACTGTGTGTCACTCATAAGTGCTCTGAAGCCATGGACATGTCACACATAAGCAATCTATAAACTTGGCAGCTTTGGAACAGATGGATGAAAAGTGAAAGAAAGAGAGGTGAGAAGAAGTGAGCGAAGGTGCTAAATGAGAGAAAAGATGAAGGAAGATCAGAGAGACAGAGAAGAGAGAGGATAGAAGAAGATAAACAGAATGGATGGATGGAAAGAGAGAGAGAAGGAAGAAGTGATTAGTGCTAGTTTGAACAATTTTGCTTGGTTGTCTTTTTGTTCCCAGTGTGGCCCTGGTCAGGTCACTCAGAGTTTCAAAATGCACAAATGCAAAACAAGCGAAACAATCCGGACTCTTCACTGATGTAAATATGATCCTTTAATGGATACTTGGACCACATATGGCATAAGATGATGGAATAGTGCAGCCAGAGTGCAGCCAAAGTGTTTCGCCTTGAATAGGGCTTACTCGGGGCAGTAGTCGAAATCCTCCAATCTAAAAATGGTCACAAATGTACCCGGATCATTGTATAATACACTTCAAATTAGTGCGATATCGTTCCACAACTGTAATTAGTCCCAAGGACAACCTTCTATTTGTCTCCAACTTTTCTTAAAAGTCCGCAATTACTCAACAAACAATGTGGTTTATTCCCAATATGCGTAGTCAAATCCAAGTTCTGATTTCATGTGCTCACTATGGGCCTCATGTAGGTAGCCAAATACCGGTCGGTAACGGCCGATTTTCGGTAAATATGCCGTTACCGACCGGTATTCAGACAAGTGAGATGTAGGAGTCCAAAAACCACTTTTCGGTAAATATGAGGCGGTAAATACCGAATCAGATTTACCGAATTCCAAAATACCGATTCATATTTACCGAAGACATAATTAACGAATCGGTAAACATGAAGTGGTAAATATGAAGTGGTAAAATTTAAAATGACATGTAGGAGCACTCGGTAATTAAGAAATCCAGGAAAATCGGTAAATAAGAGTCGGTAATTAACACGGATTGAAAGCAGGTGGTAACCATCAACAATGCATATTAGCAAACCCAAAATGCAACAGCGTGGACAACATGGCCGCTATGTACGTCATTGCAAGGCGCCTACGTCTACAGGCAGCAGGACTGAGGGTGTGGCGACGGGAGGAACAAATCTACAGACAGCGCATCACACTATTCCAGCTGACTGATGCAGAGATACATGAGAGGTACAGGCTACACCCCGAAACCATCATGGACTTAATCAGGGACCTACACCCACTCCTGGACCAGCCAATAAAAAGGGCGCACGCCATACCCCCACATGTGCAGGTGCTCTGCAGCCTACATCTGTTGGCATCCGGCAGTTATCAGGTGGTGATAGCTGCGGTGGGTGGGGTATCCCAGAGTTGCCTGTCACGTTTCTTCAGGAAGTTCCTGGATGCCATGATGCAGAGAATGCACCACTACATAAGCTTCCCAAACACACAGGCTGCACTGCAGAAAACAAAAACTGACTTTTATCACATGGCACAGTTCCCCCATGTCCTCGGCTGTATTGATGGTACACACATCCCAATCTGTCCACCAGCTGATACAGAGCACATCTACAGGAACAGGAAGTCCACCCACTCCATCAATGTGCAGGTGATCTGTGATGCAGGGAACATCATCACAGATATTGTAGCAAAGTTTCCTGGGAGCACCCACGACTCTTACATCTTCCAGAATAGTGGGATCTACACACGACTGAGTGCCGGAGAATTCAGAGAGGGATACCTGCTAGGTGAGTAACAGTGACGCCCCTTGAAACCTGCAAATCATAGTGTATAGAGGCATGTTACTGATGGTTCCCTTTTACTCATCCAGGGGACAGTGCATATGCATGCCGGTCATTCATCCTCACTCCCTACCTACACCCAGCAACCCAGAGTGAGAGACGATACAACGTGGCACACAAAACAACATGCAATGTGGTGGAGCGCACGTTCGGACTACTGAAGAGCAGGTTCCGCTGCCTGCACAAGAGCGGAGGCGCACGCCAGTACAAACCCATCACCTGCTGCAAGATTATTGCCACTTGTGCAATGCTGCACAACCTTGCCACGAAAAAAGGTACAGGTGTGGAACTAACATATTTTGAGGACAACGAGGATGAGTCAGGCCAGCCAGAGGGCAACGCAGCCAGAGTGCCAACTGCAACAGATGGGAGAGAGAGACGGGCAGAGATCAATGCAACTATTTCTGAGTAAGTAAGGGGACACAGCGAGTTGTGAGAAGTCATGACGTAGTTTTAATGTGGCACCACGCCATGAACACAATAACAGGCCAATCTGGCAAAATGCCATCTATACAATGAGTATGTCCAGGGTTACGTCACCCAATGGCAAGTGGATAAGCAGGGCAACATCAATGTTTGCGCATACGCGCTGCAGTGGTGGATTGCACGGCCTGTGCATCCTCACTAGTGCCAACCCCTAGGCGCCTGCTGCTCCTGCGTGCTTCTGGGACGGGGGGTGTGATGCTGGTGTCGATGCTCTCCGCAGCATCCCCTGCAGCAGTTGTCGACGCCTGACTAGTCAATAGCACCCCTAGTGCACTTGTCACCTGCACCATCCCCCGAAACAGATCGCTGCAGCACTGTGTTAGGCCCTCCTGCATCGTCACAGAGCGCCGGCACAGTAGAGAAGTCGCCGTTGCCAGACGGTTGAGTGCCCTGTTGGTAGTGTCCCTTCTCTGGCGTTCCCGGCGCCGTGCTTCGATGTCAGCATCTAATTTGCTGCACAACTGCTGGATTGACTGGGACATGTCCCGAATGCCCGCAGCCATGCCGCTAATGTTAGTGTCCATGTTGACTAATGTTGTCTTCATCACCCGCATGTGCCTCTGGACTGACATGACTGCCTTTGATTGCAGGCGCTGTTGCTTCAACATTTGGCCCTCGAGCCCCAAGAAGACACCATGGCCGTCAGTGGGTGCTGGTGGACTCTGGACACGCGACCTGCGGCGCCCTCTTGCTTCCGTCTGTGCTGCCTGTGAGGTGTGGGGTACAGTGGCATGGCTCCCTTCCTGGGGCCCGGTGCGGTCTTCTGGGCCCATGCTGTCGTCTGACGAGGTGTCTAAGGCTCGTAGCCTGGCTGCTGGACGCCTCCTCATTCTCACACCTGCAAGCGGAGATGTGGCCGGTGATTCGAACATGAGTGGCGATGCTGGCTCTGGTGGTGGTGATGCTGGCTCTCGGTGAGGTGATGCTGGCTCTGTGTGCGGCGAGGCTGGCTGTGTTGGTGGTGCGGCTGCCAGTGGGCCTGCTCCCTGGTCTGAACTTGTGCTGGCTGGAGGTGATTTATGTGGCCGGTGTGCCGTCTCTCCTGCAGCATGCCCTGTCCTGCATGATGTCACATCTGTGGACAGAAATACAACATTGGCTCAGTGTCCCCGAAGGGCTGCATTGCAAGCGTCAATATCAATCATTTCACATTCCAATATGTCCCCTGTCTCCTTGTGCCTCGAGTGCGTGACATGCCTTGTTGCCCTGTAACATTTACGTCATGGTTAGTGTTGCCCTGACTACATCTCCCGGAATGCATTGCCTGTCTGCACTGACACGTGTGGACTGCAGTGTGATTATCGTTTCACAATTGGGGGATGTGGGATAGGGGTAGGGGGGGCTACATTGCTGTGCTTTCGTCTTACCTTGGTGTGTTGCGGCTCTGGCAGAACTGTCGGCGTCCCCAAGACCCACGACGCTCTCTTGCTCGATTGTGGCCGCCACCAGCTCCTCCAGTTCGGTGAGGGCAGGTGCCCTGTTGGTTCCACCTCCGGTCTGGCTGGCCTCCTTCTGGATGTCGCCCATCTTTCTCTTGGTTACGATCCTGAGGTCATACCATCGCTTTTTGAGGACCTCAATGTCCCTGTGGGTCACTCCCACGGCATTGACCTGCGCCTGGATGGCCAGCCATATGTTGCGCTTTTCCACCTCAGGCACTTGCAGGGATTGCCTTCCAAACAGCTTCTGGTGCTGCTTCACCACCTCCTCCACCAGCACCTGGAGTTCCTTGGGGCTAAATTTCAGCTTCCTCCTCCTTTCCCCTCCGTCTTTCTGTGTTCTCTGGCTGGACATGCTGTTCGTTTACCCGCTCGCACATGCAACGGCTCCCTGCCTCTCCTCTGCACTCCAAGCCTCTCCAGGGTCGGCTAATTATGTACACCTGCCTGGGTGTGGCCACTTCGGATAATTATGTACACCTGCCTGGGTGTGGGCACTTCCTGGTTGGGTGGGCTGTCGTTGCACTGGATTAGCTGTTTCGTCAAGTCATGTGATTGTATTTACCGAATCCGTACATACCGATTCGGTATTTTCCGATTCGGTAAATTCCACCTCGGTATTTTCCGATTCGGTGAATACCACCTCGGTATTTTCCGATTCGGTAAATACCACCTCGGTATTTACCGATTCGGTGAATTCCGATTCGTAATTACCGAATGTTACCGAATCGGTAACTGTTACCGAATTTTTACCTACATATAACTTACCGATTCTAATTTACCGATTCGGTACGGCTCGGTATTTAAGAACCGGTAAAATTTATTTACCTACATGAGGCCCTTTGATAGGTGACACACCTATAATTGATCTTTGTCTGAAATCGTTACTCCATTCAAAATCACTGTGCGGAAATCGCTGTTTTTGAGCCTGACAGCGGGTCGAAAGACACGGCGCCGCACAGTGATTTTGAATGGAGTAACAATGAGAAGCCCACAAGAACCTACAGTTGACATATATACAGAGACCTCTATAAAGGATAACTATTGTATTGCCAGAAGGTCTAGTAAGGCAAACAAAATCTAAACCCACCGCCTGGCTTAAATTGATGTCTAACGTGAGACCTGCATGGTGCCTCACTGGCTGACAGACGTGTAATGGCTACAGATTTACAATTCCTTTGCACTGTCACTAAGTAGATGCAAAGAATTGCAAAGTGATGTTCTCTTTGGCATCACTTTGCATCAATGAAGTGTTCTTGGGGCGGTACTTGGGAGAATTATTGCATATACTCATAAGGCATGACCCAAAGTGAGATCTTCTACAGCAGTCTGATTGAGATTTGCATCAAAATCTAGGGCCTCCTTGACGCGGGTGTCATTAAGAGGACATGTGTTCATTCCTCTACAAAGGCTACTCATTACAGTGCACACCACTCATCCAGTGCATGGAATCCTTTTAAGTTTGCCTAGGGACAGCAATTTGTAGTGGAAGGGTCTGCTGTTGATTTGTTAGAATGGACAAAGATCTCATGTGGATAGCCTAACTTGAACCATGTTCTCTAGGCCTGAAGAAGGGCACTACCACTCTTAAGTACTGTTGAAACATGGGTTGTATGGGAACTAATGGACTGATCCATATCCTCATGGGTTGGTGATTATCCTGTGGAGGGCACACAGAAGTCATCAAAAGTGATCCGGTGGAGCATGGCTGCCAGTACAGGTTACCAACAAGGGGATCAGCGTGGTGAACAAGTGTGGGTAGAAACCACCAATTGGGGCGCACTTGTTGACCGAGGTCCTCTATGTGCCATTATTTGCTATCTTTTAAATCTTTAATTGTTTTACATGTGCTTGTTCTGTAAAGCATCATCTGATGTACATGTTTATGGCGGGTGGTTCTGTACATGATCTATGGTCTGGTTTTATGAAGGAAGCTCTGTCCAAGCCGTTCACATCATCAACGGCAGTGGCTATGACGTAGAGGGGGGTACAGGGATAAACCCATCATCACAGCACGTTGCAGTGGCACTCTCTGGCAAGACGTTATTGGAATTAGTAAACTTGAAGGCGTGCTTTGGGATGTCCCCTAATAATGCTTGTGATTTTCAGACACAATGTGTGCTGCTTGGACGATCAATGTATGTGCTCAGAGGTTGAAGATTGATTTGAAAGTGAAGTATCAGTTTGAAACAAAGGAAAATACTTATAAAGCGCTATACAGTACTGTGTACGGCAAGTAGTTTCTAAGCACTGGCGTGACCCCTGGGAATGGTCTGGTCAGGTCAGAGAGCTGCCATGCCTGACTTTGTGGTGCCCAGCACATCAGAGATCTCTAGCCCTTGGTCCTGCCTGTGGTTGCCTGGATTCCACTCTTTTGTTTTGGGGAGGGGGACTGATAGCCCCCTTGCCTGAATCAATCAATCATTATTTGTAAAGCACTGCTAATCACTGCAATGGTATCCAGGCTCTGGGCACAGCCTAAAACCAGATCTTGAGCCTCTTCATGAAATACACCAGTGATTGTGATGTCTGGAGGGGAAAGGCATTCCAGGACTTAGCAGTGAAGTAGAAGAAGGAACAGCCTCTAAGATGGCTTTGGTGGATGTGTGGTGTCTGTGTGAGGGTGAGGGAGGTGGAGAAAAGGTCTCTGGATGGTTGGTGGCAGTTTAGGTGGTAGGTCATGTATGCTGGTCCTTGGCCACTGCGGTGGCTCCTGCATATGTGTGGGGTCTGTGTGAGGGCGAGGGAGGTGGAGCGAAGGTCTCTGGATTGTTGGTGAAAGTTCAGGCAGTGGGTCATGTATGCTGGTCCTTGGCAACTGATGTGGCTTCAGTGTATGTGTGGTGTCTGTGTGTGGGTGAGGGAGGTGGAGGTGGAGCGAAGGTCTCTGGATCGTTGATGGAAGTGCAGGCGGTGGCTCATGTATGCTGGTCCTTGGCCACCGCGGTGGCTTCAGCGTATGTGTGGGGTCTGTGTGAGGGCGAGGGAGGTGGAGCGAAGGTCTCTGGATTGTTGGTGAAAGTTCAGGCAGTGGGTCATGTATGCTGGTCCTTGGCAACTGCTGTGGCTTCAGTGTATGTGTGGTGTCTGTGTGAGGGTGAGGGAGGTGGTGGTGGAGCGAAGGTCTCTGGATCGTTGATGGAAGTGCAGGCGGTGGCTCATGTATGCTGGTCCTTGGCCACCGCGGTGGCTTCAGCGTATGTGTGGGGTCTGTGTGAGGGCGAGGGAGGTGGAGCGAAAGTCTCTGGATTGTTGGTGAAAGTTCAGGCAGTGGGTCATGTATGCTGGTCCTTGGCAACTGCTGTGGCTTCAGTGTATGTGTGGTGTCTGTGTGAGGGTGAGGGAGGTGGTGGTGGAGCGAAGGTCTCTGGATCGTTGATGGAAGTGCAGGCGGTGGCTCATGTATGCTGGTCCTTGGCCACCGCGGTGGCTTCAGCGTATGTGTGGTGTCTGTGTGAGGGTGAGGGAGGTGGAGCGAAGGTCTCTGGATGCTTGGTGGCAGTTCAGGCGGTGGGTCATGTATAGTGCTCATTGGCCACTGCGGTGGCTTCAGCGTATGTGTGGTGTGTGTGTGAGGGTGAGGGTGGTGGAGCGAAGGTCTCTGGATGGTTGGTGGAAGTGCAGGCGGTGGCTCATGTATGCTGGTCCTTGGCCAGCGCGGTGGCTTCAGCGTATGTGTGCTGTCTGTGTGAGGGTGAGGGAGGTGGATCGAAGTTCTCTGGATGGTTGGTGGAAGTGCAGGCGGTGGCTCCTGTATGCTGTTCCTTGGCCACCGCGGTGGCTTCAGTGTATGTGTGGTGTCTGTGTGAGGTTGAGGGAGGTGGATCGAAGTTCTCTGGATGGTTGGTGGAAGTGCAGGCGGTGGCTCCTGTATGCTGGTCCTTGGTCGTGGAGGACCTTGAAGGCAAGCATCAATATCTTGAACTGACATCTTTTCTGGACAGGGAGCCAGTGGAGGTTGTTCATCTTCATCTGTTTTCATTTCACAGTACATTCGTTGAGATGCTACACGTGCATTCAGAAGCCCAGCAATGACGACTGTCAAGACACTGGTAATTGCCCTACAGGATACAACTTCTGTGATACCTTCATCGAAAAGGATAATCAAGGTAAGTGTTGGGAAGGGGCCCACAAAGCTTTTCAGGTCTGAGTAATTCATCTTTAACAGCTTGAGATAGTGCCATATAAGAAATGTCTCATAGTTCTCTAAGAATAGAGGAGGGCACTGGGACCCTGCACTGTAGAATTCTACCAGGTCAGCCTCAGAAATGGAACAAACGTGCAAGTGAGGGTGCCAGAAAAGGGGAATGCACATCTTCCTCTTGTTGAATGCCTATTGGCAGTAGGAGAAGGCTAGAGAAATAACCTGGCAATCACTGAAAGCACACCCATTGCTTTTACATTGATGAGTGCATGATGGGTACTCACAGCCAAGAACGTCTTCCAAGCAGGTGCCAGGAAGAACCATTCCTCATTCGCTTCGTTGCATGAAGAACTTTAAACACAATGGACCTACAGCTGATGTAATGTGGAACGCTAGGTAGAATAAACATAGGAACTTCTTACAAGGACACAAAGTACAATGCATCCCCTCCCATCACAATCAAACACTGAAAGATGACCCAGTCACATCGACACTGTTAGTTTCTTCATCCTCTTCAAATCCTATCCAACATTAGTCGGAACTGTCCACTACTTCTTGGCTGGCACACGCATGATATTTCCACTACCTCTTGTCTGGCAGGCTCATGATCTTTTCACTACCTCTTGTCTGGCAGGCTCATGATCTTTCCACTATCTCTAGTCTGGCACGAGCATGATCTTTCCACCACCTCTTGTCTGGCAGACTCATGATCTTTCCATTACCTCTTGTCTGGCAGGCTCTTGATCTTTCCACTACCTCTTGTCTGGCAGGCTCATGATCTTTCCATTATCTCTAGTCCTGCATGCGCATGATCTTTCCACCACCTCTTGTCTGGCAGGCTCATGATCTTTCCAGTATCTCTAGTCTGGCATGCACATGATCTTTCCACTACTTCTTGTCTGACAGGCTCATGATCTTTCCATTACCTCTTGTCTGGCAGGCTCATGATCTTTCCACTATCTCTAGTCTGGCACGCGCATGCTCTATCCACTACCAATTGTCTGGCAAGCGCATAATCTTTCCACTACCTCTTGTCTGGCATGCGCATGATCTTTCCACTACCTCTTGTGCGGCACGCTCATGATCTTTTCACTACCTCTTGTCTGACAGGCTCATGATCTTTCCACTATCTCTAGTCTGGCACGCGCATGATCTTTCCACTACCTCTTGTCTGGCACACGCATGATCTTTCCACTACCTCTTGTTTGGCACATGCATGATCTTTCCACTACCTCTTGTCTGGCACGTACATGATGTTTCCACTATCTCTTGTCTGGAACACGCATGATCTTTCCAATACCTCTTGTCTGGCACGCTCATGATGTTTCCACTACCTCTTGTCTGGAACACGCATGATCTTTCCACTACCTCTTGTCTGGTACGCTCATGATCTTTCCATTACCTCTTGTCTGGCACGCTCATGATCTTTCCACTTCCTCTTGTCTGGCAGGCTCATTATCTTTCCACTACCTCTAGTCTGGCATGTGCATGATCTTTCAACTTCCTCTTGTCTAGCAGGCTTATGATCTTTCCACTATCTCTAGTCTTACACGTGCATGATCTTTCCACTAGCTCTAGTCAGGCACGCTCATGATCTTTCCACTACCTTTTGTCTGGCAGGCTCACGATCTTTCCACTACCTCTAGTCTGGCACACACACAATATTTCCACTACCTCTTGTTTGGCAGGCTCATGATCTTTCCACTACCTCTAGTCTGGCAGGCTCATGATCTTTCCATTACCTCTCGTCTGGCAGGCTCATGATCTTTCCACTACCTCTTGTTTGGCACGCTCACGATCTTTCCACTATCTCTTGTCTGGCATGAGCATGATCTTTCCACTACCTCTTGTCTGGCACATGCATGATCTTTCCACTACCTATTGTCTGGCGGGCTCATGACTTTTCCACTACCACTTGTCTGACACGCGCATGATCTTTCCACTATCTTTTGTCTGGCAGGCTCACGATCTTTCCACTACCTTTAGTCTGGCACACACACGATATTTCCACTACCTCTTGTCTGGCAGGCTCATGATCTTTCCACTACCTCTAGTCTGGCAGGCTCATGATATTTCCACTACCTCTCGTCTAGCAGGCTCATGATCTTTCCACTACCTGTTATTTGGCATGCTCATTATCTTTCCACTACCTCTTGTCTGGCATTCTCATGATTTTTCCACTACCACTTGTCTGGCACGCGTATGATCTTTCCACTTCCTTTTGTCTGGCATGAATATGATCGTTCCACTACCTCTTGTCTGGTACATGCATGATCTTTCCACTAAGTCTTGTCTGGCACACGCATGATCTTTCCTCTACCTCTTGTCTGGCAGGCTCATGATCTTTCCACTACCTCTTGTCTGGCAGGCTCATGATCTTTCTACTTCCTCTTGTTTGGCACACACATGATCTTTCCACTACCTCTTGTCTGACTTGCTCATGATCTTTCCACTACCTCTTGTCTGGCAGGTTTATGATCTTTCCATTAACTCTTGTCTGGCACGCTCATGATCTTTGCACTTCCTCTTGTCTGGCAGGCTCATGATCTTTCCACTACCTCTTGTCTGGCAGGCTCTTGATCTTTCCACTATCTCTAGTCTGGCACGCGCATGCTCTATCCACTACCTATTCTCTGGCAAGCGCATAATCTTTCCACTACCTCTTGTCTGGCATGCGCATGATCTTTCCACTACCTCTTGTCGGGCACGCTCATGATCTTTTCACTACCTCTTGTCTGACAGGCTCATGATCTTTCCACTATCTCTAGTCTGGCATGCGCATGATCTGTCCACTACCTCTTGTCTGGCACACGCATGATCTTTCCACTACCTCTTGTCTGGCATGCACATAATCTTTCCACTACCTCTTGTTTGGCACATGCATGATCTTTCCACTTCCTCTTGTCTGGCACGTACATGATGTTTCCACTATCTCTTGTCTGGAACACACATGATCTTTCCAATACCTCTTGTCTGGCAGGCTCATGATGTTTCCACTACCTCTTGTCTGGAACACGCATGATCTTTCCACTACCTCTTGTCTGGTACACTCATGATCTTTCCATTAACTCTTGTCTGGCACATGCATGATCTTTCCACTTCCTCTTGTCTGGCACGAACATGATGTTTCCACTATCTCTTGTCTGGAACACACATGATCTTTCCAATACCTCTTGTCTGGCAGGCTCATGATCTTTCCACTTCCTCTTGTCTGGCAGGCTCATTATCTTTCCACTACCTCTAGTCTGGCATATGCATGATCTTTCAACTTCCTCTTGTCTAGCAGGCTTATGATCTTTCCACTACCTCTAGTCTTACACGTGCATGATCTTTCCACTACCTCTAGTCAGGCACGCTCATGATATTTCCACTACCTTTTGTCTGGCAGGCTCACGATCTTTCCACTACCTCTAGTCTGGCACACACACAATATTTCCACTACCTCTTGTCTGGCAGGCTCATGATCTTTCCACTACCTCTAGTCTGGCAGGCTCATGATCTTTCCATTACCTCTCGTCTGGCAGGCTCATGATCTTTCCACTACCTCTTGTTTGGCACGCTCACGATCTTTCCACTATCTCTTGTCTGGCATGAGCATGATCTTTCCACTACCTCTTGTCTGGCACACGCATGATCTTTCCACTACCTATTGTCTGGCAGGCTCATGACTTTTCCACTACCACTTGTCTGGCACGCGCATGATCTTTCCACTACCTTTTGTCTGGCAGGCTCACGATCTTTCCACTACCTCTAGTCTGGCACACACACCATATTTCCCCTACCTCTCGTCTGGCAGGCTCATGATCTTTCCACTACCTCTCGTCTGGCAGGCTCATGATCTTTCCACTACCTGTTATTTGGCACGCTCATTATCTTTCCACTACCTCTTGTCTGGCACACTCATGATCTTTCCACTACCTATTGTCTGGCAGGCTCATGATTTTTCCACCACCACTTGTCTGGCACGCGTACGATCTTTCCACTTCCTTTTGTCTGGCATGAATATGATCTTTCCACTACCTCTTGTCTGGTACATGCATGATCTTTCCACTAAGTCTTGTCTGGCACACGCATGATCTTTCCTCTACCTCTTGTCTGGCAGGCTCATGATCTTTCCACTACCTCTTGTCTGGCAGGCTCATGATCTTTCCACTTCCTCTTGTCTGGCACACACACGATCTTTCCACTACCTCTTGTCTGACTTGCTCATGATCTTTCCGTTAGTTCTTGTCTGGCACGCTCATGATCTTTGCACTTCCTCTTGTCTGGCAGGCCTGTGATCTTTCCACTACCTCTTGTCTGACAGGCTCATGATCTTTCCACCACCTCTTGTCTGGCACGCTCATGATCTTTCCACTTTCTCCTGTCTGGCACACGCATGATTTTTCCACTACCTCTTGTCTGGCAGGCTCAGGATCTTACCACTACCTCTTGTCTGGCACACACATGATCTTTCCACTACCTCTTGTCTGACTTGCTCATGATCTTTCCACTACCTCTTGTCTGGCAGGCTTATGATCTTTCCATTAACTCTTGTCTGGCACGCTCATGATCTTTGCACTTCCTCTTGTCTGGCAGGCCTGTGATCTTTCCACTTCCTCTTGTCTGGCAGGCCTGTGATCTTTCCACTACCTCTTGTCTGACAGGCTAATAATCTTTCCACCACCTCTTGTCCGCCACGCTCATGATCTTTCCACTTTCTCCTGTCTGGCACACGCATAATCTTTCCACTAACTCTTGTCTGGCAGGCTCATGACCTTTCCACTACCTCTTGTCTGGCAGGCTCATGATCTTTTAAGTACCTCTTGTCTTGCAAGCTCATGATCTTTTCAGTACCTCTAGTCTAGCAGGCTCATGATCTTTTAAGTACCTCTTGTCTTGCAAGCTCATGATCTTTTAAGTACCTCTAGTCTAGCAGGCTCATGATCTTTTAAGTACCTCTTGTCTGGCAGTCTCATGATCTTTTAAGTGCCTCTTGTCTTGCACGCTCATGATCTTTTAAGTACCTCTTGTCTGGCAGTCTCATGATCTTTTAAGTGCCTCTTGTCTTGCACGCTCATGATCTTTCCACTTCCTCTTGTCTGGCAGGCTCATGACCTTTCCACTACCTCGTGTCTGGCAAGCTCATGATCTTTCCACTACCTCTTGTCTGGCAGGCTCATGATCTTTTAAGTACCTCTTGTCTGGCAGGATCATGATCTTTTAAGTACCTCTTGTCTTGCACGCTCTAGATCTTTTAAATAGCTCTTGTCTGGCAGGCTCATGACCTTTCCACTACCTCTTGTCTGGCACGCACATGATCTTGAAGGTTTTCTAAATATTTCCATCTGACAAATCTATAGCGTTCTTGCACACCCTTACAACTTACAGGACCTCAGAAAACCTTGGCAGTTTCTTCATTTGGCTTTTAGTCAAGTTTACTCTTACCCACTATCCTATGCTGAACAGAAAAACCTTATCTTCACAACTTCCTCCACACTGTTCGACACATTCAAGACGGAATCTTTGTACAGGAGAATCTTCAACCTCCTTTTTTTTTTTTATAAATTATTTTTATTGTACATAATTATACAATTAACAACAATCATTATTCCTTTTGGGAAAAAAAAATGAATAAATAAATAAATATAAAAGAAACCGTATATAAATGTAAGAAAAAGGAAAAGGCAGAAATTTACACAAAAAGCAGTGAAGATACATCAGGAAATAAATATCCACCATAAATGTATAAATCATGCACATTTTTTAAAGTTATTATATTACCCCGCCCACCCACCCTCTGAGGGGTTTGACTTTTTGTAAGCCTTTAGAGCGAGCCTGCCTACCCCTCTTTGCATAAATAGCTTTCTCAAAAGTATAATTTGCTATTAAACGAGAAAGCCATTGATGGAAGCTTGGGGGTGTTGGGTCCAACCACGCTGTAGCCAAGCTTAGACGCAAAATCGCCATACCAATAAATACCAGTTGCTCACCTGGCTTTCCCTGAATTTTTGGGTCGACCCCCAATCCCACCAGTGATGAGGTAAGAACATAGGGGCAGATTTACAAGCCCCTTGCGTGACTTTTCCGCTGCAGTTGCGTCACTTTTTTGACGCAACTGCGGCACAAACAATGCGGCCTTTTTACAACGTGACGCATCTAGGGAGATGCGTCACGTTGTAAAGCCCTGCGTCACATTATACCTGTGTCAGGTATAATGTATGCAGGGTGGGCGTTCCCACTCAGGAGGGCCTCATAAAAGTGACTCAGTGAAATCTACAAGATTTCACTGCGTCACTTTTAGAACACCACTGCGTCAAAACCTTACGCCTGCTTCAAGCAGGTGTAAGTAGTGATGCAGTGTAGTGGGAATAGGCCTCAACACGCATTGCTGGAGTTGCGTTCTGCTTGCGACACAACTCCAGCAATGCGTGACTTTTCCGCCAACAAATGCGTCAGAATTTCTGACGCATCTGTCAATACTTGCGCCATCGTGCGCCGTATTGTAAATACGGCGCATCTATGGTGGCGCAAGAGTTTCTAAGGGTGGCGCAGGGAAAGTGACGCATCTGTACAGATGCGTCACTTTCTTGTAAATCTGCCCCATAGTCCCCCCGTAGCACTTTCTTCAAGAAGTTTGAGATTTCCTGTTTTAAGCGACTTAATATGTTACATGAGCTAAACAAGTGATCCAGATCCGCTTGGTAGAATGAACAACGGGGAGATAGGGTTCCTCTTCCTAACCCCCATTTAGAGATTTTCTTTGGTGTATAATAGAGTGAGAAACAGGATTTATAAAATTGGGCCTGAAGCCGCGCTGGGATTAAAGTTTTCTGTGCTAACTCAACTGAGTGGAAAAATAGATTTTCTTGAATACCTATCTCTGCTTTCCATTTTGCGGCTCTGGCATCTATATCATCCGGCATTAGTGAATTAAAATAGCTATATACATCCCAATGGAGAGCAATCTATTTTTGTTCTGCCTTAATCTGTCTATCATGATATTATTAGCAAATCCAATTGAGCCTCCACCTTTTTTACTCAGAAAATCTCGAACCTGGAGGTATTTATAAAAGTCTCTCCAATCTAAACTATACATCTCCTTGAGATTATTGAAACTGATTATGTCAGCTAGAGAATAGAAATCACCAAGTTTGAATAGTCTGACCGTACACCATAATAGAGTCATTAAAAATTTCGGGTAAGATAGGGTTATTGTCTATTGGTGTATAGTAATTCAGTCGGCCCATCCCCAGCAATTTCCGAACTGACTTCAAAATTCTGTAACTGCCTATAAGTGTTTTAAAGCAAACCTTCTTGTAGTGGCTATCATTAAGAAATCGCCAAAGCCACCCCCAGGCGTCTTTGCCCATAATAAGTTCTATTGGTGTGGGTACTCAGTGGTCTTTCTGATATGAGGGTTATATTGGCCAATAAAGTAGTAGCCCAGTAATATAATCTAATAATTGGCAATGCTAGACCACCTCTATCTCTTGGTAACGATAAAAGTTTGCAAGCTCTTCTCGGTTTCTTATATCCCCAAATGAAACGAGAAACTAAGTTTTCAATCTTTTTCAAGCAGAGGACCGAAAATTCTAAAGGAATTGCTCTTAAGAAATACAAAATTTGGGGAAAAAAAGCATTTTAATCATGTTACAACGGCCAATAATCGATAAATGTAGATTGTGTATTCTCAATAAATCCGCTTTAATTTATTCAATTAAGGGGTCGATATTATTTTCAACGATCCTATTAACATTTGCCGAAACCTCAACCCCCAAGTATATGGCCTTTTCTACCAGTCTAGGTTCATTAGCCATAGTTATATTGCAACAAATAATTTGGGATTTTACTGCAATTAACCCTTTCGCTGCGGCGGGAATTCCGCCGCAGCGCTGGGGGGTGCGGGGGGGCAGCGCGGTGACGCTGTGCTCATGACGGAGCCGCTCCGTCATGAGCCACGGTTGAGCTGTGCTCATGACGGAACGGTTCCGTCATGACTCCGCCCATTTGCGTTGTCCCCCCGCACAGGCGGGGAAACAGCGCCGCGTAGGCGGAGCGGCCGCCAACGGCCGTGACATGACGGAACCGTTCCGTCATGAGCACACGGCCACCGTGGCTCATGACGGAGCGGCTCCGTCATGAGCGGGGAAGGGGTTAAGGGAATACCCTGAAAGATGCCCAAATCTTACTGCTTCTGTTTCTATCTCGACCATAGCTATTTCAGGGTCAGGGGTAGCAATCGCTATCTGCATAGGCTAAAGTTTTAGTGTTCCCACCTGGAGATTCGATAGGCCTAATCCTTTCATTTCATTCAAGTTGTTGTAAAAAAGGGTCTATATACAGAGCAAATAAAAGTGGAGAGCTTGGACAGCCCTGCCGAGTACCTCTAGTTATTTCAAAGAAATCTGTAAGAACTCCATTTACAGAGAGCCTTGCTTTAGGATTAAAATACAGCATTTTAAAGGCCTGTATAAGGTTTCTACTGACACCAGCCCTCGACAGAGCCACCCATAGAAAAGACCAGGAGACCCTGTCAAAGGCCTTCTCCGCATCCAGGAAAATAAGTGCTGTTGGTGCTCCAGTTATATTAGCAGCGTCAAGTAATGAAATAACTCTCCTAGTATGGTCAGTCGATCCACGTCCAGGTATAAAACCATGTTGTCGGGGTGAAACTATTTTATGAATAACAGCAGCTAAAAGACAAGCTAACATTTTTGAATAAACTTTACTATTGGCGTTTATTAAAGTGATGGGGCGATAAGAGCCAGGTTCTAATGGTAATTTATGTTTTTTTAAGAAAATTATAATTTTAGCCTGAGTCCAGGATTGTGCGGGATTCCCTCCCTCAAAAACCTGTGTGAACAAATGTAATATTATCTCTTTGAGCTGTGGGGCAAACTTTTTATAGAATTCTAAAGGTATATCATCCAGTCCAGTGGCTTTACCATTAGGTAAACTATTAATACATAGCAAAATATCCGTCCATTGGGGGAGTTCCTCAAGTTGTTCTTGATTTTCCTCTGAAAGTTGTCTCACAGAGCATTGATTAAGATATGATGAAATTTCTTTAGAGCTGTCATTGAAGTCCTCATGGCATAAGTTTTTATTGTATGAAAAAAACACTTTGTTTATACCCTTTGAATCTCGAATTCTCCCCTTTACAGGATCATTAATCTCAACTATTGTATTTTGGGTCACCCTTTGCCTTGCTTTTGTAGCAAGGTGTACCCAACTTGCTCGCTGCATTCATATGCCTTTTCTCGCCATACTGTTAGTCTATCTGCAGCTCTTTCTGTAATGACTTCAAGGATTACTGATTTTGCTAGTAGCACTTTCAAATGTGCTTCTGAGGCATTCCTGCCTTCATGAATTACTTCAACCAAATATTCCTCTGCCACCGCCAGGCTATGCTGCATGTCATCAATCAAGCAGCGTTTCTCCTTATTTCTATTAAATGAAAAACTGAATGTCTCGCCCCGTATCCCAGCTTTCAGCGTATCCCAAACTAATTCCAGCCCAGCGCTCCCTATATTCTCTTTTAAAAATTGGGGTATCCATTTCCTCATATGTATACAGTATTTCTCATTGAGAAGTAACGCACTCTCAAAACTCCAATTAGGCTTATCCTTAATTCTTCTACCAAACCCCTTAAGTTCCATCATTAGTGGGTTATGGTCTGATAAAATGCGTGGAGCTTTCTCAATGGCACAATCATGAAGAATAGTGTGTGATATAAACATAAAATCGAGTCTAACATGTTTTTGATGTGTAAAGGAAAAAAATGTAAAACCCGGATCATTGGAATTTTGCCGGTTCCAAAGGTCGAAGAGTGCTTGTTCATAACATAAAGTCCTTAGAGCTCTAAAAGCTTCAGGTTTTTGTCCACTATACTTCCAACCCTTACCACAAGATACATTCTGATTAGCAAGCAAATTTATATTAATATCCCCACACATGATGATAGGCAGTGGCCAATTAGCTAGTTTGTTTTTTATATAATCAAACACTGTTGGATCATCCATAATACTTCCATAAATGGCGCATATAGTAATTGGGTCCCCATTATTTCTATGGCATTGTGTAATTACCCACCGCCCGTTTTGATCCGCTATTGTTCGGGAAAATTTAATGGATTGATTAGCTGCAAATATTGCAACCCCCGGGTCTTAGAATTTTGGGTGGTGGCCCCCACTAATCTATACCCAAGAGTCTCCAGCAAATGTATCTGTGCTCTTTCAATATGGGTTTCTTGGAGACAAATTATATCAGCTTTAATTTTAATAGGCGTAGTCCTATCGCAGTATTTCGGCATTTCATGGCATCATTCAGAACACAAATATTAATCGTAGCAATACGCAGATTATTCATTATTACAACTATATTTCATCCAATCAAATAAAGCCATGCAACTTACTTTCAACCCCCCACATACCAGCTCCTCACCCCTCACCCCCCTCAAACCCCTCCCCCCTCTTGGACCCCCAACCCTCAAACCCCACCCCCCTCCCTCCACCTACTACTGAGGCTACCTGGCGTCGAAGATGCCATGGTGATGGCATCCAAGCACTCTAATGCCTATGACTCCCCCAGTCTTTCCCTTAACTCTCACTACTATACCATTATGTTACCCTATACAGATCAAAAATAATACATCTAATTTGTTTCTGTCAGTCCTTACATCACTCCCTTGAATCCCTATTAAAAAGAGAAAGAATAGAGATAAGTGTTGCTATTTCGGTTATAAATCTATTGTAAAACTTGTTTCAAGAGAAGAGCAGCAAATTCAAATTTCAAGCACTCATCCCAGTGTCTAATGTCACTTTTTATGAGCTGAAATCTCTTGCAAGTACGCTTGGGCTTGAATTTCTGATACAAAGCTGCGTGTAGTTCCCTTAAAGATAACCTTTAGACTGTTGCACCCAGTTGTTGAAAGGGTGCAAAAAGTTGTCTCAGACTCCATCTACGCTCCACTGTTGCGTGGGCAAAATCAGGTCATGTAAAGAAGGTAATACCATTAAATTCCTTTTTATTTGTAGGTCTTGCAAGATCACATAACATTTGTCGCAGAAGAAAGTTGCCAAAATAGATTAACATAGCTCTAGGATATTGTGCAGGGGTGGGTGATTTTTTAGATAGAGTTAATGGAAAGCGTTGTACCCGCTGTACTTCCTTGTCCCAATCCCACGAGTGTAGATCCAGGAAAGCTCCCTTAAAGAGAGTGATCATAAAAGTCTTGGGATCATCCCCCTCTGCCCCCTCTGGAATATCTAATATGCGTAAGTTGTTACGGCGTAATCTATTTTCCTGCTCCTCGATTTTAAGCATAAGATCTTTGAATACCCCATCATGTTCCTCACCTTGTGTCTTTAACGTGGCAAGATCATTCTCTAGGCTCTCGGTACGCACCTCGACTGAAGTCATCCTGTCCGCAATCTCAAAACAAGTCTTGCCCACTTTCCTGATGGTGCCCTGTAAGTTTTGCGTACCCAGGCGTGACCTTCGATTATCTAACTTAACTTCCTCTTGAAAGTTCTTTATGGATTGCATTTCATCTGATAGCGTAGGCTCCCCTTTAGACTCAGCATGGCCATCAGCAATGGGTGCATAACTCTCTTTTGAACAAATCGTTGATTCTGTCACTGTTACCAATTGTGACGCAGAATAATCCCATTTGAGGTCCGTCATGCTGCCTTGGTCCGAGGTCTCAGACTTTTTATTTCGGTTAAGCCTCTTTCTCAGTCTTTTCCTTTGCGCAATAGTTCTCAAAGATAAATCTAGGTCAATACTGCTATCCCAATTTTTTGGGCTTCCGTCTTCACTTGCATCAGATATGCTTCCATTCGACATTTCAGACTCATCCGTAAGTGAATAAAATTTATCCATGTTATCTGGTGTGTGAGGTGGAAGAGCGACGTGTTCACCGATGCCTAGATTATTCCGAGCCAGTACATCCTCATTAGTTTCAGTTGGTGTGATATTAAGGGCTTGTGAGCTATGTGCGTTGGAGCAGACTAAAAGCAAATTGTTCCCATCCTCTTCTTGAGTAACACCAGGGGAAACAGTTGGACTGGAGTAGAAGACTGGTGTTTTAATCTCCATTACACTCTTTATGGGTTGCACATTTATTAAGGAAGTAGGTTGGGTTACTAAATCATTTGAGCCAACCATTTCCACCCCTATCACATTATGTACTTTCCCTTCAACTGGAGCAAAAATATTCGTTATAAGTGGCTGTCCGCCTTGCACACTTTGGATAGATTGGCCATTTGTTATCCCTTTTACTGTTCCCTTAATAGTCTTTGCTTGTATCTTTCTAATCTGTTTGGCAGTCTGTTCACTCTTTTCTGCATACTTAAAGTTATCACTCTGTTCTTTATTTTTAGCACCGCGTGTATCTGGGCGTTTCTGACGAGTCTCATTTGTAGCAGCAACAGATTTAGGCTTTAGGAGCTCATCCCCCTGTCTCTCTGTGGCTTGAGCACTCTTGATTTTAAGACCTTTGGTCCCCCGCTCAGCCATTCTTACTTGTTTTGCAACTGTTGCGGCTGAAAAGACACAATGTATCTTCACCATCCGACGGGATCCGCCAACGTCTCTCCCCCCGTCCTCAATCGACTCCCTGGGGTCCGGAAGAACGCCTGCAGCAAGCACGCCACGCCAAAGTCCCGTCGCAAGGCAGCAGCGGTCGACGATACAGGAACGGGACCTGGAGTGAAGCGCGTGTCGAACGCCGAAAAAAAACAGCATAGGAGCATCAGCGTCTCCGCGTCTCCTCGTCTCCACAACCCGACAGGATTCTCCAGCTGAGCTCTCCGAAGACTCACCCAGCAAGTGAAAGTCCCAGCTTCAAAGCGAAACCAAAGCCACGCAGGTCGGAAAAGGTACGACTTCAGTACAGGGTCAGCACAGCCTCAATCAGGGACCAGACCAGGAGAGTCGGACCAGCAGCTGACTACTCGCCATCTTGCCTCCCCTCGCGGGAGAATCTTGAACTTCCGCCTCTTTCAACCTCCAGGAGTTCACTTCTCTATTAGTCTGCACCCTGTTGTAATCTCCCAACTTGGTATGTTCCCTTCACCCCCCTCCCCTTGATCGCAAATGGTACAGTCGTGGAACCTTGAGATGAAGCCTACCTTAGAATGTTGATGAGGCTGACTTCAGATTAGTTATGCTGTTCGACTGACTAGCTGAGGATGCATTTATGGAGTTAACAAATAAAGAAGTTTAATCCAGTTACCTGCGTGGTCACTTACTATATTTTGGCGACGAGTTACAAGGGATGCTGTGACAGGGACGGCGATACATCCTCCCCTGTAGATTTTCAGCTTGGAGTCGGAGATGTTCAGGACCAGGTCTAACAGGACAGCATCTGTGGAAGCGGAGGAAAACGAAACAACAACTGCGGTGAGGCGAAAAGATTTGGCCGGATGACCGTTGACGTTGGTTGGTGTTAGATGCTGATTTGACCTGGTGTCTCACGGAGGGTCCGGAGTGAAAGTGGACTGAAGTTATCTCCCACGGTGCGGTGCGAGATACAAATTCTAAGCAGTGATTCTGGTAAGCGCTGGCACGAAGGCAGTGGGGCTGAGCGTTGAAGAGTATCCCGGGCTGTTTGAGTGAGAAGCGGCGCGGCATTCAGTGGAAAGCATTCGCATCACTAAAGGTGGTGGCGGACATTCGTACCCCGGGAGCCACGCAGTATCCGGAAGTTGTGAGGAGGAACTGTGGAGGAGCGAAGCTGTGGTGGGAGAGACAGCGCTACCGGCGGGGGTAATGTTATTGAGGCGGCGCGCGAAGGGAAGCAAAGTCGGGAAGGTGAGCGAAGGTCTGAAGCTCATGTGTTGAAGCCGCAGCTACGGGGCATGGGATTGCCTGTGGGAGTATCTTAGCGGGAAAAGGAAAAGTATTTCAGCGAAGACTGGACTCACTCACCTCGCGTCGAGCGTCGCTGGAATCTTTCCCTGCTGTCGGCGGAAGCGACCTGAGGAGAGGAGTTTCCTGTCAGCGTTTGTGGCGACGCCTTTCTTTTCACACGGGCCAACCGGTTCCAGGAGGAGGTGGTGATTCTTGATAGAAAAAATAGAGAAAACACAGTCATAGAAAAGGGACTGCTTCTGGTTAGAAAAAAACAGTGACTAGTATACATATTTTGGAGGATACACAGTCATAGAAAAGGGACCGTGTGGCATTTCACATTGGACTAGGTTGCTAGGTGATGTCTTAGAATCTCCTCTATGTCATGGAAGGTTGTATGTGGGGAAGTTCTGTAAGTGACCAGTTGCAGGAAAGCCTCTTTGACTGTTGGATGGGATCTTCTTCTGTGGAATAAACTTCTACCTGTCTTCATCTACAATTTGATCCTGGTTTTATTACATGGGATCTTACACTGGCGTAGTCGGCTCAGGAAGTCAAAGGAGAAGATCTCAACAAGAATTCTTGGCTGGATAATTTTATAATTCAACTAAAAGAACTTAAGGATCTAAGGACTTATTTCTTCATCTGATTTAATTTGCGCTTATGAGACTGCCTTGGATGTTTTTCACCATCCGTTATGCCCTGCATACCTTTTGTGCTGGTAAACTTGGAAGGAAAGCTGAATCTCTAGCGTGATTGACTCTGGTTCACTATCTACACTGTGTTTACAAGCTGCACTTACACGACGTTTTAAGCGGTAGTGGCAGCGGAGCATTGGAATCAGTGCCGTAGCGCTGTGGATGCAGTGGTGTATCGTGACGAGATTTGGGGAAAGAATTCGTCTGGTGAACCGGTAGCTGCTCCGCTGACGAGATTTGGGGAAGTGAATTTCTGTGGTGAACCGGTTGCTGCTAAGCGAATGTGTTTTGGCATGAAAGCGCATTTTTGCCATGAAAACGCATCGTTTAAATTGATGCAACGTGGATCCCTGGAACCGCATCATTTAACCTGATTCAACGTGGCTGTTGCGAGTCTGCGACTTCATTTGAATCAAACATAAACATTGTAGTCGTCAAGGAGACGGAATCTTACCTGTCTTCCACCGGCATTGACGCTCTCTTCTCGTCTCGTTCCAAGTTTTCCATTGCTGCTCATTCCAGGTTCTCGATCGCTGCTGCATCGACGCTCTCCGTCTTTCACCAGTTTGACGTCTTCTGGATTTCTTTCAAGCACGTCACTACGCTCACGCTGACTCACGTGTGCGTGGTGGCCATTTTGAGGTTGCTTAGCAACCCAGTGTGTTTGATCATAACAAGTTGCTCGACAGTGTTTGAGCCTCGTTTTTTCTCAAACGTTTTTTGAGGAAACTCGCAGTTAATGTGCAGATATCTGTGAGTCATAAGGAAACTTCCGAACTTTGAAACCTGTATTTTTATCTTAATGTTATATCTCATATGGTGATTGTTTTTTTTTTTATTTAAAAAAAAAAAATGCTTTGTATGTAAGGGTTTGATCTTTAGTCTCATGTAAGCGTATTCTGGTGTTGGTATCGTAGTGACAATCATTTAACATGCAAAATGTCACTGCGGCTCCATTTTTCCTATCCTGTCCTGGTTCACCTCCAATCAAATGGAAAAAGTGGAAAGTTGTTTTTGAGAGGTACGCTAGAGTTTGCGGTCCCTCTTTGAGCGCGGAAAGGAAATCGGCATTGTTACTACACTGTTTGGGTTCGGAAGGTCAGGATGTGTTTGACCATTTGCCTGATCTTTCTACTGAGGAGGCGGGTAGGTTAAATGACTATGAAGTTTGCATTAAGAAATTAGATAAGCATTACCTGCCCAAAATCAGCACGATTCTGGAAAGATATCAGTTCGCAAAGAGGATGCAATCTACTGACGAGACTATTGAAGATTACATAACGCAGCTAAGAAAATTAGCTTCCTCGTGCAGATTTGAAAATTTAACTGATGAACGTATTAGAGATCAGTTCATGTTCGGTTGTTCCATTGAGAAAATTAGGGAGGAATTATGGCTAAGAGATGAGCCAAGCCTGGATGAAGTGTTAACAGTTGCCAAACGCATCGAACATTCTTTGAAATGTGTTGCTGTAATTAAAAAAGATTCAGAAAAGGGGACTAGGATTGAAGTAGTAAAAGTTAAATCTGATAGTAGTGGTCTAGTTGATACAAGCAAATCTGGGAAAGCCTGGGCAGACAGGAAATGCTATAGATGTGGTAAGGCAGACCATCTTGCTAATGACAAGAAATGTCCAGCTCTTAATCAAACATGTTCAAAGTGCAAACTGAAGGGGCATTTTACAGCCTTTTGCAAAACGAAACAAAAACCCAAGGTGAAAGAAATTGATATATATCATAGGGAATTTGAGGTATGCAATTCTGAGGAGAATGTTTGTGGGCAGATTGTGGTTCAAGTGGAAGTCAAGTGTAATAACAAAAGCTGTCCCTATGATAATATCTTGGTTGAAGGAGAGTCTACTAAGGTGTTATTTGACTCTGGTGCTAAAATAACCATTGTATCAAGTGATTTCTACAATCATAAGCTGAAGGGGAAGATTACGTTGATGAAACCTGACATAATTCCTTTAGCGTATGGTGGAGAACCTATTAAGCTGCATGGGTATTTTCTAGGGTTGATAGAATACAAAGATAGATTGATATCTGGGAAAATCTATGTTTCTAAACGTGGTGATAGCTTAATTATCTGGATTCATCAGGGTGACCTAGGTGTGTATCTTGATCCTAATGCAAATCCCTCTATACAGTTAAGAGATAGAGTTCAATCTGTCGATAAGGGGGTGGATAACAAGTATGTTCATGATTTAAAACTAGAGTTCCCGAACGTGTTCAAGGAAACTCTAGGCTGTTTGAAAGGATATCAACTTAAAATTCGACTAAAAAGTGATGCAGTACCTGTATGTTGTAAAGTAAGAAATGTACCATTTTCTGTTAGAGATGACATGAAGAAAGAAATAGAGAAATTGAGTAGTTGTGGGATCATTGAGGAGATAGAGGGATCGGAATGGTTGGCTCCAGTCGTTGCAGCACGCAAGCCTAACGGTAGTTTGCGTTTATGCATAGACTTGAGGCAGCTTAATAAGGCTGTGGTGGTGGACAGATATCCATTGCCGAACATTTCTGAGTTGTTGACGCTTCTTGATGGTGCGCAGGTATTTAGCACGATAGATCTCACTTCTGCATACCATCAAATAGAACTAGAAGAGTCATCCCGAGATTATACTTCCTTCATCACACCCTTTGGTACATTTAGGTTCAAAAGAATGCCATTTGGTTTGGTATCGGCCTCTTCGGTGTTCCAACGGGTAATGGAGAAAGTGTTAAATGGTCTTCCAGGGGTATGTGTATACCAGGACGATATTTTAGTGTTTGCTAAAGATGATGCAGAGCATGATATCAGACTAAAATCGGTTTTGAAGAGTTTGTGCAAACATAACTTAACGGTCAAGGGAGAAAAATGTAAGTTTAAATCTAACACCATCAATTATCTTGGTCACAGTATTTCAGGGGAGGGAGTAAAACCTAAGCCTGAGTTAGTTGATACCATAATGAAAATGTGTTCTCCAACTGATAAAACGGAATTAATGAAATTTTTAGGGATGATAGAATATTATGCAAAATTTGTGGTGGGCTTTGCAGTAGCAACAGTAAACATGAGACAACTGTTGCGTAAAGGTGAGGAGTTTGTTTGGTCAGATCGGTGTGAAGAAGAATTTCTGGCCATCAAGAGAAAGCTTAGTCAGGCTCCCTCGTTAAGAAGTTTTAATCCAACGAGTAGATCAATTCTTGTAACTGATGCTAGTGAGAAGGGGCTTGGAGCTGTATTAAAACAAAGTGGTCCTGATGGTATAAGAACTATTATGTTCTTGTCCAGAAGTCTCAGGGATCCAGAGATGAGATATTCTGTGGTGGAAAGGGAGGCTTTAGCTGTTTTTTGGGCAATAAGGAAACTGAAGAAATTCTTGTGGGGTTTGGAGTTTGAGGTTCAGACTGATCATAAACCTTTGATTGAGATTTTTAGCAAGAAAGGATTGGATTTAGTTTCTGGAAGAATAACCAAATGGATAATTGGTTTGCAGGAGTATAACTTTGGCATAAAATATATTCCTGGAGTTGAAAATGGCGTTGCTGATGTTCTGTCACGTTTGGTACCTGGTGGTGGTGAACAGGAAGAAAGTTTGCATGATGATGAGGAGGATGAAATTGTTTGTATGGTGGACCATGACATCATTTCTGAGGAGAGGTGGTTGAAGGAATTGGAGAGTGATGCAACTCTGGTTGAGGTGATGTCTTTATTTAAAAAAGGTTGGAATTCCAGTAAAGAGGGATCAGAAGGTACTAAGGTGTTTTGGGCTGTTCGCAATGAATTGTCTGTTGATAATAAGTTATTGTTTCGTGGGGCCAGATTGATTCCTCCTACCAGTCTCAGGAAGGAGTTGATTGATTTAGTACATATGGCTCACTCAGGTTTGTCTAAAAGTAAAGGAAGACTTCGCATGTCGTATTGGTGGCCAGGAATGGACAAGATGATTGAAAGAGTTATAAGGGACTGTGTCCCTTGTGCCATCAGTGACAAGAATAAGATTACTCATATACAACCTATGGTTTTGAGGAAACGTCCTAGTGGTCCATGGGAAGAGATTGCTGTGGATATTGTTGGGCCTATACAAGGTAAGGGCTCTCAAGTGTTCATACTGGTGATTATTGATATGTTCTCGAGATGGCCTGAAGTTTTTTTTTTGTCAACCATAAACACTGGCAATGTGATTGAATGTTTTAAGAATTTATTTGCTAGGGAAGGGTTGCCATCGTCAATTTTGTCTGATAATGGTGTTCAACTGGTTTCCAGGGAAATGGAGCAATTTTTATCGTCTAGAGGGATTCTCCATAAAACTTCTGCTCTTTATCATCCTGAAGCCAATGGTATGGTGGAAAGATTCAACAAAGTTATTAAGGAAACCATCAATTTGGCTAAAGGAGTGGGGATTGATTGGAAAAAGGAGGTTGTTAGTAAGGTTGAGGAGTACAGATTGACTCCACATGCTACCACTGGTAAAACTCCTTTCCTGTTGTTTAGGGGTAGAGTCCCTAATACCTGTGTTGAACCGTATTGGGTTAACAAGTATGGTTTATCAAAAGGGAAGGAGGGAGTGTGTGATAGTGGGCAGATGGTAAAAGTTGAAGAGGAAAAAGCTAAAATGAGAAAAGCGTATTTTGATGCCAAACATGCTGTTAGGAAAACTAAGGTGAATGTAGGTGATTGGGTCAGAATTAAACGTCCTGGTGTGTTGGGTAGTTCTTCGTGTAAATTCATGGAACCAATCAAGGTAATCAAAATTTTTTCAAATGCTATTCAAACGCAGGACCATCGGATTTGGAATTTAAGTAGAGTGTTTGTATGCAGTGGGGTGTCTGAACAGAAAAAGAGTGAGGTGTCCTCTAAAGGTGGTTTTTCTCTTCATCAACCTAAAGGGGAAGAGAGAGAGGATTTAAATTGTCCTAGGACATCTTCCAGAGTGGGGAAAAGACCAAGCTATCTGAGTGATTTTATTAACGTTATTGTTTAAATTTCATAAGCTATTTGAGTGATTGTATAAACGTTATTGTTTAAATTTCATGTGTATAGAAACTATGTTAATAGTAAATTAAATGAATGTTTCTTTCAAGGGAGGGAGATGTGTGGCATTTCACATTGGACTAGGTTGCTAGGTGATGTCTTAGAATCTCCTCTATGTCATGGAAGGTTGTATGTGGGGAAGTTCTGTAAGTGACCAGTTGCAGGAAAGCCTCTTTGACTGTTGGATGGGATCTTCTTCTGTGGAATAAACTTCTACCTGTCTTCATCTACAATTTGATCCTGGTTTTATTACATGGGATCTTACAGACCGCTTCTGATTAATAATAAACAGTGACTAGCATACATGTTTTGGAGGAATTTGAAGGGGGCATTTTTCGAGGGTGGTTTGGTCATAAGTATAGGAGGGAATTCACAGTTATAAGAGGACCATTGGAGCCCTGACAGATCCTTAACTGTCACCTTGGGGAAATTTTGCTTTAAACAGCAGGCTTTCAGTGTGATTATTGTTACCCATTAGGGCTCTTGGAGTGCAGGGACGTGTGACTGGCTGCATAGCGTACTAAGGAATTGTAATTTACACCCAGGGTGATATGGCAGGTGCAGGAATGAGTCAACCGCCCCCATTTTTGAATAAATTAGGGGAGCCAGAAATTCCGTGGAGGAGATGGGTTGGTATTTTCAAATCATATTTGATTGCCATTGGGGGTGGAAACTTTTCAAACATAAGAAAGCAGCATATTTTGTTGCACAATCTGGGCATACAAGGCAGAAAGGTGTACGAGTATGTGACAGGGAGGCTGGTGGAGGACGATCCCCTGGAGGAAGATGAAGGAGTGGATGTATATGAGTATACGTTGAGGAAATTGGAGGCGCACTTCAAAGTAAAAATAAATGTGGTCTTAGAGAGACACAAATTTTTCAAACGTAGTCAAAAGAGGGATGAGAAAGTGTCCTCCTATGTTGCGGTGTTGCGTGGGATGGCAGCCACATGTGAGTTTGGTGCCCTCACTGACTCTCTTATAAGGGACCAATTGGTGAGATGCACAAATGATGGGAAGGTGCAAGAAGAACTACTCACAAGGAATCCTGATCTAGAGGAGGCCATTTACATAGCTAAAGGGCTGGAGCACACAGCACAGTGTATGAAAGAAATGAAAATAGGGGAGGCAGTAAAGGAAAAGTCTGAGTCCAAGGAGGGAGCCAACACTGAGGTGGTGTGTATGGTGGATGTAAAACAAAGAGAGGGGGCAAACAAGAAAACGGGTAGTTTACAATGCTTCAGATGTGGTAGCCATAACCATTTGGCGAACAGTTGGAAGTGTCCGGCCAGGAATATTGTATGTAGGAAATGCAATAAGAAGGGGCATTTTTCAAAAGTATGTAATGTATTTACGCCTAAAGTACATATGATTGATCACAATGATGCTGGAGAAGAAACAAATAAGAATTTCATTTTTCAGATTGAGGAGGAGAACACGGAGATAAATACAGTGTATCTCATGTGTGAAATTAGGCTGGATGACGAATGTTTTAAAGTTTATGCAGAGTCATGTTCCCCATTCACACTAGTTGATACGAAAATATTTGATGAGAAATTCGCAAAACGTGACATTAATATAGAAACAGCAGACATTTCTCCTTCAGGGTACAACAAGGTTCCTATACCCCTAGAGGGCATGGTGAGAATGCGGATATCATTCAAAGATAGGCACACGGTGGGGAAGGTATACATTTCCAAAGAGGGGTCGAGCTTGTTGGGTTGGAAACATCAGAAGGAGCTTGGCACAAAGCTTGATCCCAACAACAGTGAACAGGTCCTACTCATGGAGCCCCCAGGGGTTGGTGCCACACTTATTGAGAGTTATCCCAAGGTTTTCAATGAGGAGTTAGGGTTGCTCAAGAATTACATGCACAAAATTGTACTGAAAGAAGGGGCAATGCCGGTGATTCACAGGACGAGATCAGTCCCCTTATTAATGAGGGAACCATTAAGGTTGGAGTTAGAAAAATTGGTGAGACAAGGGGTAAAACAGGAAATAGAGAGCTCAGCGTGGTTGGCACCAATTGTTATCACAACCAAGGATGGGGGGAAGAGCATTAGGCTCTGTGTGGATTTGAGAGCACTTAATGGAAACATAGTAGTGGACTGACACCCTTTGCCAAGGATACATGAGTTGCTGAGCACCTTGCAAGGAGCAAAAGTGTTTAGCTTTCTAGACCTATCGTCCGCATACTATCAAGTAAAGCTACACCCTGATTCACAACCGTTAACGGCATTTACTACCCCTTTTGGCAATTACAAATTCCTAAGAATGCCATTTGGACTAGCCTCTGCAGCCTCAGCCTTCCAAAGAGCCATGCAGCATGTGCTCAAAGATTGTCCAAAATCCATGTGCTTCCAAGATGACATACTTATATATGGCACTAGCGAAGGGGAGCATAAGGTGAATGCAGAGAAAGTTTTAGAAAGGTTGAAAGAAGTAGGATTCACCGCAGAGGAAAGTAAGTGCAAGGTAGGTGTCACATCAGTAGAGTACTTGGGACACATAATCTCGGAAGAGGGCATCAAACCCAAAAATAGTCTAGTAGATGCAGTGAGGAGAGCGCCCACGCCTACGGGCAAGGAGGAAGTGCTGTCATTTCTGGGCCTGGCAGAGTACATGGTGAAGTTCATCAGGAATATTTCAATGATGGCTCAACCCTTAAGGGAAATGCTAAAGAAAAAATTAGAATTTACTTGGGGCAAAGAACAGGAAGAGGCGATGGAACAAATAAAAGAAGCCATTGCTACGGCCCCTTACATTGGCAACTTTGATGTTAATAAGGATACCATCATTACCACGGATGCCAGTAGCAAAGGGATAGGGGCTATGCTATCACAAAGTACGGAAGAAGGAGTAAATGTGGTGGCCTTTGCTTCGAGAACATTGTCAGCAGCAGAGTCAAATTATTCCACTATCAAGAAGGAGGCATTGGCGGTGTATTGGGCAATCAGACACTTCAATTTTTATGTGTGGGGCATGCCTTTCGTAGTGTACACAGACCACAAACCTTTAGTGGGGTTGTTTGGAAAAAAGGATTTGGAGAACTTGACGCCAAGGATTGCTAAATGGATCCTGGGCTTACAAAGCTTTAACTACAAAGTGGGTTTTGTACCAGGTCACCAAAACAAAGTGGCAGATTTTCTATCTAGATCACCAATAGAGAAAGATGTAGAAATAGAGACCGAAGGAAAAAAAGTGATGAAAATAAAAATACCAGCAGTGACGAAAGAAGTATGGGACTTGCATTCAGAACATGATTCTAAGCTGGGAGAAGTGAGAAGGTATGTGACCAAAGGGTGGCCCAATAAGTGCAGGGATCTTGCAGAAGACATTCAACCTTTCTGGAATGTACGCAACTGTTGGACCCGGCCTCGTGGCGTGGTCCTTAACCCCCTGGATTGTGCCCGTTCCCCGCCCCGGCCGTCACGGGCCACCCGTCTGAACTGCACCAAGGCCCTTCACCCGGAGCTGCACGTGGTCGCATACTCCTCGTGGCTCCACCATCTTGTTGGCATCCACGTCACACCGTGCACCAGCCGGCGCGACCCCGCTCAACCCGGCCTCCACCCCAGCGAAGCCCCGACATCGAGGCACCACGAACTAGCCAGGGGGTGCCGCAGGAACCATTCATCGCCCCCGGCGGAGGACAGTATCGATGGGACCCCCAACTGTCCTCCCCTCTCAAGGTGTGATCGCCCTGCAACTCCCATGGGCCTGGCGCCTCTCCTGCTGGGCGTCTGGCCACCTCCACCCGGCCACTCCGCCCCCTCGGGCGCATAGGTCCGGACATCAAAGGGCTCCAGACCTATATCTGGGGCGACCCCACCACAGCTCGGCAGTTGTATCCCGGAGTCGAGAGCCCTGCTGATTGAATCGCGGCTGACCCTACGGAGAAGAACTCTTGTCGGAACCATCACGAGCCCTGCTGACTGCGTCGCGGCTCCTTCTTGTGAACCCTTTCTGAACCACCTGGAACATCGGAGCCCTGCTGACGCTGTCGCGGCCCAACCTCGCTGAAACCTTCCTCGGAGCCCTGCTGACGACGTCGCGGCTCGAGCTGAGCAGAAACCATCTTGAGAGCCCTGCTGATTGAATCGCGGCTCTCCACGAACTGTACGCCAGAGCCCTGCTGACGCCGTCGCGGCTCGACCCATCCGAGATCCGGAGGTCCTCCAGCTTGAGGATAAGAACTGGGCCCCAGGTACCCTCGTACCGCACTCCTGCCAAAGACTGTCCCGCTACCCCTACCCTTCCAAAGAGACACTGCGACTTTTTGTGGATCCCTCGATCCCTTCGTGTAAATATTGACCTCGTAACCTTTTTATTGCTGATAAAGAATTGCTTGTCACCAGACAACCTCCTTGAGTCCTGTGTGGTGGTGTTACTGTGCTAGTACGTGATAGGAGAAGGATCTCTCAGGAGACTTCTCGGCAGCGCTCGGCTACTTCGTGCAGTGAGAGGGCCCCCCCTTGGTGGTCTCACCGACTCCTCGGGGTCCGCCTTCCAACATTTGGTGGCCAGCGACGGGATCCGAGCCGAACGCAGTACGTACCAGCCAGTACCCACTAGCTACCCATCCAAACGAATAGCATCATGAGCAGCCAGGAAAACAACGCGACAATGGAGTTCCAGCCCGAACGGCTGGAAGAATATACGCACAAAGAATTAAAACAGTTCTGCAAAGACAAAGGCATTGCAACCACCAGCCTAGGTACCAAAGAAGAGATGCAGAAAGCTCTGAGGGCATGGTTGGAGGCCGGGGCAGGCCCCTCCCAGGAAGAAGGGCCCTTGCCCCTGACGGAGACCACAGCAACCGCACTGACTCCGGCAACCGGAGGAAGAAAGAGCCTAGAAACCGGCCTCTCCGAAGAAGAAATACGAGAGCGGGAAAAGGTCCGGAGCCACGAGCTAGAGCTCGCCCGACTGCGGCTGGATGGCGAACTCCAGCTGGCAGAAAAGAAACTGGCCCTCGAGCAGCTACGCCTTCAAGAAGAGATAGAAGAGAAGAGACGACACCGGGAGTTGGAGGAAAAGAAACTAACTCTTGAGCACGAGCGCAGTCTCAAGGAGCTCGAGATCAAGGCCAAGAATGGAGGGACCGACACCCCCAGTACTAGAGACACTCTACCGCCTTCCGAGGCCAAGGTACATATCCCGAAAGAGGTCGTCAAGGAGTATTACAAGAATGACGACATCCAACAATGGTTTAAGGCCTACGAGGTGGCCATGACCTCCCATCGGGTGCCCCGAAAAGACTGGGGCGCAGGCCTGTGGGGGCGATTCCTGAGTGAAGGGCGGGACACGCTACTCCAGCTACCGGAGGAGGTGATGACCTCCTACGATCACATGAAGGAGGCCCTGGTCACCCGCTACGGGCTAACAGCGGAAATGTACCGCCAGCGGTTCAGAGACTGCAAGAAAATCCCGGGTACCACATGGGTGGAATATGTGGACTTTTTCAGTCGGGCCCTAGAAGGGTGGATCAAAGGAAGCAAAGTAACCACCTACGGGCAGCTGGTCGACCTCATCGTGTGGGAACATCTTTCCAACAATTGCTTCGTGGAACTGAGACAGCACCTCCTCGACAGCAAAATGACCGACCCGCGAAAACTTGCCGTCGAGGCCGATCGATGGGTCAACTCCCGGGTCCCCCGGAGCTCAATGGGGGAGTACCAGAGGAACCCCAACGGACCCCCACGCCAGCACGGTGGGGGGGGGAGGGCCGAACAGGAACCGAGACCCTCCCGCCGGGGCCCCCAGGAGCCCCCCTCGAGGGCCACCGCAGCCACATCTCTCCCCGAGCCTAGCTCGAAGGGTGGGCCCGGCCCGACCCGGACCACGGCCACCAGTGACCTGCTATGGCTGCTGTGAGAAGTTGGCCTGGTATATGCTGTTCACTAGTTCTAGTGACCACCTTGTACCATGCCAAGCAACCCTTATGGTGTGGTTGTAAGTCAACCTTTTTGGACTAGCTGCCCTAGTGGTAGCGTAGGCTAAGCAGTCTTTGAGGCTAAACTCGTGAAGCGTGTTAAGCAAGCTGTTTTACCAATAGTAACCCCCTTTTATACCAATGAAAGGACACCACACAGATATATATTCAAAATATATATGTATTTATTTCTCAAAGTAACCCCTAGTCTCTTTATGAGCACAGGAGCACAAATCGTCAAACAAGATTATCACAGAATACACAGAAGTTGCACTTTATATGGATAGGCCCTGGTGGCCACTCGAACCATATACTAAAATAGTGGTATAAGTACCACGAACAGAAAAGGAAAAAGGCCTAGGGCCTCTAGAATCGCTGGGCCTACAAGGAGCTAACGTCAGTTAGTGACCAGGAGGTCCACGGGTGGCGTGTGCAGAGCAAATAGTCACACGCGTGCTCCCATAGGTTTCAATGGGTGCGTAAAAAGTACAAAGTTACTGCAAAAGGAATCTTCCGGATGACCTAGGAACTTAAGATTTGGAACACAGGCACTAGAGATGTAATACTACACTTGGGCACAGGAGTGCCAGCTTTACCTCACCCATAGAAAGCGGGTGCATAGGCCTCGAAGTGCGTCGGGTTTCTTCTATCGGTTCCGTGGGGCCTGTAGACAAAAGTGCTGCAGGCGGTCGGTCGGGAAGAGATGCAGTGGATCCAAGAGTGGATCGGAGATGTTGAAGACCTGTAAGCAGAGGGGACAGTGTTCACAGTCACTAGCCAGTGACCAGCGTGGCACCAGGTGGGTACCAGGCGATGTCGGGTGCAAATAGGAAGGAAGGTGTAGCTTGACTCTGCAGCCACGTGGTCCCTGAAGGTCGACGACGTCCAGGAGTCGAGTCACGAGCTGTCCCACGCCGGCTCTCGCTGTCGGCGGTGTCGGCGACTTGATCGAAGCAAACAAGCCTTGGCAAAAGCAATTGTTGTGGGCAAGGAGTTTAAGCTGATGGTTCTGACCAGCAAGGTCAGAGGAACTGCTCCTTTGGAGGGGAGCAAGGGCCGGTCTGGAGCAACCAGACCAGCGGTGTTTGTCGTAGATTTCGTCGCCAAGATGGCCACTAGCCAGCGGGCCAGCAACCGGTTAGGCGCGTCGAGTGGCAAAATGCAGAAGGGCCCCACGCAGATCGTGGAGATGCTGGAGGGCTCACCTTTGGTGCAGATGCTGCTCGAGGGTTGGGCTTCTCAAGACCCAAAGCACAACTTGGAGAGAGCCTCGGTTGTTGCACTGGTCAGCTTGTCGTAGTCGTTTCAAGATGGCTGGCTCCACGTGTCTCGGTGCCTCCACGGGTCTCCTCTTTGCAGGGACTGTGGATCGGGCGGTGAGAGGTCTGGAGGTCCAGGTCTTGTCAGTCTCTGGGCTCGGGCTCCGGCGGGAGGCGGCGGCAAAGCAGACGTTGATTCGCTGGATGGTGCTTGCGTGAGCAAGGTGGTCACTCCCTGACCACAGGGGAGATTGGCTTCAGTCCTCTGTGCGGCAGAGCGTCGAAGTTCCCGTCTTCTTCTTAGTGTTAAGTTGATTCCAGGATGTCTGAAGTCTTAGGACACAGCTCCTACCTTTAAGCGGATTCTAGGGGCCGGACTACCTGCTAGGTCCCTCCCTATGGGTGGGACCAGGAAGGGGGGTGGTTACACCCCCAATTCTTTGTCCAGCTCGCCCCAGGCCCGGGACTGGTGTGCCCCAGGACCGGTTTGAACTGGCATATGCACCGAGGCTCCTTGTGAGCCACAGGCATGTCTGGTTTCTTTCAAGCCCTACCTGACCAATACACAAAATCCTGTCTGGGGTGGTGCACGCACCTCCCCTGGCAGGAAACCCTTTGTCCACACCTCCCAAGCTGGAAGGACTCCCAGCAGCAGGAGGGCAGACTTGTGTCTGTGGTGGCAGCATCCATTTTGTGGAGCTGAGGCTATGTCTGATTTTACCCGGGTTTCAGGTACTGTACATGTCGTGTCCCTCTAGAAGGGTGGAATGCTAACCCCGTCGCCAGAATTGGCGAGGGGTTAGTATTCCAATTCGTATGACACCTTACTCGACATGTTTTGATAAAGCCAAACCAAAGATAGCATTTAACCGCGAGGTTCATAATGCACTTAAGAGTATATGGTATGACGATATCTGGAAACAGTAGAAGGAAGTTGTTCCGACCACTGCAGACAGGCTCAGCTCATGCCAGAGCACCATCTCACATGGAACCAAGCACTCTGCCTTCAGGATTGTTAAGGCCTGCCATAGGAGTGACTTATAGGTTACCAGGTGTCCCATTTAAGGTTAGGTATAGGTATACTACACCTAAGTAAGAGGTGATTACACCAACTTACCCCAGCTGAGTGATCAGCCAGTTGTGTCAAATTGTTAGGCCAAGCCTGGGGTGGCATAATACATGCTGCAGCCCTTGGCAGGCCTTGGGTACACCAATGCCCTGGGTACCTAGTGTACACTGGTACAGGGGCTGACAGGGTGATCCACTTCCAATTGGTTATGCACCTAGGGTGCATAGTTTTAATTTAGTAGAGAGAACAGCAGGCTGGGGGTCTGATTGGCAGGCCCACAGCCTCAATATGTCAAAAACCAGTGAAGCAAAAAGCAAAAATTTGGGGTGACCATAGGATAGCAGACCCTACTCTCCTACACAACCCCCCCCCCAAACGCTGGGACATTAAACTAGCCTTGACCAGTCTCGTCTTCATGTCCTAAGTGGAAGTACCTGGAGAGACCATCTGCATTCCCATGGTCAGTACCTGGCCGGTGCTCCACTGTAAAGTCCATCCCCTGTAGGGAAATGGACCACCTAAGCAGTTTGGGGTTTTCACCCTTCATCTGATTTAGCCACAAGAGGGGCTTATGGTCGGTCTGAATCTTGAAGTGAGTGCCAAACAAGTATGGCCTCAGCTTCTTCAGGGCCCACACCACAGCAAAGGCCTCCCTCTCAATAGCTGACCAATTCTTCTCTCTGGGGGTCAACCTTCTGCTAATAAAAGCAATGGGTTGGTCTTGACTAGGGGTGGGCGGAATTTGCGTAATCGCGTTACGCAAATCTCCGCGAAACGGTAAAAAATCTCCGCGAACATGCAGAAATTCCGCAAACACGCGGAATTGCTTGTTCGCGATGCTTTTTTCCTGTTCACAGTTGCTGTTTGCGTGCTCGGGGAGAAATATCTCGCGAACACGCATTTTGAGAACGCGAACAAGAACAAATTTCGCGAAGTCGCGGAAAGCAGAATTTTGGGCAATTTTGCGTTCTCCGCGGAACGCGAAATTACCGAAATTCCGCAAATTCCGCGAGCAGAACGGAATTTGCCGCCCAGGCCTAGTCTTGACCATCTACATTAAGTTGTGACATCACAGCTCCCACACCCAACTCAGAAGCATCTGTTTGGACAATAAACTCTTTGGAGTAGTCAGGACTTTTCAGGATAGGTGCAGAGCACATGGCCTCCTTCAGGTCATCAAATGCCTTTTGACAGCTTACTGTCCACTGAACCTTTTTGGGCATCTTCTTGGATGTCAGATCATTAAGAGGAGTCACAATGGACCCATAGTTCTTAACAAACTTCCTGTAGTACCCAGTCAAGCCCAAGAAAGCTCGAACTTGAGTCTGGGTGGTTGGAGGGGACCAGTCCTTGATGGATTGTATCTTACTCTCCAGTGGTTGAACCTGGCCTCCACCTACAAGGTGGCCCAAATATACAACCTTACTCTGCCCTATCTGGCACTTTGTAGCCTTGATAGTGAGGCCTGCCCTTTGCAGAGCCTCAAGAGCCTTCTTCAGGTGGATCAGGTGATCCTCCCAGGTGGAGCTAAAGACAGCAATGTCATCAAGATATGCTGCGCAAAAGTCATCCAACCCAGTAAGGACTTGGTTCACCAGCCTTTGGAAGGTGGCAGGTGCATTCGTCAGACCAAAGGGCATCACCACAAACTGGTAGTGCCCACCTGGGGTTGAGAATGCTATTTTGGCCTTAGACTCCTCAGCTAATCTGATTTGCCAATAGCCAGCTGTTAAGTCAAATGTGCTCAAAAACTTTGCAGAAGCTAGTTTGTCTATGAGCTCATCTGCCCTTGGAATAGGGTGTGCATCTGTCCTGGTGACAGCATTGAGTCCTCTGTAATCCACACAGAACCTCATCTCTCTCTTGCCATCTTTGGTGTGAGGTTTGGGGACCAGAACCACTGGGCTAGCCCAGGGGCTCTCTGAGGGTTCAATGACACCTAATTCCAGCATTTTATGTACCTCAGCCTTTATACAGTCCCTGACGTGGTCAGGTTGTCTGTAAAGTTTGTTCTTTACAGGCAGACTGTCACCAGTGTCCACCACATGGGTACACCAGTCAGTTTGACTAGGTATCAAGGAAAACATATGTGAAAATGATTGTAGAACCTGTCTACATTCAGTCTGCTGATGGGCAGTGAGGTTGCCTCCAAGGGTCACTCCTTCAACTGAGCCATCTTCAGGGTTCTGAGACAACAGGTCTGGGAGAGGGTCACTCTCTTCCTCCTGTCCCTCATCTGTAGCCATGAGCAAGCCCATGTCTGCCCTGTCAACATATGCTTTAAGCCTGTTAACATGGAGTACCCTGTGGGGACTCCTGGGAGTTCCTAGGTCGACCAAGTAGGTGACCTCTCCCTTCTTTTCCAGGATTGTATGGGGTCCAGACCATTTGTCTTGGAGTGCTGCTGGGGCCACTGGCTCCAACACCCATACCTTCTGTCCTGGCTGAAACTCAACCAAGACAGCCTTTTGGTCGTGCCAAGCTTTCTGTAAGGCCTGGCTTGCCTCAAGGTTTTTGGATGCCTTCTCCATATACTCAGCCATCCTGGAGCGGAGACCAAGTACATAGTCCACTATGTCTAGCTTAGGCTTTTTGAGAGGTAACTCCCAGCCTTCCTTCACCAAACACAGTGGGCCTCTCACAGGGTGCCCAAACAACAATTCAAAGGGGCTGTAGCCAACTCCTTTTTGTGGGACCTCTCTGTAAGCAAACAGAAGGCAGGGTAGAAGGATGTCCCATCTTCGCCTGAGCTTTTCAGGTAATCCTTTGATCATACCCTTTAGGGTCTTGTTGAATCTCTCAACAAGCCCATTGCATTGTGGGTGATAAGGGGTGGTGAACTTGTAGTTGACACCACATTCCTTCCACATAGCTGTTAAGTATCCTGACATAAAGTTGGTACCTCTGTCAGATACTACCTCCTTAGGAAACCCCACTCTGGAGAATACTCCCAGCAGGGCCCTGGCCACAACAGGAGCTGTAGTGGTCCTAAGGGGAATTGCCTCTGGATACCTGGTGGCATGATCCACTACCACCAGTATAAATCTGTGCCCAGATGCAGTGGGAGGATCCATGGGACCCACTATGTCTATTCCCACTCTTTCAAAGGGAACCCCCACCACAGGTAGTGGTATCAGGGGGGCCTTTGTTGTGTCACCTGATTTGCCACTGGCTTGGCAGGTAACACAGGAGCGACAAAACTCCTTTGTATCTTCATTCATATGAGGCCAGTGAAAGTGAGGGACAAGTCTGTCCCAGGTCTTGTTCTGGCCTAGGTGTCCTGCTAAAGGAATATCATGGGCCAAGGTAAGAAGGAAGCCCCTAAATTGCAGAGGTATAACCAACCTCCTGGTTGCACCAGGCTTGGGGTCTCTAGCCTCTGAATAAAGGAGCCCTTCATCCCAATACACTTTATGGGTACCTTGAGCATTCCCAGCAGCCTCAGCAGCAGCCAGCTGTCTGAGGGGTTCAAGAGAGGGACAGGATAACTGAGCCTGCCTCAAGTCAGCCCTTGAAGGTCCCCCTGTCCCCAGAAACTCAACCTGGTCAGGTTCAAGCTCTTCAGGGACAGTTCCTTCAGGGTCCTCTAGATCAGCTTCCTGGGAAGGCTGATCATCACTCTGAGGCAGGGGGGAAGGCACAGCCTTGACCCTCCTGTTCTTCTTCTTGGTAGGTGCTTGGTCCATTGTTCCAGGATCCAAGACCTGTGGTTCAGTGAGGCACTTTTTGGCCTGTGACCTGGTCACAGCAAGGACATGTGATGATATACCTAACATCTCTGCATGAGTCCTGTACTCCACTTCTGACCATAGAGAACTCTCTAGGTCATTGCCCAACAAACATTCTACTGGGAGGTCTGCACTAACCACAACCCTTTTGAGGCCAGTTACCCCTCCCCATGAGAAGTTAACAACTGCCACACTATGTGAAGTAGTGGCATTGCTGGCATTGGTCACCAGGTAGTTCTCACCTGGTATGTACTGTCCAGGGTCCACAAAGCCTGGTGTCACCATAGTGACACTGGCACATGTGTCCCTGTAGGCTTGAGCCACTTTGTCATTAATTAAAGGAGTCTGTCTGTACTTGCCCAGGTTACTGGGGCTCACAGTCAGGGACAAATCAATGTCCCCATCACAGATCAAGACTGCCTGTGTCAGGGTTCTGTCTAAGTCAGAATCTCCTTCAGTTCCCATAGTGATTCCCACTACACCCTTTGTCTGGGGACCAACACTGCTAACAGTAGTACTGGGAGCAGGTGCCTTAGGGGCAACAGTGTTGGGGGCTCCACCCTTTTTGCAATCACTAGTCCAGTGAGTTGTATTTTTGCAATGATTGCACCAGGGTTTCTTTTGACCTTCTTTCTTCTTTTTGGACTGTTGTTGGGACCCACCCTCCTTAGCAGTAGTTTGGGGCCCTGTTGAAGACTTCTGGTCTTTAGATTTCTGATCTCCACCCTTTTGGTCTGTTTTCTTCTGATCACCCCCTTGGCCCTGGTTCTGGTTCTTTTGCTTAACCCTGGTTCTGACCCATTTGTCTGCCTTCTTTCCCAATTCTTGGGGAGAGGTCAGATCAGAGTCAACCAAGTGTTGATGCAGTTGCTGGTTTTGACAGTTATTTAAAATCTGTTCTCTCATCATCAAATTATACAATCCTGTAAAATCAGATACCTTACTTCCCAGCAACCAACCCTCCAAAGCCTTAGTGGCACATTCAATGTATTCAGACCAGTCCTGAGTCTGTGTCTTTTGGGTGTCTCTGAACATTAACCTGTACTGCTCAGTGGTTAACCCCTTCAGCGCTGCGCGGATTCCCCCGCGGTGCTGAAGGGTTCGAGCGCGGGCGGGGCCATGACGGAACGGTTCCGTCATGAGCACAGCTCAACCGATGCTCATGACGGAACCGTTCCGTCATGAGCATGGAAGGGGTTAAGCCTAACCCATCAACTAGAACACTCTTCAGGACTCTGTAGTTTCTGACATCCTCTTCTCTAACAGTGAGGAGTCTGTCTCTGCCTCTTCCCTCAAAGGAGAGCCAGAGGATTGCTGCCCACTGGTCTTCAGGAACCTGCTGTACTTTGCAGGCTCTCTCAAGAGCAGTTATCCACTTGTGGATGTCATCCCCACTTTTGTAGGGGGGCACAACCTTAGACAGGTTTCTATTATCGAAAACCCTATCTTTGTCCTTAGGGACAATGCTGCCACCAGTGGGTATAGACCCACTCTCTTTATGCTGTCTAGCCTTGCTCAGTTTCTCTTCCATCAGGGCTACTTCTAGCTCCTGCTTCCTGATCCTCAGCTGGGCTTCTTGCATCTTGGCCTCATGTTCCCTCCTCTGAGGGGTGGTCATCCTTCTCCTGGAGTGACCTTGAGAGCCTCTAGAGCCATGGGAAGCATTGGAGTCACCTGAGCGATTCCTTTGCCTTCCAAGCCCTGTGTTAAGTCCACTGGGGAGATCCAGTGGGGTGAACCCACTGTCAGTCCCCAATAGCCTTGGTTTAGCTGGGCCAAGTATAACACTTGGCACTGGGCTAGTTCTCCCTTCATCCTCACCACTGTCTGTATCCCCCTCACTTTCCTCCTCTGTAGTATGGTTTTCATCTAAGGGATGGCTATTGGAAAGGGGTACCTCAGTGGCATCTTCAGAAGGGGGGCCTCCTGTTCCTGTCCCTAAGGGGGCTAACTGGGAAGCTCTCTTGAGCTCTCTTTGATTCTCATCATCTTGCAAGAGTGCTCTGAGCACAGCAGAGGTAGGGTTCTTGGGCTGTTTAAGGCCTCTAAGAGTTGCCAACTGCCTGAGCTCATTCTGATTAAGGGTAGCAAAGATGGATGGTGCCCTCGGGGGGTCACTCTCAACAGAGATGGGTACAGTGGACCCCTCTGCCCCAGCCATTGCTCTTAAGTGTGGGTGGATGTGTTGCAATCTACCTACACTTGGGTTTACCTACTAAACCTATCCAGTAGTTGTAGTCAGGGTGTGCTACTCCCTTTGCTCTACAACAACTAAGTTCAGTAGAACTTAAGTATATCTAATCTTGTTTTATATGTACCTACAGGTACCTATGTGATCTTTCAATTGGTAACCAAGAGATTACAATGGTAAAACACAGCAAGCTCAAATCCAACCGCTGCTCACCAATGTGAGAAGTTGGCCTGGTATATGCTGTTCACTAGTTCTAGTGACCACCTTGTACCATGCCAAGCAACCCTTATGGTGTGGTTGTAAGTCAACCTTTTTGGACTAGCTGCCCTAGTGGTAGCGTAGGCTAAGCAGTCTTTGAGGCTAAACTCGTGAAGCGTGTTAAGCAAGCTGTTTTACCAATAGTAACCCCCTTTTATACCAATGAAAGGACACCACACAGATATATATTCAAAATATATATGTATTTATTTCTCAAAGTAACCCCTAGTCTCTTTATGAGCACAGGAGCACAAATCGTCAAACAAGATTATCACAGAATACACAGAAGTTGCACTTTATATGGATAGGCCCTGGTGGCCACTCGAACCATATACTAAAATAGTGGTATAAGTACCACGAACAGAAAAGGAAAAAGGCCTAGGGCCTCTAGAATCGCTGGGCCTACAAGGAGCTAACGTCAGTTAGTGACCAGGAGGTCCACGGGTGGCGTGTGCAGAGCAAATAGTCACACGCGTGCTCCCATAGGTTTCAATGGGTGCGTAAAAAGTACAAAGTTACTGCAAAAGGAATCTTCCGGATGACCTAGGAACTTAAGATTTGGAACACAGGCACTAGAGATGTAATACTACACTTGGGCACAGGAGTGCCAGCTTTACCTCACCCACAGGAAGCGGGTGCATAGGCCTCGAAGTGCGTCGGGTTTATTCTATCGGTTCCGTGGGGCCTGTAGACAAAAGTGCTGCAGGCGGTCGGTCGGGAAGAGATGCAGTGGATCCAAGAGTGGATCGGAGATGTTGAAGACCTGTAAGCAGAGGGGACAGTGTTCACAGTCACTAGCCAGTGACCAGCGTGGCACCAGGTGGGTACCAGGCGATGTCGGGTGCAAACAGGAAGGAAGGTGTAGCTTGACTCTGCAGCCACGTGGTCCCTGAAGGTCGACGACGTCCAGGAGTCGAGTCACGAGCTGTCCCACGCCGGCTCTCGCTGTCGGCGGTGTCGGCGACTTGATCGAAGCAAACAAGCCTTGGCAAAAGCAATTGTTGTGGGAAAGGAGTTTAAGCTGATGGTTCTGACCAGCAAGGTCAAAGGAACTGCTCCTTTGGAGGGGAGCAAGGGCCGGTCTGGAGCAACCAGACCAGTGGTGTTTGTCGTAGATTTCGTCGCCAAGATGGCCACTAGCCAGCGGGCCAGCAACCGGTTAGGCGCGTCGAGTGGCAAAATGCAGAAGGGCCCCACGCAGATCGTGGAGATGCTGGAGGGCTCACCTTTGGTGCAGATGCTGCTCGAGGGTTGGGCTTCTCAGGACCCAAAGCACAACTTGGAGGGAGCCTCGGTTGTTGCACTGGTCAGCTTGTCGTAGTCGTTTCAAGATGGCTGGCTCCACGTGTCTCGGTGCCTCCACGGGTCTCCTCTTTGCAGGGACTGTGGATCGGGCGGTGAGAGGTCTGGAGGTCCAGGTCTTGTCAGTCTCTGGGCTCGGGCTCCGGCGGGAGGCGGCGGCAAAGCAGACGTTGATTCGCTGGATGGTGCTTGCGTGAGCAAGGTGGTCACTCCCTGACCACAGGGGAGATTGGCTTCAGTCCTCTGTGCGGCAGAGCGTCGAAGTTCCCGTCTTCTTCTTAGTGTTAAGTTGATTCCAGGATGTCTGAAGTCTTAGGACACAGCTCCTACCTTTAAGCGGATTCTAGGGGCCGGACTACCTGCTAGGTCCCTCCCTATGGGTGGGACCAGGAAGGGGGGTGGTTACACCCCCAATCCTTTGTCCAGCTCGCCCCAGGCCCGGGACTGGTGTGCCCCAGGACCGGTTTGAACTGGCATATGCACCGAGGCTCCTTGTGAGCCACAGGCATGTCTGGTTTCTTTCAAGCCCTACCTGACCAATACACAAAATCCTGTCTGGGGTGGTGCACGCACCTCCCCTGGCAGGAAACCCTTTGTCCACACCTCCCAAGCTGGAAGGACTCCCAGCAGCAGGAGGGCAGACTTGTGTCTGTGGTGGCAGCATCCATTTTGTGGAGCTGAGGCTATGTCTGATTTTACCCGGGTTTCAGGTACTGTACATGTCGTGTCCCTCTAGAAGGGTGGAATGCTAACCCCGTCGCCAGAATTGGCGAGGGGTTAGTATTCCAATTCGTATGACACCTTACTCGACATGTTTTGATAAAGCCAAACCAAAGATAGCATTTAACCGCGAGGTTCATAATGCACTTAAGAGTATATGGTATGACGATATCTGGAAACAGTAGAAGGAAGTTGTTCCGACCACTGCAGACAGGCTCAGCTCATGCCAGAGCACCATCTCACATGGAACCAAGCACTCTGCCTTCAGGATTGTTAAGGCCTGCCATAGGAGTGACTTATAGGTTACCAGGTGTCCCATTTAAGGTTAGGTATAGGTATACTACACCTAAGTAAGAGGTGATTACACCAACTTACCCCAGCTGAGTGATCAGCCAGTTGTGTCAAATTGTTAGGCCAAGCCTGGGGTGGCATAATACATGCTGCAGCCCTTGGCAGGCCTTGGGTACACCAATGCCCTGGGTACCTAGTGTACACTGGTACAGGGGCTGACAGGGTGATCCACTTCCAATTGGTTATGCACCTAGGGTGCATAGTTTTAATTTAGTAGAGAGAACAGCAGGCTGGGGGTCTGATTGGCAGGCCCACAGCCTCAATATGTCAAAAACCAGTGAAGCAAAAAGCAAAAATTTGGGGTGACCATAGGATAGCAGACCCTACTCTCCTACAGCTGCCAACAAACCGGACACTTTGCCAGCGATCCGGCCTGCCCTCTGAACCGAAGAAACGGGGCCGGCGGGCCCCCGCCCCGGCAGCTGACAGCCGCCGCCTTGGGGGGAGGAGAAGAGGAAGAGGAGGCCCTCGACCGAGAGAACACTGAGTGGGAGCCGGCAGCCATGTCCCTGGTCTGCCTGGGTAGCCGAGAGATGGTACCCTGCACCCCCATCCCAACCAACACCCAGAAGTACCGGCAGCAGGTCACGGTCAACGGACAACGGGCCGAAGCCCTTCGTGACACAGGCGCCAGTATCACCGCTGTCCGCTGCCACCTGGTGACCCCTGAACAGATTCTACCGAATGTGCTGTGCCCCGTACGGACGGCCGACAACAGTGAAAGCCTATGCCAGATGGCCCTGGTCCCCTTCGAGTGGGGAGGGGTGACGGGCCTGCTGAAGGTGACAGTGCGCGACGACGCCCCGGTCGACTGCCTCCTGGGGAACGACTTGGAAAGTTCCCCCTGGGCTCAAGTAGAGCGACGAGAGCACCTCCGAATGTTGGGACTGGCTGATTGGGCCTGCGCCATCACCCGGTCCATGACCGCCCAGGCCCCCCGCTCATCCTCGACCTCCGGGACCGCCCAACCCGAGGGGCTCACACCCCCTCCCACCAGCAGCGAGGAGGAGGCGGACACCGACCCTGGGCCCAGCGAATCCTCCCCCGAAGAGATGGCTTCTCCGAGCGCCCTCCCAGAGCTGACGCAATGGCAACACGAAGGGGGCCCCACCCGAGAGCAGTTCCAGCAAGAGCAACAGTCCTGTCCCTCTCTCGAAGGGGTCCGACAACAGGCGACCGCGCAAGCCAACGGTGACCAGACCGGCACCCACTGGATCTACTGGGCCGAGGGCCTGTTGTACAGTGAACAGAAAGTAGCAGAACTCGGGGCCAGCCGCGTGTTGGTGGTCCCCCTCCGCTTCCGGGAGTTCCTTCTCAACCTGGCCCATGATGTGCCCCTCGCCGGACACTTGGGGCAAGACAAAACGTACAGTCATCTGGTGACCCACTTCTACTGGCCCCGGATGCGGAGAGATGTGGACAACCACTGCCGGTCCTGCCAGACCTGCCAAGCCAGCGGAAAGACGGGGGGTCGGGTCAAGGCCCCCCTCCAGCCCTTTCCCGCCGTCAGCACCCCGTTCGAACGGGTCGGAATCGATATTGTGGGACCCCTGGACCCCCAAACCGCCCTGGGCCACCGCTTCATCCTGGTCCTCGTGGACCACGCCACCAGGTACCCGGAGGCGGTCCCGCTAAGAACTATAACGGCCCCTGTGGTAGGCCGGGCCTTGATGGGGATCTTCTCCCGAGTGGGATTCCCCAGCGAAGTGGTGAGCGACCGCGGCACGAACTTTATCTCCAGGTACATGCGGTCCCTGTGGCAACAGTGCGGGGTCACATACAAGTTCACGACCCCCTATCACCCTCAGGGGAACGGACTGGTTGAGCGGTTCAACCGAACATTAAAAGGGATGATCCAGGGCCTGGAAGAACCCCTCAGGCGGAAATGGGATGTCCTGCTGCCCTGCCTCCTGTTTGCCTATCGGGAGGTCCCGCAGAAGTCCCTGGGGTTCAGCCCGTTTGAACTATTGTATGGACACCCGGTCCGCGGACCGCTCAGCCTGGTCATGGATGGCTGGGAGATGAAGCCCCGAGGCGCCCCTCCTGACGTCTACCGATACCTCCTGACCCTCCGAAACCAGACCCGCAAGTTCCGAGCCATGGCCGAAGCCAACCTCGAGGCCAGCCAGGAGGACATGAAGCGGTGGTACGATCGCAACACTTCTACTGTAGAATTCGAGCCAGGTCAGAAAGTATGGGTCATGGCCCCGTCGAACCCGGCGCCCTCCAGGACAAGTGGACCGGGCCCTTCAAGGTGGTGGAGAAGAAAAGTCCCGTCACCTACCTGGTCGATCTGGAGTCCCCCCGGAACCCCCTCCGGGTCCTACATGCTAACAGGCTAAAACCCCACTTCGCCCGGACCGAACTGAGCCTGCTGCTGGCGACCGACGAGGGGGGCGAGGACGACTCCGAGCCCTTGCCCGACCTCTTGCAATCCGACATTCACGATGGATCGATCGAAGGGGTCCAACTCGCCTCGTCCCTGACCCCGGAACAGCGCAACGACTGCCAGCAATTACTGCGGGACTACGCAGCCCTCTTCTCTCTCACCCCGGGGGTGACCCACTGGTGCGTCCACGACGTCGACACCGGGGAGAGCCCCCCCATACGACACAGAGCCTACCGGGTGCCTGACCGAGTGCGGGCCTGCATCCAGGCCGAAGTAGCGAAGATGCTGGCCCTGGGGGTCATCGAGCCTTCCGACAGCCCGTGGGCCAGCCCTGTCGTCCTGGTGCCCAAGGCCGCAGCTCCCGGTCACCCCCCGGAGTTGCGATTCTGCGTGGACTACCGAGCCCTGAATGCAGTAACCAAGACAGACGCACACCCGATACCCCGGGCCGACGAACTCATCGACCGCCTAGGGGCCGCTCGCTACTTGAGCACGCTGGACCTCACCGCCGGGTACTGGCAAATCCAGCTCACCCCCGGCGCCCAAGAAAGATCCGCCTTTTCGACTCCGGATGTGCATTACCACTTTCGGGTGATGCCCTTCGGAATGAAGAACGCCCCGGCCACCTTCCAAAGACTGGTGAACAAGGTTTTGGCCGGGCTTGAGGCCTTCAGCGCGGCCTACTTAGATGACATTGCCGTGTACAGCAACCACTGGGCCGAGCACCTCCTCCACCTGAAGGCCGTCCTGGCCGCCCTCCAGCAGGCCGGGCTCACAATCAAGGCCAGAAAATGTCAAATCGGCCACGGATCCGTGACCTACCTGGGCCATCAAGTGGGGAGCGGGCAGGTGGCCCCTTTCCAAGCGAAGATAGATGCCATCCAGACCTGGGAACCCCCCACTACCCAGACCGCTGTCCGGGCCTTCCTGGGCCTCACCGGATACTACCGGCGGTTTATCCGGGACTATGGGAGCATTGTTGGCCCCCTCACAGAGTTAACGTCCAAAAAGCAGCCCAAGAAGGTACACTGGACACCCCGCTGCCAAACAGCCTTCGACACCCTAAAAACAGCCATGTGTACTGATCCGGTGCTGCAGGCCCCGGACTACCAGAAGGAGTTCGTGGTACAGACGGACGCCTCCGAGTATGGGATCGGGGCCGTCCTATCCCAAGCCGACGAAAAGGGGCTAGACCGACCAGTGGCCTTCATCAGCCGACGACTACTGCCCCGAGAGCAACGCTGGAGCACTATTGAGCGCGAGGCCTTCGCTGTGGTGTGGGCCCTCAAGAAGCTCCGGCCCTACCTCTTTGGCGCCCACTTCCGGGTCCAGACCGACCACCGGCCCTTGCAATGGTTAATGCGAATGCGGGGCGAGAACCCCAAGCTGCTGCGATGGTCCATCTCGCTACAAGGGATGGACTTTGACGTCGAACACCGGCCCGGCAATGACCACGCCAACGCCGACGGCCTGTCCCGCTTCTTCCGCCTTGACGAGGAGAATCCCCAAGGAGATGGGTGACTCTCCATGCCTTCGGCTGGGGGGGACGCCTGTTGGACCCGGCCTCGTGGCGTGGTCCTTAACCCCCTGGATTGTGCCCGTTCCCCGCCCCGGCCGTCACGGGCCACCCGTCTGAACTGCACCAAGGCCCTTCACCCGGAGCTGCACGTGGTCGCATACTCCTCGTGGCTCCGCCATCTTGTTGGCATCCACGTCACACCGTGCACCAGCCGGCGCGACCCCGCTCAACCCGGCCTCGACCCCAGCGAAGCCCCGACATCGAGGCACCACGAACTAGCCAGGGGGTGCCGCAGGAACCATTCATCGCCCCCGGCGGAGGACAGTATCGATGGGACCCCCAACTGTCCTCCCCTCTCAAGGTGTGATCGCCCTGCAACTCCCATGGGCCTGGCGCCTCTCCTGCTGGGCGTCTGGCCACCTCCACCCGGCTACTCCGCCCCCTCGGGCGCATAGGTCCGGACATCAAAGGGCTCCAGACCTATATCTGGGGCGACCCCACCACAGCTCGGCAGTTGTATCCCGGAGTCGAGAGCCCTGCTGATTGAATCGCGGCTGACCCTACGGAGAAGAACTCTTGTCGGAACCATCACGAGCCCTGCTGACTGCGTCGCGGCTCCTTCTTGTGAACCCTTTCTGAACCACCTGGAACATCGGAGCCCTGCTGACGCTGTCGCGGCCCAACCTCGCTGAAACCTTCCTCGGAGCCCTGCTGACGACGTCGCGGCTCGAGCTGAGCAGAAACCATCTTGAGAGCCCTGCTGATTGAATCGCGGCTCTCCACGAACTGTACGCCAGAGCCCTGCTGACGCCGTCGCGGCTCGACCCATCCGAGATCCGGAGGTCCTCCAGCTTGAGGATGAGAACTGGGCCCCAGGTACCCTCGTACCGCACTCCTGCCAAAGACTGTCCCGCTACCCCTACCCTTCCAAAGAGACACTGAGACTTTTGGTGGATCCCTCGATCCCTTCGTGTAAATATTGACCTCGTAACCTTTTTATTGCTGATAAAGAATTGCTTATCACCAGACAACCTCCTTGAGTCCTGTGTGGTGGTGTTACTGTGCTAGTACGTGATAGGAGAAGGATCTCTCAGGAGACTTCTCGGCAGCGCTCGGCTACTTCGTGCAGTGAGAGGGCCCCCCCCTTGGTGGTCTCACCGACTCCTCGGGGTCCGCCTTCCAACAGCAACGACTTGTCAATAGAGGGGAAATTGCTACTTAAGTCAGGAAAGATTGTACCCCCAGAGGGTTTGAGATCGAAAATTATTGATCTAACTCATGAGGGACACATGGGCAGGAGTATGTGTAAGGCACGCTTAAGAGCGGTGTACTGGTTCCCAGGTATGGATCAGCTGATGGAGGACAAAGTGAAGGACTGCCATTCATGCAGTAGCAGTGACAAAGCAAGAAGTATAAGACATTCCCCACTCATACCAGTGGAAATCCCGATGGTCCCATGGGACAAACTAGGATTTGACATTACAGGGCCCATCCGGGCAAAAGGACCCCAAGATTGGTACCTCTTGGTCCTTATTGACTATTATTCAAATTGGATATCTTGTAAATTCGTGAACACAATCAATACTAAGACACTTATAGAGTTCATGAGTGAAGTATTCTCGAGAGAAGGAATTCCCTCCACCTTGGTTACCGACAACGGGGTACAGTTTGTGTCGGAGGAGATGAGAGAGTTCCTTAAAGACATGTCCATATCACATGTGCGCACCCCCTATATTGTCCAAAAGCTAATGGAAAGGTGGAGAGGGCCAATAGGATGGTGAAGGAGTGCATACAACTGGCAAACAAGTCAGGGATAGCTATTGAGCCTGCCATTAGAGACATGCTATGGGAATACCACACCACACCCAGTCTCTCAACGGGTCATTCCCCCTTTGAATTGTTGAGGGGAAGGAAGGCAGGTACAAAGTTGTCCCCGAATTGGTTGTGTCCGAAGGAGAAGGTAGTGGTCAACACAAGTGAATTCAGGGAAAAAACTGATACCAGGCAGAAAAAGTACCAGGAGTGGTATGATAGGAGGTGGGGGGTTCAGGAGAAATCCCTCAGTCCAGGGCAAAGCGTGTACATCAGGAAACCTGAGATCCTGGGTGGCAGTGGGGGTAAATACTACTCTCCGGGAAGAATTAAGGATGTCAAAAGAAATGTGGTAATCCTGGAAGATGGGAAGAAATGGAGCATGGACAGAGTGGCGTTGGACGAGAGGGAGGGGATCCACAGAGAGGACAACAAGGCTCAGGGACAAGGAGCTGGGTTGGAGAAGGCACAAATCAGGAGAGGGTACCGGCAAAAGTACACTCCGATCTGGCACAAGGATTTTAGTATGGGAGACTCAAGTTAAACTTATAGGGCTCATACCTAGGGCTACAGCGGTGCTAGGGACACGGAGGGAGACCTTATGTTTTCCTCTTCTCCTCCACAGGACGGGGTCCTCACCCTGTCTGGCTTTTAGGGGAGGAAGATGTGTTGTAATCTCCCCACTTGGTATGTTCCCTTCACCCCCCTCCCCTTGATCGCAAATGGTACAGTCGTGGAACCTTGAGATGAAGTCTACCTTAGAATGTTGATGAGGCTGACTTCAGATTAGTTATGCTGTTTGACTGACTAGCTGAGGATGCATTTATGGAGTTAACAAATAAAGAAGTTTAATCCAGTTACCTGCGTGGTCACTTACTACACACCCGCTGCCACATTAGAAGTGATTGACTGGGAAGTGGAGCCCAGGAAGATAATGTGGGCTATCCCGTCTTCTTAAATATCACTCGTGCTGCATACTCCATTCAATATTTTTCAAAATTTTATTTTTCTCAACATTTTAGTGCACAGAATTTGCAATAAGTTTGGCCTAATATTCTGATTAGCCTGGAAAAGCATGCTACTGGTCTTTACCATTTGGACAAGTGACGCTGTGATATCTCCTTTTCTCTCATCTTTTTGCAGTCAATTTAGTGTCTCAAATTGTCCATTCCTGCTTGTTCCACATTGAACTTTTCTCCTTTAATTGTGAGGCCACTTCGTTTCATATCCCTGAACACCTCTTCAAGTGCAGAATCACATTCCTCCTCGAATATGCAAGAATATCTTCTTGGAGTAGGTTACACTGTGGACGCCCCTAAATAATTGATACACTGCCCTTTGTAGAGAAGCCAAAGCTGGGGCTGGTGGTGTGCAGAAGACAGTGACATTCTTCTACGTAGCCGACATCTCGTTTTTGAATGGATGCCGGCCGACCCAGAAGTTGTCTTTTCTATCTATGAGATTACAAAAACTAACAATTCCTGAAGCCCTTTAACAAACCCAGCCAGTCACACAATTGATCTATCCATCTCCTATAGAATCCCTGTTCCACTGTCCCATCACCTGTAAGACTGGTAACTGGTCAGGGTGGTTTGGGTCTGTTTTATTCCAAGGGCCTTGGTTGTGGCCAAGTCCAATCCATTTGGAAGCAAATATAACTGTGCTCATCAATTCAGATATAACCTATATGCAGCGATTATTGAGTATTAAGGGGACAGGCTTCTTCCAGCAGTGATGGACAAGTAGAGCTCCCTGAATCCTTAACTGTCTCAGATGTATACACCACATAGGGGGTGGCCCGAGGGCGTTCAGTGTTAAAGCTTGTTCATTGCTGCTTTGCCAGGCCAATATTTAATAGTTTCTTGAGTATGATGCCCATCCTTGAGTTTCTAGACCTCAGCGGGAACAACTTGTCTAACAAGGGTGAAATATCACACTTATCAGAACCGCACGTGCTCCCTCTCATCTGAGTTTTAGATTGTGACAAATATCAGATTTTCTCATAGTGTCTGACTGTTGCAGGTGGTGACTGGGTGGAAAAGCATGTTCGCGAGGTAGATGTGACCAGAGGTTTGCTTCCTCTTTTGCTCTGGAAGGTTGATACCCTGTTGTAGAACTGCATCTAGCATTGCCCAGCTGTGTGCACTGGACCAATGTAACGAAAGAGATGTTTTTTCTTGATCAACCCCCCCTCTCTCTACCCCCATATAGTTTCGACTGCTGCTGTTGGTGTTTTGACTCTACTATGCACTGGGCCCCTTTAATCTGGTCCCAGAGCATGTGCTTGGACCCTTCACAATGTATATAGTATTGGTAGATACCTTATTGGTATGTGTGACTGTTGGAGACAGCCCTTTTTGAAGGGTTAGCCCTAAACATTTTGCTTCTTCCTCCTATTTTTTCCTGACCTGCTGTTGTTGGTTTTAGGACTCTGGGCACTTTACCACTGCTGATCTGTGCTAAAGTGCATACGCTCTCAGTGTAAAATGTGTTATGGATTGGTGTTTCCACGATTGGCCTATTTGAATTATGTGTCAGTCCCTAGTAAAGTGCACTGCGCATGCCAGGGCCCATAAAATCAAATGCTGTTGGTGGGCTGCAGCACTGGATTGTGCCACCCACGCAAACAGCCAGTAAAGTGTAAATCTGGCCTGCCATTCTAGAGCCTGTGTGCAGTCTGGGACTGCCATGTCGACTTGGCAAGTGCACCCACTTGCAAGTCCCTAAACCTGCCTTTTCTAGATGTTAGTCACCCCTAAGGTAGGCCCAAGGTACCCCTATGGGCAGGGTGCATTGTATTTGAAAGGTAGGACATGCCCTGGTGTGTGTGGCATGTCCTGATAGTGAATTACAACCAATTTAGTTTTTCACTATTGCAAGGCTACCTGTTCCCCATAGGCCAGAATGGGCAGTTTGATTATGACATCTTATAATCCTAACTGACCTAGGGAACATGGTAGAAAAACGAATTTAGTATGCCTGAACTCAGAATGATAAAATACATCTTTTAGTGAAGTTGGTTTTAATATTCTGTGTTTGAAAATACCACTTTTAGAAAATAGGTATTTTCTTACCTAACCATCCAGTCGGCCTCTGTTACGTTGTGTATTGCATGTCTGGTTTGTGAGTGACAGGGGCTGGGGAGGCTCCAGGAGACCGGGTGAGTCAACACAAGGCTGAATAGACCTATCTGCATGTAGAATGGTGGGAGGAGTAGCACCTAGACTTGAATAGGGCAGTGCCTGCCTGCCACAGTGCTGGCTCCACCTCCAGTGGTGTGTCTGAGGACCCTGGCCCACCCTGACAAAGGAAAGAAGGAGTCCTGTAAACAAGGTGCTCCAGGACTGCACAGAACTGGTTTGGACTAGGTACAGGACCCTTTGGCTTTTCAGAGAACAAAGGATTTGATGGTATAAATATTGGGGCCCAAACCCCAGAACTTTAGAACTCTTGTGGATCAAGAAGACTGCCAAGAAGAAGAGCTGGAGAAGCTGTGAGGAGGAACTACCACTTTGCTGTGTGCTTTGCTGGGTTGGCCTGCAGTGGCTGCTTCTGTTTTGGGCAGTGATAGGACTGGACTGAACTTTCTGCAATCTACTTTTGTGAGTTTCTCCAAGGGCATGAGGTAGAGCTTGCCCCTGTTCAAGAAGTCTCAGAAACAGCAAAGACTTCAAGCTCTTCTGCCCTGAGCATCTACGATGCTGCTGTTGACTCCGTGTCCTGACGGCTCCGCCGAGGGCACTGCCGCAACACCGCACCGTGACCCTGGTCTCATCGACGACACCTGCTGATGCCGCCATCAAGCTGCTGCTCACACCGCGACCAGTGAGCACCGCAACGCGACCTGTGAGCACCGCACTCTGCACCAATTCACGATGACGCCTTGGTATCCCCGGCGACGCCGCTCCATGCCGGAATCGACTCCGCTGTTTGCACCGTGGTTCGAGGGTACCGCTCATAAAGTTACACGACGCACCGCACTCATCCCGCACCGCAGCCTTGGCCTACCTACGTCGGTGCCATCAACTCCTGTCCGTCAGCCAACGACAGCGCTTCAGCAACGATGATGCCGCTGCTTGCACCGTGACCTGCCAGGACCGTGACGAGCACCACCTTCAGCTTGCACCGCAACCCTGGTCTTACCGACGACATCATCTGATGCTGCCACCGAGCTGGTGCTCGCACCGCGACCTGAGGGCAACACATGCCGCACCACTGCACTTCGCACCGCAGCACCCGATGCCTGCCGACGCCAGCGCTCCTGACTTCAACCGATCTGCCACACGTGTGACTTCGAGGGCCCTGACGACTCCTGCACCGACCTCCGGAACCAACGCCTGCGGAGGCCGTGCTTTCGGAAGCTCAAAGAGAGGTCGCCGACGCCCTACATTTCTAAAAGTTACTGTTTGCAGGTCTTCCCGACACCGTAGCTGGCCTGCGACGCCGCGATCAGCCAGAACTCTTTGTATTTGTTTGCTCGTGACCCTGTGATAGCCCCGGACGGAGCTATCGACATCAAGGAACTGTTTTTCAAGGTTATTTTGATAACTGAAGATTTTTAAGTACTGTATCGTTTTTGGTCTTGTCTTAAGTATATAAAAATATTGGATATTTTTCTAAACTGGTGTGGTGTCGTTTTGTAGTGCTAACACTGTATTACTGTTGGTTATGTGCAAATGCTTTACACACTGCCTTTAAGATAAGCCTGACTGCTCGTGCCAAGCTACCAAGTGGGTTAGCAGGGGTTGTTTTAGAAGTGTAACTCCCTTATCCTGACTAGGAAGAAGGGTCCTTATTTGGACAAAGGTGCAAGACTTTGCCAACTAGAGACCCCCATTTCTAACATTGGTTGTCAGTGGTGAGGATAGGACTTGCGTTTGCACTTGACTTACAGTGATTGGTGTGCACTGCTACCATATCGCAGACCATTACATATCACATACTGTTTTTCCCTGTTTCCCTTCGGAATTTGGTTGTGGAACTCTGGTTAGTTGTAGCACCTGTGGGGCCTTGGCAAAATGGAAATCAGCTTTTGGCAAGATGAGGGAACTAAAAGTCTTTTGCAAAGAGAGGGGGCTGCCTGTGAAGAGGAACACTTCTGTTGACAATATCTTATTGAAGACCTTTGTCCAGCTCTTCTTCTTCTCATCTCCATCCAAAGGAAGACCAGCGGGTATTATGAGGGCCTTAAAAATCTGCACCCAATTTTTCTGCTGCCTGCACCAGCAAATATTCTAGTAAAATAATTAAACCAGGAACTGGCCATCATCCCATGATCTGTTGGACCCCACGCAGAATGGATTTGCAGTGGCCATAGTACTCAGTCTGCATTGGTGGCCGCTGTAGATTACATATGTTGCCAGGATCATGGAGGTGCTGCCATATTTGTTATGTTGAGTCTGTCAGTGGCATTGGCACAGTATACCCGTGCATCAGACGGGGAAAAGGGATACAGCTCTTTTGGTTCTTTTTTATCAATAGGACTCATACAGGCAGCTGCAGTAGGTTCAGATCAGCCCCCTGCGGGGTCCCATAGGGATCCTCCCTCAGGTTTACCCTTTTTAAGTCTTGCCTAGGCGGCGCATGTGCTGTCTCTCTGAAATACGCTTTAACTACTCTGTGGGCTTCGAGCACGGCCAGTGTATTTGTATTCATTTTTTTCGTGTGCCGTTCTAAATACCTGGCTCTTCAGTGGTAGATTGGCTGAATTTGTTCCTCCTTTTGTTGTTTGGTTCCCTCCTATGGCGACTGGCCCTATTACATGTGCTCATTCCCCCGTGTCTATTTAGGTTAGTTTTGGTGCACTATTTTTTTTTTGCTCCTTAGCTCATGTTTTCAGAATGTGGTGATGGAATGTGGTTGTGATTTTTTCGTGCGATACATGCTCAGCTGACTGCAACAGCATCAGCATTTGCATTTGGAACCATAAGGTAGCATGTGTAAACAAACTTCGTTTGAAATGCTTTTGAATACCATACTGCTTTTGTTTTAGAAGTGTGGCACCCATTTCCAGTATGTGCTGAGCTCAACTCCTCGGTAGGGAGCCAGATGGGGCTGTCAGACAATTAAGCATTTTGAATCTGCCATTCCATGATAGGAGATGCTTTCTTACAGAGGCTCTTGAATGCATCTATCACACGTTCACCAAATAAGCATGTCAGCGTTGGGACATGTTATGTTATGTTATGTTAAAAACACTTTTATAGCGCACAGCTGCCCCAGCCAAGGGGCGTCACGGCGCTTAAAGAAAGGTCCCAACACAACAAAGCTGTACAAGGGCAGAAGCGCGCAGATCGAAGTACTAAAGTGAAAAAGGAAACAAATGCGCTTTGATAGCCCTCCTAAACTTCAGAAGCTCATCCATTTCACGCATGTGGGGCGGAAGAGAGTTCCACAAATTTGCAGCCAAAACCCGGAAAGACCGGCCTCCGGCCCTGCATAGCCTAAACCGTGGGACCACCACCAGGTTTTGACCTAAGGATCTAAGGGAACGCGAGGGCACGTAGGGCACCAAAAGATTAGCAAGAATCTGGGGAGAGGCCCACTTGAGGATCTTGAAAGAAAGACACAGGGTCTTAAAATGGATCCTCTGTGCCATAGGCAGCCAGTGCAAAGCACGGATGGTACTTTCCGCAGAACAGAACCTCGGTAAACCTACCAGGGCTCTTGCTGCGGCATTCTGGACACGTTGCATCCGGGCAATTTCAGCCTGGTTGGCCCCCAGCAGGAGCGAACTGGCGTAAACAAGCCGCGATAGTATGGATGCCTGTATGACCAGCTGCCTGGTAGAGGCATCAAAGAACCTCAAGATGGGTCGCAGCCCTCGTAAAATGCCGAAACAGGTAGCCACCACTTTTTTTGTGTGGACACTGAAACTCAGGGCAGAATCTAACCACACCCCCAGGTTCTTTACCTCTGAGACTGGAATAGGAGTTACACCCAGTTCAGGAGGCCACCACATGTCACCCCAAAGATCCGTCCGCTTACCCACAATCATGACCTCAGTTGTTTTTGCATTTAGTTGAAGACAGTTGGCATTCATCCAGCTAGCCACTGCCAAGAGACCATCCCGGAATCTGGGGGCGTCGAGGTCGGAGTCCCCACTGAGGACAACCGCCAGCTGCGTGTCGTCAGCATAGGAGACCATAGTCATGCCCCAATGTTTGACGACAGCCACTAGCGGTCTCACATAAAGGTTGAATAATGTGGGACTCAACGACGAGCCCTGAGGCACACCCATCTCCAGCGAATAGAACTTGGACTCAAAAGGCGGAGTAGCGACCTTAAAGGTCCGATCAGTAAGGAAAGAGCGGAACCAGTCGAGAGCAATGCCCATAACACCCGCCTCCCTGAGACGTTGGAGTAAGATTCTATGCGAGACCGTATCAAACGCGGCACTGAGATCAAGTAATATCAGTGCCGCAGTCTGACCAAAGTCAAGCACAGAACGGAGATGTTCCGTCATAGAGAGCAAGGCAGTCTCGGTGCTGTGACCAGCATGGAAGCCATTCTGGGAGGAATCCAGAATGCTTGCCCTTACAAGATGTTCGGTCAACACCTCGTTCACATGAGTCTCAACAACTTTCGCGGCCCAGGGGAGGAGAGAGATCGGGCGATAGCTCTCGAGTTTTAGGGGGTCCATTGTGGGCTTTTTCAAAATGGGTGTCAAAACAGCCTGTTTCCATTTAATTGGAACAACACCTGAGGCGAGAGAGAGATTTATAAGATGGCACAATGGAGGAAGACAGATAGCAGCAGAGTCTCTAAACTGAGCTGGCCTCATGGGATCCGCTGGCGAGCCAGATTTTATCTTATGGGCCAGTTTAAAAAATATCTCCATCGATAAACTAGGAAATGATGCCAAGGCCTCAACTATAGCTGGTGTAGGGCTAGTGGGCTCAGCTATCGGCTCAGTGATGGAGAAGGCACGGTAGATAACTTGAACCTTTTCAAGGGAAAAAGAGGCCAGGTCTTCACAATGGGCCACTGAACAAATTTCCGCCGCAGAAGCTCTTTTGACCATCAGATCCTTTAGGACCTTAAAAATTAGCTTGGACGGATTGAGACTTGTTCTGAATTCCTGTGAATAATAGGCAGCACGGGCTCTACACACAGCGCTATGATATTTTTTGACTTTGGAAAAATACAGAGATTTTTACCCAGCCTCATAGGATTTCCGCCAGTCCCTTTCTGCCTGTTTACAGGCTTTTTTTAACGGCACCAGGGAACTGTCGTACCATGGGCTGGGTTCTCTGGGACGACATTTCGTCCAGGCCGCAGGGATCAATACATCCAATGCCCGAGAAACCCAATCTCAGAAAAGGTCATACCCAGAATCAACATTGAGATAAGGGCCTAGCGGGTTAGCTTCCAGCAGACGGTAAAAATCCTCCAGTTTGAGTTTCTTCCAATGGCGTTTATACACTACTCTATCCAGGGGCTTAAATGGATGTTCATTGATCAAAAGAGAAATTTTAACTAAGAAGTGGTCAGACCAGGCAACAGGGCTAGGCATAGCCACTTTGGCCCCTGTCAAATTTGTATACAAAGGATCAAGTATGTGGCCCCCCGCATGATTGGGGGAGGTAACCAGCTGAGTGAGCTGAAGGGCCTCCAAATCCGCCAAAGTATTTTTATTTATTTATTTATTTACTGATTTGTAAAGCGCATGGCTGCCCGTGAGCGTCCCAGCGCTAAGTACTACTAATGGCAGAGATATGACAACAATCAAAATGGAGATTGAGGTCTCCAAGGATGCTGAAGTTAGCGCAGCCCAATGCCAGCGAGCTGACACATTCCGGGAGAGCCTTTCTAAAAGCAGTGTCGCACCCGGGAGGACGATAAATAAGGAGGCCAGATAAAGTAAAATGATGGCTAATAGAAATTCTGAAGAACGCACTTTCGCATCCTACCAGATTCACTACCCCCCAATCACAAGGGTAGCAAGACTTTACAACCATAGCAATGCCACCACCCCTAGATGCCCGATTGTGAGTAAAAATGGAATAATCTGAAGGGAGTGCAAGATTCACGACTGCCGTGTCTACTTCCTGAAGCCAAGTTTCCGTCATGAAGAACACGTCAGGTGTCTCCTCCCTTAAAAGATCATATAGTTCTGAGTGGTGCTTCAAAAGGGACCTGATGTTGAGATTCCAAATAGTAATATCTCGAGAGGCAGATGGTCTACTACAAGAGAGCTTAAAGGGAGGAAACTCCGTCAAAGCAGAAATTGAAGAGGGGGCATTAAGCGACCAATTGCCACAGGCACACTTATACTGACCACAGAGGGGGCTAACAGGCTCGTACGCACAGCGTGGGGCCGCCTGTCCGATGTCCAACAGCTCATCCCTGGAATATCCCCTCACCGAAGACATCACCTCAGTAGGTAAGGAACTCCCACGAGCAGCGTATCCCCACGCCTCGCGCCTCCTTAGCGCTGACGGGCGCAGACGGGCAGGACTCTGGCACGACTCAGGCGCGATAATGGCGCACCCGCTGCGCATTATCGCTGCGCGCTTGAGGACTGGTTTAAGTAGAGTGACCGCGTGTGTACAACACCACTAGACCGCTCATAATGGCGCCCCAAAAACGTCACCACCACCACTCCAAGATGGCGGCCGATTCCCCCCAGTATCGTAACCCCCAGAACCGGACCCGCTAAAGCAGCGGTGAGTCGACAATTATGATGCAGGTAAGAGGGAAAATGCCCAATTTTAAAAACAGGGGAGAACAAACTAACTAATTAACATAGATACAAGACGGGTGATTTAAAAACAAACGCTGCGCACCTTCAACACAGCACTTAAGCGCGCGAGTCCTTAGATGCTCTGAAGAGCTAGGGTACCTTATACATGAAACATCCAGCGCTCGTGTTCTCATGCTGTGTATAAAACAGATCTTTTCATGGCACTGTTTCACCTTAGTCACTTAGACACTTTTATACAGTTCTTTGGAGGGTGGGGGCTCTCCAGCAACGAAAACCCTAACGCAAATGGTGCAGTCCTTCTTCTAGTTCCATGCCGCGAGCCATACCTCTTTGTGAGGATTGTTTGCAACCTTTGGAGTTCTCTTTTACAACAGCTTTTATTTGCCCCTCCTGCCCTTCCTTCTTTAATCTTAAGCTATTTGCTCTTTCTCTCACACCCAGCTTGCTGAAATTGTAGAGCTCTTCAATCCCTGGTGGCACAGCACCCATGATAATGTGCTGCATGTCTAAACACTTATAAGGTCCAAAAGGCTAGATGAATTGGCTATGCCACAGGCTCTAGGATTCACAGGAATCCTAGGGCCTAAAACTTCCACCCTGCCGCTGTGCAGCCACAGTTAGAGCTCAGTGGAACGCTGTCTCTAGCCGTTTCTGAGGCCTTCCCTGCAATAAGGTTCCTGGTGATCTCCCTCCTGAGTGGCCGAAGAGGATCTAGAGCCAAAATCCATGCCCTGCTGCAACGCTACCCTCCACCTCGTCGGCCACGGCCAGTGGTTTCTTGGTCTCTTACCCTCACGCCCGTGAAGCCTAAATCGACCTCTGCCTTGGCTGTGTTTGGAGGCCTTTCCTGTTCTTGTTCTTTGCGTCCCGCCTAGCCACATGAGATCTAGGGCCCGTTTCCCAGTGACGCCTTAATCGAGCTCTACCATAGCTGTGTTTGGAGGCCTTTCCTGTTCTTGTTCTTTGCCTCCCGCCCAGCCCGAGATCTAGGATCTAAATTTCACCCTGCCACAGTTCAGCCCCTGACCGCACTGGGCTCTCTAAGAACATGTTCCTTGTGCCGTCACCAAACGACGCCAAATTTACTCCTGTTTTGCTATTTTGATGTTCACTTATTGTTTTACTCTTTACTACCGATTCTTAAGACTCTCTACCCCTTCTCTCCACCTCTCCACCTCTGATTTCTCTCTTCTAGCCCTAATATATTCTCTCTACAATATTCCACCCCTTATTATTTTCTTTTATCCTCTCTCCTCTCTATTTTTCTCCTAGCTGTTGTTCCCTTACTGTTATACTCTCTACTACCTATTCTTTAGATTCTTTACCCCTTCTCTCCACCTCTCTCATTTCTCTCCTCTAACCCAAAAATATTCTCTCTACAATAATCACCCCCCTTATTATTTTCTTCTACCCTTTCTCCTCTCTACTGTACCCCCTGTCCCATCTAGCATCCTAATATGTCCAAGTTCCTTAATGCTGATGTTCTCTTACTGCAATTTTCTTAATCTCTGTTTCGTTTGACAAACCCTCCACTCCCCCCAATACTGACTCCCCTCTCTCTCTCTTGCTTTTCTCCCCCCCTGGTTTCCTCACTCACCTGCTCATTATTACTCATTTCTTTATTTATCCTCCCCCCTTTTTTGCTCTTCCTCCTAGGCCTCCACTTAACAACCTAATCATGCCCCCCCCAATCCTATCATCACACCTCCGGACCCTGCCCTCTCCAGACATGGCTCCAATTCTTGGAACATCTTATACCCCTCCCATCTTTCCAAGAAATTTTTTAAACATAAACTACTGATTTGTCACCCCGAAACTCTAATAGTTGATACCTACTGTTGGAGCCGGCCTCGTGGCGTGGTCCTGTTCCCCCTCGCTCAGCTGCACGAGGTCCCCTGCACCTCGGGGCTCCTCCATCTTGGATTACACGTCACTCCACGTGACCACCTCCGTGACCCTGTTCTACCCGGCCTCGATCCCAGCGAGGCCCGACATCGAGGCGCCCACCCCTGGCCCGGGGGATACCACGGGAGCCCTTCCCACTCCCGGCGGAGGGCAGTATCGATGGGACCCCCAACCGTCCTTCCACACCTAGGTGCGGCCGCCCCACAGCTCTCTGGGGCCTGGCGCCTCTCCTGCTGGGCGTCTGGCCGCGCCCTACCCGGCCTCTCCGCCCTCCTGGGCGCAAGGGTCCGGACATCAAAGGGCTCAAGACCTATATCTGGGGCGACCCGACAACAAGATGTCAGTTGTATCCTGGAGTCAAGAGCCCTGCTGATCGGATCGCGGCTGACCCTACGGAGAAAGACTCTTCCTGAAACTACCTGCTGAGCCCTGCTGACGGCGTCGCGGCTCCATCGTGCTTACAAGACCTTCACGAACCTTTGGGGCCCTGCTGACGCCGTCGCGGCCCAACCTTGTTGCAACAGACCATCAGAGCCCAGCTGACCTCGTCGCGGCTCGACCGAAGCGAACCTACCACCGGAGCCCTGCTGACTGTGTCGCGGCTCGACCCAAGCGGAACTACCACCCGAGCCCTGCTGACACCGTCGCGGCTCTCCACGTCCGAGCCGCTCTGAGACCAGCATCCAAGGTCAGGCGCAGAGCCCTCCCGTACCTGGTTGGTACTAAGACTGTCCCGCTACCCCATTCCTTCAAAGACATTGAGACTCTTACTGGATCTCTCGATCCCACTGTACATATTGAATGTGCTCCTTTTTTTATATAAAGAACCAAGATAAGCAACCGATACGGAGTCCTGTGTGGTGGTGTTACTGGGCCTGGTACGATTATAGGAGAAGGACCTCTCCTAGGAGGCTTCTCAGCGGCGCTCGGCTATAACTTGGCGGTAGGAAGGTGCCCGGAGTAGTCCTTCCGGCTCCCCGGTGGTCCTCCCTCCAACATTTGGTGGCCAGCGACGGGATCCGAGCCAGACGCAATCGTACAAGCAAGTAACGCACCCACTACCTAACCAGACGGAAAAAGAAAAAGGGAACCATGGACGGCCAAGAAGCAACCGTGGCCGCAACCTTCCAGCTGGAAAAGCTGGAAGAATACACCCACAAAGAACTAAAACAATTCTGCAAAGACAAAGGGATCCCAACCACAGGATTGGGCACCAAGGAAGAAATGCAGAAAGCCCTGAAAGCCTGGGCCGAAGCCGAGGCCACTCCACCCCGCACCGAAGGGACCTCGGCCCGGGACGAAAACCTGCCGACCACAACCCCGACAGATGGGGGGCAAGGCATCCCCGAAGCCCGCCTATCCCACGAAGAAATACGAGAACGGGAGAGGGTCCGGGCACACGAAATGGACCTCGCACGACTCCGGCTGGACGGTGAGCTCCAGCTAGCGGAGAAGAAAATAGCCCTGGAGCAACTACGGCTACAAGAGGAAATCGAGGAAAAGAAACGGCATCGAGAGCTTGAAGAGAGACGGCTAACCCTCGAGCACGAGAGGAGCCTCAAAGAACTTGAACTGAAAACCAAAACGGGGGAGACCAGCACCCCCGGGGCCCGGGACGCCCTACCACTGACCGAGCCAAAGGTTCACATCCCCAAGGATGTCGTCAAAGAGTACTACAAGAACGACGACATCCAGCGGTGGTTCCGAGCCTACGAGGTAGCCATGACCTCCCATCGGATACACCGGAAGGATTGGGGTGCCGGCCTATGGGGGAGGTTCCTCAGCGAGGGCCGTGATACCCTGCTGCAACTCCCCGACACAGTGATGACCTCCTACGATCACATGAAGGAAGCCCTACTCACCCGCTACGGACTATCAGCCGAGATGTACCGGCAGCGCTTCCGGGACTGCAAGAAGCTACGTGGACTTCTTCAGCCGGGCTTTTGAAGGGTGGATAAAAGGGAGCAAGGTCACCTCGTACAATGAACTGTTCGACCTCATTGTCTGGGAGCACCTCGCCAACAACTGCTTTGTAGAACTAAGGCAACACCTCCTGGACAGTAAATTGACCGAGCCCCGGAAGCTCGCCGCCGAAGCAGACCGATGGGTCAACACAAGGGTCCCCCGGAACCCCGTGGGGGACTACCAACGGAGTACCACGGGACCCCCTCGCCAGCGGGGCGGAGGAGGGGGGTCCCACCGCAGCCGAGACTTCCCGGCCGGACCGCCCAGAAGCCCGCCACGAGGCCAAGCCGCCAACCACACGTCCCCGACCCTGGGCCGAAGGGGGACCCCCATCGCCCGACCGGGACCCCGACCACCAGTGACCTGCTTTGGCTGCCAGTAGACCGGCCACTATGCGAGCGACCCGGCCTGCCCCGTGAACCGACGAAACGGGACCGCTGGGCCCCCTCCCCGACAAATAGCCGCCGCTGCCCTGGGGGAAGGAGAAGAAGAGGAGGAAAACCGCGAGGACGGGTCCCCCGAGTGGGAACCAGCTGCCATGTCGCTCGTCTGCCTGGGCTCCCGAGAAATGGTGCCCCGAGCGGCCATCCCAAGCAACACCCAGAAGTACCAGCAGTGGGTCACCATCAACGGACGACGGGCCGAAGCCCTCCGGGACACTGGGGCTAGCGTGACCGCTGTCCGCTGCCACCTAGTGACCCCCGAACAAATCCTGCCACATGTTCTATGCCCGGTCCGGACCACGGACAACACCGAAAGCATGTGCCGGATGGCCAGGATCCCCTTCGAGTGGGGAGGAGTGTCCGGCACCCTAAAAGTGACTGTCCACGACGACGCCCCCGTGGACTGCCTCCTGGGGAATGACCTAGAGAGCTCCCCCTGGGCCCAGGTGGAGCGCCGAGAGCATCTGGGGATGCTAGGACTGCCCGAGTGGGCCTGCGCCACCACCCGGTCCATGACCGCCCAACCCGCCGCTGCTGCGGCCACCGACCAGCCTACGGGCCCAGAACTATCGCCCTCCTCCGGCACGGAGGAACCCGATGATGAGGCCGGGCCGTCCGAACTGTCTCCCGACGAGGCCGCCTCCCTCAGCGAGATCCCCGAGCTGGCTCAGTGGCGCCACGATGAGGGCCCCACCCGCGAACAGTTCCAGCAGGAACAGAAGGCCTGCCCGTCCCTCGAGGGGGCCCGACAGCAAGCGGCCGCCCAGGCCTCGGGGGACCCCACGGGAACCCACTGGGTCTATTGGGACAATGACTTACTATACAGCGAGCAGAAAGTCACCGAGCTGGGAGCCGGCCGGGTGTTGGTGGTTCCCCTCCGGTTCAGGGAGTTCCTCCTGAACCTGGCGCATGACGTGCCTCTCGCCGGACACCTTGGGAGGGACAAGACTTACAGCCGTCTAGTGACCCATTTCTATTGGCCCCGAATGCGGAGAGACGTGGACCACCACTGCCAGTCCTGCCAGACCTGCCAGGCTAGCGGGAAAACTGGGGGTCGAGTTAAAGCCCCCCTCCAACCATTTCCAGCCGTCCACACCCCGTTCGAACGAGTGGGGATCGACCTCGTGGGGCCCCTCGACCCCCGAACCGCCCTAGGACACCGCTTCATCCTGGTACTGGTCGACCACGCCACCCGATACCCGGAGGCCATCCCCCTCCGCACTGTGACAGCTCCAGTGGTGGGCCGGGCCCTGATAGGCATCTTCTCCAGGGTGGGGTTCCCCCGAGAAGTGGTGAGCGACAGGGGTACGAACTTTATTTCGAAATACATGAAATCCCTCTGGCAACAATGTGGGGTCACCTACAGATTCACTACCCCTTACCACCCCCAGGGGAACGGACTGGTCGAGCGGTTCAACAGGACCCTAAAAGGGATGATCCAGGGCCTGGAAGAGCCCCTGCGGAGGAGGTGGGATGTCCTGCTGCCCTGCCTCCTGTTCGCCTATCGAGAGGTACCGCAGAAATCCCTGGGCTGCAGCCCCTTCGAACTATTGTATGGGCACCCCGTCCGAGGGCCCCTCAGCCTGGTCAAGGAGGGCTGGGAGGCGAACGTCCCAGATGCCCCCCCGACGTCTACCGGTACCTTCTGACCCTGCGGAACCAGACTCGGAAGTTCCGGGCCCTGGCAGAAGCCAACCTCGAAGCCAGCCAAGAAGACATGAAGCGCTGGTATGACGCAAACGCTTCATCCATCGAGTTCGAGCCAGGCCAGCAAGTCTGGGTCATGTCACCCGTGGATCCCTGCGCCCTGCAGGACAAGTGGACCGGGCCCTTCAAGGTGGTTCAGAGTTAGAGCCCCGTCACCTACCTAATCGACATGGAGTCTCCGAGGAACCCCCTCCGGGTCCTGCACGCCAACCGGCTCAAGCCCCACTTTGCCCAAACTGAACTAAGCCTGCTGCTGGCTACTGATGATGGGGGCGAGAGCGACTCCGAACCCCTGCCTGACCTCCTGGGGTCCTCGGGCCAAGACGGTTCCTTAGAGGGAGTCCACCTCTCCGACACGCTGACCCCAGAACAGCGCCATGACTGCCGGAGGCTGCTGCAACCCTTCGCTGCCCTCTTCTCTCTCACGCCCGGGGTGACCCCCTGGTGCGTACACGACGTGGATACCGGGGACAGCCCCCCTGTGCGACATCGCGCCTACAGAGTACCTGACCAAGTCCGGGCCTGCATATAGACCGAGGTCGCCAAGATGCTCGCCCTCGGAGTCATTGAGCCCTCCGACAGCCCGTGGGCCAGCCCGGTGGTCTTGGTGCCGAAGGCCGCCGCCCCCGGTACTTCTCCGGTACTCCAATTTTGTGTAGACTACCGGGGCCTGAACGCAGTCACCAAGACCGACGCCCACCCCCTGCCCCGGGCAGACGAGCTGATCGATCGATTAGGGGCCGCCCGCTACCTAAGCACCTTTGATCTCACCGCTGGGTACTGGCAGATCAAGCTCACCCCCGGCGCCCAGGAACGATCCGCCTTTTCCACCCCCGATGGGCACTACCACTTTCGGGTGATGCCCTTCGGTATGAAGAACGCCCCAGCGACCTTTCAGAGGCTGGTAAACAAGGTCCTGGCCGGGCTAGAAACCTTCAGCGCGGCCTACCTCGACGACATTGCAGTCTTCAGCGACCATTGGGCCGCGCACTTGGGACACCTCGGCAAAGTCCTGGCCGCTCTCCAAAGGGCCGGGCTCACAATTAAGGCCAGCAAATGCCAGATCGGTCAGGGATCTGTGACCTATCTGGGCCACCAGGTGGGGAGTGGCCAGGTAGCGCCCCTCCAGTTGAAGGTCGATGCCATCCAAGCGTGGGAGCCCCCCACAAACCAGACCGCTGTCCGGGCCTTCTTAGGCCTCACAGGCTACTACCGGCGATTCATTAAGGATTATGGCAGCATTGTGGGCCCCCTTATGGAGCTCACTTCCAAGAAACAGCCCAAGGTGGTGCACTGGACGCCCCGCTGCCAGACCGCTTTTGAAGCCCTCAAGGCAGCCATGTGTGCTGCCCCGGTGCTACAGGCCCCTGACTACAGCAAGGAATTTGTGGTGCAGACCGACGCATCCGAGTACGGGGTCGGGGCGGTCCTCTCCCAGATGGACGCCGAGGGCCTCGACCGACCTGTGGCCTTTATCAGCCGCCGACTGCTGCCACGAGAACAGAGGTGGAGCACCATCGAGCGGGAGGCCTTCGCTGTGGTATGGGCTCTCAAGAAGCTCCGGCCCTACCTTTTCGGCACCCACTTCAGGGTCCAGACTGACCACCGGCCCTTGCGGTGGCTCATGCAAATGCAGGGCGAGAACCCCAAGCTGTTGCGATGGTCCATCTCGTTGCAAGGGATGGACTTCACCGTGGAACACCGGCCCGGCAACGACCACGCCAATGCTGACGGCCTATCCCGACTCTTTCGCCTCGGCGAGGAGAACCCCCAAGGAGATGGGTGACTCTCCCTGCCTTCAGCTGGGGGGGACGCGTGTTGGAGCCGGCCTCGTGGCGTGGTCCTGTTCCCCCTCGCTCAGCTGCACGAGAGTCCCCTGCACCTCGGGGCTCCTCCATCTTGGATTACACGTCACTCCACGTGACCACCTCCGTGACCCTGTTCTACCCGGCCTTGGTCCCAGCGAGGCCCGACATCGAGGCGCCCACCCCTGGCCCGGGGGATACCACGTGAGCCCTTCCCACTCCCGGCGGAGGGCAGTATCGATGGGACCCCCAACCGTCCTTCCACACCTAGGTGCGACCGCCCCACAGCTCTCTGGGGCCTGTCGCCTCTCCTGCTGGGCGTCTGGCCGCGCCCTACCCGGCCTCTCCGCCCTCCTGGGCGCAAGGGTCCGGACATCAAAGGGCTCAAGACCTATATCTGGGGCGACCCGACAACAAGATGTCAGTTGTATCCTGGAGTCAAGAGCCCTGCTGATCGGATCGCGGCTGACCCTACGGAGAAAGACTCTTCCTGAAACTACCTGCTGAGCCCTGCTGACGACGTCGCGGCTCCATCGTGCTTACAAGACCTTCACAAACCTTTGGGGCCCTGCTGACGCCGTCGCGGCCCGACCTTGTTGCAACAGACCATCAGAGCCCAGCTGACCTCGTCGCGGCTCGACCGAAGCGGACTTTCCACTGGAGCCCTGCTGATTGTGTCGCGGCTCGACCCAAGCGGAACTACCACCCGAGCCCTGCTGACGCCGTCGCGGCTCTCCACGTCCGTGCCGCTCTGAGACCAGCATCCAAGGTCAGGCGCAGAGCCCTCCCGTACCTGGTTGGTACTAAGACTGTCCCGCTACCCCATTCCTTCAAAGACATTGAGACTCTTACTGGATCTCTCGATCCCACTGTACATATTGAACGTGCTCCTTTTTTTATATAAAGAACAAAGATAAGCAACCGATACAGAGTCCTGTGTGGTGGTGTTACTGGGCCTGGTACGATTATAGGAGAAGGACCTCTCCTAGGAGGCTTCTCAGCGGCGCTCGGCTATAACTTGGCGGTAGGAAGGTGCCCGGAGAAGTCCTCACTCCAACACCTACCATAGCCTCTCCTCTCCTAGAAACACAAACCTTATTTTCTACTCCAAACGCCCCTCCAAATGGAAAAGCATTTTCCTTCAACATCTCACAGTCACTAAATCAAACAAAATCCCATATGAATTCAAATTATCTACTTCCCCATCCCCAGCCTTTCTCGGTGAAATTTACATTTCCATATTTAAAACTGGTAATATCCTTATTCAATCCTCTGATCACCACCACAACATCTTTGACCACCATTTCAGTACCCTGGCAGACCTTCAATCCAAACCACTCCCCAACCCTTCCTCTTCCCTACTGTCCGACACCCTTATGATGTCTCCCCCCTGATTCTGAACCCCCCTAGACATCCCAACTGCACACAGCATCATCCAAACCCACTCGTTATCTAATGATCGATGCCCTCAAACCATGCTCTCTAACCATTTTCCTACTTCCGGACCCCCTCACCCAGAACTTCCCTGTTTAGCCCCCCCTGCGCCAATATCTTCCCCTCTGAACTGCAGTCCCTCCCCTCATTCTGATGTAATTTCTTCCCGGTCTCTTCACCTAGAACTTCCAACTCTACCCCCCCCACGCCAATACCCTACTTTCTAAATTTCACTTGCCCCCCTCAAATTGATGTAACCTCCATCTCTATCCCTCACTCCATCACATCAACATCTCCTATCACATGGCCTGTCTACATCATTGACCCTGCCGTCACCCCATCCAACAACTCAAACATGCCTCGGACTCCCCCGCCCGGCATCTCCCCCCTCCCCCCTCCACACACCAGACCCACATCCCCGAACGACACTGAACCCTCTCTTCCCCCCCTTCTCTTCAACTGAGCTCTCCCTCAACCTCATTGCTCTGACACTATCTAACATTGAACGGAATCTCTTAACCGTGAAGATGGAACTTGTTTGGTAAGCGCTACTGCTCACCGTGAGGATCTCAAGGTGCTTGGGGAGGGGGTTTCGCAGGTTCCAGTCCATCAAGGAGGGTGTCTGTCGAAGAGCCAGATTTTGAGGTTTTTTGTGAAGATGGGGAGCGATGTTGTCTGTCTGAGGTGGAGGGCGTTCCAGGCTCTGGCTGCGAGGAAGGAGAAGGAACGGCCGCCTGATCTGGTCTTTCTGATGCGGGGGACCATAGTGTAGGATAGCTGGGCTGATCGTAGGGTCCTTTGGGGTGCGTGGAATTTGAGTCAGCTGTTCAGGTATGCTGGTCCGGTGTCGTGGAGGGCCTTGTGAGCATGAGTGAGCATCTTGAAGGTGACTCTAGTTTCGATGGGGAGCCAGTGGAGTGTGCGCAGAATCTGGGAGATGTGACAGTGTCTTGGAGCAGTCTTGCGGCGGCGTTTTGGATGTTCTGTGGCTTGCGTGTGAGGTTTTTGTTTATTCCAGTGTAGAGTGCATTGCCATAGTCGAGTCTGCTGGTGAGCTGACGGTCTTTCTGTGTTTGAGGGGGATCCATTTGAAGGTCTTGCGCAGGAGGCGGAGGGTGTGGAAGCAGGAGGACGAGACGGCGTTGATCTGGCTGTCCATTTTGAGTTCGGAGTCCAGGATGATTCCCAGGTTGCGTGCGTGGTCCGTGGGTAGACTTCCGAGGGTGGAAGGCCACCAGGTGTCGTTCCAGGCATCGGGGTGTGGGACCATGATGAGTACTTCTGTTTTGTTGGTGTTTAGTTGAAGGCAGCTGTTTTTCATCCATTTGGCAACGTCTTCCATGCCTTCTCGAAATTGTGTCTGGTGGTGTTGGGTTTGTTGGATAGGGAGAGGATGAATTGGATGTCGTCTCCGTAGGACACAATGTTGAGTCCATAGGTTCTGACGATGGGGGTGAGCGGAGCCATGTACACGTTGAAGAGCATAGGGCTGAGGGATGACCCCTGGGGGACTCCGCAGGTGGTTGGTGTAGGGTCTGAGAGAAAAGGGGGAAGTTTGACCCACTGCGTTTTGCTGGAGAGGAAGGAGTGGATCCAGTCGAGGGCCTTGTCTTAAATCCCTGCATCGTGGAGTCTGTGTATTAGGGATGTCTGACGATTCAATGCAAACAAACACAACGCACACCACTACATCGCATTCATTACATCGCACACACCATTACATCGCATGCATTCACCACGCAAACCACAACATCGCACTATGCCTTCACACGCATGCAAAAGACATTTACAACGCACACAAAGACTACGCATTCTATCACTCCTCAAAATTCTCCCTAACGGCCCACCAAAGTCAGTACAATGCCCGACACTCACGGCAAAACAGTACCATATTCTAACATAAACCCTAAGCCCTAACCCTAAAGCCTAAAGCACTAGCATATACGCCCCCTAACCCTAAGCCCTGACCCTAAAGCCTAAAACACTAGCATATACGCCTCCTAAGCCCTAACCATAAAGCCTAAAACACTAGCATATACGCCTCCTAACCCTAAGCCCTAACCCTAAAGCCTAAAACGCTAGCATATACGCCTCCTAACCCTAAGCCCTAACCCTAAAGCCTAAAACACTCCCATATACAACAATTAACCCTAAGCCCTAAAACCTAAACCCCCCCCTCCACTGCACTACCCATAAACTACCCTAAACCCTAAAACAGCGTCGACCTTACCTGGTTCCAACGTTGTCTCCCCTGCCGCCCGTGTACCCGCGCCTGCGTTCTAACAGTGCCCGCAATGCAATGGCACCCGCGATGGAACATCGTGCGTAGTGAACGCACGTGGCGTAACGTCGCGTGCATTGTGACGGCATGCGATGTAAACGCATGCGATGCGACGCATGCGTTGCGATGGGTGTTCCCTGTGTATTAGGGTGCGGTGAGAGACTGTGTCGAACGTTGCTGAGAGGTTGAGGAGGATGAGGGCTGCTGTTTCTCCTTTTTCCATTAGGGTGCGGATGTCGTCTGTTGTGGCGAGGAGGGCGGTTTTTCGTGCTGTGGTTTTTTCTGAAGCCGGATTGGGAGGTGTCGAGGATGTTGTGCTCTTCGATGAATGTGGCGAGTTGGCTGTTGATGGCTTTCTCGATGACTTTCACTGGGAAGGGGAGCAGGGAGATGGGTCTGTAGTTTTTGAGGTCGGTGGGGCCCGCCGAGGGTTTCTTGAGGAGGGGGTTGATCTCGGCGTGTTTTCAGTCGTCGGGGAACGATTAGGTTTCCAGGGAGCGGTTGATGGTGTGGCGGAGCATGGGTGCGATGGTGTCGGCGGCTCTGTTGAAAATGTGGTGGGGGCAGGGGTTCATGGGTGCCCCGGAGTGGATTGAGTTCATCGTCTTCAGTGTGTCTTCGGTGGTGAGGGCTGTCCAGTTGTCGATAGTTGGCTTCATGGTGTCGGGGTGGTTGGTGACGGTTCAGTGTTTTGGTTGTCTTCATCGAAGTTGTCGTAGATGCTTTTGATATTATGGTGGAAAAGGGTGCTCAGTTTGATGCAGAGTTCTTGTGAGGGTGGGATGTCGGTTGACTCACTGGAAGGTTGAGCGATCTCCTTAATGATGTTGAAGAGTTCTTTGCTGTTGTGTGCGTGGGTGGAGATTCTGTCTTCGATCGCTTTCTTCCTCGTTTTTCTGATGAGTTGGTGGTGGACTTTGGTAGCGGTTCTGAAGTTGTTGTGGACTTCTGTCGATTTGGTGTTCCACCAGTCCTTTTCGAGGTGACGGCAGGTGCGTCTGGACTCTCGAAGTTCGGTGGTAAACAATCTAGCTTTCTTGGCGTGGGTGTTGTTGTTTTTCATGAGGGGGGCTAAGGTGTTGGTGCTGTCGGTGATCCACCTGTGCAGGTTTCAGGCTGTGGCGTTGGGGTTGTCGTTTTCCGTGACAGCAGGGGAGGAGTTGCTGAGTGATGAGGGTAGCTGGTCGTCAGTGATTCTGGTCCAGTTTCTTCATGGGAGCAGGTGCTGGTGTCTGTGGATGGTGGGTGTTCTGAAGGTGAAGTGGACGCATCGATGGTCGGTCCGTGGGAGTTCGGTGGTGTGGCTGAAGGTGCTGGAGTTTCCTGTTGTGAAGAGGGGGTTGAGGGTGTGTCCTGCTGAGTGCGTGGGTTCAGTCACTATCTGGAGGAGTCCAATGTTGTGGAGGTTGTCCAGGAGGGATGTGGTGCTGGGGTCCAGTAGATTGTTGAGGTGGAAGTTGAGGTCTCCCAGCAGAGTGTAGTTGGTGAATGCGATGGCCTGCGGGAAGATGATGTCCGTGATGGATTCGGCAAAAGGTCCATGGGGTCCAGGGGGTTGGTAGATGAGGGTTCTTTGGAGGGTGGTGGTGGGGCTGGCCAGTATCTTGAAGTGAAGGTGTTCCATGAGGTCTGTGGACTCGTCGGGGAGTGTGCTCAGGTGGAGGGTGGATTTGTGGACGCTGGCAATTCCTCCTCCTGGGCGGTTGTGGCGGTCCTTCCTGGAGATCATGTATCCTTGGGGGATGGTGATGGTGATGTCCGGTCCCGAGGAGGTGTTGGTTCATCTTTTGATGAGGAATGTTACATCCGGGGTGGTGCTGTCAAGGAGGCCCCAGATTTCGGTGGCATGTTTGTGGAGTGATCTGACGTTGAGGAGGATGCATTGCAGGGTCTTCAGTTCTTGCAGTCGGGTTGTGCTCGGTCCGTGTTCTTGGCGGTGCTGTAGGTTTGATGGCAGCGGTGACAGCTGAATGGTCCGTGGGTGTCGGCCGGTGAAGCTAGCTAGCAGTTTTTGTTGCGGCTTGGGTTGAGTGTGTGGAGTGCCGCTGGGTCATAGCGTTGGCGAGCGGAGATCCAGGTTGCCTGGCGCTGGTCGGGGTAGGGTAGCAGACGGGTTGCGGACGGACGCAGATGGGCTTGCCAGCGGCGCCCCAGCGGTGTGGCCGTGCAGCGACTGCCATTAAGTAGGGGTCCGGGAGGGCTGGACAGCTGGGAGCGGGGAGTGGAGCTGGATTGGGCATGTCGTGCTGGTCGTGCTGGGGGGATGGGCCACGGGGGCAGCAGCGGCAGAGAAAAAAACGGTGAAAAAAGGCAGACAAAAAGGTCAAACAGAGGGGAAAGTGCCAATAAGGCAGTGAAAGTGCACTCAGAGTGGAGGAAAGACACAGAGGACACAGAGGAGAGTGAAAGGGGGATATTGAGATGAGGGTGAAAAACAAGTGAAACATGGAAGAAAGACACAGAAGGAGAGTGTTGGAAGGCGGACCCCGAGGAGTCGGCGAGACCACCAAGGGGGGCCCTCACACTGTACGAAGTAGCCGAGCGCTGCCGAGAAGTCTCCTGAGAGATCCTTCTCCTATCACGTACTAGCACAGTAACACCACCACACAGGACTCAAGGAGGTTGTCTCAAGACAAGCAATTCTTTATCAGCAATAAAAAGGTTACGAGGTCAATATTTACACGAAGGGATCGAGGGATCCACGAAAAGTCTCAGTGTCTCTTTGGAAGGGTAGGGGTAGCGGGACAGTCCTCGGCAGGAGTGCGGTACGAGGGTACCTGGGGCCCAGTTCTTATCCTCAAGCTGGAGGACCTCCGGATCTCGGAGGGGTCGAGCCGCGACGGCGTCAGCAGGGCTCTGGCGGACAGTCCGTGGAGAGCCGCGATCCAATCAGCAGGGCTCTCAAGATGGTTTCTGCTCAGCTCGAGCCGCGACGTCGTCAGCAGGGCTCCGAGGGAGGTTTCAGCGAGGTTGGGCCGCGACAGCGTCAGCAGGGCTCCGATGTTCCAGGTGGCTTCAAAGTGTTCACAAGAAGGAGCCGCGACGCAGTCAGCAGGGCTCGTGATGGTTCCGACAAGAGTTCTTCTCCGTAGGGTCAGCCGCGATTCAATCAGCAGGGCTCTCGACTCCGGGATACAACTGCCGATCTGTGGCGGGGTCGCCCCAGATATAGGTCTGGAGCCCTTTGATGTCCGGACCCAGGCGCCCGGTGGGGGCGGAGAGGCCGGGTGGAGGTGGCCAGACGCCCAGCAGGAGAGGCGCCAGGCCCAAGGGAGTTGCAGGGCGATCACACCTCGAGAGGTGAGGACAGTTGGATGTCCCATCGATACTGTCCTCCGCCGGGGGCGATGAATGGTTCCTGCGGCACCCCCTGGCCAGTTCGTGGTGCCTCGATGTCGGGGCTTCGCTGGGGTCAAGGCCAGGTTGAGCGGGGTCGCGCTGGCTGGTGCACAGAGTCACGTGGGTGCCAACAAGATGGCGGAGCCACGAGGGGTATGCGACCTCATGCCGCTCAGGAGGAAGGGCCTCGGTGCAGTTCAGAAGGGTGGCCCGTGAAGGCCAGGGCGGGGAACGGGCACAATCCACGGGGGTAAGGACCATGCCACGAGGCCGGGTCCAACAGGCGTCCCCCCCAGCCGAAGGCATGGAGAGTCACCCATCTCCTTGGGGATTCTCCTCGTCAAGGCGGAAGAAGCGGGACAGGCCGTCGGCGTTGGCGTGGTCATTGCCGGGCCGGTGTTCAACGTCAAAGTCCATCCCTTGTAGCGAGATGGACCACCGCAGCAGCTTGGGGTTCTCGCCCCGCATTTGCATTAACCACCGCAGGGGCCGGTGGTCGGTCTGGACCCGGAAGTGGGTACCGAAGAGGTAGGGCCGGAGTTTCTTAAGGGCCCACACCACAGCGAAGGCCTCGCGCTCGATGGTGCTCCATCGTTGCTCCCGGGGCAGTAGCCGTCGGCTGATGAAGGCCACTGGTCGGTCGAGCCCCTTTTCATCGGCCTGGGACAGGACGGCCCCGATCCCATACTCGGAGGCGTCCGTCTGCACCACGAACTCTTTATTGTAGTCCGGGGCCTGTAGCACCGGGGCAGTACACATTGCGGTCTTTAGGGTGTCGAAGGCTGCTTGGCAGCGGGGTGTCCAGTGCACCTTCTTGGGCTGCTTTTTGGACGTTAGCTCTGTGAGGGGGCCAACAATGCTCCCATAGTCCCGGATAAACCGCCGGTAGTATCCGGTGAGACCCAGGAAGGCCCGGACAGCGGTCTGGGTAGTGGGGGGTTCCCAGGCCTGGATGGCATCTATTTTCGGTTGGAGAGGGGCCACCTGCCCGCTCCCCACTTGATGGCCCAGATAGGTCACGGATCCGTGGCCGATCTGGCATTTGCTGGCCTTGATTGTGAGCCCGGCCCGCTGGAGGGCGGCCAGGACGGCTTTAATGTGAAGGAGGTGCTCTGCCCAGTGGTTGCTGTACACGGCAATGTCATCTAGGTAGGCCGCGCTGAAGGCCTCAAGCCCGGCCAAAACCTTGTTCACCAGTCTTTGAAAAGTGGCCGGGGCGTTCTTCATTCCAAAGGGCATCACCCGAAAGTGGTAATGCCCATCCGGGGTCGAAAAGGTGGATCTTTCTTGGGCGCCGGGGGTGAGCTGGATCTGCCAGTACCCGGCGGTGAGGTCCAGCGTGCTCAAGTAGCGAGCGGCCCCTAAGCGGTCAATGAGTTCGTCGGCCCTGGGTATAGGGTGGGCGTCCGTCTTGGTCACTGCATTCAGGGCTCGGTAGTCCACGCAGAATCGCAACTCCGGGGGGTGGCCGGGAGCTGCAGACTTTGGCACCAGGACGACAGGACTGGCCCACGGGCTGTCGGAGGGTTCGATGACCCCCAGGGCCAGCATCTTCGTTACTTCGGCCTGGATGCATGCCCGCACTCGGTCGGGTCCCCGGTAGGCTCTGTGTCGTACGGGGGGGCTCTCCCCGGTGTCGACGTCGTGGACGCACCAGTGGGTCACCCCTGGGGTGAGGGAGAAGAGGGCTGCGTAGTCCTGCAGCAGTTGCTGGCAGTCGTTGCGCTGTTCCGGAGTCAGGGAAGAGGCGAGTTGGACACCCTCGATTGTTCCATCATGGACGTTGGACTGCAAGAGGTCGGGCAGGGGCTCGGAGTCGTCCTCGCCCCCCTCGTCGGTCGCCAGTAGCAGGCTCAGTTCGGTCCGGGCAAAGTGGGGTTTTAGCCTGTTAGCATGTAGGACCCGGAGGGGGTTCCGGGGGGACTCCAGGTCGACCAGGTAGGTGACGGGACTTTTCTTCTCCACTACCTTGAAGGGCCCGGTCCACTTGTCCTGGAGGGCGCCGGGTTCAACCGGGGCCATGACCCATACCTTCTGACCTGGCTCGAATTCTATGGTAGAGGAGTTCCGATCATACCACCGCTTCATGTCCTCCTGGCTGGCCTCGAGGTTGGCTTCGGCCAGGGCTCGGAACTTGCGGGTCTGGTTTCGGAGGGTCAGGAGGTATCGGTAGACGTCAGGAGGGGTGCCTTGGGGCTTCGTCTCCCAGCTCTCTTTGACCAGGCTGAGCGGTCCGCGGACCGGGTGTCCGTACAATAGTTCAAACGGGCTGAACCCCAGGGACTTCTACGGGACCTCCCGATAGGCAAACAGGAGGCACGGCAGCAGGACATCCCATCTCCGCCTGAGGGGCTCTTCTAGGCCCTGGATCATTCCCTTTAATGTTCTGTTGAACCGCTCAACCAGTCCGTTCCCCTGAGGGTGATAGTGGGTCGTGAACTTGTATGTGACCCCGCACTGCTGCCACAGGGACCGCATGTATCTGGAAATAAAGTTCGTGCCTCTGTCGCTCACCACTTCGCGGGGAAATCCCACTCGGGAGAAGATCCCCATTAGGGCCCGGCCTACCACGGGGGCCGTTACAGTACTTAGCGGGACCGCCTCCGGGTACCTGGTGGCGTGGTCCACGAGGACCAGGATGAAGCGGTGGCCCAGGGCGGTCTGGGGGCCCCACGATATCGATTCCGACCCGTTCGAACGGGGTGCTGACGGCTGGAAAGGGTTGGAGGGGGGCCTTGACCCGACCCCCCGTCTTCCCGCTGACTTGGCAGGTCTGGCAGGACCGGCAGTGGTTGTCCACGTCTCTCCGGTTCCGAGGCCAGTAGAAGTGGGTCACCAAACGGCTGTACGTTTTGTCTTGCCCCAAGTGTCCGGCAAGGGGCACATCATGTGCCAGGTTGAGCAGGAACTCCCGGAAGCGGAGGGGGACCACCAACACTCGGCTGGCCCCGAGTTCTGCCACTTTCTGCTCACTGTATAGCAGGCCCTCGGCCCAGTAGACCCAGTGGGTGCCGGTCTGGTCCCCGTTGGTTTGGGCGGACGCTTGTTGGCGGACCCCTTCGAGAGTGGGGCAGGACTGCTGCACTTGTTGGAACTGCTCCCGGGTGGGGCCCCCTTCGTGTCGCCATTGTGTCAGCTCTGGTAGGGCGCACGGGGAAGCCATCTCTTCGGGGGAGGATTCACTAGGTCCAGGGTCGGTGTCCGCCTCCCCCTCGCTGCTGGTGGGAGGTGGTGCGAGCCCCTCGGGCTGGGCGGCCCCGGAGGCCGAGGATGAGCGGGGGACCCGGGCGGTCATGGACCGGGTGATGGCACAGGCCCAGTCAGATAGTCCCAGCATTCGGAGGTGCTCTCGTCGCTCTACTTGAGCCCAGGGGGAACTCTCCAAGTCGTTCCCCAGGAGGCAGTCGACGGGGGCGTCGTCGCGTACCGTCACCTTCAGCAGGCCCGTCACCCCTCCCCACTCGAAGGGGACCAGGGCCATCTGGCACAGGCTTTCACTGTTGTCGGCCGTCCGGACGGGACACAGCACATTCGGTAGGATCTGTTCGGGGGTCACCAGGTGGCAGCGGACAGCGGTGACACTGGCGCCGGTGTCACGAAGGGCTTCGGCCCGTTGTCCATTGACCGTGACCTGCTGCCGGTACTTCTGGGTGTTGCTTGGGATGGGGGTGCAGGGTACCATTTCTCGGCTACCCAGGCAGACCAGGGACATGGCTGCCGGCTCCCATTCAGTGGTCCCTCGGTCGAGGGTCTCCTCTTCCTCTTCTCCTTCTCCCATAGCGGTAGCCGCCAGCTGTCGGGGCGGGGGCCCGCCGGCCCCGTTTCTTCGGTTCAGGGGGCAGACCGGATCGCTGGCATAGTGTCCGGTTTGTTGGCAGCCGTAGCACGTTACTGGGGGCCGTGGTCCGGATCTGACCGGGGGCGCCCCCCTTCGGGCTAGGCTCGGGGAGAGTTGTTGCTGCGGTGGCCCTCGAGGGGGACTCCTGGGGGCCCCGGCGGGAGGGTCTCGGTTCCTGTTCGGCCCTCCCCCTCCACCGCGTTGGCGGGGGGGTCCGGTGGGGTTCCTCTGGTACTCCCCCATTGAGTTCCGGGGGACCCGGGAGTTGACCCATCGATCGGCCTCGACGGACAGTTTTCGCGGGTCGGTCATTTTGCTGTCGAGGAGGTGCTGTCTCAGTTCCACGAAGCAATTGTTGGAGAGATGTTCCCACACGATGAGGTCGACCAGCTGCCCGTAGGTGGTTACTTTGCTACCTCTGATCCACCCTTCTAGGGCCCGACTGAAAAAGTCCACATATTCCACCCAGGTGGTGCCCGGGATTTTCTTGCAGTCTCTGAACCGCTGGCGGTACATTTCTGCGGTTAGCCCGTAGCGGGTGAGCTGAGCCTCCTTCATGTGATCGTAGGAGGTCATCACCTCCTCCGGCAGCTGGAGCAGTGTGTCTCGACCCTCACTCAGGAACCGCCCCCACAGGCCCGCGCCCCAGTCTTTTCGGGGCACCCGTTGAGAGGTCTTGGCCACCTCGTAGGCCTTGAACCATTGTTGGATGTCGTCATTTTTGTAGTACTCCTTGACGACCTCTTTCGGGATATGTACCTTGGTCTCGGCAGGCGGTAGAGTGTCTCTAGTACTGGGGGCGTTGGTCCCTCCATTCTTGGCCTTGATTTCGAGCTCCTTGAGACTGCGCTCGTGCTCAAGGGTCAGTTTCTTTTCCTCCAACTCCCGGTGTCGTCTCTTCTCCTCTATCTCCTCTTGAAGCCGTAGCTGTTCTAGGGCCAGTTTCTTTTCCGCCAGCTGGAGTTCGCCGTCCAGCCGCAGTCGTGCGAGCTCTAGCTCGTGGTTCCGGACCTTCTCCCGCTCTCGTATTTCTTCTTCGGAGAGGCCGGTTTCTAGGCTCTTTCTTCCTCCGGTTGCCGGAGTCCATGCGGTTGATGAGGTCTCAGTCAGGGGTAAGGGACCTTCTTCCTGGAGGGGGCCTGCCCCGGCCTCCAGCCATGTCCTCAGAGCTTTCTGCATGTCCTCTTTGGTACTTAGGCCGGTGGTTGCAATGCCTTTGTCTTTGCAGAACTGTTTTAACTCTTTGTGCGTATATTCTTCCAGCCGTTCGGGCTGGAACTCCATTGTCGCGTTGTTTTCCTGGCTGCTCATGATTACTGTACGTTTGGATGGGTAGCTAGTGGGTACTGGCTGGTACGTACTGGGTTTGGCTCGGATCCCGTCGCTGGCCACCAAATGTTGGAAGGCGGACCCCGAGGAGTCGGCGAGACCACCAAGGGGGGCCCTCACACTGTACGAAGTAGCCGAGCGCTGCCGAGAAGTCTCCTGAGAGATCCTTCTCCTATCACGTACTAGCACAGTAACACCACCACACAGGACTCAAGGAGGTTGTCTCAAGACAAGCAATTCTTTATCAGCAATAAAAAGGTTACGAGGTCAATATTTACACGAAGGGATCGAGGGATCCACCAAAAGTCTCAGTGTCTCTTTGGAAGGGTAGGGGTAGCGGGACAGTCCTCGGCAGGAGTGCGGTACGAGGGTACCTGGGGCCCAGTTCTTATCCTCAAGCTGGAGGACCTCCGGATCTCGGAGGGGTCGAGCCGCGACGGCGTCAGCAGGGCTCTGGCGGACAGTTCATGGAGTGCCGCGATCCAATCAGCAGGGCTCTCAAGATGGTTTCTGCTCAGCTCGAGCCGCGACGTCGTCAGCAGGGCTCCGAGGGAGGTTTCAGCGAGGTTGGGCCGCGACAGCGTCAGCAGGGCTCCGATGTTCCAGGTGGCTTCAAAGTGTTCACAAGAAGGAGCCGCGACGCAGTCAGCAGGGCTCGTGATGGTTCCGACAAGAGTTCTTCTCCGTAGGGTCAGCCGCGATTCAATCAGCAGGGCTCTCGACTCCGGGATACAACTGCCGATCTGTGGCGGGGTCGCCCCAGATATAGGTCTGGAGCCCTTTGATGTCTGGACCCAGGCGCCCGGTGGGGGCGGAGAGGCCGGGTGGAGGTGGCCAGACGCCCAGCAGGAGAGGCGCCAGGCCCAAGGGAGTTGCAGGGCGATCACACCTCGAGAGGGGAGGACAGTTGGGGGTCCCATCGATACTGTCCTCCGCCGGGGGTGATGAATGGTTCCTGCGGCACCCCCTGGCCAGTTCGTGGTGCCTCGATGTCGGGGCTTCGCTGGGGTCGAGGCCGGGTTGAGCGGGGTCGCGCTGGCTGGTGCACAGAGTCACGTGGGTGCCAAAAAGATGGCGGAGCCACGAGGGGTATGCGACCTCGTGCCGCTCAGGAGGAAGGGCCTCGGTGCAGTTCAGAAGGGTGGCCCGTGAAGGCCGGGGCGGGGAACGGGCACAATCCACGGGGGTAAGGACCATGCCACGAGGCCGGGTCCAACAGAGAGTGAAGGGGGAGCATGAAATTAGGGGGAAAAAATGAGTGAAAAAGGAGGAGTGACACAGAAGGAGAGTGAAAGGGGAGATAGAAACGAGGGAAAAAACAGGTGAAAAAAGGAGAGGGAAAGCAGAGCGAGAGAAAGGAGACCGACGTCCACTGGACCACCAGGGATGAGGCGCAGGTAAAACCTGCGGGTGGAGGAGGGCCTCGAGCACCAACACTCAAGAGTGCAGGGGCTCACGGGAAGGCCTCACTTAATGATGGAGCTGCGAGGAAGGGAGAGCAATTTCACTGACAATGAGTCAGTGGTCTTTCTCGCCTGTCCAATCATACAGATTCCGCCTGTTCTTGCATCCCAAACATCTCCCAACTTAACCATTGGAAAAGCACACCCCTCTGCAGCAGAACACATAGGCCTCTCCGTGCTGTGAACTACCTCTCCTCTTCTGACCTTATTGACTTATGCAACTCCTACCTACCTAAACCCTTGATTACTGATCATACCTTCCCTTATTCTTGCATCCCAGTGATTTTGGCAACTAGCTGAATCCCCTCCTCTCTCATCTCCCCTAGACCCCCAACTCAACTTACCACCATACACTCTTGATCTCCCACCAAAGTCAACCCTAAGCCCCTCTCCTGCATGCTTGTTAACTGCCGCACGGCTGCCGGACATGCAACTGAAATATCTGAAACCATCCACAGTGAAAATATCGACATTGCCTTCCTTACTTGCTTAATGACCACTCAACGGCCATCCTCGAGTTACTCACCCCCCCCACCCCCGGTTACTCTATCCTTAGGAAAGACAGACCTGACAGAAAAGGGGGTGGTTTAGCTACAATCTACAAAAGCGAACTTCAACTCACCCGTGTTAAGAACACAGACCACCTAACCTTTGAATACCTTGGCGCTGAACTCACTGTGCAGGGTTCTTTTCCAATTCGTCTACATACCATCTACCACTCTCCTGGTGATCCTCTTCTCTTCGCTGAGAAACTATCAGACCTTCTTACACAATCCTCACTCGAAAATCTCTTTTTAGGAGATTTTAACATCCACTGGAACAAAGTTGTTGATCCCACAGTCAGCCAACTCATTAATCTTCTAGAGATCAATGGCCTTATTCAACTATGACACACTCCCACCCATACCAAAGGGGCCACTCTCGACGCCATCATTTCCAACAATGACTTGGCATCCCCCTCCAACATCCTCCCCATCGACTGGTCTGACCATCACCTCATTCTGTTCAAGATCGAATCCACTCCCCTCCTTTCCCCCACTAAAAATTGCAAACCTATGAAATGGACCAGAAATCTTAATCAAATCCCTCCTGGTGAACTTGAGTCTAAACTCCAAGCACAACTTCTTCTCACCCCCCTCTCCCAAGATGCAAATGAGCTCACTGAGCTTTTCAATAAGACCACCAATGATGTCGTAGACCTTTTAGTCCCTCCCAAACTAAAAAAACAAAGAAACATTCCATCCAAATCTTGGTTCAAAACAGATCTCAATAACGAAAGACGCTCACTTAGACTGACTGAAAGAACATTTAGACAACATCCCTCCCCTTCCCATCTAGCCCTCCTCCGAGCCGCTAGATCGACTTATAAGAAACACATTTTCAATGAAAAAGCTACCTTCTTCCGAACATAACTCGATCGTGCCAAAAGAGACCCAGAGAACTGTTTAACATAGTTCAAAATCAAACATCTTTAGCCCTCCTTCAGCTTACGGCCTCAACTGACAGTGGTGAGGAAATTGCCAACTTCTTCTCGGACACAAATTGCCAAAATGTATCAATCTTTCCATCTTACTCCTACCCAACCCCAGAGTTGCCGCTAACATTACCTTTGACGTTCCTCCCTTGTTGACTCTACCTCCGAACTCTTCCCCTTACCTTCATGTTACATCCCCTCCTGAATCCAGCCTTCCCTACAACTGAAACACAGGGCATTCTAGCTTAATTTCCACAGCATGACTGAGCTCGAAGTCTTAAACATCACTGGTAAACTTAAGCCGACCTCACACACCAAAGACCCTCTCTCTAACCTTGTCCAAGATCTCAATCACATTATTGCCCCTTACTTGACTATGATCATCAACACCCCCCTTTCCACAGGATCTGTCCCTGTCTCCCTTCAACTCGGTCAAACCACTCCTATTCCTAAAAACCTCATGACCTGAACAATCTCCGCCCTATCTCTAACCTCACACTTCTTTACAAAGCCCTTGAAAAATGTGCTTTGCTCCAATTGGATAAACACATTGACAATTTAAATTTACTTGACCCCTTGCAATCCGACTTCAGAAAAGGCTGCAGCGCTGAAACCGCCATGCTAAATATAGTTGATGACATCCATTGTTCCCTTGACAATGGTGAGTCCTGCCTACTCATTCTCCTCGACCTCTCTGCTGCCTTCGATACTGTCAGACACAATTCCCTACTTAACATGCGCCAGACTCGCTTTGGCATTAACGGTATTGTCTTCAAATGGTTCGCCACGTTTCTCCAACACAGAACACAACACATCAAAATCAATGATTGCCTTTCTAACCCCTCACCTGTCTCCCTTGGTGTCCCTCAAGGCTCTATTCTCTCCCCCTCTCTCTTTAACCTCTTTATGGAGCCCCTTACCCTCATTCTGAAACAAGCTGGAATCAATTATCACCTATATGCCGATGATACCCAACCTTACTATAAGATTAGGTCCCATTCTGACATACTTCATCTTAACAATACACTGAGCGAGATCCAATCCTGGTTCTACTCCAATCATCTCAAACCTAACCCCAAAAAAACGGAAGTCATCCTCTTCTCTCCAAAAAACAATGGGCTCCCCATACAATCCTGGATCTCTGACATTAATGCCCTCAACTGTTCGCTCTCCTTATCCAACTCTGTGAAATCACTTGGCATCATCACTGACAAAAACCTTTCTCTTAACGAACACATAAAAAACTCAGCTAAAGGAGCTCTCTTCACTCTCCGTCATCTGAAGAAAATCAAACCCTTCATTCCACCTGAAGACTTCAAATGGATTGTCCAATCGTTAGTACTCTCCAAAATTGACTATGGTAATGCTATCCTCACAGGAACCCCTAAAGTGCATCTAGTCCCCCTCAGATCTGTGCTCCACTTGGCGGCCAGGCTAATCACTGACAATAAACGTTCTGACCACATCTCCCCAGCCCTTAAGGCCCTAAACTGGCTACCCGTTGAAGATAGATCCTCCTACAAGACAGCATGCATTGCGCATAAAGCTCTCCACCAAAATACCCCGTTTTACCTCACAAACAAACTCAAAATAGCAGTCCGATGAGAAGCACTAACGCTCTCCTCCTCATCCCCCCCTTATCAAAAAAGAAAATCACACTCCTTCTCCGGAAATGCACCGAACATCTGGAATGCTCTCCCCAAGGATCTGCGATGTAACCCCTCCTACCTCAGCTTTGAAAAAGACCTCAAATTCCACCTTCTCAGCAAGTATTGGGGTCCATAAACCTTGCCTCTTACCTTTCACCTTGCTTCCCACGTCTCAATTTTCCTTTACCTCATTAACATCTCTCACCTATCCCCCCCTCTTTTTATCTTTCACCCTGTTCACTCTCTCCTTACCCCCTTCTCTCCCCTCTCCTCCATCTACTACCCTTTCCCCTCTCCTCCAAAAGTCTCTCTCTGTCTACTTGTCCTCCTCTTCCCCAATTTGGTTCTTCCTACCTATTCTTATCTAATTATACCTCACCCACAGCCCTGCCAGAATCTTTTTTCTCACACCTTCACTCTTTACGTAACTTTTCCTGTGCTTCCTGTTACTGTTTAAAATAGCCCTCTCTGAGCGCCTTTTCATGTATATGGCTTTTTGCCCATTTTGTTTAATTAATGTGTTTTATATTACCTGTCTGAATGTCCTGCTATTGAATAACTGCTCTTTGTCCTGTAATCTTGTGTGCACATGTAAAGCGCTCTGATACCTCCGGGTCGAGCCAGCGCTATATAATACCTTTCAAATAAATAAATAAATAAATATGCCAATGCTTGCTAACATGTATGTCCCCCCCCCACCCTCCCTCCCCCTCCCAGCTAGACTGGTGAGGTAATTTGGCTTTCAGGTGTTGCCCTATGAAGGCGACACACACAACTGATGATTTACCCGAGGTAGCTGAAAAGTTTCGACTCTGTATGATCAGTGTCGGTCCATGGATGAAGGAGAATTGTCTCATTAAATGCAGATAAGACTGAGATCCTGGTCTTTGGGGCACAGCAATCATTGAGGCCTGGTCTCTGGTGCCTGAGATGTGTGATCTTTTACCTACCCCAGTGGCTTAGGCTAAAAACGTAGGAGTAATTTTTGACAACTCTCTCACCTTTGACACCCAGGTCAATAGAATCGTAAAATTATGTAGAGGTCTTTTCACTCATTCCGGTGGAGCTCAGAGTAGCAGTGGCCTTTGCTTTAATAACGTTGCGCGTTGATTATTGCGACGCCTTACATTTAAACATCAATAGGTCCTCGCTCAGCAGAGGGCAGGACAGTCAGAATGAGACCTTTCGCCTGGTTCTGAATGTACCCAAACAACTCTCATTGAGGGCAGGCATGTGCTTCCTGCACTGGCTTCCTGTTAGAAAGCGTGTGACATATCTGCGCAGTATTTTTTACTCTTCATCGCCAAGGGCCGGTGCCTCTGAGAACAGCTTTTCACTGGTATACCCAAAAAAGACAACTACGATCCTCCTCTCTTAGGAAGGTGTACATGCCATGATTTTGGACAGCCAGATGGCTCAGCTGCCCCTTTTTCTGCAGCTGCAGCTAAACTGTGGAACACTCTGCCGACCCACATTAAAAGAGTCTGGCCCCCTCTGCAGCTTTCTGGAAGTCATTGAAAACCTGGCTTTTCTCCCTTGCGTGATGGCAGTTCTCTGAGTGATGGCATTTGCTCCTTTCCTTTGGTGATTTCAGCGCTTTGACGCCTTTTGGCAGGATGTGCTTTATAAATACCCTTTCCATTCCACTCCATGTGGTACTGCCCTGTTGTAAAACAAATTGAGTAACCGGTTGAGGGGGCAAAACTGTCACCTAGCAGCAACCATATTTCTTGAAGTAACAAGCAAACTCCAAACTATCCTGTGCTCAACCCTCTGGTAGCTTGGCACAGAGCAGTCAGGCTTAACTTAGGTGCAATGTGTAAAGTATTTATGCAGCTCTTCAAACAGTAATAAAGTGAGAACACAACACAAGAAAAATGCCACACCAATTTAGAACAATAGAGCTAAATTTAATTAATAATTTGACACCAAAATAACAAATATCCAATCAGTAGAACCAGAGATATGCAGTTTTAAAGATTTAAGTAAAAATAGCACCCAAACTCCGAAAGTGTCACTCACGGCTATCTGGTCGTGTGTGACTGGCAGACGGTCACAAGCTCAGGTGGACTGCGATGGAGTGCAGGTTGAATAGAGGAACCAGATTAGTCCCACTGAAAAGTTACCTTGTCTGCCCAGCACAGAGTTCCATTCGCAGTGGAGGGGGCTGCAAGGAGCAGGGTAGCGTTGCCGACGGTTATCAATGAAGTTCAAACAGCGAGACTGGCATCACGGATGGCCATCAAGGTACCCTGAAGATCCTGTTGTTGTTGCTAGTGGTTGGGCCAGGGCTTCGCAGTGGCGCTCCCTCTGAGTGATTAATGATGTAGTGTGAAGAGTTAAATTGAATGGAACTTCACTTTGTTAGGCAGTGCAAGCGGCAAGGTTTTGGCACCAATGGGCCTGTCTGCAGTCTAAGAGCCCAAACACTTCAATTCAGCTCCACTGAGGCCACAGCTAGAGTCATTGACCTGAGGTACACTACTTTAGGTTAAGGAGCTTACTCCAGCTCGATCTGGGTGCTGGTAGTTGGGAGCCTATGTCATGTCCCTGTGCCTCTGAACAGGACGCAGCCTATTCAAGTATAAGTGGGCTGGGGCCCAGGTCCTTCCTCCCATCCTACCAGTGAAGGCCCATCCAGGCACACCTAAGCTCTCTGTGTGTGGATGTCTAGGAGGAATACACAAAGCCCTACTGTCAGCTACCCCCATTCATTTTTAAAATTGTAATTTAAAATCCAACCTTACCATAAGAGTATTTCTCATTATAATTTCAAAGACACCAAACATGAACTGGTGACATGTTCCCATTTGGAAGTTTGCTTATTAAATGTAATAAGGTAACTCCACTGTTATCCTATGGGAGAAGTATGCCTTGCAGTAGTGAAAAATGAATGAAAGTGTTTTTCAATACCAGGAAATGTAAAACTTAAAATTACATGTCCTACTTTTTAAATACATTGCACCGAGGGCTGTTCAGTGACCTACCCTAGGGGTGGCTGATATGTATTAAAGGTTTGGTCCTCGCAAAAGGCTTATTTAGCCAGGTTGAAATGGCAGTTTAATACTGAACACACAGGCTATAACAGCAGGCTTGAGACATGTTTGAAAGGGCTACTTAAGTAGGTTGCACAATCTCTGCTGCAGTCCCACTATTTAGTATTTAATCTACAGGTCTTGGATACATGTAGTACCACTTTACTGGAGACTTATAAGTAAATTAAAAATGCCACTTTGGGTTAAGCCAGGGTTCCACATTTTAAGGTGTGAGCACATGCACTTTACCACTGGTTAGCAGTGGTAAAGTGCACAAAGTCCTAAGGCCAGCAAAAACGAGTTAAGCAAAAATAGAGGAGGGAGGCAAAATAGTTTGGGAAAGACCACCTTAAGGCTGTCAGGTCCAACATGTGTCTTCCCCTACACTGAATGTGGGGAGAATGACCCAACCTCTTGGGAGTTTCATCACTAAGTCAGAAGAACCTGGATAAGCCATCAGCATTGGTGTGAGCTGACCCATGACAGTGTCTATTCTCTGTAGGGAGATGAATCACCGCAACAGTTTAGGATTTTCACCTCTCTTTTGGATGGGCCATCAGAGGGGCTATGGTCTGCCTGAACCCGAAAGTGAATTCCAAACAGGTATGGCCTCAGCTTCTTCAGTGCCTCGACCACAGCAAAGGCCTCCCTTTCAATCGCGCTCCACCTTTGTTCCTGGGAAAGTAACCTCTGGCAAATGAAGGCTATGATTGATCTATGCCCACCTCATTTAACTATGCTAAGACAGCCCCTATGCCATACTCTGAAGCATCTGTCTGCATCATAAACTCCTTGAAGTCAGGAGCCTGAGTTTCAATGCTGTACAGGGGGCTTCCTTAAGGGTGTCAAAGGATTTCTGACAATCCTCTGCCCTGATCACCTGTCTGGGCTGCGTCTTAGAAGTCAGCTCTGTTAAGGGGCAGCAATGGTGCCATATCCCTTAACAGACCTCCTATATTATCCTGTGAGGCCCAGAAAGTGCTGAACCTCAGTCTGTGTTATAGGACGTTGCCAGGCAAATATAGTCTCAATCTTGGCCTGGAGGGGCTGAACCTTGCCCCGCCCACTATGTGCCCATTGATGTTGACCCACTGCCTATACTTAAAAGCATTTGCAGGTATATGGGCTTTTGTCACCATCTCCTTATTCCCCAGGGGCACTAGGGTAACCTCTGTCTACTCCTCAAAGCTAACTGGGACCAATCTCCTCCCCAAGTCCTATGCTCGCCAACCCAGGTGTCTGCCCACCAGTGGGGGGATGTGCCCTCTTGGAACATTAGGTGTCTCCCTTGGAGTGCCCATACTTGTGGCGCTCAGTACACTGGGGGAGGGGGCAGGGGCAACTCTCCCAGTCTCTCAAACAATCCCTTCTTCTCTGGCTCAGACTGGGACTGGTTACTGCTGTCACCTTGAATTATTTTGGAGGACTTTTGAGAACTCCTTTTTGTGTATATTTTTCTCCAACTCTTTCTTCTGTTGGGACCCCTGACCACTCTTTGGGGAGTCCCACCCACCTCTCAAATGCATTTTGGAGACTCTAATGCTGACCCAGTGGTCCACCTCCTCAGCAACTTCCTGGGGTCAGTCTGTTTGCTGCCCACTAGGTGCTAGTGCAGCTCTGGAAAACTAAAATTGGACATGTGCTTCCTGAGAATCAAGTTTTGCAGTTCTTTGTCATCTTTAACCACCTTTTCCAGCAGTTCGGTGTCTTGCTGAAGTAGACCAAGAAATTCACCCAAGACTGGTTTAGGAGTTTATGGTTGTCCTTGAACCTCTTGTGGGATATTTCAGGGGTCAGTCCAAATTTGCAAAGAAGTATGGCTTTCATGGTGGTGTCCCTGGTTTGGTCTTCTACGTCTAGTGTAAGGTGTGCCCCTCCCTACTGGAGGCATATGTGTCCACAAGCCACCTCCCATTGCTCTTCTGGGATCTGGTGAACTCTCCGTGTCACCTCATAGACAGAAAGCCATTTATCAATGTCATCTCCCGACATATAATTGAGCACCAGACCTTTAGGGATGCGGACCTTCCTGTCTCCTTTTGACATCTGTGTGTATGTTGCCACCATTGCTGCTGGAATCTGTTTGGTTTGCCTTGAGTTCCAGCTCTACAAGGCTCCTTTCATGAGCCCTATCCGTCTCCTTGGCCTCTATTTTGAGTGTGGCCATCAGTAGCCTGCAAACCATCTCCGCCTTCCTGGCCACAAGTTCCTCTGGGTACAGGCTATGCGAGGAGACACTGCTTTCCGCTCTGGCAAAGAGTTCCAAATCAGGAGATGGGTCGTCCTCCTCCACTGAAAGCTGTATTTCACGACTGATGTCCAGGACCAGATCCTGCTCATCCGCTTCACCTTCATCATCCCTCTCTGTGGCTGTTAGTGACTGGTGAACCTCCACTCGGGACCTCAGAGCTTTCTACAGCTGCAACATCCTTGTTCCCTCTCCTTGCAGAACTATTTAAGTTCAACCACAGTGTAATTTTCCAATTTGGCCAACTCATTCAATTGCTGCAAAGTCAGCTAGTGGTAATGAGAGTAGATTTGAAAATGCAAAAGAGCCAATCAAGGAGAATTATAAAAAACTAGAAACAGTTTAAATTATTTACCTGGGATGGCAGTGTCACAATATTACTTTATGGCACTGCAGAAACACAAGTCCAAATCCTCACCGCTGAACACCAGTGTAAGAAATTGGGTTAATGGTCAAGGGGGGTAAAATCCTTATCTAGCAGAAACCACAATTTTTGTCAGGGTAAAGTCCCAAATAACCCCCAAATTAATCTGCGCTCTACCCACTGGCACAAAGCAGTCAGGCTTAACTTAGAGTCAATGTGTGAAGTATTTATGCAGCACGTCAAGCTGTAACGAAATAAAAACACAACACAAGAAAAATCCCACAACAATTAGGAAAAATAGAGCTTAATGTAATAAATATTTTGACACCAAAACAACAAAACTGCAGAGATTTAAGATTTCAAGTGAAAATAGCAGCAAAAAGCCTAAAGAGTAGCTCTTGGCTATCTGGTCATGTGAGACAGGGAGAAAGTCACACGTTCAGGGCAATTGCAATGAAGCGCTGGTCGGATACAGGGACCAGATTACTTCAGCTGAAAAGTTACCTTTGCAGTGGAAGGAGGGGAGACGCGAGGAGCAGGGAAGCATCACAATGATTGTGTATGTAGTGAGAAGTGTGTGGTAAATAAAATTCCTTTACCGGGACTGAATTTGATACAGAAACATTATAAAATAGCTCAGTAAAATGAGAGGCAGAATCCGTGATTTTAGAGTTTCGGAATGGGCTTTATTCCAGTAATCGATTATAATCGGTTGCTCCAAGTTCCATCACCACGGGGGTTCAGGAAGTGAAGTACATACTTTATTGACAAGAAGTAACTTTTATAGTACATACATTATAATGAAGTGAATACAGTAGGCGTAACAATTGATAAGGACATTGACGTTTGGTCTGCGTAACCGAAAATGGGTGTAATAATGAGTAAAAAGGAACATGATTGGTTATGATGTAATACATAGGTGGATCTATAAGATAATACTTGGCCTAAATGCGCGCGCAGCAGTATGACGTGTAATTGACGTGTAACTAGGGGGTGACGGGGACTTGACATTTAGCTCTATATGTGGAGACGAGAAGTCTGGGGGGTCAAGTCAACTTAATCCCAAATCATATCTAACATCCTATGTTTAAAGAACTATGTTATCCACAAAAGAAGGACTCTCGGACAGAATCTATTCTATACTGACTGTGCGTGCATGTACAAGCGTCTAAGTGTCTACACTGAATGCGAGGGGGTAGGAATATTCCATGGTAACAGGGCTATGAATTACTTGCATGAGGACAGAAAAACCGGGCCTTTTGCTTGGTAACTGGAAGAATGTTTACTTAAACTACTAGGCAGGAATGCATCGGCTGAGGGGGAAGCAGATAATTCGAAGGTGAAATACAGTACTTGGCAGAGAATAGGCTGATGTCAGGCTTCGTGAGCCGCGCAGAGAATGAGACAAAGTTCATGGTCACAGATGCAGGCTCAGACTGGAGCTTTCAGAGGCAGAAGGCAAAAGGAGTTTTGATGACAGAATCAGGGCCTACTTGCCTGGACTGTAAAATGGCACAAGTGAACCATATAAAGCCGGTGGCCTTTCATACTTAGGAATGGAATATCCGGCCTGTTCATGGCGGATCTGACAGAGGACATGTTGACGGTGGACGCATATGTATTTGCGTCTTCATAACTGGAACTGGAGAGAACATACATGTACTTGTAATATGCACATAGAACCGTTGGGGTCCAAGATAGGGGACATAACTGACCAGAAAAATCCATATTTCCACATTCCCTCCTTGTCCCCTACTTGCCCTTCAAGAGATATCAATCTTCATTAATCCATTGATCTGTTCATATAGCATCATTTGTTCTTCTTTCTTCTTCCGTGACGAATGAAATCTTGGTGGTGGAATACACGATGTGGCACACAGACCACAGATCGCTGGTCCACATTGTAGACATAGACAGCAACTGAATAGTATGAGAAGGCCAATACCTAGGAAGGATAAAACTCTCCATCCCCAGGCTGATATCACATTCCAAAACCAACTGGACCAAGTCCAAGTGCCTGGGTTCTGGTGTATCTGGCTTACAATCTTATGAAGGCGAGTGATGGCTTTATATACAGATGGCGAATTTTCTGGTATGAATACGCAGCAGCTTGATCCGATGACCCTACAAGCTCCGCCCCTATCAGCCAGGATGACGTCAAGGACAAGACGATTTTGAAGCACAACAATCCGCATAGCAGACTGCTCTTCTGTTAAATTGCCTAAGGCGGAAATAGTCTCATTCACTACTGCTTCAAGGGTTCTAGTTAATCTACGTATCAGCTTACTATTAGTAACGGTACCTATGTAGGGAAAGATGCCTTTATTAAAATCTACATACTTGTCCCATGCTGTTTCAGTGTAATCGACAATGGGGAGATCTCTCCGCTCTCTGTTGTGTACTAAATGAATATTTCTGTAATAATCAGGAGGAGCTAGGAAAACAGGTGGCAAAAGGAATGCAATGTAGCAGGTACCATCCCAATCTAGAGGTAAACGCATATATGCAGTCTGACCACATACAAAGTAGGAATGGCGAGAAGCTCTAAATGAAGATTTGCCTTGATCACTGAATTCTACTATAGTAGTGCATTTACTATGGCCCATATGTATGGAACCAACCTTTCTTACACACAATTCTCCCTTCGCTGGAAATACTGACATGGTGGGTAAGACTAGTTCAATTTCGGATACGACATTTAGAATCATGAGATTAGGTGTAAAATTACCTAATCCATATACTTCATTTTCTAGATCAGTTCCTGTTCTTTTGGGGCGACCCTCCTTGTCAGGGTAGCAGACCTTGAGTAAAACTAGGTTCAGGTTTCCCCATACCCAATGATCTTGGTAAACTGCTATGTCTGAGTCTATGGAATTGATTAAACTGAACCATGCTCCACAGGAGCCATTACGTGTAAATGGATGTGGAAAGAAAGGCAGGACTCCTTCATAATTCTGATAGGGAGGGAGTCGGCCACACACCCAACAATTGGTAGCATTACTAGTCTGATGGGAATGATGTAACATACTAATGAAAGTGTTATTGCGCAGCGCAAGTCTATAAGACAATTCATGCGGAGGTAAGTCACTAAAAGAATGTTCAGCAGCAACATTATAAACATGTCTAGAAATAGGGTAATATATGTGCAACAACATACTTGTAATAATTATTAAAAGACTCAATAAAAACAAAATTAATAATGTCACTATGCAGTGGCTACGCAGTGATTTACAATACGCCTGTCGTTTCAACATTTTCCGGGTATTTTCTCTACTCAGGTCCAAGGGATACATGTCAGAGACAATTCAACCGCTTCACCTTGGAGAGGACTTAAACAATCAAATTGCTCGACGTGTTGGGCCTAAGCTTTAGTTTGTAAAGTTCAGTTTCAGTCCTTTCAACCAAAGGAAGTTTTGAATCAGTCTGTGAGGGAGTGCAGGGCACAATGTCTATATCCGAAGATAGTCCATGAAATTTCTTGATATGACTTGAATGAATCCAGCCCTTGCGGCCCTCGATCTTCACGGCTGTTCTTGTGGTCAGCAGGACCAACTTGGGTGCTTTCCACCTGGGTTCCAGCTGAGTCTTTCGGTCGAAATTCCTCACACAGACGAGATCCCCCGGAACTACGTCATGGGGTTTCACCTCAGTGTTGTCGGGAAATGCTGCAGCTACCTGTGAACGAGAAGATTGTAGTGCAGACATCAAGGAAGCCAAGTAATCTGTCAGCATATTACAGTCAACATCAGTTATTTTTCGTGGTATCGGCGTCCCCCACATATTTGGTGGTCTACCGAAGATCACCTCATACGGGGATAGCCCTGTTCGTGAGTGTGCTACCATTCTCATGTAAAAGAGTGCAACGGGTAACGCTACTACCCAGTCGACACCTTTTTCTCTGCATATTTTGGACATTCTGATTTTCAGTATCTGGTTATGTCTTTCTACGAGACCTGCTGCTTCGGGGTGTCGGACACAGTGGAATTTCCACTGATATCCTAACAGAAGTGAAACGTGTTTCATTAATTCGGATGAGAACGGCTGGCCGTTATCTGAGTGAACAACACGTGGTAAACCGTATCGTGGGAAAAATTCTCGAACCAACTGTTTGGCAGTAGTCGGGGCAGTGTAATCTGAAACCGGGTACGCCTCTGTCCAACGGGACAGAGCGCAGACAACTACGAGAACATATTTGAATCCTCGACATCGTTCCATCTGGATGTAATCCATCTGTAGGACTTCAAAAGGGTGATTAGGAGGATGAAATCCACCCTGTTCTACGGGAACACTTTTTCCTGGGTTAAACTGACAACAGATCATACAGGTACGGACCTTTTGTTTGGCTGCTGCTCGTAAATGTTTATTAAACCAAATGTGTTGAATGCTGTCTAGCATCGCTTTTTCTCCTAGATGTGCTGGACTATGTATTGTGTTAATTATAACTTGGACCATTGAATCAGGAAGGAACCATACAGACTTTTCCTTCATCATCCATCCTTGGTCCGTTTGAATCCCTCCTAATTCAGTCCATCTCTTTATTTCGTCTGGTGTAGCATGTGTCTGTATGTCAATCACGTCAAGAGTAGGATCTTTAACTGTCATACAATGTGTCGGTGTCGGGACTATTGTCTTTGTCATGTCGGGGGTTTGACTCTGAGCAGTCTGTTTAGCTGTTCTGTCGGCTAGATCATTGCCTTGGGAAATGATATCAGTAACCTTCGTATGAGCCTTACATTTCATAATTGATATTGCAGTGGGTAGATGTATTGCATCTAATAAGGCATGAATGAGGGGTCCGTGCTGAATGTGGGCACCGTGGGAAGTTAAATAACCTCTCTCTCGCCACAGCACGCCGAAGTCATGTACAACTCCGAATGCATAACGTGAATCAGTGTATATGTTGACTTTTTTATTTGTGGCTTGAATACAGGCTTGTGTCAGAGCGATAAGCTCTGCGGCTTGAGCTGACAAAGTATTTATACGATTAGTTTCAATGACTTCAGTATCTGTTGTGACTGCGTAGGCAGCTACTAACTCTCCTGTACTTGTTCTCATGCATGAACCATCTACATACAACGTCAGGTCTGGATCGGACAATGGAACATCGGTCAAGTCTTGTCTGGGTTTTGTCGTTACAGTAATAACTTCAATACAGTCATGAGCTAGTGGGTCTGTTCCGGTTACTGGCAAAAGTGTGGGCGGATTCAATGTGTTGCAGCGTCTGATTTCTATTTGTGGCTGAAACAATGTAAGTTCATATCCTGTAAGTCGCGCTATAGTCAAGTGTTGTGTTTGTGTTCTATTTACAAGAACCTCTACTGCGTGTGGTACTTGAACTGTCAATGGATGTCCTAACACTATGGCATCGCTTTGTCTGATTGCTAAAGCTGTCGCTGCCACTGATTTCAGGCATGCTGGCAAAGCCTGAGCTACGGGATCTAATGTACTAGAAAAATAAGCACATGGTTTGTGTGCTCCTGCTTGATCCTGTGTGAGTACTGACAAGGCAGTACCTTCGCGTTCTGTAACAAAGAGTGTAAACTGTTTTCTGTAACATGGCGTTGCTAAAACAGGTGCTTGACATAAAGCTTTCTTTAGGCTTTCAAAAGCTTGTGTATGTTCCTGAGTCCAAGGGAGAACAGTCGATGTGGCTGCCTCCTGTGTGGTTAACTGAATGAGTGGTTTTGCTAGAAATGCATACTGAGGGATCCACTGCCTACAATATGAAGTGAGGCCTATGAAAGCTCGTACCTCCTTTTGTGTCTTGGGTATTGACATGTTAGCTATTAACTGGATGTGATCTGGTGTAAGCTGCCTTCCCTCCTTGGACAGCGAGTGTCCAAGATAAACAACTCGCTGGACACAGAATTGCAGCTTAGAAGGGGACACCTTGTGCCCCTTTTCGGCTAGAAATTGTAAAACTGTCAGTGATGCTTTTTCACATTCCGGTTCGCTTCTCGCGGTGATCAGCAGATCATCGACGTATTGAAGCAGAGCAGTGTTAACTGGCATGTGGATACTGTCTAGTTCTCTTTTCAGTGCTTGGCTATAGATGCTGGGGCTTTCTGTAAATCCTTGAGGTGCGCGTGAGAATTTAAAGCTACGTCCATTTAAACTAAATCCGAACAAATATTGGCTTTCCGGATCTATTGGGACGCTGAAAGAGGCATTCTTGAGATCAATTACAGTAAAGAATGTTGCTTCGGAATCAATAGCTGTCAGTAATGATGAGATATCTGGGACCACAGGAAATTGTGGCACAATGCACTTGTTTAATTCGCGCAGATCAATAACCAATCGATATACTGGCGGGGCCTTTGGATCTGTTCGTTTAAGAATCGGAATTATCGGTGAATTACATATATTGGAGTCTGTTTCCACAACTACTCCTTGGGCAATAAGCTCGTCAATGATTTGTAGTAAAGCCACTACAGCATCTGGTGGTAACTTGTATTGTCGCATTCGTGGTAGCACCACTCCTGCCTTTAATGTGACTCGATATGGTGTAATATTCATGCAACCAACATCAGTAGGGCCTTGTGCCCATAGACGTGTAGGTAAAGTCTGCAGTCGGGGATCCATGTCTCTAGACACATAGTGACCTTTAAAATCACGTAAAAACAATCTTACTCCTTCCGGAGAACAACATATTATGGCTCCTAAAGCTTTCAGGGTTTTAATTCCTAACAGATTTTCTGGACATGATTTTGTAAGCAATAAATCTGTAGTTCGGGTCAGAGGTCCTATCGTAAGTGGCAGAGGTTGTGACACTTCATTAACAATAGGTTTTCCTGAAAAACCAAGGGAAATATTCTGAGAGCCTGAGAGGGGTGCCCCTGGAACTTCACTTCGTTTTATAGTTGTTCGACTTGCCCCTGTATCGAGTAAAAATTTTCTATCTTGACCTAATAATTCACTATGTACATAAGGTCCTTCTTGATCTACAGGAATCTCGATAAGGGGTAAGTCCACTTCCCTCTCTAGGCTAGTTCATGCGTAACGTTGATACTCAGGATATTCATACTGTGCGGTCTGATACATTTGTCGTGTTGTTGTCTGTGTGGCAGCAGCAGGCAACGGTGGTGCAGCTGGCACAAACTGTATTGGCTGTTGTGCGGCTGGCATGGCCTGGGCATGCTGCATAGCTCCTTGTTCATTCTGATCTTGTCTGAGTGGCCGTGATCTTTCTTGTGTTTTACCTATGGCGATATTATGTTTTAAAACTGGGCAGTCGTGTACGTAATGACCTGGCTTTTTACAATAATTACATGTCCCTTTTACAGGTCCTGCTGAATCGGAATGTGTCATACCCTTTTTATGTCCTTCAGCTGGAACAGTCTGGGAAACTAGCATTTTCATTTTCGTGTCTTTCATGCGTCTGTGTTCATGTTCTTGTTCCTCTCTAATTCTATTGTGATGGTACTGTAACATTTGTAACATTTGTGATGGAGTGTTACCTTGCCAGGTACTCTCGAATTTTAATACTCTATTCTTTACTGGGGGCAGGGCATTTTCCACTAACTTTGTTACAAACAGATGTGGGTATGATTCGCTACTTGCTTTTATGCCACTATTTATACCAAAACATTTTTCAAATCGGGCATAGTAATCACTAGTGTCTTCATCTTGCTACTGCTTACAGGCTGAAATTGTACCCCAATCTTCCTTTTTCGTAGTCAATAGACGTGGCAGTACCTGTACTAGTAACCCTGGTAATGCTTTAGTTTTATCCCCAAGTCCTGCTCCTGCAGTTCGGGCCTTTTCTTCCGCTTCTAACACTGACCATTCTATCTTTTGGTCTCCTACCTCCCACTCTTTTTCCTTGAGTTTCTCATAAATGCCAGCAGGCATCAATACCTTTAATATTGTCATAATGTCGGGATAGGTATACTCTCCCATGAGTAACATGTCTTTAATTTCTCGGTGAAAACCCGCTGGATCTTTGTCATGACTGGGTACCACTTTCTTCATTTGTAACAATTCTATTTTTGATATGGGCGTATATACAAATACGCGCCTAAACTCGTTGTCCTCGCCTTTTATTGGGTGCACTTCTCGTAAGGGATTCTGTCTATCCATGTGATACGTGGTTCTTTCCTTGACGGGCAATGAAACATGCTCTGAGCATACAAAAAGAACATACTGCTTTCTTGACTCTAGAATTTCTTTAATTAATTTAGTACCTGGACCTCTCCATTTATTCATAAGCAATTCAGTCAATATGTCAGGTAAGGGACCAGGGTCCGAATGCTGACTCTGATATAGTATAATGAGTTGTTGAATCATATAAATCCCAGCTAACCTCTGTTCATCTGGGGTGAGATTCAGAAATGTGCGTACTACTGTATCATCACTGTATTTTCCGGGACTGTCCACCCAATGGACAGCTGCCCTGGCCAAATCTTGTTCGTCCATAGAATCGAGAAAATGATAACCCCTTCGTTCTCGGAGTAGCTTGTCGGCGGTTTGGAACGAATGCTCGTTAGACCTTATATTAATTATAGGTATTTGGAAATTCCTGTTATTATCTGGACATATCGGACGTATTGAGTCAGTATGACATCTAGTCTGATTCCTATTACAAGGTCTTCCTCTACCTACATAGGCTATTGTGTCCGACTGTCCTGCGGGCAGTCCTGACCCTTCTTCCTCGCTTTGTTCGAACTCGTCTGCCTCTAATCTCTCTTCGTGTAGGCGTTCTATTTCTTTACGGATCTTTCGGCACATGGCTATTATACAATTTTGCTTATCGTGTCTCCCTTCTGATATATTCTGGCTCCATCTGGTAAGAATTTTCATTGCTTCCGGGTCTACCCCCGGTCGGTCTACATTTCTGATCACACAGTTTATGAGGAAACGTAACAATTCCCCCTGTATCTCTACTTTCTGGTATTCCATAGCTCTGTAAATACATTCTGGATCTCGCCCTGTTTGGACAAAATGATATATTTCGTCTAGATGCGCAGTCATGCCTGGTAACTTCGCTAAATACACTGCGGCTCGTCTGATACGCAATGAGGCCAGGGTCATTTCGTCCTCTATACCGGGCACCGGGTCATATCTACAATCTACGAGAAGTTCTTTAAGTGCACGAGCACTTACGAATTTGGGTGTACGTGAATGCGCTGACTCTTGAAAAGTAAGTTTATTTATTCTAGGTGGCGTAGAAAAGATATTGGTAGCACCTCCCGTGGCCCCATCTGGGGCGTCGGGTGTGAAAGGATTCGTTGAACGTGACACAGCAACTATAGGTGTGGACACAGCTATAGAAGTAGCTGTAGGAACAGATGCGGAAACAGATGTGCTTGCCGGAACTTGTGACTCGATTTGTTGCTGTAGGGATACGGGTGCTGGATCTTGGCGTGAGACCTCCCTGGTATGCGGCCTTTGTGGGGCAGAATTAGCATACTCGGGAGCTGCGTCATCTAAATATGAGGAAAGAAAAACATCTTCTGCGGTTCTAGGATGCCCCTTAGGATGTACCTTGATTGGGAATAATGGGGGTGGCAAGTCTTTCGGTATCTCTGGAGTAGCCTTAGGTAATCCTTCGGCCAGAAGGGGATACATACCATTCATAAGGGCATTTCTTTGTCTGTCTACTTGTTCTGATTTCACTCGGATACCTTCCTCAATTAATAGATTTTCTTGAACTTTATTTGAACTTTCTCTATTCCTTTCTTCCTGTCTACGTGCTTTTTCTGTACGTCTATGAGATTCTTTACGCCATAACTCAACGGCGTCCTTCTGTGACTGTCTGACTTTCCTTTTCCATAACTCTTCCTCGACTTTCATGATGCACTCTGCATCCCAGGTCCCCGCTGCGGGCCACCTCTGACTTTCTGGTAATCCCTTGGTGTAGTCTACCCATAAATCAAGAAATAATATAGCGTCTAAGCCATGTTTGTGATACATGAAGTGCCCTGGAGTATCCCTAGGAGGAATAGGGACGGCTTCTTCGAGAACCCCTTTTTTAGTCGTGATCTGTCTTAATTTCGAAAAGAGCGGCATATTGAGAACTGACCTTATACTTGATTTTGACCAACTGACCTGATACTTGAATTTGAACAGACTTAATACAATAAACACGATAATGAACAGTCATTCATACCACAATATGCAGGACGTTTTTTAAACACATTAAACATTAAACATTAAACCTTTAACTGAAACAACAATGATGATCGTCTGCATAACTAATCACCAAGCTTAATTTTTGACAATAACTAGATACTTCGGAATACTTGATATACTGCTAAACAGTACAGATACACTGCTAAAACAGTGCAGACCGGATTTGTGTACCCAAACCCGTCTTGACCGGCACAACCTATGTGCACGTCAGAAATGCCTCCCCGGTAATGGTACTCACCGGGTAGCTTCGGAAACGGAAGGCCTCGGTAACTTGAACTTGAACCGGACTGGACTCGACTCGTCTCGTCGGAAACTGGGCTTGACTTCGAACTGGTGGGTCTCTGTATACCTCGGATCTTGCTCTCTCAGCTAGGCTCTGGTCGGGATACTTCGCACTTCTCACCGCCTCGTCTGGGTGTTGATCGCAGTCTCAGTCGCCTCCGCTTGACCGGAGGGAGATACAGGAAATCCTGCTGGTACGCGTTATTGTCCGTCCAGCTGTGGCAGGAGACCGGGCCTGCAACTCACCGCCGGCGCGTGAGATGAGAAAGTGTCCCTGTTCGGGCGCCATCATGTGGTAAATAAAATTCCTTTACCGGGACTGAATTTGATACAGAAACATTATAAAATAGCTCAGTAAAATGAGAGGCAGAATCCGTGATTTTAGAGTTTCGGAATGGGCTTTATTCCAGTAATCGATTATAATCGGTTGCTCCAAGTTCCATCACCACGGGGGTTCAGGAAGTGAAGTACATACTTTATTGACAAGAAGTAACTTTTATAGTACATACATTATAATGAAGTGAATACAGTAGGCGTAACAATTGATAAGGACATTGACGTTTGGTCTGCGTAACCGAAAATGGGTGTAATAATGAGTAAAAAGGAACATGATTGGTTATGATGTAATACATAGGTGGATCTATAAGATAATACTTGGCCTAAATGCGCGCGCAGCAGTATGACGTGTAATTGACGTGTAACTAGGGGGTGACGGGGACTTGACATTTAGCTCTATATGTGGAGACGAGAAGTCTGGGGGGTCAAGTCAACTTAATCCCAAATCATATCTAACATCCTATGTTTAAAGAACTATGTTATCCACAAAAGAAGGACTCTCGGACAGAATCTATTCTATACTGACTGTGCGTGCATGTACAAGCGTCTAAGTGTCTACACTGAATGCGAGGGGGTAGGAATATTCCATGGTAACAGGGCTATGAATTACTTGCATGAGGACAGAAAAACCGGGCCTTTTGCTTGGTAACTGGAAGAATGTTTACTTAAACTACTAGGCAGGAATGCATCGGCTGAGGGGGAAGCAGATAATTCGAAGGTGAAATACAGTACTTGGCAGAGAATAGGCTGATGTCAGGCTTCGTGAGCCGCGCAGAGAATGAGACAAAGTTCATGGTCACAGATGCAGGCTCAGACTGGAGCTTTCAGAGGCAGAAGGCAAAAGGAGTTTTGATGACAGAATCAGGGCCTACTTGCCTGGACTGTAAAATGGCACAAGTGAACCATATAAAGCCGGTGGCCTTTCATACTTAGGAATGGAATATCCGGCCTGTTCATGGCGGATCTGACAGAGGACATGTTGACGGTGGACGCATATGTATTTGCGTCTTCATAACTGGAACTGGAGAGAACATACATGTACTTGTAATATGCACATAGAACCGTTGGGGTCCAAGATAGGGGACATAACTGACCAGAAAAATCCATATTTCCACAAGTGCATGCCTGGCATCATGATGGATGGTTGCCACTTTAGCGTGAAGATTTGTTGTCAACGTGAGCAGTCATTCTGGTGCTTTGCAGTGGCGCTCTCCACAAGCGGTTGATGCTATAGCACGAACAGTTGGGTTGACGGAACTTCGCGTCGGCGGGCAGTGCGAGGACACAGTTGTGAAGAGACCAAAATCATCAATTCGGCTCCACTGAGACCAACAAAAGGGTCCATGACTTGAGAGGCACCACCTGGGTGTCAGGAGCTTACCCCAGCTGGACCAGGTAGTTGGGAGCCTGCTATAACCCTGTTGGCTCTGAACAGGAGGCTAGCAGACTAGCCGATGGGGTCACTCAGTGATCTGGGTTCAGGTGCAGGTCCTATCCGTCTGACTCTAGCAGCAGGGCAGCAGTCCCGCAGAGTGGCGTTCCTTTCAGCAGCACAGCAGTCCTTCTTCAGAGTTTCCTTCAGAGTGTCCACAGGTCTAGACGTGCACTCAAGAGTCGGTGTCTCAGGTCCTTAATTTATACCGGCTGCCTCCTTTGAAGTGGGAGAGGTTTCTAGAGGTTCCCTTTCAAGTCCACAGGTTTCCTGCTTCCCCTTTCCTGACGTCAGACTAAGTACAAAGGGTATGCTGCCCTTAGTGCAGAGGCAGGATGCAGCCTATTTAATTGTCCGGGCTGCTGCCGCTGACCGAAACTCCGGCAGGGGAGGCCGGGACAATAGGTTTCCTGTTGCAGGGAGGTGTCACCACCTCCCCAGACAGGCAGATGTGTATTGGGGACGGGCGGGAGCACTCTCTGGTGCTTTGAAGTCCTGCACTGGGGGCACGTTAGCTGACCCTGAGCATAGCCTTGTTCAAACCGGTTGCAGGGGCTACCTGACCCTGCTGTGGCGCAAAACTGGACAAAGGAAATGGGTGTAACCACCCCTCTTTCCAGGCCCACACATAAGTGGGGCCTTGGAGTTAGTCCATCCCCTAAACTTACTATAAGTATAGGAATCCAGTCCTTAGGACTTTAGATTACCCTAGACGAAACTCTGCAACATATATCCTGGACCTTCGACTTTCGATCACGACTAGAAGACAGAAGAAATACCCCTTGGGGTCAAGGAGTGATTCCCCTGCTTCGCAGGCACCAAAGAAGCAACTGACCGGTCTGCAATTCTGAAGCTCCCGCTGGACGCTGAAGTCTCTGCATAACCAGAGGTGGATTTCCAGACTTCCCCGAGGCGACCCTGAGTCCACAGCAAAGCTGAGGCCCTTGGCTATCGTGGGTGACATGGAACCATGACCCCTGGACAACGTGAACTTTTGCAGCTCCACCATCTTCCTGGTCTTCCTCGACATTGTGCTTTGGGCTACGAGTAGCCCCAGCCTTGAGCACCTCCTGCACCGAAGATTGCTGGCCTCCACTCCACGAGTGACCTGTGGGCCAGTTTCAAGTGCGACCGCTGGAGGCTCCTTCGCGATCGCTAGCCCGTTGGCTAGTAGGTCCCCACAAAGGCAACTGCTCTTCTGATTGGGCTTACCTGGTTGCTCCAGGCATGCCCCAACTTACCCTCGCTGGTTGAGTCCCCCAGACCTTGCTGGTCTGAAGCAACGTCCTTTCGCTGTTTTCAAGTAACTTGCCGTTGCCAAGGCATGTTGTGTCTAATCTGGTCGCCGACAACGCAGCACTCCACAGACTTTTTGGTGCAGCTCGATTCCAGCTCCATTCCATTGTAATCGACGACGCGACCCAACACCAAAAGACACCTATGCCTCCGGCTTCCCTGGGTGACGTTACGCGAGTACTCCGGTGCTCTCCTGAGTACTAGCCCTAGAACTTCTTAAGTTCAAAAGGGTTTGGTCCTGACTCGATTCTAAGTGTCCCTAATCTTTAAATTTCCAACCGATACATTCCCCATAGAAGCTAACGGGAACCCGCGGTTGTGTTTACATACTGCATACAGTCCCCGTGGGTCCCCTGTGTCACTACCTTGGGTGGTTCCTTGGGGTCCCAGCGATTCTACAGGCTATAGGCCTAGTCTGTATTCCAGTCGTGGTTCTTATACCACTTTTTTGGTATATGGTTTGGTACACCCCTAGGGCCCAAACGTGCATTTGTGCTATTACTGTTGCTAACTTGAAAATTAAGTACTTCGAACTCCAGCCTCATAAAGAGACTAGAGGGGTGTGTTTTATCTTAAATACATATATTTTAAAGATATACCTGGTGTGGTTGTCCTTTCATTTGATCATTCAAGAAATTATAGACTGGTAAAACAAGCTGCTCTACATTCCTTCAAGACTGAGCCTGGAGGCTGCTCTCCATAGCTACCACTAGGATAGCTTTCAATAAAGTTTGTCTTTAAGCATTCGCCATAAGGGGTTGTTTGGACTGATACAAGGTGCCCACTTGAACTAGTGGACAGCATATATCAGGTCACCTTCTCACATGAGCCACACGTGCGGCCTAATCACCTGAAGCCTCGGCAGCTCCACGGAGAAGTCGCAGCCGTCTGGGAGTAAGGCGGAGGGGCCCGAGGCATATTGTCGGTGCCTGCCCCTGCCGCATGTCAGCCCCGCGCAGCCCGGACCAAAGAGAGGAGATTGGAGGGCAGCCAGAAGAGCCCGGTGAGTAGGGCTCATTGGTGCAGTTGTTAGAGGGGGCGTCGGGCACATTGCCCGTGCCCGCCCCCCCTCCTGCCAGTACTAATTTCTTTTGGGGCCACATTGTCTTTAGAAGTCCCAGGGGGACTCCTAAAGCCCCCGCAATGCCCGTGCTTGTTTTGGTAGTTTTCCATCTGCCCTACGAGAACGCAGGCAGCTGCAACATTTGGGGCCCATTCATTTTTATTTAGAGTCCCAGAGAGGGGCTCAGGGGGCAAGCTGGTGCCCGTGATCATTTCTACAGCTGCCCAGCAAGTAGTGGGCAGCTGCCACGTTGAGGCTGTGCTTTGCGCACTTTTGCTTGTTTGCTTTTGCAGCCCGCCCTGACATTCTGGACATGGGGCATTGTGATTATGATCCAATGTGTTTATTATAATACAAAGGCTATTTTGATATATAACCTTGTGTGGAGTTCCTTTTGTGGTGGGCCTTGGGTGTTGTTGCTGTGTGCGTGCGCAAATGCTTTACACAAGGCCTCTGGGATAAGCCTGACTGCTCGTGCCAAGCTACCAAGGGGGTGAGCAGGGGTTATCTTTGCCTTGTACCTCCCTTGCCCTGATGAGAGTGGTGGTCTCTGCCTGGCTTTGGCGCAAGCCTTAGTCAACCAGAGATCCCATTTCTAACAATTCACAAGGAAGATATTTTGGCTGCAGTTTGTAGCAGAAGATCTAATTCTAGGAATTTGCTCCAAATTGAGGAGTTCTATCCAATGAGGTGGAATCTTGCCACAGTAATGAATCACTGTGTGGGTGCATTGTGCACCGGGCGGCTGAGGACTCGAAGTACGGGATCTGGGATTCTGTGCAGGTGGGCTTAGGAGTAGTCAGTCTCTTAGCCACTCTGGTCCAGTAGAGAATTTTACCTTCTAGGAGGAGGCTTTGGAGATATTTCTCTTGGCCAACTCCATTTGATTTATGATTTCATGAGTAGGTACCATAGCTGCTTATTGAGTTGGTTCATTTTTATGAGCGGGCTATACAATGTCAATACATAAATGACCATCCGTGAAGCACTGGCCTATTAACTGCAACTGTTTTAAATTTCAGCAGCACACCTGCCTGGCTAACAAATATATTTTCAGCTTCTGTTCCAGCATTCTGGAATCTTGCATTTACACCTGATTGAAATACATAAAATACTGCCAGTTCGCTCAGATATGTCGGAAGAACCTGTGATTGCACCTACCTCTCCGATGGTAGCTTACGACCTGATGGTGTTTTATTTTGGGTTATTGACTGGTGCAGGAGCAGTGATTGATGCGCATGTGATTTACTGGAGCGAGCAGCAGTGGGAATGGGATCTAATTGGGTGATGATTTTCAATGTCATAAATCAGATTGTCTGCTTCACCTTAGGCTGCCTACTGATGTGGAGAAAACAGACCTCACCATATGAACACATGGGCAGTAAATCTGGAATATGATTCTGAATATGTGATACAACCTGAGGTCTGAGCATGCTGAATAGTCTTTCTGCTATGTCTTTTCAGGGATGATAAAGATCACAAAGTCCTGCCAGTCACTTTGCAGTCCAGAATCCGACATTTTATCTACTACTACCTGCTGTAAAACAGACCTGTGCAACGCCAGCAGCGCGACTAGTGTGAAAATCAGCTACACAGCGATCTCCCTGGCCATAGCTGTTGGCGCGCTCCTGCTCAGAGCCTGACTCTAAGGTAAGGGAGGGTAAGGCAGGACCACTGCAGATCACGCAGGGTAGTAGGGAAGAAGGAACGTAGGGGACACCTCCATGGAACGTCTACATTTCAGTGGGGAGTTATGATTCAAAACTGGGACAGGGGACCTTATGTATTGTTCAAAGTAGTGGTAGAACTCAAATGATGGTATGAATTTAAAGCAACAGCTAGATGCCTACATGTATTGTAAAACACAGACTGAAGGACAGGAAGTCAGTCAGGTGAGTGAACGTATAAACAGGGAAGATGTGCCCTGACTCCCTGATGCAGGGAAATGCATGAGCTGGGGCAGGATTGCACAAAAGGCTGTGGTGCCGTTTTTAGACTTAGAAGTATATGTTGTGGGTGGGAATATTCATACAAAATCCTATAGAAAGACCTCGGCACGAAACTCAATTTTGCACGCTGGTAGTTTCCACCCTCAGAGCCTGAAGAAGAGCATTCCATATGGGGAACATATTAGAATGAAAAGAAACTGTAGTGAGACCAATGAGTTAGCTAAAGCACAATTTGATCTCAATGCAAGATTTACACAAAGAGGATTCCAAGCCGAAACGTTGAATCAGGCCATGAAGAAAGTCGAGAAACTACAGAGACACCAACTCCTCGCACGGCCAAGTGAACAAACTGTAAGAGTAAGACAGGACAGGGGAGCAGTTATAAGACTCATAACTGGCTTTTCAGCTTACCAAGCCGATGTCAGACATATTCTGACCAGACATTGGCATTTACTTAAAGGGGACCCAATTTTAAACACCCTCATCCCAAACAGACCAATGCTGACATTTAGAAAGGCAAAGTCAATGAGGGATGAATTGGTGATAGCGAGCCCAGAGTTAAGAACTAAACAAACTTGGCTTAGACCCAGCCCAGGCTTCCATCGCTGTTTTAAATGTAAGGCATGCAAGATTGGGAAAAATGAAACTCAGGTTCCTCGACTCTGATAAATAACCCATGGAAAATTAGATGTTCACTCAACTGCAGAAGTGAATTTGTAGTTTATGTTTTGAAGTGCTCCTGCCCCAAAATGTATGTGGGGAGCACGATACACATGGTACACATTCGGATTCTACAACATTTTAGGGCAATTAATAATAAGGATCCAAATTATGCAGTTGCCCGGCACATTCATGAATCCCACAATGGAAATGCTAATGAGTTGTGTTATTTTGCCATTGATCAAGCTCCTAAATCCCGGAGGGGAGGCAACAGGGAGCGGAAATTAAGACAACTTGAATCCAAATACATCATCTTATTCAACACCAGGGTGCCGCATGGCTTGAATTCTGAAGAAGATTTACATGTTCATTTATAAATTATCTCTATCAGATAGGATTTTCCATATGTTCTTCATTTTATTAATACTGTATTTTATATTGTTTTAAAGGTCGATTTTAGTTTCCACCAGCATTATTTAATTAATTATGAAGCAGGCTTTTTGCCTTCACCATAAGTGTGTAAACTTATTATTACAATTGCAAAGCACCATGTTGATTCTTAGAGGTGTCTTAGTTCCGGTGTCTGTTCCCTATGTACAACAAGATCATATTTGACAGAGGCTAGTCTATACATCAGCATTACGTAAATATGTATTCACAGGCACTTGCACTTTATGTACATGATTTTACCAGTTGATAAAAACAAAGTCTCTCTGATAGTTCAATAAGGAGTTATATAAATTTAAATTAACTATAAATCTTTCTATTGATTCAAGGATATAATAGTCCAACATATTTTAGAAATTTGTATTGGTTTATAAAAATAAGATAGCAATTTAAGGCCAAAGGGCAGAAGTCGTGAAGACCTTTTGGAATTCTAAAAATCCTAAATTACTTTGCTTTTTAGGCCTCCTTTACAATCAAGAACATTTCAGAGAGAGAGGCATGTGAGTGGAGAACACAAGGATTAAGAAGTTACACCAGGACACCCTCTTCGAAATAATAGTATATTGGAAGCCCTGTCAACTTGTATAAAGTAAAAATTGGGATACAGACCTGACAGCAGATTGGGTGTTATTTCAGGCCCAGCAATGTCACACTGGAAATAAGTAATTAAGTCACTGGACGCAATTGTATGTTTAATTATGATGATTTGGTAGTATTTAACTAAAGGAAATTAGTAATGTGGAAGGTATGCTTACTAATTAACATTTGTGGCAGGCTACAGATTATTATGACACATATCCACAGCCTATAGAGCAAAGTTTTTAGATTCATTTTAGTACACATTATGCGTTGAGTTGCAATATCCCCCTTTTTTCTTGAAACTGCACTATATATGCACTTTAGGAGAGAAGCACTATGCACTTTATCCGTACAAATGATGTTTACATGATAAAAAGTCAACTGGGAACATGGCTTTTTTAAACTTAGAATGAAATTTCTGTTTAAATAAATGTCCCATTATTTATTTATTTATAAAACTTTTCCTGCGCATATTAGACAATATAACAAAAAAATAACTTTTTTTATCTGATCGACTTTGCTCTCGGTAATTGGCTGGTTCAGCATAAATGTATCAGTCCATTTAAAAGAATATGAAAGAATATTTTGTTTTAATTAGTGGCTATGTCGATAAAGTTATTTGTATTTAAACAAAAAATGGTAACTTTGTATGTTTGCCTGTATCTAGGTCTGCCACAAAGTCTTTTGTCCATGTCTAGTGGTCAGTAATTGGTGGAATCTATCATGTGACCTTTTTTTGTAATTGTTGTTAGTGTATTTTAACCCACACACTGAACGAGCTATCCATTGCATGATTAAGGCAGGAATGCTGAAACGCGTCGCAAAGGATTGGAATCATTAAAACTGTGGATTTGGTGATAATCGTTGGTGTCGGCGTCCTGTCCTTTCTTTGATAGAAGACGGGAGTTGGAGGTTGATATATATATATATATATATATATATATATATATATATATATATATTATTATCTTAATGTTGAAAGTGATCTTAATGTTAGAAGACATCTACAAGTATATATGCTTATAGAGTGCAGTTTTTTCAATCCGTATGCTGCCCGAAGTCAGTTTTTCTGCACAATAAAATATGCTGGTTTACTGCTCGCTATTCTGATTCAGGCATGTGAATCTAGGAAAGCTCCAATACTGGAGTAAGAAAACAAGTTACTTACCTGTAACTGTAGTTCTCCAGTATTGGAAGTTTCATGGATTCACATGCCACCCGCCCTCCTCCCCTGAGAGGCTCACCTTTGGATTTTTGGCACAAAAAATATCTGAGGCACAAGTGCTAGAAAATCTGAGGGGCAAAATGTTCTCTCAGGAGTGTTCTAGAGGGTGAGAGGTTCTGATTGGTTCAGGGACAATTTTGGTCTCTTTTACATAATGAGAGTTATAGGTTGCAAAATGGAAATGGGCCTAGGCCTCTTTTCAATTTGGTATCTAAGCATTGCTTTTTTATTCACCGGGGACTCCCATCTCAATGACGGGGAATGAATCAGGCTTGTGAATCTATGAAAGCTTCCAATACTGGAGAACTACAGTTACAGGTAAGTAACTTGTTTTCTTGTATGAGACTGCATTGGCCCCCAGTCCAGCAGCGCACAATGTACAAGGCTCTGACATTGACTCTTCAAGCTCTTCACAACAGAGAGCCCGGGTCCCTCAACGAGAGGATGAAGAAATATAGACCAGGTAGGTCCCTGTATTCCATTTCATCTCCTGCAGCACAAGTTGTCTAACTTGCGTCTGTCTACATCAGGTCTGTGCACCAGCAATAGCTGCCTGAGGGTCACTCGTTTCTATCACCTGCCTACTAAATGTGGTGCTTGGTCCCTTCTCCACAGGCCACTAGACCCTGCATGCCACAGAAGGACCGCACATTGTTCAGGTGGGATCTGTAGATGTTCATCCGTTGCATTATATACTTGTGGTTCTTCACATATAATGGGTCATGGAAAACTACAAGTACCAGACTGTGAAGAGGCGGGGCTCACACCAGCCATGAGACAATCTGAGATGGCTGTTTTACAACAGAAGTCTTTAATTTACTTCACTCAAGCGCCACATGAGAAGCAGACCTTCTACCAAACTCCAAGCCTACCCATGAAGAAATGCAGCAGTTCTGGGTGTGACTCAACAAAACACCATCCGCGTGTCCACATGGGCCTTGGTCATGTTAATGGCATCATGATCCCTGGAACGAAGAATCATCTAGAACACAAAGACCCCAGGCATTAGCAAAGACACCACCTCAAGCTCAACCACACAGAGCACCTAAAGAGACCAGACAGACTATTGCTCACAAAGACTGGAAGCACCTTGCATGCGCACAGCAGCCACCTCCCGTTCAAACACGAAGGATGATGTGTGAATAAGTGAAGAGGGCTCTGCTTGCCCAAGCAGGTAGTGTCCCACTTACACAAGCAGCAAGGGGCCCAGGGCCAAGCACAAAAGGCAATGCTCAGGCAGCAGACAAGGCCTCCATGCCTGAACAGGCAGTACACTGAATGTGTATGTAGCAGGACACCTTCTGCTTAAGCAGTCGGGGGAGTCCTCTCCTGGAGCAGACTGGCCGGGATCCTCCTCTTGGAGCAGACAGGGCCTGGCTCTCTCTCTTGGAGCAGACGGGGCCGGGCTTTCCCTCTTGCAGATGGGGCCGGCTCTCCCTCTTCGAGCAGACGGGGCCGGGCTATCCCTCTTGGAGAAGACGGGGCCCGGCTCTCCCTCTTGGAGCAGACGGGGCCGGGCTCTCCCTCGTGGATGAGACGGGGCCTGGCTCTCCCTCTTGGAGCAGACGAGGTGGACTCTCTTTCTTGGAGCAGATGGACCCGGCTCTCCCTTTTGGAGCAGGCGAGGCCGGGCTCCCCCTCATGGAGCAGACAGGGCCCGGCTCTCCCTCTTGCAGCAGATGGGTCCCGGCTACCCCTCGTGGAGCAGATGGGCCCGGCTCCCCTCGTGGAGCAGACGGGCCGGGCTCCCCCTCGTGGAGCAGATGAGCTGGGCTCTCCCGCTTGGAGCAGATGGGGCTGGACTCTCCCTCTTGGAGCAGATGGGCCGGGCTTTACCTTTTGGAGCAGACAGGCCCGGCTCTCCTTTTTTGAGCAGAAAGGACCGGCTCTCCTTTTTGGAGCAGACAGGCCCGGATCTTCCTATGGGAGCAGACAGGCCCTGCTATCCCTTTTGGAGCACACAGGGTGGGGCTCCATCTCGTTTAGCAAACGGGTGGGGCTCTCTCTCGTGGAGCACACGGGTGGGGTGACTTCCATAAGCAGGTGGGCACTCTCTCCTTAAGTGGACAGGGTGGTGCAACATCTTTTGGCGCAGACGGGGCGGGGCTTTCTCTCCTGGAGCAGATGGGGCAGGGCTCCCTCGCCATGAGCAGATGGGGCAGGGCTCCCTCTACTGGAGCGGAGGGAGCAGGGCTCCCTCTCATGGAGCAGGAAAGGCACTCATGCAAGCATACATCGAGAAGCGGCCTGCTCATTACTGTCCCTCTATAAATGGAGGTTTGATAAGCCTTGTCTGCCTCTCCTGGAGAAGACGGGCAGGGCTCTCTCACCTGGAGCAGACGGGGCGGGGCTCTCTCTCCTGGAGCAGACAGGGCGGGGCTCTCTCTCCTGGAGCAGACGGGCATGGCTCCCTCTCCTGGAGCAGATGGAGCTGGCTCTGTCTCCTGGAGCAGACGGTGCGGGGCAGCCTCTCCGGGAGCAGACAGGGAAGGGCTCCCTCTCCTGGAGCAGACGGGGTGGGGCTCTCTGTCCTGTCCTGGAGCAGGGAAGGCAATCATGCAAGAATACATTGAGGGTCAGCCTGCTCATTACTGTCCCTCTATAAATGGATGGCTTGATCAGCCTTAGTTCCCTCTCCTGGAGCAGACGGGGCGGGGCTCACTCTCCTGGAGCAGAAGGGTGGGGTGACTTCCTGAAGCAGGTGGGCACCCTCTCCTTGAGTAGACAGGGTGGTGCGACCTCTTTTGGGGCAGGCGGGGCGGGGCTCTCTCTCCTGGAGCAGACAGGGGCGGGGCTCTCTCTTCTGGAGCAGACGGGGCAGGGCTCTCTCTTCTGGAGCAGACGGGGCAGGGCTCTCTCTCCTGGAGCAGACATGGCAGGACTCCCTCTCCTGGTGCAGACGGGGCAGGGCTCCCTCTCCTGGAGCTGACGGGGCAGGGCTCCCTCTCCTGGAGCAGGGAAGGCACTCATGCAAGCCTACGTCGAGGGGCAGCCTGCTCATTACTGTCCCTCTATAAATGAATGGTTTGATCAGCCTTGGCTCCCTCTCCTGGAGCAGAAGGGGGCGGGACACCCTCTCCTGGAGCAGATGGAGCGAGGCTCTCTCTCCTGGAGCAGACGGGGGTGGGGCTGTCTCTCCTGGAGCAGACGGGACAGTGCTCTCTCTCCTGGAGCAGACGGGGCGGGGCTCCCTCTTCTGGAGCTGACAGGGCGGGGCTCTCTCTCCTGGAGCAGACAGGGGCAGGGCTCCCTCTCCTGGAGCAGACGGGGCAGGGCTCCCTCTCCTGGAGCAGACGGGGTGGGGCTCCCTGTCCTGGAGCAGGGAAGGCACTCATGCAAGCCTACATCGAGGAGAAGCCTGCTCATTACTGTCCCTCTATAAATGGATGGTTTGATAAGCCTTGGCTCCCATAGGCCTCCATTTGCATTCCATATTCTTCAAGTTGCATTCGTTGTTTTCGCCTCCAGTTTGGGCATATGGCTCAATAACAGGTCCTTGGGGAAGGCGCATGTGGAACCAATAAAGAGCGAGCAAATAGATGTAGCTAAGGTGGGCAGTGTTGAGTGGCTCTTTCCATTACTAGAAGCAGTAACGCTTCTAGGGCTGAGACAGTCACCGCGCTGCAGATCAGTCCCAGGTACGGGTAAGCGACCTCAGTACGCTGTCTATTGTAGGGAAAAAGGCCTGAATGTGTCTTTGTGTGAGCAAAATCTTGCATAATTCACTAGTGGGTATTTTTTTAGTTACCGGTTTCACATCGTTTTAGGCCATTGGAGAGGGGATTGTCTGACAGGAACTGTGAAACTGATGTGTGCTGTGGCCAAGAGGCATTGCCTGCTGCTGATATCCCAAGCGACACGTGTGCAGGAGGTGTGCATGCTGCTGGTATCCCAAGCTACACGTCTGCAGGAGGTGTGCCTGCTGCTGATATCCCAAGCGACACGTGTGCAGGAGGTGTGCATGCTGCTGGTATCCCAAGCTACACGTCTGCAGGAGGTGTGCCTGCTGCTGATATCCCAAGCGACACGTGTGCAGGAGGTGTGCATGCTGCTGGTATCCCAAGCTACACGTCTGCAGGAGGTGTGCCTGCTGCTGATATTCTAAGCGACACGTGTGCAGGAGGTGTGCATGCTGCTGGGATTCCAAGTGACACGTGTGCAGGAGGTGTGCCTGCTGCTGGAATCCCAAGCGACACGTGTGCAGGAGGTGTGCCTGCTGCTGGTATCCCAAGCAACACATGTGCAGGAGGTATGCATGCTGCTGGTATCCCAAGCAACACATGTGCAGGAGGTATGCATGCTGCTGGTATCCCACGTGACACGTGTGCAGGAGGTGTGCCGGCTGCTGGTATCCCAAGCAACACGTGTGCAGGAGGTGTGCCTGCTGCTGGTATCCCAAGCAACACATGTGCAGGAGGTATGCATGCTGCTGGTATCCCACGTGACACGTGTGCAGGAGGAAGGCCCCGGTGCCCTTTTATACAGTTTCACACAGGTGGGTGGAAACATTTATTTCATGAAATTAGTCAGATTTTTCCCAAAATGAAGCTTATTACATGTGCAAACATTTTGCAATATTCCACTGTTGTGTCCGCGATGACAATGCTGTCTTTGTGCAGGGGCAGGTATGGTCACACACCGAGCAGAGGCAGTCCACACATCTGGTGTCTTCGAACCGTCCCAGCAGCTCGTGAGCTGCCAGGACCCTGTCAGCTGAGGGTGCAGCCCATCACCTCTTTGCCCCCTAGAGCTGTACGGCGTGGGCATCCTCACCAGTGTGTGTGTGCCGCTGTGGAGCATGAGTGCCACCGTTGTGTGGGTGCAGTGGCAGTGGCTGCTGCATCGGTGTGTGTGCATGCCTCATGATGCATATTGTGAATATTATTACTTGCAAGTGTCTGGCAGAGAGCTGAAGATGTCTCCAGGCCACACCTAACTAGCAGTAAATGATGTACTGACATCTGTCAAGGTAAGCCTTGAGGACAGTGTGCCCAGCCTGCTTGGAATGAACCCACTGCATTGAAGTGGCATCATGGCACACACAGGCACAGTGACTGTGAGAGCACCTGAGCCCACCATCAAAACATGCCCGTGGTTCATAGCTAGCATCATGAGTTGTTCTACAAGGGCTGCCTTTTGGCAAACAGATGAAGGGGCTGCATTTAATATCAACTCTATCTCTGAAACTCGTCTCCGCTGCTGCCAGGCAGGGATGGGAGAGAAGGAAGGGTAAGAAAGAAAACGCAAGGCATTGGCCTTTTTGCATCTGTGCACCCAGGATCTGGGACAGCACCCCTATATCCATGAGGGCTGCCCCAACTTAGGAAAGAGTGACTCCTCTTCAAAGAACCCTACATCGCGAGGCAGTAATACTCCACTTGTGCTCCCAGGGCACACACCCCGCAGTCCTGTCACTCAGTGGTTGTAGTGCCCGCCTGCCACCCTGTGCAGCGACCACCTTCACTTTGGCCAAGTGTGTGCTACATAAACACCACATACGTGTATATAGGAGAATTCAAAGAAGACCGAAGTATAGAGTTAGGGCACCAAACTGGACTTGGGCCATTCGCGACGCCTTCTACCCGCCTTTGCTTTGAATTTGATGTATTTTTCTTTGCGGAGTGTGCCTCCCACCACAAGATCGCTTCACGGCGCTAAGGAAATGTGCCTTGCTGATCTGTAGACCCCACGGCTGCCTTGCCCTCCAGGGTGGGTCTCCCGGTCTGCCTGGACCCACACGTACCACCAAGCATCTGTTGTTGTTTACACAACCAGGCAGAACTGGGTGTAGGTATCCCGTTACTACATTTATAGACCCCGTGTAGGGCTGGACTCCATGTTCTACCATGTATCTAGGTGCAGACCTTCTTCCCACAAATCTGTTTGTGTGTTGGTGGGATCAGCTCACTTCCATCAAACATTACTACAAGTAAGATGTAGTGGCCTGTCAGTGGAAAGCCCAAGGCTGTATATCTGGTTTCTGGTCCCTGGGAGAGAGCTCGCGACCCCCTGGATGGTCCTGGTGCCGAGACGCATAGAAGGCTGTGCACTAAACACAGTCACGTTCAATCCACCATTGCCAATAACCAGCACAAGCTGCAAGTGCCAGGCATAAAACAGGCAGGATGAAAATAAACCCATAGAGGGCTGCAGCAACTGCATTAAAAAGGGGTTTTCAGTCCTTCACTCGCAGCTCAGACCGAGGATCATTCAGGGAGGGACTCCCTCGGCCATGAGCCGCTGGGCTGTGTGTTTGAATGAGGGCCCTGGAGCACGGAGGATCATTCAAGGAGGGACTCCCTCGGCCATGAGGCGCTGGGCTGTGTGTTTGAATGAGGGCCCTGGAGCACGGAGGATCATTCAAGGAGGGACTCCCTCGGCTACGAGGCGCTGGGCTGTGTGTTTGAATGAGGGCCCTGGAGCACAGAGGATCATTCAGGGAGGGTCTCCCTAGGTCATGAGGTGCTGGGTTGTGTGTTTGAATGAGGGCCCTGGAGCACGGAGGATCATTCAGGGAGGGACTCCCTCAGCTGCGAGGCACTGGGCTGTGTGTTTGAGTGAGGGCCCTGGAGCATGGAGGATCATTCTGGGAGGGATTTCCTCGCGCATGAGACGCTGGGCTGTGTGTTTGAATGAGGGCCCGGGAGCACGGAGGATCATTCAGGGAGGGACTCCCTCGGCTATGAGGCACTGGGCTGTGTGTTTGAATGAGGGCCTGGAGCAGGGAGGATCATTCAGGGAGGGACTCCCTCGGCCATGAGGTGCTGGGCTGTGTGTTTGAATGAGGGCCCTGGAGCATGGAGGATCATTCAGGGAGGAAGTCCCTCGGCCACGAGGCGCTGGGCTGTGTGTTTGAATGAGGGCCCTGGAGCACAAAGGATGATTCAGGGACAGACTCCCTCGGCTATGAGGCGCTAGACTCTGTGTTTGAATGAGGGCCCGGGAGCACGGAGGATCATTCAGGGAGGGCCTCCCTCAGCTGCGAGGCACTGGGCTGTGTGTTTGAATGAGGGTCCTGGAGCACGGAGGATCATTCCGGGAGGGATTTCCTCGGCCATGAGGCGCTGGGCTGCGTGTTTGAATGAGAGCCCTTGTTTAACGGAGGGTCATTAAGGGAGCGACTCCCTCTGCCATGAGGCGCTGAGCTGTGTGTTTGAATGAGGGCCCTGGAGCATGGAGGATCATTCAGGTAGGGACTCCCACGGCCACGAGGCGCTGGGCTGTATGTTTGAATGAGGGCCCTGGAGCATGGAGGATCATTCAGGGAGAGACTCCCTCTGCCATGAGGCGCTGGGCTGTGTGTTTGAATGAGGGCCCGGGAGCTCGGAGGATCATTCAGGGAGGGACTCCCTCGGCTACGAGGCGCTGGGCTGTGTGTTTGAATGAGGGCCCTGGAGCACGGAGGATCATTCAGGGAGGGACTCCCTCGGCCATGAGGCGCTGGGCTGTGTTTGAATGAGGGTCCTGGAGCACGGAGGATCATTCTGGGAGGGATATCCTCAGCCATGAGGCACTAGGCTGTGTGTTTGAACGAGAGCCCTTGTTTAACGGAGGATCATTCAGGGCGGGACTCCCTCGGCCATGAGGCGCTGGGCTGTGTGTTTGAATGAGGACCCTGGAGCATGGAGGATCATTCAGGGAGGGACTCCCTCGGCCACGAGGCACTGGGCTGTGTGTTTGAATGAGGGCCCTGGAGCATGGAGGATCATTCAGGAAGGGACTCCCTCGGCCGCTGGGCTTTGTGTTTGAATGAGGGCCCGGGAGGACGGAGGATCATTCAGGGAGGGACTCCCTCGGCTATGAGGCACTGGGCTGTGTGTTTGAATGAGGTTCCTGGAGCACGGAGGATCATTCCGGGAGGGATTTCCTCGGCCATGAGGCGCTGGGCTGCATGTTTGAATGAGGGCCCTTGTTTAACGGAGGGTCATTAAGGGAGCGACTCCCTCTGCCATGAGGCGCTGAGCTGTGTGTTTGATTGAGGGCCCTGGAGCATGGAGGATCATTCAGGTAGGGACTCCCACGGCCACGAGGCGCTGGGCTGTATGTTTGAATGAGGGCCCTGGAGCATGGAGGATCATTCAGGGAGGGACTCCCTCTGCCATGAGGCGCTGGGCTGTGTGTTTGAATGAGGGCCCGGCAGCACGGAGGATCATTCAGGGAGGGACTCCCACGGCTACGAGGCGCTGGGCTGTGTGTTTGAATGAGGGCCCTGGAGCACGGAGGATCGTTCAGGGAGGGACTCCCTCGGCCATGAGGCGCTGGGCTGTGTTTGAATGAGGGTCCTGGAGCACGGAGGATCATTCTGGGAGGGATATCCTCTGCCATGAGGCACTGGGCTGTGTGTTTGAATGAGGGCCCTTGTTTAACGGAGGATCATTCAGGGCGGGACTCCCTCGGCCATGAGGCGCTGGGCTGTGTGTTTGAATGAGGACCCTGGAGCATGGAGGATCATTCAGGGAGGGACTCCCTCGGCCACGAGGCGCTGGGCTGTGTGTTTGAATGAGGGCCCTGGAGCATGGAGGATCATTCAGGAAGGGACTCCCTCGGCCATGAGCAGCTGGGCTGTGTGTTTGAATGAGGGCCTGGAGCAAGGAGGATCATTCAGGGAGAGACTCCCTCGGCCATGAGGTGCTGGGCTGTGTGTTTGAATGAGGGTCCTGGAGCACAGAGGATCATTCAGGGAGGGACTCCCTCGGCTACGAGGTGCTGGGCTGTGTGTTTGAATGAGGGCCCTTGAGCACTGAGGATCATTCAGGGATGGGTTCCTTCGGCTACAAGGCGTTGGGCTGTGTGTTTGAATGAGGGCCCTGGAGCACGGAGGATCATTCAGGGAGGGACTCCCTCGGCTACGAGGCGCTGGGCTGTGTGTTTGAGTGAGGGCCCTGGAGCACGGTGGATCATTCAGGGAGGCACTCCCTCAGCCATGAGGCACAGGGCTGTGTGTTTGAATGAGGGCCATGGAGCACGGAGGACCATTCAGGCAGGAAGTCTCTCGGCCACGAGGCGCTGGGCTGTGTTTTTGATTGAGGGCCCTGGAGCACGGAGGATCATTCAGGGAGGGACTCCCTCAGCTACGAGGCGCTGGGCTGTGTGTTTGAATGAGGGCCCTGGAGCACGGAGGATCATTCAGGTAGGGACTCCCTCAGCTATGAGGCGCTGGGCTGTGTGTTTGAGTGAGGGCCCTGGAGCACGGATGATCATTCAGGGAGGGACTCCCTCGGCTATGAGGTACTGGGCTGTGTGTTTGAATGAGGGCCTGGAGCACGGAGGATCATTCAGGAAGGGACTCCCTCGGCCATGTGTGTTTGAATGAGGGTCCTGGAGCACGGAGGATCATTCAGGGAGGGACTTCCTTGGCTACGAGGCACTGGGCTGTGTGTTTGAATGAGGGCCCTTGAGCACTGAGGATCATTCAGGGATGGGTTCCTTCGTCTACGAGGCGCTGGGCTGTGTGTTTGAATGAGGGCCCTGGAGCACGGAGGATCATTCAGGGAGGGACTCCCTCGGCTATGAGGTTCTGGGCTGTGTGTTTGAGTGAGGGCCCTGGAGCACGGAGGATCATTCAGGGAGGGACTCCCTCAGCCATGAGGCACAGGGCTGTATGTTTGAATGAGGGCCCTGGAGCACGGAGGATCATTCAGGGAGGAAGTCTCTCGGCCACGATGCGCTGGGCTATGTTTTTGAATGAGGGCCCTGGAGCACGGAGGATCATTCAGGGAGGGACTCCCTCGGCTACGTGGCGCTGGGCTGTGTGTTTGAATGAGGGCCCTGGAGCACGGAGGATCATTCAGGGATGGACTCCCTCAGCTATGAGGTGCTGGGCTGTGTGTTTGAGTGAGGGCCCTGGGGCACGGAGGATCCTTCAGGGAGGGACTCCCTTCGCTATGAGGCACTGGGCTGTGTGTTTGAATGAGGGCCTGGAGCACGGAGGATCATTCAGGGAGGGACTCCCTCGGCCATGAGGTGCTGGGCTGTGTGTTTGAATGAGGGCCCTTGAGCACTGAGGATCATTCAGGGATGGGTTCCTTCGGCTACGAGGCGCTGGGCTGTGTGTTTGAATGAAGGCCCTGGAGCATGGAGGATCATTCAGGGAGGGACTCTCTCGGCTACGAGGCGCTGGGCTGTGTGTTTGAGTGAGGGCCCTTGAGCACAGAGGATCATTCAAGGAGGGACTCCCTCAGCCATGAGGCAGAGGGCTGTGTATTTGAATGAGGGCCCTGGAGCACGGAGGATCATTCAGGGAGGAAGTCTCTCTGCCACGAGGCGCTGGGCTGTGTGTTAGAATGAGGGAACTGGATCACGGAGGATCATTCAGGGAGGGACTCCCTCGGCTATGAGGCACTGGGCTGTGTGTTTGAATGAGGTTCCTGGAGCACGGAGGATCATTCCGGGAGGGATTTCCTCGGCCATGAGGCGCTGGGCTGCATGTTTGAATGAGGGCCCTTGTTTAACGGAGGGTCATTAAGGGAGTGACTCCCTCTGCCATGAGGCGCTGAGCTGTGTGTTTGATTGAGGGCCCTGGAGCATGGAGGATCATTCAGGTAGGGACTCCCACGGCCACGAGGCGCTGGGCTGTATGTTTGAATGAGGGCCCTGGAGCATGGAGGATCATTCAGGGAGGGACTCCCTCTGCCATGAGGCGCTGGGCTGTGTGTTTGAATGAGGGCCCGGCAGCACGGAGGATCATTCAGGGAGGGACTCCCTCGGCTACGAGGCGCTGGGCTGTGTGTTTGAATGAGGGCCCTGGAGCACGGAGGATCGTTCAGGGAGGGACTCCCTCGGCCATGAGGCGCTGGGCTGTGTTTGAATGAGGGTCCTGGAGCATGGAGGATCATTCTGGGAGGGATATCCTCAGCCATGAGGCACTGGGCTGTGTGTTTGAATGAGGGCCCTTGTTTAACGGAGGATCATTCAGGGCGGGACTCCCTCGGCCATGAGGCGCTGGGCTGTGTGTTTGAATGAGGACCCTGGAGCATGGAGGATCATTCAGGGAGGGACTCCCTCGGCCACGAGGCGCTGGGCTGTGTGTTTGAATGAGGGCCCTGGAGCATGGAGGATCATTCAGGAAGGGACTCCCTCGGCCATGAGCCGCTGGGCTGTGTGTTTGAATGAGGGTCCTGGAGCACAGAGGATCATTCAGGGAGGGACTCCCTCGGCTACGAGGCGCTGGGCTGTGTGTTTGAATGAGGGCCCTTGAGCACTGAGGATCATTCAGGGATGGGTTCCTTCGGCTACAAGGCGTTGGGCTGTGTGTTTGAATGAGGGCCCTGGAGCACGGAGGATCATTCAGGGAGGGACTCCCTCGGCTACGAGGCGCTGGGCTGTGTGTTTGAGTGAGGGCCCTGGAGCACGGTGGATCATTCAGGGAGGCACTCCCTCAGCCATGAGGCACAGGGCTGTGTGTTTGAATGAGGGCCATGGAGCACGGAGGATCATTCAGGCAGGAAGTCTCTCGGCCACGAGGCGCTGGGCTGTGTTTTTGATTGAGGGCCCTGGAGCACGGAGGATCATTCAGGGAGGGACTCCCTCAGCTACGAGGCGCTGGGCTGTGTGTTTGAATGAGGGCCCTGGAGCACGGAGGATCATTCAGGTAGGGACTCCCTCAGCTATGAGGCGCTGGGCTGTGTGTTTGAGTGAGGGCCCTGGAGCACGGATGATCATTCAGGGAGGGACTCCCTCGGCTATGAGGTACTGGGCTGTGTGTTTGAATGAGGGCCTGGAGCACGGATCATTCAGGAAGGGACTCCCTCGGCCATGTGTGTTTGAATGAGGGTCCTGGAGCACGGAGGATCATTCAGGGAGGGACTTCCTTGGCTACGAGGCACTGGGCTGTGTGTTTGAATGAGGGCCCTTGAGCACTGAGGATCATTCAGGGATGGGTTCCTTCGTCTACGAGGCGCTGGGCTGTGTGTTTGAATGAGGGCCCTGGAGCACGGAGGATCATTCAGGGAGGGACTCCCTCGGCTATGAGGTTCTGGGCTGTGTGTTTGAGTGAGGGCCCTGGAGCACGGAGGATCATTCAGGGAGGAAGTCTCTCGGCCACGATGCGCTGGGCTATGTTTTTGAATGAGGGCCCTGGAGCACGGAGGATCATTCAGGGAGGGACTCCCTCGGCTACGTGGCGCTGGGCTGTGTGTTTGAATGAGGGCCCTGGAGCACGGAGGATCATTCAGGGAGGGACTCCCTCAGCTATGAGGTGCTGGGCTGTGTGTTTGAGTGAGGGCCCTGGGGCACGGAGGATCATTCAGGGAGGGACTCCCTTCGCTATGAGGTACTGGGCTGTGTGTTTGAATGAGGGCCTGGAGCACGGAGGATCATTCAGGAAGGGACTCCCTCGGCCATGTGTGTTTGAATGAGGGTCTGGAGCACGGAGGATCATTCAGGGAGGGACTCCCTCGGCCATGAGTTGCTGGGCTGTGTGTTTGAATGAGGGTCCTGGAGCACGGAGGATCATTCAGGGAGGGACTCCCTCGGCCATGAGCCGCTGGGCTGTGTGTTTGAGTGAGGGCGCTGGGGCCCGGAGGTTCATTCAGTGAGGGACTTCCCCGGCTACGAGGCACTGGGCTGTGTGTTTGAATGAGGGCCCTGGAGCACGGAGGATCATTCAGGGAGGTACTCCCTCAGCCATGAGGCGCTGGGCATCTGTGTGTTTGAATGAGGGTCCTGGAGTTGAGGCTCTTTCTTCCTTGGCACCTCTGAGTGTGCCAGGGTGAGTCATTCTGCCAGAGACACTGGGCAGAGAGCCAGGGTCATTAGCAAGAGGTGCTCACTTGAGCTGCAGCCTGACTCCAAAGCACAGGGTGGGTGAATACCACAGGTGTAATATAATCAGTCACCTGGAATAGATACCGGCCTCCAGGTGAGGCTCGTCACAACAGTCAGGACACACAGGGACAGGGTGTGCCTGGAACCCTGCCAGGGAGCTGTGGGGCTACCTCTCCTTCACCGTGTGCCCTGAGGTATTTTTCACAAGCCCTGGGTCCATATGTACAGTATGAAAGATCTCGAGACCTGGCCTGTGTGAGGAGGTTTCCTCGCATGCTCTGGTTATAAATGCCTTTAATACATAACAGATCACAAGGCCTGCAAGTGCAGAGGGCCACGGTGAAGGGGATGGGAAGGTCTGGCCCAATCAAGATCAGTCCACACAGACACCATCAATCCACCCGTGCCCTCAGTCATTCTTCATCTGTGACCTCATTCAATGGCCCTTCCACCCATGTAGCTATTCACCAGACACCGGATCATTCATAAATCACTCACTTGCCGACCCACACACACACACTCTCCTCTGTTTCCTCTCTCTCTCTCTCTCCCTCTCTCTCCCCTGTCTCTCTCCTTCTTTCTCTCTCTCTCTTTCTTTCTCTCTTTGTCTCCTCTCTTTCCCTTTCTCAGTCTTTCTCTTTCTACCTCTCTCTCTTTCCCTTTCTCAGTCTTTCTCTTTCTACCTCTCTCTCTTTCTCTTCTCTCTCTGCCTCTATCTCTCTTTCTCCCTCTCTCCCTCTCTCTCACTCTCTCTCTCTCCCTATCATTCTCTTTCCCTCATCTCTCTTTCTCTAGCTTAGCTCTTTCTCCCTCTTTCTCTCTCTTTCACTCACTCTCCTCTCCCTCCCTCTCTCTCTCTTCTCTCCCTTTTTCACTCTCACTTTCTCTCACTCTCCTCTCCCTCTCTCTCTCCCTCCTCTCTCTTCCTCTATCTCCCTTTCTCCCTCTCTCTCTCTCCCTATCCCTCCCTTTCCCTCCTCTCTCTCTTTCTCTAGCTCTCTTTCTCCCTCTGTCTCTCTCTCTCCCTCGCTCTCTTCCTCTTTCTCTCTCTCTCTCTCTCTCTCTCTCTCTCTCTCTCTCCTCCCTCTTTAATCCACAGACCAATCTTACTCTTGAAGTAACACTGCAGCTGTCCTTCGTGGGCAAACCCCCTCTTTTCCTCCTTTGCTTGTGAGCTCGGATGGTCTGCGTTTCCTAGGGAGCCTGCTCAAGGGTGGGGCATTGGTGATCCTTTTCGAGAACCCCCACCCAGTTACCGCGGCAGTCCGCGATCCCACCCACCTTGCACCGATCACTCTCCCCCCACATCATGTGCACAAACAGTCGTATTTCCTAGTGTGACCAAACACCAGTTGCACCAATGAGCAGTCTCTGCCTCACACTTCTCGCAGACACACACTCTGCTGTGACCGACAGCTACTCTCATTTGTTTACGTACAAGCATCACTGTCACACTGTCTTACACTGAGATGTCGGTTTCTCTCCCAAACCAGCCCCTTTTATCTCAAAGTGCAGTGGCACGTTTCATGAGATCACCAATGCTTGGGATCCAAAGGTGTTCATTGTGCAATACTGTTCAGTTCATATGTATTAAAGTTCATTCCATAATTCGTATTTGCAGCCATGAATGAGCCTAGGCCCAGCTCTCCCGTCCTGCTGCACCGCTCGGGTTTCTCCTCGTTTTTTGAGTGCTTTCTCCTGCTTTTGGCTGATTTTTAGGTCTCGCCTTGGTAGCGCATGCGCTGCCCGCGCTGTCTCAGCGAGACTTAAAGTAATCTGTATATTGGATTCAACTCCGTGTAATTTCTCCTGCCCCTCGTGATTGGTTTAAGTCTGGAATTGCTGTTGTTTTCTTGATTTCTGTTGGCCCTATTGTAACTTCCGTGTAGTCCCGAGGCAGCGGCGCCTAACTACAGTTTCGCTCCGCTCGCACTTAATTGCGTGCAGCCATCTGGTTGGGGGTGTGGCCCCCCTCCTCTCCCTCGTTCCGTGTGGCCGCTTGTTTCTCTTCCCGCTTTTTTCTGCACATTCCTGTGACGTGAAGCTCGTTTTACAGGCGCGTGCGATTGAGAGAGAGGAGGAGAGCGCGAGCTGGTTTGTTCATAAACAGAGTGGCCTCTGGCAGAGTAACTGGTAAAAGGTGCTTTTGCCGCATATAAACGAAGAATGCTCCACACTAGAGTTGTTGGTCCCTGGAGAAGTACATCAAACGTTCTCAGCTTAAATGTGCAGTTGTTATGTAACTGATGCTTTCTTGCATTGGTGACGCGTGCGTAACGGTCCCTGCTATGCGCATCGAACTCTGCTGAGTTTAGGACCCAGGGAAGCTGACCAGGCGTGTGGGCTGCGATAACAACGGAGGCATTGCAAGGTACACTTCATCGATTTTACAGTGATGGAGCCAACTGCAACTGTTCCTCTTTGCAGCGTCTCTAATCCTGAATGCCGTAAACTGCTCTGAAGCGAGGCAGCGGTGGAAACCAAATGTACTGCTAACATACAGCACGGGTGCAGCCACAGAAAGAGCCAAGATGCCGCGGTGGTGGGGTTTTCGCACAACGTTCCTATGTGTGACCCTTATTAACTTAGGTAAATGATGTGAATTAACTCTGAAAAATCATGGCGCTTTCCCAGTTACAAGCTATGTTTGCGCGGTTCCTGCTAAGTATAGAGCTTCATTTTAAATGGCATGCGTAACTTCTAAAACAAATACTTTCTAACGGGGTCCATCTTTTCACAGTTCTTGGGCCCGATTCACAGAACTAACTTAAGACAAAATCCTAAACTTACTACCATTTTGGTATTCACAGAAGGCACTTACTCATTTTGGTATTCACAGAAGGCACTTACTCATTTTGGTATTCACAGAAGTTAGGAGTCCTAACTTTAGGACTCCTAAATGCCTTCTGTGAATACCGAAAGTCTTAAAATTAGGATTTTTCTCAATTTAGTAGTCCTAAGTCTAAACTTAGGACTACTAAATTGAGAAAAATCCTAATTTTAAGGCTTTCGGTATTCACAGAAGGCATTTAGGAGTCCTAAAGTTAGGAGTCCTAACTATACTACTACTAAACTGAGAAAAATCCTAATTTTAAGACTTTCGGTATTCACAGAAGGCATTTAGGAGTCCTAAAGTTAGGACTCCTAACTTCTGTGAATACCGAAATGAGTAAGTGCCTTCTGTGAATACCAAAATGAGTAAGTGCCTTCTGTGAATACCAAAATGGTAGTAAGTTTAGGATTTTGTCTTAAGTTAGTTCTGTGAATCGGGCCCCTTATGTTTAAAGTTGAGTGTACTGTAAAATGACTTTTGTAAATAATAGGAATGTAGGTCTTAAAAAACTGCCAAGAATGTATTCGATTCGATATGCAGTGCGCACAACAGAGCGATAGTCTTTTTGAAACAGAAATACGAGCATTGATGCTGACACGACCGATTACCATTGCACTAAAATGCTGTGTTCTCAGTCATATTCTGCCTAGCATTAGGTATGTCGTCAGTTGTTCTCCTCGGGCGCCACATGCTTTCGTATTGCATTTGTGCAAAGCATTTCCAAATAAGTTTTGGCACTTTCGGGAAAGCACTGTAATGAACCTAAGTTAAATTGCCAAATTTGTCCTGACGTCTTAGCTCAGCTTCCCCTCTGCATTAAGAGGCGCGGGGAGTCTACGCGCACCGATGCGTCCAGTATTAGGGTTTGATCCTTGTCACTTGACACTTTTTAGGTCACAGCAGTGTGACGCTTGGCACAATAAGTTGAAATCTTTGCCTCCCCGTGATTAGCTGCCTTACTACTCTGTATCAAGTATCCATGTTGAAACGATGCTTTTTATAACATAACCAACATCAGCCGTTTGCTCGCTTGAAATATTCATGCAAAGAAATGTGGAAAAAACAGCAGTAAGTTGTGCTGTTTGCAATAAAAATTTTACCTATCACGTTTCGTGAAGTGACTAACTTTAGCAATGATTGACAAAGCCAATAGGTCTCGCCAATGGCCAAGTTCTTAGTTTTGAAAATCTGTGCGGGTGGGTTCTAAATAGACAAGTATTTTCGAAGCCTGGTCGGACATGGAAATATCTTAACCCATCGTTGGATCCAGTGTGTCCCAAGAGTTTTTCGCGGTGCTTCATAAATAAATGAGATATTTAGGACACATCACACCTGCTGTCTTTGCCAGCCCACTAGGCACCTACACATCAGATGCGGGCAGGTGCTATGCAGACTGTCTCGCAGTTTTCATCCAACAATTGTTTTCTCTAGGTAGTCTTTGATCTGACCTCTGAAGTCCGTCCTCACTTGTCAAGGCCGCGTGCCGATCCCCCATTCACGCAGACAGCTGCTGAAAAAAAATGATGCTCTAAAATGCATCAACAGCACACCTTTCAGTCTTGGCGGTTGTAAGACCCCAACGTTTTATCCAGTTTCAGCTGATGTTCATCGGGGCAACTGAAACTACAAGTTCCAGCATGCTTTGTGCAGTTGGCTGACAGACATGATTGATAGTGTTGTCAGCTATATCACTACAGAAAAAGCAAATTATTATCCCAGAGGCTTAGCTGGTAACAGTGCAGCAGGTGCAGCGGCACCGGACCCAGTGACCTTATGGTTAAAGTCCTATGCGTTTGCTAAGGATGCTGAAGGGCAATGCTACCGGCTCTCACCGTACGGGGCACCTGCCCCTTTAAGAGCGCCGGCCGTAGCAGCAGAGCGCATCAATACTGATGGGGCAACGCTATGGCCACCCGGAGCCCAGCTCTCTAGTTAACAGCTGCAATGATTATAGAATTTCAGGATAAAAGTGGAACAACAAAAACACAGTTTCTCTTTGTGTCTGCAAGCAGCATCTGCTTTGCTTTGACCCTCCCACTCCTGCTCCATATCTTCCTTCTGTATGGTGTGTAAAAGGGCGTGTAAGCAGGCATGGGTGTCAGCATACCTGCTGGAAACTAATTATGAGGAGCAAAGGCTGCTAAACTGGTTTTGCTCTGCCCACCAAGCTCCCTCCCGCCCAGCATGTCCCCTTCATGAGCTGAGATGAGCCGACGCCCTGTCACTCAAACCAGGCAGCAGCAACCCCTGCGCTCACCCGGCTCCACAACCGGTGCCCACCTCTGGAAACTGCGGTAACCGAGGCAATGAACTCCCGGAGCTTCCAACACGGCGGGGTTTGTAACCAAGGCAATGAACTCCCGGAGCTTCCAACACGGCGGGTTTTGTAACCGAGGCAATGAACTCCTGGAGCTTCCAACATGGCGGGGGTTTGTAACAGAGGCAATGAACTCCCGGAGATTCCAACACGGCGGGGGTTTGTAACCGAGGCAATGAACTCCCGGAGCTTCCAACACGGCGGGGGTTTGTAACCGAGGCAATGAACTCCCGGAGCTTCCAACACGGCGGGGGTTTGTAACCGAGGCAATGAACTCCCGGAGCTTCCAACACGGCGGGGGTTTGTAACCGAGGCAATGAACTCCCGGAGCTTCCAACACGGCGGGGGTTTGTAACCGAGGCAATGAACTCCCGGATCTTCCAACACGGCTGGGGTTTCTGACCGCGGCAATGAACTCCAGGAGCTTCCAACACGGCGGGGATTTGTAACCGAGGCAATGAACTCCCGGAGCTTCCAACACGGCGGGGGTTTGTAACCGAGGCAATGAACTCCCGGAGCTTCCAACACGACGGGGGTTTGTAACCGAGGCAATGAACTCCCGGAGCTTCCAACACGGTGGGGGTTTGTAACCGAGGCAATGAACTCCCAGAACTTTCAACACGGCGGGGGTTTGTAACCGAGGCAATGAACTCCCGGAGCTTCCAACACAGCGGGGGTTTGTAACCGAAGCAATGAACTCCCGGAGCTTCCAACACAGCGGGGGTTTGTAAATGATTGCGATCTCAACACTGCGTCTACAGATTACTAACCAGTATATACCGTTATTGAAACGTCAATGAACGTGTTCTTCTGCTCATTGCGAGGCACCTTTCCAAGGCAAAAAGGATTTCTACCACAAGAAACGTGTTCCACCGCCAAGGATGATATTTTTACAGAAAACCAAGGGTGAGTGTTCTTTGGCAGGTTCACCATTCTGTGGAAGTAGCAAGCGTAACCATGGGGCATATTATCAAGCCAGGCGATAAAATTATCGCTGCTTTAGCGACAGAAAACTGCCACTAAAACGGCGATAATGGGCTTGATAATATGCTCTATGGAATTCCAATTGAAGCCCATGTTAGATGTCCTTCACATTTAACATGGGTTTCAATTGGAATTCCATAGGGCATATTATCAAGCCCATTATCGCCGTTTAAGCGGCAGTTTCCTGCCGCTAAAGCGGCGATAATTTTATCGCCTGGCTTGATAATATGCCCCCATGTGCATTAAATACGTCGAACAGCTCCTCCCGCCCGCGCCCAAGAGGCAGCCAGTGTATACTGCACCATAAGGCCCGATTCACAAAGGTACTTACCTGAAATGCACCCTCTCGTATTTTTCTTCTGTGCACTGAAATGCAAAGTTTGTGTGCACACGGGCATTGCTGTGTGCACAGCAGCACGCTGAAATAAGCAGAGGGAGCAAGGTATCATTTCTAAGTGAATATTACGAGGAACAATAGTCTACGAACTTTTATCTTATGAATTGTAACTTTCAGGCATATTTTCTAACTTTATTGCCTAAAAAGACGCGCTTTTCAGTGTGCCCCATCACTCCAGGCCCTTCTGAACACGCACTCCAAAGCAGAACTTTTCACCTACAAATCATTGATTTCATGGGTGATAGTGCAATTAGTTCAGAGGAAGTAAAACAAGACTATAGCAGGAAAACAAGCATTTGCAATGCAATAGGTCTCGCATTTACGCAAGTTGAAGATATTGGCATTGTAAATGACAATGTCTTTTATTTATGTTTTAAAAACGAAAACATAAATAAAAGGCACTGTCGTTTACAATGCCAATAGCTCAAACTCGCGTAAATGCGAGACCTAATGCATTGCAAATGCTTGTTTTGACTGCTTTTTCCTTTCTTTCCCCCGTTTTTTCGGAGTGCTTTCTGTAGCAAGCTGACTCTTTATATAGTGGACCAAATAGAGGCACATTGTGCAAAGAGTCGAGGCAAACCTCAAAGGAATGACAGAGGCACAAATGACTCCTCAAATGTTCTCGTTTATGGTAGTGTGGGCGAGCAGTTAGGCTTATCGGAGGGCGATGCTAAGCACTTATTGCACACACAGAGGCAGTAAGTGAGACACACACGCAAAGTAATCCGACACCAATTCATAAAAATAACACATACTTTTTTTTATCAATTTAGATGCCAAGATCATCGGAATCAGGTAAGTACTTTTCAAGTTATGAATTTTTACAGGTTTCAAAAGTTGAGATTGCAATTTTTGGGTGCAGTAATGGTATCCTAGGGGGAAAAAACATGTACTGCATTTGGGGGCTTAACAGCAACTTCCGGGACTGTTCTCCAGGACTTAAGGTGAATATGGGGCAAGGTCCGAGGCCACACCAACAGGTTACCTGAGGAGGCTCAGGGGTGTCTGGATGCAGAGGTTTTACGGCGTCAGGTGTCCCATTTTCTTCAATGGGGAATAGTCTACTCAGAAAAAAGCTGCAAGCTAGGACTGGGGGACCAGTACGGGGGAACCAACGGCGGGGCTCAGCCCTTGAGATGCTCGGGCATGTAGGGACACCATTGGTCCACTTCTCTTCGGGCAGTGGAGCTCGGATGCAGTGATGTCTTTTGACGTCGGGTTCCTGTGCTGGAGTCACTCTCGGTTGAAGGGAGCCTGCAGAAAGAAGCTTCAGGTGGTGACTGGAAGTCCAGTGTGGCCAAACCCAAGAGTGGGCTTAGCTCCCTGTTGGCACTGTCAGCTTCCTTGGACTCAAGCTGAGGAGCGCTGGTGCATAGGTACTTTGAGGCGTCGGATGGCGGCTGTCGTAGACTCACTCTTTGTCTTTGGTTTCTGCAGAAGGGGCAAACAGGACAGCTGGCCCACTCTCGCTGTGGGTCTCACTGTCCCTGAAGTCCTTGGATGTGTTATCCACAGTTATCCTCTGCATTGGTGTCCAGACTGGACACATCAAGCCTTGTTTGTTGGAAGTGGTCCGGTACCCTGGGTACTGGTCCTGTGCAGCTCCAGTCGGCCCTGGCATCCCCAAAGTTGAAGTGAGGATGGATCTGACCGGTGGGAAGATGGTGACCTCTTCCTGGGCAGCTGCTACGTAGGCAGTCCCGGTGAGCGGCAGGTCGATGGACTGGACGTCGGCAAATGATACCGGAGGGAATTAGCTCCTATGCTTAAACTCAATTTGCGAAGTATCGACAGCCATGGGGGTTTCTTGGAATTTGTACATCGACAGAACAAGTTTCCTTCTTCCACAATTGTTGGGGGCAGCATTCATACTGGCAGGGTTGGAGCCAAGTCAGTCATTGCTCCTTGATTCTCATGATATCACTCTACTTTGTTCACTACTTCTTTTGATCCATCAAAATCTGAAATCTTGGTGTCAAGGGGTCCTCTAAATGCTCAATTTAGGGGCATTAAGGGGAGTGAGGAGTAGTAGCCAATGGGCTACCTACTCCTCGGGTCACTACACCCCCTAGATTATCATTGCCTTTGGGAAGTGGGCATCACCCTGTACCAGAATTCCTAATTACTCCACACACAAGATGGTGGAGTTTCTAACTTGGTGGTTACTTCTTGCTTGTCGCCCTAGATGTGTGATCGGCCTGACAGTGCAACACACCTCCTACATAGCTAATTTTGCCGCCTATCCTGGGACGAGATGGGCCCTGGGCAGAGGGTGGCATCCCCCCTTTCTAAGGAGCTTTGGGTCGCATATCAAAGGGTGGAGAGACCCTTGAAGCTTCCTGCCTTGATATGCTGATATACCAGCCTTCTGGAGGGGAAGGTGGAAACCACTTCTCTCCAGAGCAGGCATTGTTTCTGTCCTCTGAGAGAGGAGCTGTCACCTCCTAACGAATCAGAAACTCGTCTGTGGTGGCAGGCTGGACACAAAAGGGCTGGTAGGTTTCAGGGGGTACCTCTAAAAATAAATGAATAAATAAATGACTTAAAGCAGTGTGGGTTTATTAATATGAGGTGTTTGATGCAGCGGAAGGACTCGTGTTGACCAGTGCCCAGTACATACCTTAAGATGGCCTCCCTGCTCACTTGCAATAGCTAATAATAGAACCAGACATCACAGGGGCATCTCTGCTCACACAGATATGAACTCACAAAAAATATAATGCATCCTGTCTTAGGGCTCAAAGGCCTGCTCTAGGGCTGACTTACAAATATTAGATGCTGTGACTTTGGCAAGACACACAGCAATGTCATGGCGTGTTTTCACTCATTTACTAGGAACTTACAGGGGGTGCTAATGGCCTTAGCTGAAAGTAGCCCAATTCAACAACACCATGGGGCATATCTACATGGAAATGGCGCGGCGCTGTGGAAACGTTTCCAGCACTGCGACATTAAACAAATGCAGGATGTGACTTATTTACAACAATACTACGTAGCCCTGTGTTTTCTCTTTTGCTGGTGCTAAAAACAGCTGCCTAGCGCCAACACAGACACCCTTGCACCATGGTGCAAGTGTGCCTGTGCTGCAGGGATTGATTGTTTATGTACAGGAAGGTGTTCCTTCCTGCACATGAACAATTACTAATGGTGCTTTGCAGCACACATAGAAGTAGCAAATCACCATCATTTAATGAAAAATAAAAGTATTTCTCCTTGTTCACCAATCTAACATCTGCTTTGGCGTCAGTTTTTGGTGCTGCCTCAGATTTTCATATCCTTGCAAATCTGGGGCAACGTCAGCAAACAATGGGTGTTGCAGTGGAATGCCCCCAGCAACACCCACTGCAGGCCCCTTTCAGGCAAACAATTGTGAAAATGTACTATATTTGCAAAGCAGCGTTAAGTCACGCAACACCACTTTGTAAATATGTTGCAGGGCATTGAGCCACCGGAACATCGTAAGAAGTGACGTCTGGTGGTGCAATCCCCTTGTAAATATGCCCCCTTGTTTTGGGGACGGAGCACTGAAGTCTGGGTAGCAGGCCTCAGTGCAGTGTCGGAGTCCAAAATCAGCCTCCAGTAGTTAAAAAGGGGGCGAAAAGTAGGAGAATAACGGCACCAAAAGCCCAGTTTCCTCCACTTGTTCCTGCTTTTGCCTTCTTATTTACTGCTTTCACCTTCCTTTCCCCCTGCTTTTGGAAGTGCTTTCTCCTGCTTTTACTTCGTTTTTTACTGCTTTTTCCTTCCTACCCCCAACCGTTTTTTAGTGCTTTCTCCTGCTTTTGCCTCGTATTTCATTGCTTCTCCTTCTTTTTTCCTCATTTCAGAGGGGCTCGAGACATGATTGTTCCAATGAACAGAGCACCACGAAGCAGCTAGCAACTCCAGCGCCTTGAAACCCTCTCTGTGATTTGCCCCACTTTACACATCCTGATTGATTGATTTCTACCACCGCAGACAAAACTGGGGTCGAAACACACGCTGACGAATTCTCCAGTCAGCCCTTCTCGCCACAAATGTCTCTATTAAAAATGGCGTGTTTTACTGTTCGAATGATTTGTTATTTTTCTGAATGAAAGCGAATATCACCTGCACCTTGAAGCACACGCTCATTTGCAATACACAGAAATAAATGTATTTTGTTAAATATATAAAAGTGCTTTTCTCATTATTCATTCAGTTGTTACTTATTTTCTGACTTAACAACAAAGGGGATACCATGTGTAAGGAAATGGGGAGTGCTATGTGACGTGGTTTTGTAACCTCACCGTGTAATACACTTACCAACCCCCTTAGGACCAGTGGGTTTCGTTTGTCAAACCTCAGCTCAACCCTGGGTAGCTGCGGCTTTGAGCAAGTGTAAATCATTTCAATAGAAATTGCTAGACACCAAAGAAATGCTGCACCAATTTTGAAATAGACTGTATTTTTTGTATCTTCAGACACCACAACAAAAAAGATCCACAGGAGGGTTCCGGAGATTTAGAATTTCAAGACATATTAAATCAAATAGTTTCACTCAACTGCAAACAATCATTGGCAATTTCAACAAATGTGACACTTTGAAACCTTCCGGCTTGATCTAATGCGGTCAGCAGGTAAAGCAGTCTTCAGTCATTTCTAGGCATTTTATCCTTTGCAGGGCTTTCCCCTGGAAGTGGTCCTGATGTAAGAGATGCAGGATGTTGACGCTTTTCAAAGGATGCCTAGGGGTGCAATACAGTCGACAGCGGCCTTGCTGAGACTTCTTTTTGGCCCACAAAAAGAATGAGGTGACCCTGATCACAGGGTTGACGTCCCTCAAAGCACTCTCTGTGCTGGTGGAAGTCCACTCGCCACTGGGCTATCAGTCACCCCGAATCATGATCGCAAGCCAATCCTTCCTAGGTCAATAACGGGTCCTCTGGATGTCCCAGTTGCACTCCAGTGACACTCTGGGGCTCAACAACCTTGGGTGCCATTTTGTGTATCGGGTCCTGGTGCCTGATGCTACTCAGCGACAGTTGGTGGTGCGATGAAGACTTTAGGCTACCAACTCGCCTCTGCAGGCCTCTTCAGCTGATGTGTCCCTGTGCTGCCAGTAAGCTGGTGCTTGGAGTCTCTTGGCTGGGCTCTGGAGACGACTTCTGCTTGAACAGGACAAGCCGGGCACGGTCCCGTTCCTCCTTCCAGGTCCAGTCAAGATCTGAGTTCAGGGTGCCAGGGATGCCCTATTTATGCTCAGAAAATTCTCTCAGGGCAGGATGTGGTTGGTGACCAATGGGCTAACAGGTTCCCCCCCACCTGATGACCACTTCTGCGAAGTCCGGCATCTGTGCCTCTCAGGATGCACCATTTTGCCCACTTCCGATATGAAAGGACCTCTTTTCCGGGCGTGTGGAGCTCCCTAGCCCAAAACAGAGATGTGGCTACCAGAGGGCTGGCTTGCCCTCTCCTGTCCCTCATGTCAGCCTGTCCACCTGAACAATGGAGCAGCTTCTTTCCCAAGTGTTACCCATTTTCCCTTCGAAGGTGGCTTCTCCTCTGAAGCTAGCTCTTTAGCCCAACATCCGTGTGGCTTCCTGCAGGAGGGAGGTGACACCACCTTCCAGAGCAGGCTCCTCGTGTATCCTTTTCTGGTAGTCATTAGCATGTCACCCCAAGAAGGCAGAAAGCTGTCTCAGTGGCAGGACCCCATGTGCAACCGGTAGCAGCACAGGGGACAAGATGCAACCAAGTGGCAACTTTGCTCAAATTGCATTCTGGAACTTCTTACTTTAATTTTGACTTTCAAATCACGTCAGACTTATTGTGAGTTGTTTGATACCTTGGATGACCCACTTTGGTTGCACCATTTCAGAGTTATCACAGCTGAGGGGGGTCAGCGGGTAACTCTGTACTTGCAAATTGGGCAACCAAACCTTTCCACCGTAACAACAACAGGTTCCCGTTTTTACTATCAGAACATGTATAATATGCATTCTGCTCCTGAGATGTTTCACCCTGCCTTAGGACTCGATAAGCCTGCCACAGGGGCGACTTACACATATACCAGGTTGAAGTCTGGCTTTGCCATGACTTTCAATGGAAAAGTCGGGTCAGCAGTTCAAGTGCTCCTTCAGCAGCAGGCTCGGAGACTCATTTTACTTGTGTCGTGCCCAGGGTGGCACAACCAGTGCTGCAATCCATGAAGGGACGCCCTATCTTATAAGCCCTGGCTACCCTCGGTATCATTTACTAGGGATTTACAGGTAAGTTAGCTTAGCCAATTGGGAATGAGCCAGTTTGAGAGACCTGTTTAAGGGTAAGATCTCAGGCACTGAGGTCTGGTTAGCAGGCCTAAGTGCACACTCAGAGTCGAAAAAGGCAGCAGCAACAGATAAAAAAACGGGGGGTGACCTCACAAAAAGAGGCCTTTCCAAACACCATGTTTTTGAAAGAGATTGTCTACATCGGGGAGGCTTACATAAAGGTCATAAAGTGACCAGACTGTTGAATACGCTGCATCCCCTTGTCTATTGACAACAATTAGGAACTCATTTTTGGGGACCAGGTCTTTTTTTGTCTTCGGACATTGACCCAGAACAAGACAAGAAGGCAGAAAAGGGGAAAAACCAGAGGAAGGGAGTGACACAAACTGTGACAAAGGGAGAAAGCAGAGATGAAAATTGACCAGGGAGTGCCTGGCGGTGGATGAAAGAGTCGTGAGATGGAATCAAGACTAGACTTGGTGTTTCGCACGTCGACCTTCAATAGTCCCGGCCTCAGGCTTCTGAGAAACTCAGGGCTCGGTACTTATTCTTTAACAAATTAAGCGCTGGAAGCAAAAGCGCTCACCTATTGGCATCAAAGCACATCATCTTCTTGTGGCGGCCTTTGCTTTAGTCGGCACAACTTTTAATCCATGGTGAGGATTCCCATGCGCGGGTGAATTTGGTTCATAAGTTTTTTGTTCATGGAGTGGTAGAAATTATTATTGTCAGAACATCGTCTGACCAAAATGTTGTCTTCAGTATTGTTTACAAATGTATCGCCCCATATGACGTAAAGGATAATCTACAACCGACGAGATGATATTTCCTGTAAACGATATGTAGAACACGATATTTGCCATAGGATTCTTCTGTATACAATACTCTGACATCCAACCGTGGCTCCTACGTGTTTGCTGATGGCAATTTTTAGTTTAACCTACCACTCTGTAGAGCACTGACTTCTTGGGTCTCTACATCGAGAGGTATTGCTTCCTGGGCAAGTACATCAGCAGCTGGAGTCAGTGGTTACGATGGTTACAACCATTAGGCATTGCACACTGTCTCATCTCCCCCATTCAGAACCTCTGCATCAAAGGGTTCAATGCGGTTGGTAACTTGAGCTTCTCTTGGACAGTTGCTGCGAGACACCTCTTTCTTTGCGCCTAGTAACAAAGCGCCGTCTGCATTTGTTTCTGCAGCTTCTTGTGCAGTAGTAGTCATCTTCTCATAGTTGTGTGATGTCCTCCTCCACGCTGGGTGTAGGGTGCCAAAAAAAAGACCTGAACAACAATAATTGCTTCAACAGAAGAAGAGTACCATGGGTCTGGGAGCTGCACCAACAGTTCACCACCAGGGATACACTGTGATCGGTAGATCCACCCACCCTCCAGCCAATCAATGGCATTGAGTCCCTCAGTCTTACCAATGCTTCCTCCATCATGGTTTCCATGGGCTCTGTTCAGTCACCACCAGTCCCACAAATCCCCTCTTCTCCCTGATTCTCTGGCACTGGCATGCCAATGCTCTGCGAGTCCAACAGGTGCATTTTTGGGGATCCAAATACTTTAAAAAAAAAATTGTAATGAGCTAGAATTATCTGAAACAATTGTAGAGCACTGTTCAGAGCAGGTAACATCTGTTATACATTTTGTAGAAACTGAGAAGATCTGTAGAACCCAAAATCATAACTCCATCGCAACCCCCTGAGTAAAATAAAGAGAATTTATTTAACGTGCACGGGAGCCTCAGATGGGTGATGAGTGCTCAAATAGCAGAAGTAAAACACAAGCATTTATAGACACAGACCACAAGAGGATGCAGCATCTTTATACACGTAGTACAAATTAAGCATGGCCTACTTGACCAATTAGCAAGGGCCTAGTTGGTGCTATACCATTTATGGTCCGAAAAATATTGTTGCTGACCACGGGTCCCAAGTAGGCAGTTTCTGGGACTTTCCACTGTAATGTAATGTATTAGCCTTGGCACATTTCCAGTTAATAATTTGCAACATCATAGCACGTACCAGACATATTTCTAAATGTGATATGCTGAAATGTCTGTGTCTAAGCGAGCATCTTCCTCTGTTCCTGCATCTTTCTGAGCAGGCCTTCGGTTACAAGAACAGTTTAACTGAAGCACAATGGAAAAATACAAGCGTCTTGTGTGGCCGTTCATATGTCAACTTAACAGGGTCTGAAGCTTCAAGCATTTGGTATCAAAGAAGAAAAATGGCTTCTACATTGCCCCATCTGATACCAAATCACTACAGCTTACTTGCAGGACCTCCACATCATCATGTTGGTACCTCAAAATTACCCCTTAGTAGGTAGGGTGTTGAAACTAGGACAGATGTACTGTGCCCAGTTAGTGCAATTATCCTGACCCTACTGCAACCCACTACCCTGAACTTTGTGGACCTTGAGAACGAACACTACCTCTGCTACGCATCACTATCATTGGCGCTCTCCCGCAATATGTTCCCTTTCTATTGTATTCTTTGAAATTTGTGTCCTATAACACCTAGTCATTTCTTTACTATATTTGTGGTGTGTACTTTCCTAAACCTTTCCTAATGTTATTTCTAAACGTTGTGGTCTGTAACATTGGCAATGGAACTTCCAGGTGAGTGCATCTATTCTATTTATTCATTTTGGTGCAATATCTCTGAGTCGTTTAAGCAGTATCTCGGGGCCAGTGCTAGGTACAGCAGTGTGAGCGCAATACACTATATGAAGCTCCTCATAGATGGCTGCCTTGGCTAGACCGTAGTCAGTTTGTCTATACCTTCATCTGGAAAAGCACACTAAAGAATAGGCGGGGCGCAGAGGACCACTCAGCGTATTCTTTAGTTGAAATGGCAGTCTTCCTTGGCCACTACTAATTCATAACTCAACTCGTTACATCGCAGTTTAGAGTCCAAGTGGCCTGTTCATCTTAGCTAGCTTAGATTAACGGATTTCTGTCGCTTCATTTGACCTTTGAGCAAAAACATGACTGCACAGTTTCTACTATTTTTAAAGCAGTTTGCTGTTAAGTTGACAAAATGTTTTCTGACACAAGTGCCTTACAAGCACCGTCGATTGTCTGATAGAAACACTTGAGATACGGACAAGAAACAACATGTGAGACAAGAATGGGTCTTGATATTTTTTTTTTAATGAAAACTTGTTTGTTTAATTTTCTCCAACTTAGCGCCCAGAATGTTTTTTGTAGAAAAAGGGCAATATTTCTTTTTTTAATTTGCATTGTGTAACGGGCAATATTTCATGGTGCATATTTCATTTGTGTGTTACAGTGCAAAAGGGCGCAAGTTACTGAGGTGTGTTTAAAACATGTTCGACAGAAATGTTCAAGTATGTTTGGCTGCTGCCTCACTTTTTGGCTTCTTCCTTTTATGACAGTGCTGTGTATAATCCTGCTAGCCACCAGAGAGCGGTTATGGGCATCACAAGGACATGGGACGGCACAACGCCTCCATTTAATATGATGAGCTTAGTTCCACTTTAGAAAGTCTGATCACCTTGTGGTGGTATTGAGTGGAGTTCCGCATCCCTGATGGATAGAACGGTCGGTACAGTGGCTAGGCACAGCCTCTCTTGATAAGAAGGGATTGTGTTCCTGAATTTGAGGTACTCCCGTTCCATTCTCATCAGGTGCGTTCTTGTGTGTTCCAGGAGCCTGTTCGTGAAGCGTGATCATTTTTATTGGTCTCTAGTGCTGTAGTGAGGGCTTAGTGAGTCCGAGTGCTGTTTTTGGTTTTGGTTCTCTGTGGTTTTGTCTTATTAGGTTCATATCTAGTCCAAGGAAGCTTTGTATACCAGCCAGAATATGTATGCATTTTTCAGTGGATAGTTGGTGAAGTGCAATAATATAAAATATTGTATTTATTATTGTAGGGTTGATATCTTTCCATGAGCGAACTGCACGCAAATAAGCAAGATTGTAAAGTGATTATGTAAGGTTTTAGGTTTCACCCTGTTAAAAATAATTCACTACGATTTTCACAAACTTACTTTTTTTTGCGTGTGCGTGAAAAAGCAACTCAAAATGTCCGATATTTTTAAAGTATTTACATCCTGTATTACTAAAATGAGTTGCCTTGGTGACGGACCACAGGATAATTTATTCTAGTGAACCAACTAAAATTGGTCTCTGTGGTCTACTCATGCAAGTCCTGAAGCCTTGTGTCTCTAGTGGTAAGCATGCGGTGATGGACTGGAGAAATATTCTGCGCTGTTGAACTGCTGTCTCTGTAACTCCCCACCCTTCATTCATCATTCTTGCTGGGGGAATCCACGGTTAGGGATTTGGTTTCAAATACATGATACTGTATGCTTGACATGTGTTTTGAATGTGTTACTTTTAAAGTTTGGCCATCAAGTTGTTAATGTTTTTAGGTCTCGCCTACACAGCGCGCATGCGCTGCTTAGGAGACCTTTAGCCACCTTTCTGCTCTTTTTGGAAGCACATACTCGTGCTTGTGGTGGCATCTACCTTGCGGGAGCGCTCAGGGGCGTGCCACAAGCACGATTCTGTGCTTCCAAAATGAGCAGACTGCACATGCACCACTCCCGGGCTTACAGCTAGCTCCCTCACGCTTGTTTCTTACAAAGGCTCAGAAGCGGCATGCTGCAAGGGGCCATTGTGTAAGAACAACTTTTATTTAACTTTCACAACGCGCCTCGCTCGTCTTGCATTTTTATTTAAGTTATATGTAGGCACTCGCATTTCACACTTTTAGATTATCTTCACAGCTTCCCATTTTCCTGCGTTTCAGTACAGTGCTAGTGGCGCCTACGGGACTGACTTACTTTTAGAGTACTGGACATCATTCTAAGCACTTTTCCCCCTTATTTTTTAGGTAGTTTGGATGTCAACCATAAACTAGGTGGAATGTTCACAAGAGTTGGAAATGGCTTTTTAACATCTCATAAATATTTGAAGCTGTAAGGGTAGGATTTAAAAGGGTAAGCGAGAAGCTGGTCTCCTGCAGAGAAGGCAGCTGAGGCATCAAAAAGCACCCTTATAAATGTTCTCAAACAAGCGGCAGAGCTACTCTCAAGTTGAGGCATTTTCCCTCCCAGCAGAGACGGCTGGTGCATCGGGAAAGGTTGTCCTTACCTCGCCCATTATATAGAATTTATTAGCATTGTCTGATGGTTGTGCCCAGGAATTGCATCTATTTTGTAGTTAAGAAATATGTATGGAAATACTATTGGTTTCAAAGTAGTGGATTGGGCTGAACATAGATAATGCCTTCTTGGTCATATATAAGGTAACAAAAATGCTTCTGACACTTTTTTATTATAACTTCTCAGCATCCTGCACAGCAGTCACACTTCTCTCAGCATAGCTTAACGACATTAGCAAAGACAATATATCTAGCAAAACACTAATAAGGTCCCAAAGGCGAGACCTATTGGCTATGCCAATGCTTGTTTTTTTTTTGCAACTCTCTTTGGTGGCAACAGGCCATGCAATAGTTGTGCTATTAATGGTGCATGGTATATGTTGGCCAGCTGAGGTGAAGAATTCCCTCGTGGCCCACAGCTGGCCAAAATCATGGACTACCTCGAAAGCATTTCAACTGCGTGAGTAGATTCTTCCTTCAGCCAGTCAACATGCTCTTGTTAAAGCACGAAGTTCTGCTGCTCGAGCACGTTTGGATGTTTTTAATCTTGCCCCCTTCCAGTACTTTTCTAGCTGTGCCCGCTGTGTAAGAATGTTGCAGTGAGCCTGTGTTGTTGCTGAAGCATGAACCAAAATTAGAGCTATACCTCCATCGGGGAAAGGTGTGCCTCTTAAATCACGTTGAACATTTGCACACGTATCTGTGGGTAGCACACATGCATTACTCTTTACCAAACACTCCCTGTCTATGGCCCATTGCTAGGTGAGAGATCAGCGAGAGATCAGTAGTGGTGCAATGTGTGGGCCAAAGTGTCAGAATTATAGAACATATTTGCACCAGTGGAGCTTTCTAACCAGATATGAGAGGGTGAAAACGTTTATCATTATGCACATGGATCCAGGAATTAAGCACATGCATGCAAACATTGCGAAAACAGAAAACCTATTACACTCTGTAGGGGAACGAAGGAAAGAACCTAAGAATTATATTATCTTCCCTGTACAAGACTTTTTAGAAAAATCCATTATCTTCAAAAGCAAAAGAAGAATTAAAACATTGAACTTTAGCTTGTCCCAACAGCAAACACAGATGGTTAGGCGAAACCCCGCCAGAACTCAATATACCCAGTGCTATTCTATATGTGCTTTTGGGGATGGCCAGTTACCTAACCTGAGCACATTGTGTGATCCTGGGCCTTTCATTTCCTCCCCCCTTTCATATATGCATATATACACATACATACACACATATATGTATACAGACACATTTTTCAGTATCACATACAAGAACGTATAGGCCTCAGTAACTTAGCAACTTACAACATCTTTCTGTATAATTGGAAACCAGGCCACCCAGATCATTCATATCTTAGTTCAATACTTGCATTGTTGTCATGGTGGGGAGAAAGTCAATGTGTTCAAATGTCTTAAAGATCGGGACAATAGTGGCGGTGGACCAGTGAGGTAGCATTGCAGATGCTCCTGCGGCATTTAATACCCTAGCCAGGACCGACGCCCGCATGTCAATATTATTCTGGTACATGTCCGGAGGAATCCCATGAGGTCCAGGGGCGTTGTTATGGGACAATCCCTCCATGCCACACCTAACCTCTTGAAGAAGGAAATGAATAGGGCCTCACAGGGAAAGGGCTGTAATTCATTAATAAATCCTTCCTCTTGACCGTAGTTGTAAACACACTGGAAATGGGCCTTCCATTTCTAAGAGGGGATATGGTGACATGAATTCAGCTTATCCGGTTCAGAAAAACAAGGGCTGTTAATGACCCTCCAACAGAGGGTGCTGTCCCTTAGTTTGCTTGCTTATATTAGCTCCACCCAGGCCTGTTTTTGTAGCAGACACCTCCGATCCTTAAGGGCCCTTTTATAATCACACTGAGAACTAGCCACCCGAGACCTGTCATGCGGAGCATGTTTCCAGGCCTTCTTCAGGCTCCGTAGCGCCCGCGCGCACTCATTGGCAAACTAACTCGGATTTTCTGGCCGCATTGTTGCTGCTGGAGCAGTTGGCAAACTAATGCAGACTGCGCAATAAGAATGAATGAGTTGACTATTTCCTCTCCTGAGACTGACATATCTAGGCACTTTCAGATCTTGTGTCGCCGCCATTTAAAAAGAGAATTATTAAGCTCGTTAGTACCTACCTGCACCCACCGTAAGCGCCTCCCTGATCTATCGATGATCGTGCGCCCACATTCAAGCCACCGGGCATTGTCTGGTGCCCTGTACATCACGCATCAACATCAGAGGATTGTGGTCGCTAAAGGGGCTATGTTAGATCTTAACAGATGATATGAGCCGTCCTAAGAATAACGAGACGAAAATTAAATCGATAGCCGTAGCACATCCCCTCCCTATATAGGATGGGGGCAATATTCAATTTAAATAATTAGGAGCCTGATCTAACGTGAATGTTAAACCCTGGGTGTTTAGAAGATCATTCAATTCACAGCCATCTGGGGAGCGCTCCACATGCAGTTATCACACATACGGAGGAGTCTCGTAAGTTCTGTCCAACATTTGTCCAACATTTGAGCATAAATGGCAAATTAAAATCTCCCAACAGAATAAGAGTCTCCTGAGGGAGGCCCTCACCCTGTAGCGAATCAAGAAGGAACTCAACTCCTCAAGACTGGAGGAACCCCGCATCTTACTTTGACCCTTGTGAAAAATGAATTAATGTTAAGTGAAACGCTCTCCCTACCACGAGTCTAAGGCCTTGTGGCACATCAAAGGCCCAGTTTATTTGCTTTGCAGACCCACAGAGCCCCAGGGCTAGAAAAACAACTAAACCTCCCCTCGCCCTACCCGAAATAAAACCCTCTGCTGGTAGGAAGGGTTCTATGACCATCTTATAACCATCAATAAAGAATGTGTTGTCCACCTCCCAGGTATCCTGAATACAAAATGCTGAACGATCTAATACATTGAAATCACCTATCGCTTCAAATGCAGAGCCTAGACCTGCCATATTCTAGCAATTAAAACCTAAATATCCTCCAGCTTCCCACCTGTAGGATGTATAAGGGACTATAACTTGCATGTCACGGTCTATAGGCCTGGTAGAATTTAGACATATAGGGGCAAATTTACAAGCCCCTTGCGCCACTTCCGGTTCACTTTTCCCAAAGTGACGCAAAAGTGGCGCAAGGGGCTTGTGAATCCGCCCCATAGAGTCCTTTGCGCGGGGCTGGGTTTGCGAACCTGTCTGCCTTGTGTCAAAAATGAATCGGGCGCAACACTTGCTAAACAGGAATTATTATTGATGCTTTTTGTCAATCCAGAGAATTGAAGTCTGACAGGGGAGTGTAAGCGTTAGGTTTTACCTCTATTTCCACCAAAGCATGAACACCCCTCACCTGGCCTAAGGCATGGCTATTTTTAATGTGCCTACAGAAGAAACCCAATGGAAGTGGATTGATGCAAGATGCATAAGAGGAGAAGCGAGAGGTGTAACTCAAGGTGTCTCGTGGAGGTTCTGGAAATCAAAACGTGACAACCACAGTATCTCCACCAAATATTTTATGGGATTAGCCAATCCAGGAAACCCTCCTGGCCATCAAAATGTGTCTGTGGTGTGACACATTAAATCTACTGTGTCTACTTAGCCAATGTACATCTTTATTGATTAATTTGTCCATAGATTCCTCCCTGTGAGCGCCAAGCTTGGAACCCCTGCTAAGACCACGTTATAGGGTCAGCAGGCTGGAGGGGGTTCAATTACAGGTAATCCGGGAACATTCATAGTGAATGGCCTTTCCTCAGCTGTTTCACCCACACATAACGGGGGACACTGGCCACCATAACCCTTGTCCACGCCACTTGCTTGAAAATAAGAAGAACTATGGAAAACCTTTCCCAAGTCCGTCTCTCCCTCAAATATTTATTACTGCTCTGAGTGGCCATAGAGAGCATCCAGATCATTCTTCCTGTGTTTGGGAATTTGGAGAGAGAGGGGCTTTACTATTAGTATCCAGCATGTTTTCCACTGTAACAAGGGTCTCTCTAGAGTCTGACTGAACTTTTTTAAACCTATCCCAAAGCTGAGACAACAGATCCCTCAAAACATCAGTGATTTTTAGCTTTAAGGCACCCCAAACCTATCCTGCATTCCTCAGATTAATTGCTGCTGCAGGTCAGCACCTCTGTGATGAGTGTCGTTTCATTTCTTGGCTTTCCGTGACCGATTTGGTAACAGAGAACACCCCGATTCCACTCCTTGTCTAGGGCCTAGGGTCGCCCTGCTGTCATTAGGGCCATGGGAGGGAAGGGGAGGGGGGTGATACTAGGGCTAGCAATTATTCTGGCAGGTAATAAAGCCCCTATTGCTCCTTTCACGGTTTCCTGAGGGTCTGAAGTGTGAGGGTTTACACTCACGACGAATGAGAACTCACCAGAATTGCCCCCACGGCTTCCGCAAGAAAGGAGTGAATGGTCGCCCTCTTGTCACTGTTAGAAACATCATTGGGAGCTACCTTCCTCATCCCCAAGATGGCCGAAAATAGAGAGTCTTCCGGGGGCAAGAATCCAGTCCACAGGTACAAGGCAAGGCACACACTGTTAAAATAGGACTCACAATCCAATTTGTATCCGAGCTTTATCTTCAGTGACCACCAGTCGTAATAAGAAAGCCTTACCACAGATGAAGCATGGAGTGGCTCTCACTCCGATTGGCTCCAACCAGAGGGTAGACCTGGCCCGGCCCAGCCTCAAACGGCCACCTCCGGGCGCAGACGAGTCTGCCCTTGGTCCAAGCACATCCCGTGCCGTGAAGGCCGCAGTGGTGATTTTAAGCACCTCCGGACATTACTTGTCTTTGAAGGCCAGATTTATCAAGGCTTGGCGCCGCCCGTGTGCCACTTAGGGGGGCGCAAGGGTGATGCAAAACTTAAGTCAGATTTAACAAGTCACATTAGGCACCTTGAGTGGTCCTCTACGGCTTGATAAGTCTAGAGTAACGCAAGGCAGCACAGATCACTGGTTTGCGTTACTCTACCCCAGGGAGCCATTCAACGGGTTGAACGTGGGTGTTCCCACACATCCACCCATGGATTATGGCGCATTACCAGATTAGTGTAGACCTGGGAATCTGTCAAAATGCTATCCGTCCTCATGAGAGGTGTAACAAGGAACAATATCTGTATTTCTTCTTGTTTTTAACTCTTTCTACATGTGGTGCATTCTGCAGCCCATACAGAAAGAGGGAAATGCCTCTTTGGATTGTTTTTGTGCAGGAAGGCACAAGCATTGGCGCTAGACAGCCAAAAGCGTGGCAGTACAATGCAAAGGCAGGAATGTGCTGTGTAATGTTAAATACGGCGCATTCCTGCGCGGATGTATGTCGTTACAACGCACACTTTTACAACGCATGCACTTACAACGCATTTTTTACAACGCAAAATCCACTACAACGCATTCCATTACAACGCAGGACACTACAACGCATTTTTAAAAGCTACCTTTACAACGCATTCCATTACAACGCATACTACCTTTACAACGCATACCATTACAACGCATAATATTACAATGGATTTAAGGTAAGTATTGGATAGTATAGGGGTAAAAATTACTATCCTTACTCCAGGGGGTACAACAGTAGGGTAAGTGTTGGATAGTATAGGGGTAAAAATTACTATTCTAACTCCAGGGGGTGCAACAGTAGGGTAAGTGTTGGATAGTATAGGGGTAAAAATTACTATTCTAACTCCAGGGGGTGCAACAGTAGGGCAAGTGTTGGATAGTATAGGGGTAAAAATTACTATTCTAACTCCAGGGGGTGCAACAGTAGGGCAAGTGTTGGATAGTATAGGGGTAAAAATTACTATTCTAACTCCAGGGGGTGCAACAGTAGGGCAAGTGTTGGATAGTATAGGGGTAAAAATTACTATTCTAACTCCAGGGGGTGCAACAGTAGGGCAAGTGTTGGATAGTATTGGGGTAAAAATTACTATTCTAACTCCAGGGGGTGCAACAGTAGGGCAAGTGTTGGATAGTATAGGGGTAAAAATTACTATTCTAACTCCAGGGGGTGCAACAGTAGGGCAAGTGTTGGATAGTATAGGGGTAAAAATTACTATTCTAACTCCAGGGGGTGCAACAGTAGGGCAAGTGTTGGATAGTATAGGGGTAAAAATTACTATTCTAACTCCAGGGGGTGCAACAGTAGGGTAAGTGTTGGATAGTATAGGGGTAAAAATTACTATTCTAACTCCAGGGGGTGCAACAGTAGAGCAAGTGTTGGATAGTGTAGGGGTTTTAATGTAATATTCTGCGTTGTAATGGTATGCGTTGTAAAGGTAGTATGCGTTGTAATGGAATGCGTTGTAAAGGTAGTTTTTAAAAATGCGTTGTAGTGTCCTGCGTTGTAATGGCATGCGTTGTAGTGGATGTTGCGTTGTAAAAAATGTGTTGTAAGTGTAGTGCGTTGTAAAAGTTGCGTTGTAAAGGTTGTTCCCCTTCCTGCGCATTCCCTTTCATGCCGAGCAGCAAGGTGTCTTGCTGCATTGCGCTGGGTGAAATACTGATATCATAACTATTAATATGAGCCTGAATTTATTGTGCCTGATAATGCATCCATATAATATACAGATTGCTGAGCTATACGTTAGTACTTTGATGCTGATCTTGTTTATACTAGGAAGCAGATGTTGTGGCTGCTCCCCGTGACTCATGCACATGTTGTACAACTCATCTGTATTAATAGCTAATGGTCACTGTGGCATATACCATGCCGTGGATTGCCTCATCTATTATATGTCAGTCATTGATGGTGGTCAAAAGGCCTGTCCAGGAGATCAATCAGAATAGATCTATCAGATATAATGGGACGGATGAATGAAACCAGGCAGGATTCCCATCAGGTCCGGGTGCCTTAACCGTTTTAAGGCAGCTGATTACTTTGATGATTTTGGGATTGCTGATCTGTTTCTTGAGCTCTGCTTGCGAGTCTTGGCTTGTACCTGAGAGTTTATTTTATTCCTGAGATGACAGCATTTCATTTCTTGATTTTAGCTTTTCCCTGCCTTGTTTTCTTCATTTTTATTTGCTGGCCCACACATGAGCTCTTCAACTAATTTCTTTATTGTGTTACTAGTTTTCAGTTTATTTCTTTGCCTTATTGATTATTAAATGTTGTATGCGTTGTTTGATTTTAGACTTACAGCTACTGCTGGGAGCGCGTCTTTCCAAATTCTGCATACCTTAATAAAACCCAAATGGGTACAATTCATAGTAACACATTGATTGGAAAATGGAGCACGTACTTTGGATATTAAACCTGACGTGAAATCTCAGTCTTGTTCAATTAGCCACGCATACTTATTTCCCATGAATGGTAATGAGTTGTCTTGAGGGAAGATAACATAAAATCCTCAAGCTGACTATTTCAGTGATTCATGGGACAATGCCTGGGGATTTCTCAGGGCTGAAATATTAAAATATGTATGTGATTGTTGCCCTATAATAATGTGTTACCATTAATTGAATTCATTTAGGTTATATGAATGTATATAGAGTTTAGGTGTTACACACTCAAAACAGAAGCAATTAATTCTTTGAGAGGAGAAGTTAGCCCACCTCTCATTGAGTGGAATATCTCTCCTTGAGAAATAAAAAAGAAAATAAAAGCACACATAAAGGATACTAATAAGTGGAAGAGAGTGTGCCGGCTTTCCAAAGGTATTCCACTTTCTTCATGCTCTAACCCAAATTTAATTGAAAACAATACTACCAGTGGCGCGGTACATTGTACTCTGCATGGCACACCTGTGGTACTAGGAAGGATATACGCCCCCCAATTAGGAGCAAGACACCGTTATACCTCATGTCCACTGCCCTGGCAGATTTGACGCAATATTCCTGGATTGTGGGGGGGGGGCATGATCCTTGATATCCAACTGGATAGATGCCTTCCCACTATGCCAAACTCCAGTTTGCTATGACAAGCTAAAGCCCTACAATAATGGGGGTTGGGATGATCCAACTCACATAGACAGAATCTTGTGCTGTGTTGCACCTGAGGACCATTGCCCATGTAACGTATGAAGGAAAAACCATATCGGATCATAATCCTTTGGATATCACATTTACATGGGGTAGAATTCCGGCTCCCATCCCCACATGGCGGCTGCAACAGCAATTACTGAAAGACTGGGAATTTAGGAACACAATAGCCACCACAATAGACAATTGCTTTGCCGAAAATACTGATGCAATATTGTCACCACACACTGAATGGGAGGCTTTCAAGGTGGTAATACGGGGAATTGCCATAGGCACGTTTGTGGGAACCATGAAATAGTCCTCTGTGAGTTTCTTCACATCGAAGAAAGCCTAGGTCTCCTGGAAAAAGGAGCGGCTTATAGCAAGAAACATGCCCTAAGCTACAGGAGGCCAGGATTGAGTATGTTGACCTGCTAGAAGGCCTACACCTAATGCACCTTAGGGCTTACATTTAAAAAGCCCACGCATAGGATGATAAATCAGGTGCATTACTAGCCCAACTGATCTGAGCATCACCTCTTCCTACTCCCATCCTTATGATCCATACACCACAGAACATTCAAGCCAGTACCCAACTGGAAATGAACACTGCATTCCAAGACTTTTACACTGCCCCCCAACCGGCGAGCCCCAAGAGCATCCATTCTCTCCTGGAGCACCTAACACTACCCAAGGTGAAAGCCAAAGATGGAGATCTCTGAATTGTGGATTGCGAAGCAGCCAGCAGCCAGCCAGCAGAGCGCAGCAGAGAGCTCAGAGAGTTTAGTAGCGAGAAGTGAGTGGCGAACGAGCGAGTTACACCATCGATGAGCCGTGAAGCCGCGAAGCTGCAGGGCCACCGCAGAGCCACCGGAACCACAAAGGAGCGGGTGAAACAAGACCCGAGACGCTGACCTTCTCGGGCTCGCTCCTACCCTGCATACTCGCCACAGCCGCAGCCCACACCTGGAGCATTAAACCCGCAAACGCAACCCGCAGCCCAGACATCAAACAACATCAACTCCGGCGGAGGCTGTGGGGGAGCAGGCAGGTCTGAGACTGGATTGCTGGTTTGCCGCTTAGCCGTTTTGCCACTTGGTGTTTGATGCTGGCGTTTGGTGCCAGGAGAGGAGCCAGAAGAGGAGCCGGGTGAGAGGCTGACCACAGGACTTGGCGGACTCGGCTGGTTGGTGGAGTGGAGTAGAATGAGGTGAGCAAGGCCTGCGGAGTATTTGTGGTTGTGGTGAGAGTGGATTATGGAGAATGAGTGGGTGGGTGGTGTTTCTATCTTACCCTCACCTCCTCCCCACCCCCGCGCCCACCATCCTGCCCGCTCTTTTGCCTCATTTTGCAACACCTACACCTACAGCGGACACAACGATTTGGTTACTACAGGCTTTCGGTTACCACCGGCTACCATGACCTCCAGACCAGCTCTGGACAAGTGAGTGCCCCCTGACTCTCTGACTCTCTGCAGCGTGAGGAGAGACAGGGGGCAGTATTGACCAGTGTTCCCATTAGCAACAGTGGCAGCGGCAGCGGCACCCTTCTCACCAGCCACTTCATCAGCAAGTCAACCTTTTTAGGTCGAGGACTTCCGGTCTGCCGAAAGGCAGAACCGGAAGTCGGAGATTTAATGACTTGGAGAAGAGGGGCTTGATCCAGCCCCTCTTCTCCCCTGTTCTCCATTGGCTGGCCTCGTAAATGCTGGCCAGCCACTGGAGAAGAGGTCAGTCACTCCGATCAGGCCCCGTCCTTTTCGGATCGGGGGGCGTGTTTTTTGCAGAAAGTCTCTTTTATCTCCTCCAGCCAATGGCTGGAGGAGATAATTAGACAAACACGCCCCCGAATCCGAAAATGCCGCTGCCTTTCTCCGAGGCATTTCTTCTTGACCTCGGAGAAAGGCAGTGGTGTGCCTTTTGCTCTGCCTTGTTTGGGAGAAGCGTGGGGGGCTTGGTGTGGAGCAGAGAGCCTCTTAGGTAGCTCTCAGCACAAGGCCCCTTCCAAGGCCCCTCCTCAACGTGGCATTAATTTGTAAATTGGCAGATGTATGAGTACAGATAGCTGGACATGGCTGGAAGGAAATCAGGGAATTCTTTTTCCACCGTCACGTCCTTTAGAGCACTGGGCAGGAAGTTGGAATTCTCAACAGTTGCCAAAATTGGAGTCTAAGTTTTATTTTCAAAATTACACCAAAAAACAAACAATTAGGTTAGGTCGATGGCCATTTAGAATGCGCCACATTTTAGAAATGCTCTGTACAGCATTATGCAAATGTTGTTTCCGCGATAACCACCGGGTGAAAAGCACACACTGTCTGTCTCAACGTGATTGCGTCGCCCTGTGTGTCAGAGCCGGAGGTCGCCGTCGTTATTTTGCGGAATCTGCGAGAGTTCAGCAAGTGACCAGCAACAGCACAGGGGCCTCGCGCTCGGGTAATCAATCAATCCATCCAGATTTTAAAGGATGGGGCTCCAAATGGTGAAGGTGGCAGCGCTCCTTATTGTTTGCGCATTATTCAGTACAAGAGGCTGCGACCGCCCTCCATCTTTCATCTCCCAGCACAGGCAGCGTCGAGGCTCGCGCTCTTCTGTCCCTCCAGCAGCACCACCGCATGACAGACAGAGGCCATTATCAATCTTCCGCAGCAGCATCGCAGCAAAGAGGCCCTTCCCGCCCTTACAGCACCAGTGAGGCCCGCGTCACACCTCCGTGATGCCCACCTTCGTAATGAACACCAACGTCTGCAAGGACGCCGTCCACGAAAACCTGCTGGGCGAGCTCACCCAGCAGCTGGCCAAAGCCACGGGCAAGCCGTCCTCGGTGAGTGCAGGCAGTGTGGGGTGGGGGGTGCCGAAGCACGCCTCTCCCTTTCTTTAGATTACATGAATGTTTATTTATTTGTCTTGAAGTTTCATTTCGGCGAGGACAAGCCCCCTCGGATGTTAGGGCGCCTCGCATTAATGCAGTTTATAATTGATGAGGTACACATGGCCACCTTACCACATATTGAAGAAATAACATATGGCAGGCGCGCAACACCCATTGAACTCAAAGGGCTTCAGCCCCCCCCCCCTCCCCCTCCTCGTGTGTGGCAGCCCGGGATGAGACCGCTTCCCGGGCAGACACAAATTCGCGCCCGAGCACTTCACAGGTCTTTAAAAAGACCATTTGCTTGTTAATGAGGCCTTGCTGTTGTTTCACCCTTTCTAAAAGCCCCTTCAGCTCCACTCTGCCTAGATTCAGCCCCCCCACCCCCGAAATCAGCGCCACTCTGCCTACTGTTTAAAGATTCAGCCCCCCCCCCCCAAAATTTTTGCTTAGCCCCCCCCCCCCCCGAAATTTGTCTCTAGTTGCGCCTCTGACATATGGGATACAGAACGAGCTTGCAGCGCCCCAGCATCATAAATTACAAAACGTTTAAACACAAACAACAAATGTTTGTGATTGTAGTTTAGTATTAAAAGTCTGAAGACCAGTCCTGTATCTTCATTACACACAAGTGCATTCTGGGAATCGTAGTCCAGGTTTAGTTCACTTGGACCCACAGACCTGAAAAAATAAAGTCTGTGCCATGCTTTTGAAGTTGATCCAATTAGTACCGTTGAGTTGGATGATGTAGCTCGTGCTAGTCACAGCACTGAAGATGGGAGATTTTAATGGTGTTCTGTACAAAACAAACGCATTCTACGATAACGGTATTAAAGTAATATAAAAACGACAGTAAACATCGCGTGTGAAAATGACTTGCCCTAGATTTAGACAATAGTTTCACTGTTGCCTAATTTTATCGTACTCCGTCTTTCTACCTGGGAAGACTGGTTGGCTGAGTAGGCCTAGCTGCGATTTAAACTTGGAACCTCCATAGCTAAGCAATGAGCGTTTAGCTCACTGAGCCATCCAAGCTGTAATGTTTGCTTGGTTTCCAGTTTGGAGCAGGGATTGGTGCCAGTCTGCACATGTTCCGAATGGGAGCTGATGTAAATAATCTCCCATGCGTGAGGGGGCACATGGGGTGGCTGAGAGGAGTCTACAGGTGCTCAATAATCTCCCATGTGTGACGGGGCACATGGGGTGGCTGAGAGGAGTCTAGAGGTGGTCTACAAAACATTTTTGTGAAATCTATAAGAATTATTCAATTCCGGTTTGTGGGTGGTGGTTCGGAACACTTTATGGGGTCCTTTTTCAGGGCAGCCCGTGTGCGGCCCCTGGGAGCTAGGAACAGTACAAGAGGCTGCGACCGCCCTCCATCTTTCATCTCCCAGCACAGGCAGCGTCGAGGCTCGCGCTCTTCTGTCCCTCCAGCAGCACCACCGCAGGACAGACAGAGGCCATTATCAATCTTCCGCAGCAGCTTCGCAGCAAAGAGGCCCTTCCCGCCCATACAGCACCAGTGAGGCCCGCGTCACACCTCCGAGATGCCCATATTCGTAATGAACACCAACATCTGCAAGGACGCCGTCCCCGAAAACCTGCTGGGCGAGCTCACCCAGCAGCTGGCCAAAGCCACGGGCAAGCCGGCCTCGGTGAGTGCAGCCAGTGTGGGGTGGGGGGTGCCGAAGCACGCCTCTCCCTTTCTTTAGATTACATGAATGTTTATTTATTTGTCTTGAAGTTTCATTTTGGCGAGGACAAGCCCCCTCGGATGTTAGGGCGCCTCGCATTAATGCAGTTTATAATTGATGAGGTACACATGGCCACCTTACCACATATTGATGAAATAACATATGGCAGGTGCGCAACACCCATTGAACTCAAAGGGCTTCAGCCCCCCCCCCCCCCCCCCCTCGTGTGTGGCAGCCCGGGATGAGACCGCTTCCCGGGCAGACTCAAATTCGCGCCCGAGCACTTCACAGGTCTTTAAAAAGACCATTTGCATGTTAATGAGGCCTCGCTGTTGTTTCACCCCTTTTAAGAGCCCCTTCAGCTCCACTCTACCTAGATTCAGCCCCCCCTCAACCCCCAAAATCAGCGCCACTCAGCCTACTGTTTAAAGATTCAGCCCCCCCCTGAAATTTTTGCTTAGCCCCCCCCCCCCCCCCAAAAATTTGTCTCTAGTTGAGCCTCTGACATATGGGATACAGAACGAGCTTGCAGCGCACCAGCATCATAAATTACAAAACGTTTAGTTTAGTATTAAAAGTCTGAAGACCAGTCCTGTATCTTCATTACACACGAGTGCATTCTGGGAATCGTAGTCCAGGTTTAGTTCACTTGGACCAACAGACCTGAAAAAATAAAGTCTGTGCCATGCTTTTGAAGTTGATCCAATTAGTACCGTTGAGTTGGATGATGTAGCTCGTGCTAGTCACAGCACTGAAGATGGGAGATTTTAATGGTGTTCTGTACAAAACAAACGCATTCTACGATAACGGTATTAAAGTAATATAACAAGCATTTACAATGCAATGGTCTCGGCATTGGTAAAGTTAGAGCTATTGGCATTGCTCATTACATTATTTTTGTTTATGTTTTTGTTTTCAAAACATTTAAAGAAACGCCATTGTCATGAGCAATGCCAATAGCTCTAACTTTAACAATGCCGAGACCGTTGCATTGTAAATGCTTGTTTCTTTTAGAGGCTGTGACAAATTTGCGGACTGGAATCTGATCTGGAATCTGACTTGGAGTACAGTACAGAGCAGAGGGAGCTGTAGGGATCGCAGACAGCCGAAAGGGCCAAAATGATCACCAGCTGTAAAAAAAACAAGCATTTGCAATGCAATAGGTCTCGCATTTACGCAAGCTTGAGCTATTACCATTGCAAATAACAATGCCTTTTATTTTTGTTTTAAAAACTTAAATAAAGGGCATTGTCTTTACAATACCAATAGCTTAAACTCAAGTAACTGCGAGACCTGTTGCACTTCCAACGTGTTGCAGACAGCGGGACCGTGGTACAGAGGGTTGAAGTCATTTTTTTCAAGATCACATCATTTATTTAAACCGGGAGGCGAGGTTTGGAATCTAAGGCTCTCTGGTGAATGTTAACAATTGGCAGGCAGAGTAAATCGTCTCATTTTCCGAGCTTCAAACGGTTCTATTCTTCTTAGAATTGTAATGGAATTTTAGGAAATTGTCTGTGGTTGTGGTGTCTGCCATTTCTTTGAATGCTATACTGGGTGTTCCTGTACATCTGATTTTCGGCAAAGGAGGTGCGGCGGGACTGTGAGAAAGTCATTGTACCGCCTCGAAGTCCCAGGTGCCCCGTGTCGTTGCCGGGAAGGCCTCGTCCAGACGTTTCCCGAGGGCAGCTCTGCCTATCACACCTCCAGTGCTGCTATAACTCACTGTCTGCCGTGGCTGTAGCAGCGTCTGACTGCTGAGTCATGCGCTCTGCGCCTCCTGGGAGCATTTTAGACTTTTCATTGGCTTTATATAGCGCTAACATGGCTTCTTTGGCGAACCGAGGAGCTAATTTCTTTCAAGGGTCTGACAGTGTGTAGTAACAACAACCGACGTGTCGAAGGGCCTTTAACCACAGTAAAGGAAGAAACTGCAAAAAGGATAGCAGAAGCTAGAAAATACAAATATTCCCTGTAAGGATTGAATGATGTGATGCAGACCCCTCATTCAAGAACGCTTTTTTCCTTCTAAAGAGGCTTTGCAGTGATGCGAGACAGCTTATCGGGAACTGCTTTTCTTTGCTGGTCTCAGCGAACAGTTCCCTTCCTGTGGCATCGTCAACTGGTGCTCGCGCCTCTCGGCATTCAAAAGAGGCGGCAGATGCCGTCTGGTTCAGAGCAAGCGAGGATGTAAGGGTAGTGCAACGCCTCCGAGCATACCACCTCATACATGTTCATCCCACCTTTAACACTGGAGCACTGCCTGGTCTCAGCGTCCCTAGAGTTACCAGACGGGGAACAGGGCACAGGGACAAGAATCGATGAGTCCAGGATCACACAGTGCAGTGGTAGGCAGGCCAGACTGGATTACAAACCGTGTAAATTGAATGCACACTTGACAACGGAAGGTTTGACTTACACAATGCGTTGTTTTGTAATATTGATTTACTAGTGGAATTTCGGGTGTTATTTACACCAATGTTGTGAGCCAATCGCATTCACTTACAGAAACAAGCAAGAAGGGGGTGGCAAATGGTGTACACTTTGATGTCCTCAGTGGCCGCGCGGCTCACTGAGGACATCAAAGCGAAAGTGATCAGGCAGTGCTTTTCAGGCTGCCAAATGGTGCGCGCGGCCGACGCACATGCACTGTATTTGGAGGCCTGAAAAGCCACTGTTTGCACTTCCAAAACTCGCTTACTATAAGTCTCGCCAGAGCAGCGCTAAAGCGCTGTCTCAGACGAGACCTAAAAAAGCGATCTGGCAGGGTTAGAGGGTGCCCGCCCAGAACAAAAACAAATAAACGCAAAAGAGGGTCCTTGTCACCGTAGGGCTGCAAGGCTGAGCCCCAACCAAAAACCTGAGCAGGCAACATCTCTCCTGACATTAGCCCCGAGGGCTAACAAGGGGTAACAAGCTGGAGGCAGAACCAACTCAGGGCCGCTACAAACTGACACAGCCCAGGATTTATAAAAAATTACAGTGCCTAAAAAACTCAATTGCAGCACAACGTCTTAGTACTCCGCTCTCACCTCTTAAATAGTTGGATGATGGGAACAGGAGGACTCCGACAACTGACCTACGTGCAACACCCAGCACACAAAGCGACCTAGGGTTGAATGATTTATTATCTCTTCCTACCCAAAACGTAATACATTTGCTTTAACACCAGACCCGGAAGGCGATGCTAACTCAATGCAAGGCCCCCAGGGCTCTGTTGAAGTGGAGCTGACAAAAGCACACGCAAAAGCACCCAGCGACCGAGATACAACAATAAAGCTGTCAAAGTGTCTAGGACGAGCCGGAAGACAGCAGGACGAGGGAGGCTATAAAGGGAAATTGAAGAACAACTCGACTATAGGCGAGGTTCTGTCTATAATAGAACTAGGCACATAAACTACTGTCATCAATGAAGCAAAGATCAAAAGGACCCCTCCGCCAGACCCCCATCTGCTACTGTCTACAACGTCTCCCAAAATGGAAACAGAACTAGGACAAGAGTCTGGTTTTTTAGAGGAGTTCTCCAACATTGACGCAAGGGAATGGGACGAACTATTAACAACTCCCACTCAGCAAACACCTCTGAGGCCCATGTTGAACTCTCAAAATATCTCCACACCACAGAACAAAGAGTTGAAATGGAACCAGGAAAGGGAGGCCCTGTCACCGAGGTCTGATTTAGAAAACTCAACTAGACATCAGCAAAAACTGAACTCAGCAAATGCCTGGGCCAGCCTACTTAAAACAGTGCAACTTCTGGTTGAAGCCCTCCAGTACCAATCAGATAAAATGGGCACACAGCTGACTCTATTAAACACACTGGCTGTGTTTATAATGGCTGTTGATGAGAAACTCAGGGCTTTAAACATGCTTTTTCAGAGCTCGCATGGGAAACTTCATGTTAGGGAGTTAAACTGCGGGTGCGGCCCTATAGTTGACAAATTGGCCCCTCTCCCCTCAATACTGAGCAACTTATGTGCACAAATCAAAGATTCAACACAGAACTCTAGCGACCTTAAGCCAAAGGGCATTTTCTCTACTGAGGCCTTCTACTCTAAACTCACCAAAAAGAGGCAACGCAAAAAACAACGGATGTAACAAGCCTCAGGCACCAGTATCTGAATCCGCTCGGAAGTTAATGGAAGAGTCGGGTGTCCCAGGAACAACATCAAACGCCAAACAAAGGCGACCCTAAAAGAGAAAGGGACGAAATCAAAAATGTATCTCTAAAAAGGACGATTCTGCCCTCCTCTTCGATAATTTCACCCATTTTTAAGTAGGGTGACAAGACTCTGCCTAGGAACTATCGTTTAGTTGCCCTTTTGGACAATGAGGCAAAATTCTTTGCACCAGAGGACATGCAGCTGAACTACCGCCTTGTAAAATATTTGAGACAAGTAGACAAGAGAATGCCACAAAATCAAGATGCTGTTCCCCGGCCTCTAACTCTGGACAGAACAACATTATAGCCATAAAGAAAACAGTTGGATGCTGCTAAACAAATAATTTGCACTGATTTTACTGATTTTTAAGTAAATTGTTTTATAATATTTTTTAAATTGTAACTTATAAATGAAATGATTTGAGATACTCTGTAGCAACGGTTCTAATTAACTATGCTAAATAAAAAATACTTCAATACTTGATAGAGATCTCTTTGTCGCCCCCATAACCTGGGTGAGATTAGGAGAGCTATTAAGGAAATGTCCAGGAACAACATTCCAGCGCTGATGGTCTCCAAGTGGAGTTCTATGCCGTATTTGCCACACGCTTGGTCTCACAACTGGATGGCCTCTGTAAGCACTCACAACAACACAAGCCCTGGTCACCTCCTTATTAAAAAGCCCCCAACAGACTTGAACTTTTATATTCTTCTTTCCTTACTCAACACTGAATTCAAAATCCTCAGTAAGGTGTTGGCCTGTCCTTCTCCAAATACATCTGTGCAGCTTTGTTACCAATCATAACACCTCACTCAGCATACTCTGACATGTGATATAGTCCATATCATATCATGGATGCCGTAAAAGGTGCATTCCATGGACGGGACATCTCTCCTTTGATAGGCCTTTGATACTCTCAGCTGGGGTATCATGATCACGGCCCTCCAGCACTTTAACCCACATCCCACTTGCATCCATTGAGGGCGCAAATGAGCCATCATATTTCTGACACTTATTCAATTCACTGCAGCACCAGACAAGGCTGTCTGCTATCACCACTTCTTTTTATTATGGTCTTAGAACCATTGTTATGGTATGTTATTTGAATTTATAGGGCGCACAGCTACCCCAAGGGGTTTCCCGATGCCGGCCAGGCAGGAAAGAAGAAAACGAGGGAAATTACTGATTAAATAGGCATGTCTTCACTCTTCTACGGAAACTGCAAACAGTGGCTATCTCCTGTATTGAGATAGTAAGAGTGTGCCATAGGGAGGGTCCAGAACGGAAAAGGACCTGCCGCCCATCCGAGTAAGTTTGATTCTGGAAATAGCAAACTTTAACTGCCTGGAAGAACGCAGAGAACAAGGAGGTGTGTAGAGTTGGACTAAAGATTGCATGTATTGGGCTGTTCCAGATTTAATTTTGAACATAAAGCTCAAGGCTTTAAATTTTCCACGATTCTCCACTTTAAGCCAATGAAGATCACAAAGAGAGTCAGTAGCTGACAGAGTCCTTGGGAAACCGACACAGCCGCCTAGCAGCTGCATTCTGCACCACCTGCAGCCTTTGTACTGTAGTTTTGTTTGAGCCTTAAATATAGAACATTGCCGTAGTCAAGCCTGGACATGATCAGGGCATGGACTACAGTTAGTTGAACAGAAATTGTCTTTAACCATTTTAGAATGGTGAGGCAGGTTGAGGCCACCTTAGGGATTTGTGGTTTCATTGACAGGTGGTCGTCAATGATGAATCCCAGGTTACGAACTTGATGTACCAGCTGAGGTAGGGTGCCCATTTCAGCAGGCCAGTGTTGAGATCCCGAAAGATCTTGCTCTTTTCCTAGGATCATAAATTCAGTTTTGTCTCCATTTAGTTTGAGTAAGTTGTTTTGCATCTAAGATGCACTTTTCCTCAGACCAACCTGAAGAGCAGATGAATCAGACCCCCTAGATGAAGTGAGAGAGAAGATAATCTGCGTGTCATCAACGTAGGAAAATAGGGACAACCCCGCCTCTTCGGCAATATCTGCCACTGGGCAAACATAAACATTTAACAGCAGAGGACTCAACACCGAGACATGGGGAACTCCATGGGGAGATGGATGAAGATTAGAGCTTGCCAAGGTAGAGAAAACCTGAAAAGTGCAGTCAGTTAATAAAGAGCGGAGACACTGTAAGGCTGAGCCTCCAAAGCCCAAGGAATGCAAGGCTCTCAGCAGAACAATGTGAGACACCATATCAAAAGTGGCGATGAGATCGAGTAAAATGATAGCCACCGTATCGCCGGGTTCCAGTCGATGTCTCAGCATTTCAGTAACTCCAAGTAAAGTAGATTCTGTAGACAATCCTTCTCTGAAAACCCGAGAGGGGTGAAGAAAGTTGTGAAACTCGAGAAAAGAAGTCAGCTGTAAACTAACATGTTTTTCAAGGATCTTGGAGAAAGCCGGGAGCAGCGAGATAGGATGGAAGTTCGATGGCACAGTAGAATCTGCATTGGGTTTCTTTAAAAGAGGAAGCACCATGGCATGCTTCCATTCCGGAGGAACTAAACCTTCCTGTAAAGAGGCTTTGAGGAGGTCCATGACCAGCAAGATTGTGGGAGCATCAAGCTGTTTCATCACAGAGATAGGAAGGCGGTCTCAAGAGGAGCCCGATTTGATGCTGGGTCGGTTGAAAGTGCTGAGTTCTAAGAGGCCACGCTTCCAGACAAAAGGTGGATTTTGCAAGCTTTACATAGCACAAACCTTACGACAAGAAGCCCACAACTGGGGAATACCAAGAGGTCCCACAACCCACGCAATATCACTTTATGCAGATGACATGATGCTTTACATAAAGGAGCTCCGTGCAGATATGTCTGATACAGCCAGAGTTTTTAACACATTTGCGATGTTCTCTTGGCGACACATTACCATTGGCAAATTCTAAACCTTCTCATGACACTATACACCTTCCATTACCTGGGAATATGAGTGTATCAAATTGTGGTGGACGTCCTGGAGGCAAATTTCCACAAAACTATAATGACTCTTAAGTCAACAATACTTTTTTGGTGTACTCTGCCGCTCTCAGTGGCGGGTCGACTGGCCCTCGACCAAATGGTTTTGCTTCCACGCCTGCTTTACTATTTTGTGAACATACTAGTTGTTGCCCGGGCTCAGATTTTTAAACTACGTAATACTCTATTAATTGATCTGATAGGGTGTATTGGCCCTTGCAGGGTTAGTCTGTCCAAACTTCAATTACCACCCGACAAAGTGGGGAAGGGCACCCCAGATTTCAAACCATATTGTTTCACTGGGCAATTGCAGTGGCTCGCCTCTTGGAGAGATGTTCACAATCTGACAGCGATCAGCTATACTGCCTCTATGTTCAATCGGGACAAACTCCACAGTAGCTTCTGTCTAGGCTCCTCTTTTCCAGCGGACAGTCTTTTGTTGCTATGGATTGCCTTTGCCCACTAGAAAGTGAGATTGCGTTATACCACACGTGAAGTACTCTGCTCTCCAAACATATCACTGCTTGGCCTCCCCCACAGCATTCAGGACCCTGACTGCGAGTAGGCTACATCCCTGGATAGAGGATGGGGTCACCACTATAACGTCACTACAGAATGATTTGATCTACATCTTACCATCACTAACGAACCATCAGAGGGCACATACAGGCATTGTCTTACTGGAACCTCATTGGCTACCCACCTGATATAGCAATTTCAATCTATACCTGATCTACTCTTAAATCATGCTGGAATAGTTTCACAACACAACCATGATAAGACTACCGAACTTGACAAAATTTCTGTTCACAGTGGCGATGTCTAGGGGAGGAGAGGTGGCATTAAGTGGGTTGATATGTCCTTACTTGTGCGTTTGACTTTATCTCGCATACTAATGTGCTGCATGCTGCCAAATTATACCACTGCTTTCAACTGCCGTGGATTATCACATCCTGTTCAATGTTTCAATTAAAAAGTGCAATACATTTGTATCAACAAAGAGTACCTGGGAAATCACTATGGACTCTATATCCAATTAACTTATCCACAAACTATTGAATAATTTATGTTTATTGGGAAACTTTTTTGAATGATACACTACAGACAAATGTAACTTGGGGCCAGATGTACGACCATTCCAAATTGCGCCTTGCAATTTGCGCTCAATTGCCAGTCGCAATTTGTTATGTACAACAGTGTCAAAGACATTGATTGCGATTCCCAATGGGGTCACAAAATGCCAGGCTCATGAATATTAATGAGTCACTCGCAATTTGCAACCCCATTGGGAGTGGCTGGCCCTCCCTGGGGTGGAGGACTGCTGGGCTCAGCAGACCTCCATGTCTGGGACTGCTGGTCCCTGGGACCACTGTATTTTAAGATCTAGTCACAATGGGGAAGGGGTCTCCTGGGGACCCCTTTCCATTTGCAACTCCAATACCACCCTCTTGAAGAGGGCGGAAAATAGCGAGTCGCAAAACACTATTTTCCAAGTTGCAATTTTTTGCAGATCGCAAAATAGTGTTTGTACATGGCCATGTAGGTTTTTGTGTGCGCAAACGTGTCACAAACCAGTTTGTGCATGCAAAAACTCGTCATATATCTGGCCCCATGTGAGTGAAATAACCAATAGATTCTATTCCATGATTTCTATGACAGAGTCTTGTCTATTGCATATCCACCATTCCAATTTTCATTTTTATTGAGAATTATTCTCAAGAAAATGGCCAAGATAATTGTGATTTATAATTTGTTTGAAAGTGTTACGGGCAGAGTGCTTGTTATGGGGGGGCGTGGCGAGGCGCCCGAGGAGAATGGTGGCGCCGGAGTAGAGCTCCGTCCGAGCCAGGGTTCATCGGCGGTTTCGCGCGTCACACGCGACCATTGAAGGGAAGTCTCGGCAGTTTCAAGGTGACGGGCATGTCCTGAGCCCACTTCTGCCGCCGTGATGGTCTTCCTTCCGACTCTGCCATCCCTTTTGGTCCCGGTCGCGGCTCTGTAACGGCCGCGACCGCCATTTTGTTTCCTGCATGCCTGAAATCCCCTCAGCAGCGCGTCTAGCGCGCTTTGAAGTCCTGGATGTTTCTACGGACCTGCAATGTTCACAGCAATATGGGTGACACAGATGCCGCAGCAAAGTATTTTCAGGTGACTTTTTCTTGACTCGTACGGCTTTTTTATGACTTAATGGACATTTCTTCTTCTCCTCAAACCCGGCAGCCATTTTGGGACTTTATTCTGCTTCTCCTGGCTCTTGGTATTTTTGTTATTTCTGGCCTGGCATATTTTTTCGCCAACTCTTTTTAGCTGCCTCTCTTTTATTTTTCTTTTATTTTTCACGCTCTTTTGCTCCCGCAAGGTGCCTGTTTCGTTTCCAGTCTTCCGGTGTGTCTCCGGTGAACCTGCACTTCATAGACGAGTCGATGGCTGATTGTTCCAGCAAGGTCCATAAGCGCAATTATATTAAGAACTCCAGGCTTTTCACGGAACTGGCCCATTTAGAAGCCTCCCAGTCTCTACCTCCCAGTGAGATGACGTCACATATGGAAGCTTCTTCACAGCCTTCAGCAAAAACGATGCCTAAGAGGTTGAAAAAAGATCCACCTTCGCCTCCCAAGTCCTCTTCGAACATCTCGATGGAGTTGCTCCTTGAAGAGATACGGGCCTTGCGTCCTTTTATGGAAGAAACCAACGCTAAGCTGCAGGTTCTTACTGACAACTGGGCTTCGATGGATGAAAGAGTGTCGTCAGTGGAGCGTGATGTCTCTTCTCTTCAGGATTCTGCAGCCAAAGTCACCCATCTGCATGCGCAAGTCTCCTCTCTCCAGAAGCAGATGGAGGACTTGGAAAATCGAAACAGGCGCAACAATCTTCGCCTTTACGGCCTGGTGGAAGGATGCGAGGGGAGTGACCCCATCAATTTTTTCAAGTCATTTCTTCCCAAGCTTTTACACTTACCCGAAGACCCACTGCTCAATATCCAGCGCGCCCACAGGCTTGGAAGAGTTTCCTCCTCTCTATCCACACCAGCGAAGCCCAGGGGTGTAATAATGTATTTTCTGGAATATACAGATCTGCTGAAAGTTCTTTCAGCAGCCAGAGCCTCTCCTCGTTTCACATGGTCGGGTTCCACTCTGTTCTTTGCGCAGGATTATGCCAGAGCCACTGTGAACCGACGTAAGGCCTTTTTGGACATGAGACCTGACCTTCGCTCCATTGGTGCCCGATACGGTCTCTTCCACCCTTGCTTATTTAAAGTCACCTACAATAATAAAACCACGACATATGAGGACCCTACGCGACTTCGCAGTTTCCTGAACTCTTGCAGCCAGTCTGACATGGAGCTCTCTGGTCCTTCCTCTTCTCTCCCACCGTGACTTTTTCCGAAGTTGTACTATGTTGTTCCAGTTTTCAGTTGTTGCTGATTTTTCTAACTCAAATGTTCTTTGACTTATGTGTGTTCTTGATGATTTTATACTTTTTACAGAAATGTTTGTTATTTACGTCATAGTTTCTTGGTCCGCCCTATCCTTTGCTTGTCTAATGTCTCTGTTGTTTGCCGTTGCCTAACCTTGTTATTTTTCTTCCCTCGCAGCTCAATGTTCCGCGTTCCGCCCTGTTCCTCTGGTCGGACATCTCGCTGACCCCGAGTGTCCTGCCCTCTCCAGTTGGCCCTACCTCCCTCCCCTCGTCTCCACGTACGTTTTTGCATGTTCCTGTTCCTGACCGTACCTCTCCTAATTTACCCCTTGTAAGTATTCCTCATATCCTTTATGATATGTCTGTTTTTGTTCTATTTCTATTGACCTTGATTTTTCCCTTCATGTCTTCAGGTTTATTGGTGTCATTACCTTTTTTACGACCTTTTTCCTCTTCTCTCTCTCTTTACCATTTTCTCCTCACCTTTCATTGGCTCCCTCGGTCATGCTTCCTTCTCATTACACATTTCATTCCCTTGTCACTTCACCTCTCCTATGACTTATATTTACTTTCCTTTCCTTTTGGCCATTCTCTCTCTCATCTTGTTTTTTCATTGGTCTTTCTGCGCATGTTCTTTTTTCTCTTTCATTGGACCTTTATTATTATTATCTCCGGACTTTATCTTGTCGTTTCACTGATCTTAGTAACACCTTGGTTTTCCTCTATCTTTATGGTATTTCTCAGTCTTCTCTTCTTCTTCCTGCTCCTGTCCATTTCATTTCTTCTCTATTCTTTTTCTTTCTTTTTCCTACGTCTTTTATTTTTCACGAGGCTTTCTCTCAATGTTTTATTCCCTCTTTGTATTATTCTTTTAATAATCTTTAATGTCAGTGCGTATTGTATCCTGGAATGTTAAAGGTCTTCACTCTCCCATTAAGTGGCAAAAAATTCTTTCTCATCTAGCCAAATTGAATGTAGATATTGCCTTCTTGCAAGAAACACATTTGTCTGATGTTGAAGCTGCTAAGCTCAAGAGGGGTTGGGTTGGTGATGTTTTCTCTGCCCCTGGGGATGGTAAAAGGAATGGTGTGGCTGTGTTAGTTCGTAAATCTCTCTCTCACTCTCTTTTGTCTTCTGAGGCAGACCCTGAGGGCAGATGGTTGCATGTCAAACTTTCCTCGAAGGGTATTCCCATTTCCCTTTTCAACATTTACGCACCTACTGGTGGTGACCCCGCCTTTTGGCGCACAATGGCTCCCTGTATTTATGAATACATTGATGATAATTTCATTATGGCAGGAGATTGCAACTTACCCCATGACCCCTTTTTGGATAGGCATTCCAAAGCATCCTATGTCCCTAATAAGTCTCACAAATTGTTTGTTCAGGCAGTGTCCCAGCACAAACTCGTTGATGCCTGGCGTTTATGCAATCCTACTACTAAAGAGTTTACTTTTTACTCCCCCATCCCACCAATCCCAGTCCCGCATTGATTATATATTTTTTTCCCATCATATCTCTCAGTCCCTCACTCACACCGATATTGGCCCCATTTTGTTCTCTGATCACGCCCCTGTTTTGGTTAACATTGATGTTTTACCCAAGGCCACTGGGCCGAAGCGATGGCGCTTTAATAACACTCTCCTTCTTGATTCCAAATTCACTACCTCCTTTGTTGAATTTACCACAGAATTTTTTGCCATCAATGATACGCCCGATGTGCCCAAGCATGTTATTTCGGATGCTTACAAAGCTGCAGCCAGGGGTTTCATCATTGATTTTGTGGCTAAAAAGCGTAAAACCGCTCGCAAGCGTACTAGTGATCTCCTCCTTATGATTAAAAAACTGGAGCACACCTTTTATACCTCCCATTCGCAGGAAAGTTTGACTACTCTTATTGAAGCTAAGATGCAATTTAACAAACAATCCACTGATGATGCTTCGTTATATCTGTTGAAATCTAGTTCAAAATTTTATGGGGGTAAGAACAGAGCGGGGAAGGTTTTAGCCAATTATTTAAAAGTTAAGCAACACAAACTGAATATTGAGTCTGTTTTTGATGCTAATTCTGTTTTAAGGCACACAGATGCTGATATTGTAGAAGAATTTTCCCGCTTTTATGCTACGCTTTACTCTTCTGAAACTCACCCTACTCCCCAATCCCTTGCTACCTTCTTCTCCAGCATTCAGGCTCCCCCCAATTTTCCTGTTGACTTATCCACTCTTGAAACGCCCATCTCCAGTTCCGACCTGCACACTGCTCTCCAGTCACTTAAGAAGGATAAGGCCCCGGGTCCGGATGGATTTACCGTTGAATTTTATTTGCAATTCTCTAAATTACTACTACCCAGATTACACTCTCTTATTGATTCTTTTGTCCTTAGTGGTACTTCCTCCGGCACTTTTTCAGACGCCCACATATGCATAATACCCAAAGAAGGAAAAGATACCCAGTATTGCAAGAATTATAGACCAATCTCTTTAGTCAATATTGATGACAAGATATACGCTAAATCCCTTGCCATAAGACTAGACCCCTTTCTTCCTGAATTATTGGGCCCAGAGCAGTCTGGATTTGTTAAAGGTCGTTTCATCACAGACAATACCAGACTTCTGTTTAATGTCCTGTCCAAATCCTCACGATTCCAAGATTCGTTAGCAGCAATTGCTTTGGACGCAGAAAAAGCGTTTGACAGAGTAGAGTGGACTTTTCTTTTTTCCGCCCTCAGATGGTTTGGATTTGGTCCTAATTTTATTTCCTTTGTTTCTTTCCTTTATTCCAATCCCAGAGCAGCGGTTTGTGCTAATGGCCTAATCTCTTCTTTCTTCAATTTAGGTAGAGGAGTTCGTCAGGGCTGTCCCCTTTCTCCTTTCCTTTTTAATCTGGCCTTAGAACCCTTCCTATCAAAACTTCGCCAAAATCCTAATCTGCATGGTTTCCACTGTTCTCAAACAAAAATTAAACTTGCTGCCTATGCGGATGACATCCTTCTCTTTATTTCCAACCCTGCCATCTCCATTCCTGCATTTCTAACTGAAGTCCATGAGTACTCCCAAATTTCCGGTTATAAGTTGAACAATGACAAATGTGAAATTTTACCTCTCACAAAATTCACCTTCAAACCTGATTTCGTTTTGTCCAATTTCACTTGGAGTGCCTCGCATATCAAATATCTTGGTTTGCATATTACCCCCTCCCTTTCAGACACTGTCTCACTATGCCTTAGCAAGTGTACCCAGAGACTGTCTGACCTTACTTCCAGGTGGCACCCGCTTTACCTTTCCTGGTGGGGTCGCCTCGACACGATTAAAATGATGCTCTCCCCAATAGTTCTTTACACTATTTCCAACATTCCAATTCCTATTCCAGCTAAATTTTTTAGGAAAATCAACACTATTCTTTCTTCTTTCCTCTGGTCAGGCAAAAAGGCGTGTATGTCCTTGTGCAGACTACGACTCCCCAAATCAGAGGGTGGGGTCAATTTTCCAGATTTTCCCACTTACCACAAAGCTTTCCTTCTACGACAAGCTTCCCTTTGGTTGCGAGAGCCTGCTGACTCTCCCCCTTTATGGCTTGTTATTGAGCGTCTTTCTCTATCCCCCTTTACTTTCGCTGAATATCTCTCATTTTCTCGTAAACCCCAGCTCATTTCCACTCCCATCCACAAATTCACCACCAAGCTTCTTCTTTCCACTTCCCCAAGCCCTCCTTCTTCTGTAGACGATTTTCTCAATATCACCATTTGGTATAACAATAGCATCCTCATTAATCACAAGCCCTTTTATTGGAAATCTTGGAGACAAAAAGGACTGATCTGGGTATCCCACCTCTTTTCTGGCTCTGATTTCTTACCTTTCTCTGTTCTTTCCCATAACTTCAACCTCCCCTCCTCCTTTGCCCGTAAGTACCTCACGCTCAAGAATGCAGTAATATCCACCTATATCCAACTTTCCAACTCTCCCGCTCAACCCGATCCTTCCAACCCCACTCTACGCCTTCATTCCTTGCTTCGCACTTATAATACTGCCTCACTAATTTACCGCTCATTTCACAAGACTCTCACCCCCAGGCCAAAATCCACGGTAGAGGAACAATGGGAATCTGATCTTGATATCTCTTGGCCCACCTCTCTTTGGGATAAAGTGTGGACCAAACTTCGCAAATCATCCAGGGCTGCCTCCCTTACGCAAACCCTTTTTTTTATTTATAACAGACTTCTTTTTTCACCCCATATGTTGAATAAGAGGTTTCCTTTAGTCCCTGACCATTGTTGGTCCTGCTCGACACCCAAGGCTACTCTTTTTCACATGCTTTTTTCATGTACTGCTGTGAACAATTTTTGGAAACAAGTTTGGGCTCAGATTAATGCCATATTTCACACTACATTTCCCTTTTCCTTTGTCAATGTTTTTTTAGGAAGTCTCTCTTCCTGTTGGGCAGATGTTGATTTTAATGTGCAGATTGTTGACTTGTTGTTAGGTGTTGCATTCCAGCAAATTACTGTAAATTGGAAAAATGTTGCTAATATCTCTTTTAGAGCATGGTGGTACAATGTATGCCATAGTCACAGGCTAGATACCGTTCTTATCTATCCCCTTAGTCTGGCTAAAAAACGACATGACCTTTGGGTACCTGTGACTTTGTACCTTGATATTTGCGCTAAGCGCTCGTCTCATTTGCCTCCCTTTCAGCAGGAGGTCCCCAAGCCTCCCCGATTGACCTTTTTTGTTCCTTTGCATTTTCCATAATTCATTTTATTGCATATTATTTCCAGTACTGATTTCTGTTATATAGCCTCAATTATTTGTTATCTCTTAGTTTCATGTTTATTTCCACAGACATGTTTATTCTACTTACTATATTGCTGTTATGCTTTAGTTTTTCTTATGTATTGGCACCTTTACTTCTCTAATAAAGATCTTTTGAACTAAAAAAAAAACAAAAAAAAAAAAGTGCCTGTCATGTATGTTATTGTCTTCAAGAAATGTTTTTACCGTTATAATGAATAAATGATGTACAGGTAGAATTATGTTAACTGTTTAGTTCAACTCAAATTAATTCAAATCTAAAACAAAGGTTGCAGGGATGTTTTAGTTAGGGACAGATTATACTCATATGAAACCAGTAAAATTCTTCAGTTATAGTTAGCTGAGCTAACTTTAACTTACATCTCACAATGCACTGCTTATGGCCTCATATATTACATCACTCATGACATTCCCAGTGACATCCTTCATGGCATCACTGATGACATCCCTAATGACATCACTGATGATGTCATCCACAGCACCACTCACACATCTACTCAAATACCCATACAACCACTCATACACCCAGACACACACTCATATTACCACTTTTACATTCACTCCCTGATCAATAGAGTCCACAAGAGTCACCCATACAGCCACTCAAACACCCACACAGGCACAAACATGTGTACTCCCTCACCCATACAGTCACTCACATAAACACTCACTCTCTAACACAACCTCTCACACAACCAATCAGTTAATCAAACACCCACTCAAAGAGCCACTTAGTCACCCATACAACCACTTAAACACATAGTCACTCACACATACAGCCCCTCACAGAGCTACTTAGTCCCCGATACAGCAACTCACATATACACTCACAGACCCAAACAGATACCCATACACCCACTCACTCACTAATAAAAGCACTTACATAAACCCAGAGGGCTGTTAGCTTTGTAGGGCACTAGAGCATGAAGGTATTTCAATTATAACTTTTTATAAAATGTAATCATAATATTAATTAAATATTTAAGGAAGTAATTATGTATTTTTAATTGAGTATTTATCATATGAGTTGTTTATTTTACTTGAATTATTGTTAACTGTTGATTTCTATTAGATACTGAGCAAATTTGAAAAATACATTTCATCAATTACATAATACTTAGAATATATAAAAATACAGATATGCACATGTAATGTGGTCATCCGTTTTTATTCACCAATTTCATAATCCATCAGCAAACCTATGTATGTGTGGAATATTTTCTACACCAGTTTTCAAATGTATAAATGGTAGCTCTCTTTCTACAATACAACTTATTTGATGATTACTCAATTTCAGATTACATTATTAAATATTTACAATAGCCTTCATGGACACCGCATCCATTGGTGTTGCTTGCACTGGCACACTGGCACCATCTAGGGGCAGTCTTTAAAACAGCATTCATGCTAAAAGAGAGTGGGGAAATAGACACAGGCAGTGTCAAAGGAACACTGAAATGTAGAATTTGGAGTATGTTCATTAACAAAAAAGATAACCTTTTAAAAATTGCCAACAAGTTGATATTCTGAATTGTCCCTTTGAGGCGTATTGAGCGTTCTCACAAGTGTCCTAAGCATGAAAGCCGGTGGGTTATTACCTTGGGGAATACATATGTGCTACAGACATGAGCTTAATTCTTTTGCACTTTTCTGATACACATGGTTTTTAAACTGATGAGCACATTACATGTACATAGAGATATTTTTATATATAAAAAAGAAATGGTAAATCACCTGGAAAAGTAACACTCATATAGCTCATGTTCTCATTGGTAATTTTGCAGTATTTCCTTTTTCTCACTTGCTGTGAGGTGGTTGATGATTCTTGTGTGCCTTATGTTGTAGGGCTGGTTGTCTTCCATGTGTTGTCTGTCTGCTTTGTTGCTGGTCTTGTTGCTAGGGTGATGTAGTGGCTTGAGGTGCAGGTAATCTTGCTGCTCTTCTTTCTGCTTTTTCTTATTCAAAGATCCTGCCCATCTTTCTCTAGCCCCCAGTCATGAACAGCAGGCATGGTTGTCTAGCCTTTCATGCTGAAAACCTAGGCCCATATTCATCAATATTTCTCATTGGAGTGAACGTGTCACCACTGTTGAGTGACCAGGACCAGCGCATCCTCGCCGATGCATGTTTTGACATTGGCGCATTGCCCCCCTCTGCACTCTGCAGCCTCTCCATTGACGGGATCTTCGGCGTCAGGACATCCCGGACTATGGTACTTTTACACCATGGACTCAATCTGGTCCCGCGCTCTATCGCAGTGGAGCTGAGCTTTTTATTTTGTCCTGGTCCAGCATGACTAGATATCCCTTTTTGGTGATTAGTGCTTTTTGGCACTACTTCAATTAATATTTTTGGGTTTACCCAAATGTAATTTATGTTTCTAAATTGATTTGGGATTTTTCATGTGTCATGGTTTTACTTTTTAACTGTTTGTGTGCTTTAAAAATACTTTACATATTTCCTCCGAGTTAAAGCTGGACTGCTCATGTGCCAAGCTACGCAGGGTAAAGCACAGGTTAATCTATGGGCTCTATGTGGGTCATCCTCCAAGGGATTGCGGCTGTTGCTTGACCAGGGTTTACACTCCAGTCAACCACCAACCCTATTTCTAAGAGGGAGGTTTAATAATAGTTAGTGTATTTCCATGACCCGGTATCATTAACACCCCATCTACCTGCCATTATGATGTTTATGTCCCAGAATCTGGAATACCACATGAGCTCATGCTATTACCAGGCCATTTGCCCAATGTTACACAAATTCATGGGCCTTTTCTGATCACAAATTCCACTTTATATAAACATTTGTGACCAGGAATGTCATTGATATTATTGGGGGCAGTGCTCCAGGGTAGATTTGTTACTGAGAAACATATGGTAAAAACATGCTGTGCCGGATGTAATGTGTCCTATGTGTTTTCTTGGACTTAAGCAGTCATTAGTAGTTTGAGAGTGTGTCCCACTTCAGTCTTATTTGTTATGTGCACATTTAATATGTACCAGATATAGCATTGGAATAGCTTAGGAGTAGAAATAGTGGTTTTAGAATGCTTGCCGTTTGAATATCAGACTAGACGTTGACTCAATTGGACTGGTGTAGATAAAAAGCAGGTGTAATACCCAGGTACAGAAGCCACTTAGTGGCACGGCAACGTAAAATTGAAGACCATGCCAACAAAGCTAGAGGTCTGAATGTTTTTGAGGACTAGAGCCGGGTGAAATTATCTCCGAGGTCCAACTGTGCATTGATATGCAAATATGGAAACACAGATAGGCTTGCAGAAAACAACTGGCTCTGCAGATAGTTAAACTTAAAATAGCACGGAAGTTAGAGAACATCAGGCAACCCATATAAGCACGTGTTCTGCTTTAGAGTTTAGTGGAAAAGGTGTGCTGCCAAACCCTTGATCCGCCGGCTTCATTGAGAGACAAACAGCCCTTACAGTTTCAAACAACAGAGCCCTTGTTTGCACTAATGATGGAAGACTTCCTCTGAAGGACTGAAAGAGTGGAGGTAGTCATAGGTATTTGACTAAACTGTTCATCTCCTTTATTGCGGACAGTGTAAGGAGTAATTTCTTTTTTTCTGTATGCCACCGCCAGGAAATCTTGGTGGTAAGGACCAGAAACAAAATATTGGCCCACCACACCATAGACAAAATCTTTTCCTGGTAATGACAGGTGCAAATTAAAGACATTACAATGTCCAACCTAAGTAAGCAATTTCCTTCACCACCTTGAAGGAAGGAGTATCATCCAACAAACATTGAATCAGCCCACAGTTTCATGACAAAACATTGTAGGAAACTCTCTTTATTATTATTTACATCTAATTGTCCCTGCTTTTATGACCATTAAGAATGCTTTAGAAGCATTACCACCTAAAGCCCTGGTCGCTTCAGCCACTATCTCTGGCTCTACTTTACCTCACTGTTGAGAAACATTTCTTGACATTTATTGGATATTTGATTTTTACCCCTGTTCACTTTTATATTCCACTGCTACATCTTAATCAGCTTCGTCAATTTTAACAATTGTGAACTTTCCAATCAAGCAACGAATGTTCTCCCTCACTGTGGACACTCCATCTACCAGTGTGTGTGTTGCAGGGTATAGTTGCAAAGCAAAGAGGTACCATCCTTGTCACTCTAATCCCTATTTTTTTACAGCACCTTCGCATGACTGATGATTCTAGGGTTGAATTTACATCAGGTGCAAGAGGGCACCTGATGTAAATTCCACCCTAGTCATCTCCAGCTCTGGGGCTTCGTGAGCCAGGACAATGTCAAATTACCTGATTTTTTAATGCAGTTCAATCCATTTATAATGTGTAGTTGATTTGACCATTATATTATAATTGCCAGTTGTTGATGTACTGTGTACCCACTTTGGATTTATTTAGAGGTGTACAAATCAGAAAGCTGCCGGTGACCTCCCCAGGTATGCCAACACCCTCATTCTCAGGTTTGACATAATGGACTGCATGTGATGTTCAAGATGTAAGAGCGGAAACTGACTTCCTGGATCTGTGAATTGAAATGTGGCCTTGGGCAGCATCGGTATAGATCAATCTATTCACCTTTAAAAACCAGAGGAAAAAAGAATAGAAGTGAAGGAAATAGAACTATTTTTACCCTTCATTTGCTTTGTGAATCTCTAGTACAAGCAGAGTATGTTGCAGGTGGGAAAGATTCTGCCACATAAGGTGCCAGTTTGCAGCCAGGAGGTTGTGTTTGTTTGTATGGATGAGAAAAGACGTAGAGATGCACATTTTATGCACATCAGAAATGAGAACCAGTGTAGATTGTCAAGTGTAAGAGGGACTAGGGGAGAGTTATCAGATAGGTTTCCATATGGAAGACATATTGTCGATGAGTAATTGTGGGAACACAAAACCAGTGTGCATGAGATTGTCCTGTTTTCAAATGAAAGTATCTATTGAGAAGATAGATTTGATGTATTGCATGAGACCAGGTGACACCACCCAGTCTGGAGCTTCTCATCTGCCTCTTGAAGGAAAGGCTTGGGTAGATACACAGACCAAGGGACCTCACACTTGTGGAGAGGAAAGGCTATTGCTGCATGTAGCTTAGAAAGTCTGGAAAGTGTTGCTGCTTTCCCACAAATATGCCTCAGAGATGGTATAAATTTGTTATAAACTGTGTATATCCACGATGAAACGATGGCCCAGGTAATATCTAATATCAGCTGCTGATGTTAACTCGAGCTATACTTGCATCACATACGAGTACAAATAACTTGTTGGACAGTAATACTCCTAAGGCCTCCATGATCAGATTAAAGACCATTGTGTGTTAATGTAGCCCTAGGAGTGCTCCATGTTTGACAGTGAGGACTGATGATCTAGAGTCCATTTAAATGCATTGATGCATATTGGCTGGAAAGGACACGAGGATTTCCTTTATATAACTGTGCAAAGAAAAGTTCATCAACAGCATCAAAGGTCAGCTAGAGGTCATAGTGGAATAGCTTGCAGGGGTTAGTTGATATTCTTATGCCACTTATATTTGGTATTTTTTTCCCACCTCCCTGTTATTTGAAGATTCTGAAACCTAAGGCAGCCTCCTGCCCAAATATATATATGAGAACATTGTCATGAGACATCCGGGTCACCATCAGACCGAGTAACTCTTGCTTTATCCTAAATCATGATGAGGAGATTTAAGATAGGTTTTACAGACTCAATTAGGGGACCAGCATCAAAATGTTAAGGCTTAATCAGCCAATGGTAGACTCAGAATTCCAAACTGGGACTCACTTGTTGCAAACTCCAAGAATGGCTTTGACTTTCATGGAGTCAAGATTATAGCAAACCTAAAGTCCACCATGTACGCGACAGACAGTCTTGAACTTCTCTTTGTTTCAACCCATCCTCCATTGCACTTCACAGCGATGGCAGTCATGGCATCTGTTATGGTTCGATGTCAATGAGGGCTCCAGCTATGGTCTCGTATATAAGACTCTGGGTCATCATTCCATTGCAGGCATTATTAGCACTGATGTTTCATCCTGTCTTTAACATAAACTCTTCTACATAGGTGTCTATTCTCCTTAATTCCTTTTACATCACCTCTCTTATCCATAAAACACAGACCCATAGTAGAGACAGCAGTGTCAACTATAGTTTATTAATCTTTTCAATCTAAAGAATAAAGCAGGTGTACATGTTTTATGCTATGGTTTTGCTACAGCACAAAGCAGATCAATTCCAGGATTACAGAGTGCATTAAAACTGAGGACATAAACTCTTAACTCTGCGTTCTTCTGTTTTGACATCATCAACACAATTGTGAGTAATGGTCTCACAGCATCTTGGCAGGTACGCACAGTAATTCATCACTATAGACTTGGGTCCCCGGTAGGTAGAATAATTCACAGTAACATGCTTTCATGCTATACGGTTTCACATATTCAGCTGCAAAAAAACCACACAGACAATTATCAGTAATTAGCAATGCTGCACCATAAATATTTTCTACATCTAGGAAATAAATCATGCCCATCCTGGTCCAAACTTTCCAAGATCTCATATTGGCCACTAATACACACACTGGTAGTTGATTGAAACAACCTGAAATTCATTCCAGGGCCTGAAGTTCCAGGCTGAATTGTGATTGTCGCAAAGTTTTTATACATCTGATTATGTTGGGAATTAAGAGCACTGTACAGAACAAGGACACTGTCGGCCTGACTGCTAAGTAATAATTTCCACTGTACATTGTCAACAATAAATATAAATCACCCACATTATTTTATGGAGATTATCTAAGGAATCATTTCATTTTTTTATTGTTTTTGAATTCTTTTTCTTTTATACTAAATCTTGAACACTTTACATGTTAATTCAACTTATTTCTAAAACCCAAGCATGCTCACATTTTTCTGCAAACGTTGTAATGATCTGTACCTCATTTATAACAGAAAATAAAACTCTTTTATTTTTATTTTTTTATCTTTTTATGCTACCTCACCTTGGTGTTGAGCCATCAGTGTGAGTTAAAAAAAAATCTATTCCTGTGGTTCATCATACTGCTCTCCTCTAGGCAACTAGTGTTGCAAAGTGAGAATACATATGAACCGTCTTTCTTTCTGCAGGGGGTACAGCAAGAACAACGCACTCCTGTGGTCACCGTGGCTCCAACATGAAACTTGTTGGAGACTGACTGGACCTTGCACCTTAGAGAAGCTGCACAGCCTGCCCGACATTAATGGAATCACCTGGGAGAACCCGTCCTCTAAAATAGCTGACACACAGACACGATGATAATGTAGGTATTGGTTCTTTTCTTGGTATTGTTCCCAGCTGTCTCTTGAGTTTATGTCCAGTGGTAAATTACAGAACCTTCCATGGTGAGTAAGTAGCTTGCTGGGCTCCCAAGAGTGGACCACTGGTATAACCCCCATCCTGATCACCTGCCACATTCTATGTACAGCAGCGTCCCATTATTTGGAAAAGTATTGATTAAGTGTGGTGTATTCCCTTGGGCTGTACTGTATGATGGGCATTTAGTCACAGCAAAAAGTTAAGAATTGCAGGGACAGAAAGAATTATATAGTTTTCTATCTACATTTGTATCTTAGCATCTCTTTCACCAACAAGCAGGACAAAAAAAATCCATTATATGGTAAGCATTTGTCCGGATTTATATTGATTAGGTGGGACTGAGTCGCTCTACGGTTGTAGATTGCCCACTCTGTGTGGCTCCAGATGACTCGGAGAACAACATGGTCCCTTCTTCTTTCCCAGCCATCCCTTTTAACTCCCCCTTGGGAAAATTGTCTTGCAGACATCTGTGCATGCTTTGAGCCATATCACAGGCTCTGACAACTTTCTCAGCCACTGTGGCCCTGAGGCCTTGCAGCACTGAAGGGCACTACTGCCCCTTCTCCCCACCGGCTCCGCTTTCTGCTGCTGGGACAGGACCTGCTGCCTGCTGGGCATCTGTAACTGCTGCCGGTGCCTCGCAACAACGTCACATAATGCTGATGGGAGACACCACGACTAGTGTCTCCACGGCCCATCACAGATGCCTTTTGCTGTCCTGTCAGGTCCACACTGCTGGACTAAGCCCTTTGGCTTCAGCATTGTCTACCACAGGTGAGCCATAAGAGTCACGGCAAGAGGATTCTTTGAGGATATAATTCTTATTACCACAGCGGAGCTGCTCTAATATCAGAACCATGGTGCAACCGGGATTTTTACGGGCCTTGTTGACGTTAAGCCCATTCCCTCACCATTTACTTGAACATCTCTTTAAAAGACCCTCTCCACTACCTCGATCCCGGTCTACAGGTTTGCCCCCATACCTTCCAGAGACTGTTGGACCTTGGACACTATCACCAATGACAGGATCCCTTGCTTGTGGATGGGTTTCAGCCCTGCCCCTCTTCTGTAGGCCAACCCACTGGAATGTCAGGACCTTAGATGATGTACCTTTATATGTTGACGGTACGACTACATGTCTTGTCCTGGTTGATTCACACTTTCCTGCAGTGTCGGCCTGCCGGGCAGCTACACTGTCTAGCCCCACGTGGACTTGACAGTGATTGCTGTCTCTAACCTGTCTCACATCACTGTGTACCTGGACCTTGCCTTTTTTACATCTGTTACTGAACCAGGCTCCTAATGCAATATTCTCATATAAATCCTCTCACCATCTACACTTCAAGGGTGTAGTTGGAGAGGGGTAAGAAGTTGGCCTCTGCATTACCGCAAAAACCCCTAGACGCAATACTCAAGAAACCTCCTCCAGCTGTCCTTCATTGGCCAGACGATAATCGATCTTATGAAGACGCCGTGACCATATAGGACAGCATAAGCTAATTTCACGCTGAGTGGACATAACTGACTGGTAGCTAGTCAATGCAGAAGACTGATTGGGGCACCTGGAACTGGACCACAATCCCTCAAATATAAGTTGACCTTGAATACTGGTCACCCCACCTGAACATCTGCTATTATGGAATACTAGAACGCAATGGCACCAACACGTTCCTCTTGGATCTTATCATATTCATCACTGGTCTCTTCTTTAGCCCCAACTGGAAATTTAGAGGGCGTATAGCATTTGGTCTTACAACTCTACTGTGTCCTCCAATAGACTTCCTCTGCTGATAGCCTGTTTAGTACTATAACTTTATTCGGTTGAATAACCATCGAAGTACACACAACAAATAAAAGCAAAAACACAAACAATCAATTACAGGGGAAAAAAGAGACTGGGGACAGCATCATCACAATTGACATACATGTTTCAGTCAATTCATTAAAGCATTCATAATATTAATAAATTTTCATAATTCCATCAGTTCTCTCCAGGAAGTTAAAATACACAGAAAAAAACACAGTAAAAACATCTCATAAAAAGAGTACAAAACAAGCTAAAATATGTATTACTCCAGATATCAATAACTAGGACTTCAAGGTTCACTTTTTTGATTATTTATAAAAACAACAGCAATTTGCCTCCTATACATATGCAGATTCTGTCCTCACCTATAATGTGAGGGCTGTGCAAAAAGTGCAGAAAAGTGTAAGTGCATAGTGCATAATGCAATATAAAATTAAACTACAGTACATAATGGGAAAAGTGAACCAGTGAGGCACATCATTCCACAGCCTTTATAACTTTGGATTTCTTGTGCCACATTGCTTCTAAACATTTACTTACAGCAAAGACTTTTTTTTTGTGATGTGTCACTTTTTAGGATCCTAAAGGCTTCTAGGTGACTGCCTGTGGCCTTGCTATGACAGATAGCAGCTAGCCATTTGCGATGTATTTAATAATACTCCTTACAGAAAAACAATACATGCTTCTCATCTTCAGTAGCCAGATCACAAATGGGGCAGATTTTAGTTACTTGATTTGCGGACCATTTACTTGTAACGGTCCTCAGCGGTAGAATTCCATAAGGAAATCTTATGTACAGATTCCTAGCTGAGGATGGAAATATTAAATCTAGGAATTCTTCAAATAATGGAGTATGGTTATGGGTCAGGAACGTAATAGTTACAGAGCCATTGTGGGTATTCCGAGCATATTGGTGATTTATATAAGCCCAATACCGGATTTTTAGCAATTTGTTATCAGATTTTGAAATAGAGTTGGGCTCATCCCACAGGTTCTGCATTCCGAGTTTAGAAAACCATTCAGAGACGGATTTAACCCAAGGGATTTCCCTTGTTCCTTGAAGATTCAGTACTTCTACCAGTGAGTCTTTGAAAAACTACAAGTTCAGGTGTACACCAAGGTCAGATCCAATATTCTAAAGTTTCTAGGATAGTCAATAGTTAATTTGGATTTCCCTGGGCTGTTGCTCGGTAAACTTCCACAGCTGGGGGAATTTGGCGCGTGACTTGGTTTGATTATCAAACATTAAAATAGCATTGGATCTATGTTGAATAGTTAATTTGGATTTCTCTAATTGGTTTGTCCACCTTAGGTTGTCCTTAAGTCTGACCCCCAAATATTCAAAACTATGTACTTTACCAAGGGCTTCTCCCCCTGCGTGGATACTGCGACTTCCCTTTTTCCTCATTCCAAAGACCCTAAACTTAGTTTTGTTTATATTTAGTTCTAGGCCTCTTGAGTTACAAAAGTTTAAAAATGTGTCAATTAAAATTTGGAGGCCCATTGGAGATTTAGATATGATAAGTGAATCGTCAGCAAAAAGTAAAATAGGTACCTTTTTGTTATTCAAAATTGAAGAGAAACTTCTACAATGTTCTAAGGTGTCCACAGCCTCGTTAATATACAATGAAAATAGGGTAGGTGCTAAAACGCAGCACTGGCGACCTCCTCTCTCTATGGGAATAAGATCCGTCATTTCCCCATTTGGGCCACAGCGAACTTGTGCAAAGTCATTCACATGTAGTCTATTTATTAGATGCACTAAGTTAGCTGGGGCACCCATGTTTATGAGGGCTTGCCAGAGAGCGGATCGTGGTATAAGGTCAAATGCCAATCTGAGGCCAAGTAAAGTTGTTGTTTCTGAAGTAAAACATATTTCCAATATTAACCAATGAATCTAAAAATCTGATCTGTTGTACCAATTATTGATCTAAAACCTGCCTGGAGAGGAGATACAATCCCTTGGGTATCAACCCAGTCAAGAAGTCTCATCAGAATTTGTTTTGAAATTTTCTTTTGAGCATTATCAGTAAGGCTGATAGGCCTATAAATAGAAGGCTGCCCTAGTTCACATTTTTTGTGTATGGCTATAATTTCATAGCCTGTTTTCTACGTCATGCCCAAACCCTTTTTATTATACAGGATGCACATGACAGTAGACTTTTAATCAGAGACCAGCACTAAAAGGAAGGTGTTTCTAGACATATGCATGCACCTGGGACGTTGGTTTGTGGAGTTGAGACCTACTAGGGGACCACAAAGTTGATGTTAATCTTGATGCAGAAGTTAATGCTCCTGTTTCTGATAGTATTTATGGCCATGGTTCTGGTAATGTTGCTATACTTGCTCACATCTCTGTTATTACACTTGTTTACCTACCTCAGCTTGAACGCCCGCCTCTCTTCCTCATCTTTACGAATGGCATCTATACATCATCATACATTGACAGTTTCTCATTTGCCATCTGTCTAGTTGGCCTGGACACACACCCCATGGTAAATCTACTCTCTCACCATCTACTTCCCTTCCCCCAAACAGTTGCAAATAGACTATCGTGTCTAGGCCCCCCTCGGCACCCACTGTATCATTTTCCCTCCTCTCTCCTCTAACAAGGCACACTAACCATACTTATCTCTAAAGCGTATGACCATCATGAGTACCCCATGCCACCCTTGATCTCCCGGAGGGGAATCAACACACAAGAAACAGATACTGTAACACCACCTGAACATACATTTACTACTCATACCCTTACTACCCTTTTTTACTTTGTCTACTCTACATCCCTATTGGCTTAACTTCCCTGTGCCAAATCCCCCTCATCTGCCTACCTCCCGCACATGCCCTTATATATTGTTTGGGTTCATGCTCCCCTTCACCTGCGCCACTCCTGTTGTTGAGTAAATCTCGAAGTCAGAAACTGGTGCAAAGCGTAGTTTAATGGTACAAGTACAGCACCACCAGAATACATCCAACACCGTCCTTCACCAACCACCAGCTGCCCACAGATAGCACGGCACAGACCCAAGACTCTAGAACAGAATCAGAATCAACGGTCCGTGCCAAGAACATAGCTGCAGCACACTTAACACATCTTCCCCCCCTTTAAACAAAACAAACAAAAAAACAAAGAGGAAGAGAGGAAAAAAAGAACATTAACAAATCATGTGTTCAACTTATCTCTAATGCGAGTGACAAAATCAGGTTTCCATACATGTTTTTTGTGTAAACGCTTTGCATCGGATAAATGAGGAACGGAAGTTTTGTCCTGCTCCTGGGCATTGCTAGAACCACCAGAAACAATGACATTTGGTAGAGAAACTACTTCAGGACAGCCAGTACTCTGTAATCTCTTATCTCCATTTCTGCAAACCTCAATGGCACTTTTCTTGAGCGTATCCTCGATGTCAAATCGCGCTTGGGTGCAGAACGTTGCCCTTTATATCATTTTTCCTCACCCTTGAGCACAGCAATTCTACTTAAATTCCACACTTTACCATTAGAAAGTCTCACAGAATTTTTCAAAACATCCTTTACAACAAAAGGTCCCATAAACTGGCTTTCTCCTTTGCATATTCTCAAAGTTTTTTTCCTTTAACAAGCATTCCAGCCTGAATAACGGGATCCCTCCTAGAACCTCTCCTCAAATCAAACCTATGCTTGTTAACAATGTGAGCCTTTTCAAATCTTTTTTTGATCATATCAAAATCAACATGACTCTTGGTAGAAGTTATTAACCAAGTTGAATTACTTTTTGTTCTGGGTAATCTGCCTCTCATAATCTCAAAAGGAGAGTAGTCCTGTACTTACACATGGTTTTTACCATTTGAATTTCCCATTTGTCAACCTCAACACCAGCAATTTGTATGGCACCCTTAAGTACTCTGTTAAACCTCTGAATTATCCCGTTTCCACCAGGGTTGTATAAGGAGGTAGTACAATGTATAAGACCCACGCTTTTAAAATAGTCTTTGGCCTTGTTAGATAGGAATTGTACACTGTTAATAGGGAAAGCACCTTCATCATGTACTAAAGCAATTTGAAAATCATTCCATGAATGCTGAGCATTTTCTTGAGGAGGCAAAGGGAGTCTTGATAAAAAATCTGCCATTACATTGTCCTTGCCAGGTACATACACCATTGTGTAAATGACGTCCTGCAATCTCATTGACATTCTGGCGATTCTCGCGGGAGCCTTGGTCATTCCATCAGTAGTGAGTAAAGAGTTTATGGTCCCTCCTAATTTCACATTCTTTGCCAGAAACAAACACTCTAAAATGCTCAATTTTCCACACGCCGGCTAAAGTCTCCCTCTCTATAGTTGAATATTTCTCCTCAGATGGGGATAAAACCCTTGAAGCAGAAGCAATAATGGCTTCACCACCATCTTCTAGTTTTTGTGCCAATACAGATCCCAAGCCTTTTGAACTGGCATCGGTAGTGATGAGACAAGTAAGTTGAGGATCAAAACTATAAAAGAACTGTAGCTTTTTCGATGGCTGACTTAACATACTTGTACACCTTTTTACACTCAACATCCCACACAAATCTGCTTTTGTTCTTTAATAACTGCCTAATGTTAAAAACTAAAAAGAAAAATGTTTTATGTATTTAGAGTAAAACCCAGTTAAAACCAGAAATGACCTTACATCATCATTGGTATTTTTGGACGGTGCCAACCTAATGTCCTCTACAAGATTAGGTTTGGGTTTAATTCCGTCATCACAAAGAACATTGCCGAAATAAGTCACTGAAGTAACATAAAATTTACACTTTGCATGTTTCACAGTTAAACCATTAGCACATAATCTGCCTAGAACAACTTCTGATGCATGGCTATGATCAGATGTGCTGTTGCCAAAAACAAGAATATCATCTTCAAAGCACACGTCATTTTTACAATCACCAAAAATGTTATGCATAATACGCTGAAAAACAGCTGCCGCTGACACAAGGCCAAATGGCCTTCTCTTAAATTGAAAACACGGTGTAATAAATGCCGAGTATTTTTCACAGCTGCCGTGCAAAACAAGTTGATGATAAGCAGCTGAAAAATCAATGCAAGAAAAGAGCTTAGCTTTACCTACCAAAGCCAATATTTCAGTAATAGGAGGTAAAGGAAATCGATCGATAACAATATTACTGTTGAGATGGCGCAAATCAATGCATAACCTAATGTTACCATTAGCTCGTCTGGCAACAACAATGGGAGAAACCCATTCCGAAGATTCAATCTTCTCTATGATGTTACTCTCAACATGTTTATGAAGTTGTTTTTCCACCTCATTCCTTTCCATTTTAGGGATATTTCTGGCTTTGTAAATCTTATGACAAGCATTATCCTTTAAAAATATTTTGTGCTTGAAATTGACCAACTCCCCAATGTCATCCCTGAAAACCTCAGGAAACTTGTCTAAAACATCCGTTCTGCATTCGTTAGACTCTCCAATGACCTTGACAAGATCTGGACTGTTAAGGTTCAGAATTATGTCAAGTCCTTGTTCAAACCATCCTAAAACAGAAGGACCCTGTTTGGATATATACAATTTAGCCACACGTTCACAGTCTTTAAATCTAAACACAAGTAGGCGAAAACCAATAATTTCAATCCTCTCGCCTGAATATCCTTCTGGATTAATGTCAGAAGGATCTAAATTGGATCCAAGTTTGCCTACAAATTTAGATTTCCATATATTTTTAGTCTCTATGGCATATGGTGACCCAGAGTCAGCATACATTTATATCTCAACTCCTCCTATCATCATGTTGCAAATAGGTTTCTTTTTAACAGCAGTATTCTCAATGTTCAAAATAACCGAAGAAGTATATCTAATATTCAACAAGGGCAACCTTTTGAAATCTGTGTCTTTGCTGTCACAATCACTCTCACAAAACTCACCCTCTTCAACACACTAACCCTTACTATTCTTGCATTCCTCCATACTTTGGCCAAGTATCCAATGGCACCCCACACTGAGCACGTATGTTTAACGGCAGGTCAACTTTTTTGTTTGCCAAATGTAACTTACTGTCACACCTGTAGCATCTGAGCTCATCTTTGTCAGAAACAGTACTACGTTATTTAGTAAATCCTTGTTGCCCAATCTTTTTGCTTTGAATCTCCTCATGGAAAATGTCAAACAAAAATCCACCAAATTGTACACCTGCTTCGTCGATCTAAAAGCAGCGTTTGACATGGTACCCAGAGAACTTCTGTGAAAAAAAATGGCAAAATGGTGTGTCCCTCCATCACCATTACAGGCCATCGTTAATCTGTACACATCCACTTTGGTCCAGATAAAACTGGGCAATAGAGAAAGTACCAGAGCAAGGATTCCTACGCGCACCGGCCAAAAGCAGGGATGTATGCTGGCACCTATTCTCTTCAACATCTTTACCGCAGACTTAGATAGGAGGCTATCAGAAGTGCCAAGTGACCCCCAAAATCACAAACGTCAAAATAAGAAGTTTGCAATATACAGACGATATCGTCTTATGCAGTCAGAAGCCAGTGGGACTCCAGCGCTTGATTACAAAGTTGGTGGAATACACCAAGGAGCTTGGGTTGTCTCTCAACTACAAGAAAACGAAGGTCATGTGTTTCTCAAGAAAAACAGTGCCCAATAGGGGAAATTACCATGGTATGCAGCAAGAAATAGAATTGAGCAGCGTGCCTCCTATAAATACCTGGGAGTAGTGGTCGACACAAGGTTCACACTCAAAGACCACTTAAACAACAGAAAAGCACAAGCACATAAACTACGATTTGCACTGAATATGTTTAAACTAAAATTAAAGTGTCCATCTAACGCCCATCTACTAAAAGTCACTGCTGCCAAGTTTCTCCCAACTCTCACATACGGCTTTGAACTATGCAAAGGACAAGATGCCCACTTCGTGAATGTATTGCAATCAGGCCTATTTAAACAAGTCTTCCGAATTCCGCAGTACACATCTCAAGCCCAAGTTTGCTTGGAATTCGGGTTATTAAACCAACATCCGATTAGACAAGCAGCAGTAATAAAGATGTGCTGGAACTTAAAAGCAGCACCAGAGGACTCCTTGTTGGGGCACTGCTGCACAGAAATAAAGAACCAGCCCAAAGGAAGAAATGCTTGGCCCACCGAACTCAAACAAGCGCTGACAAGGCTCGATATGCATGATGCCTGGAACACTGATCATAGTTTCAACGCATTCAAAAAAATAATCATCAACACAGCAAAGCAAAAGGCCAGGATAATAGATAAGGCTGCCCTATCGAAGAAAAAACACGGCTGGATGGTCTTATCCTCATATGAGATGTGATTGCCTCAACCGTACCTCGTCCAGCACATCACGCCATCGACCCAGCACCAGCTACTTTTGATCAGGTTGGGAGCTCTTGCCACAAAAGACCAGGTTCCAAAATGGAAACAGTCATGGCCAACCATGCTATGCAGGCTTTGTGGCCAAGCCGAGGGGTCTAGTGTGCATTTGCTCAGCTGTTACGGCAATATATACTTCATGCACTCAGCGATTCGCAAATTAGATCGTATCGACCGCTCATCATGCAACTATTGAACACCTATTTGCTTCAGACCTCATGCAGGGCAATAAAATTTCTGCTGAAAGTTGGCTCACTATTGTCTAAATCAAACACATAGTGCCAACGCGTATGTGTTTTTTGGCACAAAATCTATAAGTATACCAGCTATTTGAACATGATTGTCAAATATGAGATAGACGACTGTGAACTTCTAGAAATCAACTTGTTTCAAAGCTCCTGATGCACATGGTACCAAACAGGAATCTGAGGTCTTGTAACACCTTGATTATATCTGCACACTGTCCATGATCACAGCCGTGTAGTCAAGGACTCATGCACACTGGCACTTTTCGCACATAACTGCCGCAATGAAATTTGACGACCGCCTGCAATAAGAGACTCTGTGCACAGTAGGACTGCACTTTAAACTCATGATTCCAGCCATGATGTAGCATATCACCAAAACTTGGTATTAAATATAATATTGCACATGCTTTTAGCAACAGGACAAAAGAAGTTCAAAACTGAGTAACAACTTGTGCACCGATCAATACTGACTAATCATAATGAATTCTGAACTTTGGGAAATGGACAAATCCGTCTCTTCTCCTTTCTTTCTTCTTAAATATAATAGCTGATTGTGCTTTTATTGACAAATTCCGATGGTTTTAATTAACTACATGCAATAAAATTCAGTAATTCATTCCTTGTTTTTTAAAGTTATAATTAACTCCAGCACCTCCTACCTTGGCTACTGTACTGCTCATTTTGCCAATTTCTTCTACTTTTACTTCTTTAGGACTTCGACACGACATTTCTGCTTCTCTTACTACAGCTAAGATATCCTCAAGTTTAGAGTCGCCATTAACCCACAACCTATCTTGAACGGCGCAGTCTCTTACACGCATAACCACTAAGGCCTCCTTTATGAGGTTTAGCCTTAGGGAAGCGCACCAGGCCTGCGGCAAAGGCAAAGGGCAGAAATGCACTGTATCTAGGAGATACGGCTCATTCCCGTCCTTTTCCCCTGCGCCAGTGCACAACGGACTGTGCCTGTGCAGGCACTTTTTCACCATGGTGCAAGGGTGCCTGCCGTGCAGGGATTAATAATTTTGCACAGGAAGTGAAACCTTTCTGTACAAAAATAATCACAAGAGGCTTTTTCCTCTCTCTATGGAGAAACGAGGAGAAATAAAGATATTTCTCCTCATGGTGCCTCCCTTACCCCTCCCTGGGGAGGCGTAAGCTTTTGGCGCTGCTTCAGATTTACGATCTCTCTTAAACTTGGGGCAGTGTCAAAAGGCCTTGGATGTTGCTGTGAACGCCCCCAGCAACACCCATTGCACGCCCCTTTAATGCAGAACACTGCGTTAAAGGGACTGATATTTATCAGGCAGCATTAAGCTGCTGCGCCATGGAACGTCACAAAAAGTGATGTTCCGGAGGCGCAATGAGTCTCATAAATGAGGCCCTTGGACTCTCGTAAAATCCTCTTGTAGCCCCTTGAAGTGGCAATCAAGAGAACGTGTTCTTAAAGGAGAAACATAATTATCAACTGGCTCTTCTGCACTTTGCTTTCTGTTAAAGAATTTGTACCTTAAAATACCAATGCCAACCTTTGGAAAAAACATAACGATCAAAATCATTGATTGCACATCCAGAGTTTTGATATAGTTCAGAAAATGTGCCTTCCACTCTGGCCACGTCATACAGGGCGAACTACCAGCAGACAAGAAACACTGAGGAGGAGCCGAACTATAATGTGTAGAAATGTTTGTATGATAAAGTTTGCAAAAGTCAAGAAAAGGGAATTGTTCTGTATTTATATATATATAAAAAAAACTGGTCTGGCACTATGGTGTCCAGCGTGGGGTTGGTCTACGCTCCTGAAAAAGTGACATGTCCGCCATTCTCTCCCACATCAACTGACCCATCATTGAACTCCGCAAACCCCCTATCATATTGGAAGAGGATTTTGCTCAATAAGAATGTAACAGCCTTCTGGCAGTAGGAAATGGACATTCGCTATACAGAAAGTGGCTTACTTAACTTGAGATCCGCAGAACACACACGTAGGAGGACGAAAGCTGACTGCTGTGGGCTGTGTGTGTAATGCTAAGGGAGGGGTAGCCATGTCCCTTAAACGCTTCAGCAGCTGAGTGCATCGTCTTTAACAGGGTGGAAATGAGCCTGACGACCTGGTTGTAGTACAGGGCAGCAGCAGCTATCTGGATACTGAGATACACACATTCCAAGGGTCAGATTTATCAAACTTTGATGCTGCTTAACTCAGAAAGACGACTTCAAAAGATACGGCTCATTTCTGCTCTCTCTCAGTGCAGCCTAGCACTAGAGTAGTTACCCTTGCTTCAAGGTACAAGGGTGCCTGCGTTAGAGGCAGGATTGTTTTTGTGCATGAGGGGACACCTTTGGATGTGTTTTCTCTTTGAAAGTGTGCTGTAGAATGCACCACATGTGGAAAGAGGAAATAAAAAGGAAAAATAAAGATATGTATTCTTATTGTACATCCAAAGGAAAGCTGTGCCCTTTTGAAGCATTCCCTTGTATACCAGTCCTGGTAAATCTGGGAATGCACCAAAATCCACGGGTGGATGCGTGGGAACATCCATGCTCCACACAAGGAATGCCTCCCTAGGGCAGAGTAAAGCAAGCCAGTGACTTCCATCCCCTCGCATTACTCCGGATTTACTAAGCAAAGCAGGGCCATGCAAGGTGGCCTTGTGTTGCTTGCCTAATCTGTCTTAAAGATTGCTTTGCCCTTGCAACACCATGCACAATGCAAGGGCAATGCAATCCAATTGTAGATCTGGCCTCAAGTATCTTGGATTCCCTTTCGCAAACACTGTGGTCACTCTAAATCTTAGTCTTGCTTTATTTTGCCTCCGACCCTGTACAGAACTCCATTGCTTTTTTTCTAGGTTTGAGTTATACACATACCACATCATCAGGGTATATTTGGTGAATGGGACATGATTTCTACTTTGTATTTGATGGAAACGAGCTCACTGAAGACAGTCAGGTGAATTCTATGATTTTTTTTTTTAATTAATTAGCGTGAACAGCATTTAGTTTGAAAGAAAGGACCAGAAACCAAGACGATTGGTGCAGTGGGTAATTTAACGCATAATTATGAAAATCAGTTTATCTCACCAGTTATGATTGCTCTTCCAGAGAAAATGGTGCAGGTGTTCTGCTCCCCGGTACAGTCGGTGTGCAGGAACCCGAGGACTGGTCAGAGAAAACCTCGTCACATTTATAGCCATTGGGGGTCTCATCCAAGGCAGGCACTGAAATAACGCAGAACAGAAATTGAGAAGCCTAATGTGTTCAGAAATGGGGTGCTAAGTCATGGTTAAATGATTCCACCCTAACAACAGTTGCATTACACACCACACTGTGTATGAAAATAAAATAAATGTTGTGTTCAACTCATGAGGCACAGCTTTTATGACTTCATTTGTGGCCAGAATAGAAATTATCTTCTATTGACTGCTGTTGAATAGTATGTGTTTTGAGTGACTCACTAGACCTGTACATTGTGTCACTCATTTGCAAGAGTCCGGCACCGTCGCAGCGTATCTTTCCATGATGCTCTGGTGGCGCAGGCCTCTCAATCATATCTGTAAGGCGTGGGCTCACAGAGATAGAAAAAGGCAAAGAAGCTCAAACGGCTGGCTTGCCTTACTTTACATCAATGAGGCGTCCCATGGGTGTTGATATGGGTGTTCCCACTCAACACCCATTAAGCACAACAAATGCCTCCCCAGAGCAGGTGTAATGAGGAGAAATGTTTACATTCCTCCTTTTCTCCCCTTTCAACGCGCGTTGCCTTCTGCAGCTCACATAGAATGAGTAAAAGGCTTCTCTCGATGGTTTTTCTGCAGGAAGGTGCGTCTTCCTGCATAAAAACATTAGTGTCAACAACACAGACACAGTTGTCCAATGGTACGAAGGTGCGTATGTTGGCATTCGATTGCTAATTGTTCACCGACGCTAGCTGAAAGGAGAGGAAGGCGCCATATTGTGTAAATACAGTGGATTCCTTCCCTTTTAAATTGGCATCGGGCAGAGCAGCAGAATGGCTTGTGCAGCTGTCCTATGCCAATTCTATGTAAATGAGGTCCTGTATTCTCCCTGTCTGGGAGCCTTGAGGCAACAATGCACCCCCATATCAGCTGTGCAGCAGTGTGCAATGTACCCATGGGTGTTAAGGGTCGCCTCAGCGGAAGAAGCTAAGATTAGGCGTCATACCTTTGCGTTTATGCTGGCTCTAAGCTCTACTGCATGATTCTTGATTTTAAATATTGACTTAGTTCTTTTTAAACAAACTTTTACATGTTTAACATTGTTTGGGGGAAATGAGTCTATATATGTACTGCTTTCCTTCAGTTTGAATCTGCTCTATGTTGTGCCTGCACATCACCCAGAGTTCGCATGTTGCTGACGCTCTGTTTTACTTCCTTCATTGCCGCTTGCACTTTGCGTTTTTTTCCCTCCCCTTCCGGGAGGAGGAAGGCCCGCTCTGAGCCGCCATCTTTGTGCCGCAGCGCTCTGGTGGTGTTTGATGGGCCTGCCACCGCGGATGTGCAGTGGACGCGCGCAGCGGGTGCGCTGCTGGTGCGCTGAAGGCACGCCAAAAGGAAACCCGTTTGTACCGGGACGTGACCAGCCACGCATCCCGATCTCCCCCAGTTATCACTATACCCTCAGACCTCAAAGCACCTAACACGGCTGGGACATGTAACTGCGATTTGATACCCCAGAAAAATCAGAGGCCCACTTACGTGTCTTAAATGAGGATCTGAACTGATGATTTTTTAGACTAGCCCTTGGATACCCGATAATAAGTTCGCAGATAAACTGTTAAAGGGGGGCCACATTAATGCCCGCTCTCTTTGTACACATGCCCAAGACAGCAATGAGATGATCACTCACTTACAACTTCATTTTCCATTCATTATTGAGACATGGGTTAAGGAATGGTGCAACCCTGACCGCATTAGTACTTCCTCCAGATTATACCATCTGTAGACGAGACAGATATGAAACAAGGGGAGGAGGGCTGGCCATCCTTCATCATGAGTCTTTGTATTGTAAAAACTTTCACCTCTCCTTTCTGGGTTTCTGTTTCAAAATGAATGGCTCCTTCTCTTTTGCAGGAGCCCTGATCTATCGAGCCCCTGGCACCAGTTTAGAGTCCTGGAAACTTTGGGGCAGATTTACAATAACTGGCGCATTCCTGCATATCAGCAGGGATGCGCCAGTTATTGTGCGCCACAGCTCCGCCACCATGGATGCTCCGCATTTACAATGCAGCGCACCATGGGGCAAAAACGGCACAGATGCGTGACGCATCTGTGCTGTAAAAGTGGTGCATTGCTGGAGTTGCGTCGCAAGCGCGACGCAGCTCTAGCAATGCTCTGGGGGGCCCTATCTTGTGAATGCTGCGTCAATCCTTACGCCTGCTTCAAGCAGGCGCAGGGTTTTGACGCAGCATGGCCTAAAAGTGACTGAGTGAAATCTTGTAGATTTCACTCAGCCACTTTTAGGAGGCGTTCCTGCGCCGGAACGCCGCCGCTGCGCAGGAACGCCTACATGTGGCGCAGAGCTTTACAACGTGACGCATCTTCCAGATGCGTCACATTGTAAGTACCCCGCACCATGGCGCAGGATTTGCGCGGGATTTGCGCCGCCGCTGCGTCACAGAAGTGACGCAACGGCAGCGTAAAAGAGGCGCAAGGATCTTTTAAATCTGTGATGCGTGAGGCAACCTTATGCTCCGGTATTAAAATTTTACTCTTCTAGATGATTTTAATCGCCATTTTGAATGCCAAAGCAATCCTGGAGCAGATAACCTTAGTGAAACATTAGAAACTCTTGGACTTCACCAATTGCTCTCAGTCCCTACCCACCAGGCCAGGCACAGCATCCATGGAGTATGTTAAAATTTCAATTCTCTAACAGTCAGCATCCCAGTGACGCAAGTCTGGTTGGACTATCCGCTAATTCCATTCAGCATTAACTTCCCATGTTCAACACCTGGATAACAGCGATTAGTGATGAACTAGCCCCTGTAGAGCAAGCTACAAACAAGCAACCTGGACCAGCAGAAACAAAGTACCATCTACAAATTAAGCTAGCAAGAAAAGAGTATTTCTCAAGCAAAATCTTAGATGCTCGAAATGATCAGAAAATGATTTTCACAGTGGTAAAATCCTTTAATAACCCAAAAATGTTAGTTAAGGACATTCCTCACAGATGTTATGTGTCCAGATCTCGATCTTCTTTGAACAAAAAGTTCTTAGCATCCAAAGAGAATGCAACGCTTCACACACACACCCCATAAATGTAAACCCTGATCCCACCTTCATCGGACCAGCCCTCCAGGCCTTTCAGAACATCTCACTGGATCAGTCAAGTTAAGCCTTTGTTGCTTGTAATCGGGACCCCATTAGACGTATGTCCCCCTGCAGTTCTTCAGAAGGTGGTAGACATTTTTAATCAAGTAATTAACAACATAATTCATTAATCGCTAACTACAGCAATAATTCTTACCGAATATAAAACAGAACATAGACCCTATTACACTCTCCAATCTTCACCCTATATCGCTACTACCCATCCTTGGCACAATCACAGACAGCTCACTGACTTCCTTGAGATAGCCAGGATATTACACCCCAGCCAATCTGGCTCCTTTCCTAAACATTCAACTGAGTCTGCACTCCTGGAAGTAGTAGATGCACTGAAATTAACTTTAGACAAAGGAAATAATGCTATACTGATCCTATTGGACTCATCTACTGTGTTTGATATCATTTTGGATGACATTCTTCTATCCAAAATCAAACAAAGCATTTCCTCTACTACCTTTGCTTGGATACAAACCTTTCTTGCCAAGCGTAGACAAATATTGACTCTAGGTAAATTCCACAGGGCTCTTCCCTCAGCCCTCCTTCATTTAACATATAGATGTTGTGTGGAGAAAGGACACAGCAGTTTGCCACTTCCTTTTCTTGTCTAGTCTCTCTTTTAAGGTTGCAGCTAAAGGCCTCAGCCTCTCCACTGGCAGATGCTCAAATACAACCGGACACCACTAGTGTGGGGGTGGAGCTAGGCTCTGGGTGAATGGAGGCTTTCCACTGGGGCTTGAAGGTGCCTCACCTTTGCTGTCCCGATGCAGACTCAAACACATGTGGAGTGAGGGTCATTTCCTCAGAAGTTGACATCAGGAGGTGATTGGGCCCCTTGGAAGCCCTTGCCAGAGCACTAGGAGAGCAGAGAGAGGGTCAGAGGCAGAGGGCGGGATGCCTGAGATCTCTTGTGAGCCAAATGGCAGGTGCCAACGCTCTGAAGTCAACTAAGGCTGGGGTCCCTAATGAGGGAGGGAAGGAGGCCGTGGTGTGGCCCATTGGTAGAGGACACTCCGCGACATGGGCGTAGAGGTCTGTTGGGCAAGGGGGTCCCTTGGAATGTAGGGCAGCAATATGGTTGTGTAGTTAAAAAAAGGAATACACGTGGATATTTTGAGTAGACCACCAAAGACTGCAAATGGCAACTAGCACAATTCGCAATACAGAAGCAGCTGCTACTACTGCAATGTCCCGCAGGTGATAGAGCATGCCACTGTCCAAATGGACCACAGATTCCATCAACTATTGAATGCCAAGAGGGGAGATTTTGAGCAATGGGGGAAAGTATAGTGACCTCCGGTGATAGAGCAGCGCATCAGAGCCGATCGTAAGCTCGATCCCGATATGCAAAGTTACCACTGACCTGCGATATGGGGCAGCACCAGGGAGGATCCTCTGCAGGAGGTCAGGGGCTGGTCCTGGAACAGGAGAGGTCGACTAGTCCTCAGGGCCATGGAAAGGGGACTGGGCCTAAACTAGCCTCATGGCCTGGCAGAAGTACTCTTGAATGGGCAAAATAGGCCCCAGATTTTCTACAAATACCAGCGGCACCCCACCGCAATGAATCTTGTACTTCTTGCCCATGACTCTCGGGTCATCGGCAGGTCCCATTAAGAGCACGGGCCTCTCAGTCATGAATGACCACACGGCGTAATGACCAGCAGCGCACTGTCAATACTGCAGGAGCTCGGGAGTCCGCAGTGAGAGCCACAAGGAGTAGAGAGGACCCGCAGAGTTTCTTATGACAGCAGCAGCTTTATTGAGCCCAAGGTCCGACTGGGGGCATCATTTTTACTAATGGCCGCAGTGTTTTCCGTGCCCACTTTACAGTCACACCCCACAGATACCAGTTGAGCGTCTCATGTGTCCTGGGGAGCTGGGGCAGCTCCCCTCCACTTGGGCTCTCTAGCTCCCGAAGCCTGTGGTGCCACACCTAGAATAAAATAACCAACTTGTCAGTTAGACTTTCCCTACTCCTCCTTGCCACATGAATGCTTTTTACTAAGGCGACGACTGGTAAAAAGGTCATAATGACAAACAGCAGAGATCCTGTCAATACACTCAGACATTACGTTACAAAAATGCTTGCGAAATACAGAAGAGGGATTACACTTAGCAGAACAGAAAATTGATGCATGTATAGACTGTGAACAGGATCACTGGATCCTACAAAGGAAGATCACAGACCTGGAGCACAGAAGTCACCAAGATGGTCAGCGTTGAGTTGGCATACCTGAGAAAATGGAGGGAGAACACATGATTGCATGACTGACAAAGCTTCTCCCGGAGCTTCTGAACCAGATGTTTACCTCCCATTGGAGATCCAAAGAGGAGACAGACTGAGATCATTAAACACTGGACCTAAGAAGAACTCCTGACAAGTATTGCCTCTTTTAGTAGCCATCAACATGCTGTAATTACACTATAACAACTGCAGAGAAAAAAGGGCTCCTTCTCAATGAGCGAACACTGGGTCATAAAACTGGGATTTAGATACAGTTATTGGGTCTGGCTATCATGCTCATCATCAACAAAGACCACACAACAGACTTTGAAGACCCAACTCAGTTGGAGGGCTGGTTTAACTCACAAGAAGAATGAACGTGATTACCTGTTGGCACTGTGACAACAATACATGCCACCCCTGCCACCCCCAGCACCTGGACATGACCCCAGAACCAAAAAAACTGGGAGGAAAAGAGCTTGGAGGGGATGACCAAGCAATAGGCTATGAGATCAAAATCTAATAAGTCCCACCCTCCCAGCGACAAATCAAAATCACCACTGAAACCCATCTGATGGCTTGGGGATTGGACCGCTAGCAGATAAAGTGTTTTCTTTTTTGTTTCTGAACTTTTACATGTTATAGCACCATATGCTCCACCTCGCATTATTATTCTCCTCCTTTTCGTTGAGACACTGTTATCGCTCTCTTGGCCCATTTAACATGGCACAATATGTACTGCCAGGAATCTGCATCCTACGTACCCTGAGTACATTGCTTGGCCAGGATTTATTTATGTATTTATTTATTTATGAGTTTTATATAGCGCACACCTGACACAAACGTATCGGAGCACTTTACAGAGTAACATGAGTTACATTGAGAATAGATAAAACATATGGCAGCGGTAAAAAGAGTAAACTTTATACAGTGGGATATGTAAGCAAAAAAGAAGCAAGTGAATGAGTTATATAAAGTATAAAGAAACATACATACCACCATTATATGAAAGAAGAGTCCAATAGAAACAGCAAGTGCACAAGTTACATGAAGTGTAAATAAAAGTGCACAGCAGCATTATATAAAAGAAGACTTTGATAGACAGTAGGAGGTGCGGACATGAAGTTATGAGGTAATTAAGGTGAGGAGTTGCCAGGGTGGGGAGAGTCGATGCACAGGGTCCCCAAGCTAGCGAAGAAACATGGTCACATAGTACTAATGTTCATGACAACTTAGCACTTTATAGGTGGAGCACATCAGCAATAACAAGGGGCACACAGAGAGTGAATGCAGATATATAATAATGGTAAACAGGAGTAAAAGAAATAAGGTGGGATATGTAAAACAAAATAGCAGCCGGAACCCAGGTACCATAAAGTGTAAATAAAAATACACATTGTTGATAAATCAAAGAAGAATTCGAAAGATAGTGAACATAAAAGCGATAGGGAGGTTGTGTAAGGGCGTTGCAATGGTGGGGAGAGTCAAGACACAGTTTTCTATGAGTTGGAGAGGTGTAGCTTTACGTGAGGGTGTAGTGCAACACAGATTCAAGCCTCAGTGAGAGAGGAATCTGTTGAAGAGAACATGTTTTACTTTTTTCCTGAAGAAGGATGTGGATGGTTCGCATCTGATCTCGGTAGAGAGGGAGTTTCGGATATTCGGGCCATTCAAGAAAAGATATGGTTGCAGGTTTTCTTTTTCTTAAATTTTTGTGGCTTGAGTAGTAATGTGCTTTTACTTCTGGAGGATCTGTTTCCATCCGAATGGGTTAATTTTTGGGATAGGTTGGAAGGGGTGTTGTGGTGCAGCGCGTTATGAGTCATGCAAGCAATTTTGATCCTAACCTCGAAGGAAGCCAGTTCAGAGCTCAAAGGTCAGGGTTGATGTGATCATTCTGTTTAGACCCTGTGATGAGCCTCGCTGCTGCATTAAGTGTGGCAAGAAGAGGAGCAAGTGAGGTTGTTAGAAGCCCCGCTAGGGTAGTGCTATCGCACTCTAGTTTTGAAAGCACAAGTTCATTATTCACAGTTGTGAGGTCAGTCTGGGGGAGGATTGGTTTGTGTTTCCCAGGGATAGGTAGCTGATGGTTAGCTCCTCTAGTGATGGCGCTGATGCGTTTTAGTGTGGAGAGGTCATTGTCCCAAGTAATACCTAGGGAGTAGACAATGTGTGGGGTGCAATTCACTGACTATTACCTAACTCCTACCATCAGCCATATATGCATAAGACAGGGCATCCACACAGGGGGTTTATAGTTTAGGTCACGTTCTTTATTCGTGGTTGTCCGTCTGCCTAGCCATGTCAACCTTGGGTTCTCCTTAGCATCATGGTAAAGGTTTCTAGATCACATCAACAACTCAAGCCACCTGCATAGAGGAGTGAGATCCCCGGGCCGCAGGTTCCCACCTCAGTTACAGTTGCCCATCTGTCACAGTTGCCTATGTTTGAGAACAAGTGAGGACAATATCACTTACCTTGGACTTACCCTTAGGCATCCTGCGGGTACTAACTCCTCAGTTCACAACTTTATCATAACACCAAACCCCGTACATGTAGACAACAGTATATTGCCTTAAACACCAAAGCTATACATGTAAAGTACTACAACAAAGATGCACACACTTGACTGAAAATAAAACGTCAGTGCCCTGATCTCATATGCTATGGGAATGGGAAAGTGAGCATTCGAGGGAAGTTAATGAGTGCCTCCACCATTTGGAAAAGGGAAGCATTAGCCCACCTGAGGGAACTGTATATGAAATGTTATCATTGTCCCAATCTAATAAAGCTACACACTGTAAGACAAACTTGCAAGACTATTAAAAGTTCATTATAACCTAAACAAACCACTTACCATGAAAGCAGAAACTATGCTCTCCTGTGAGAGGTGGAATACTGTGGGATGTTTGCCTACCATGCAGTTGCACTCACAAGGGGCACAATAAGGATTCTCAGACATATAAGACATAAAGAGACATATATTGATGCGTTCAATTGATATACATAATATATTTAGAAACTTTTATGTTGATTTATACACAGACGAAAGTCATCAATAAGATCTGAGGACGAGTCATACTCTCATTGTTACTTATTCCAAATCTCTTCAAAGAAAGTGCAGGGACTTGATCAGGACATAACAGAAGAAGACTTTTCAGTGGGGATAGAAGATGTTCCATATCATAAAGCCCCTGGGATGGAGGGCTGTCCCTCTGAATATTATAGAATCACTAAGCCTCTAATAGCGCCACTGCTGTGTGTAGATTAAGTCTCATGTCCATTACGTGTTGTGAACATGGCCAAAATTGCCCTCATTCTGCAACCTGGCAAAGAGCCACTGGAAAGTACTAGTTACAGACCAATAGCTCAACAAAAAAAAAGGTAATTAAAAAAATAGGTTTCCTATATATCTATTAAGAATCCACCATTATCAATGATTTGGAGTTTTATTAAATATAAAGCGGCTTTGAGTGAATATTTTAACTTGACAGCATGAAATCTTGGTATTATGAGGTGTCCACCAGCAAAGTGAACCCACCTACCTTTCTGACTACTCTCTCCAGTAGGGAGTCAAAAAGTGTGGACACCTTGGGCAGGAGCATATTCTCTTAGGGAAGTCTTCTTGCCCTATGATCAGTTAATGCCCCCTAGGTGTTCTACCCAGGTGCTTTGGAACATAGTGTGTGAGTTTCTGCCTGCAGTCCTTGGAGAACGTCTGCCATCACGGGTCCAGATTACTCACAATGCTTGGGATGCAGCCACATTTGTTATCTCCTTAGGCCTGAATATCACAGATTGTTTAGACAGTACCACAGGAACTAGCGTATTGCTTCAGCTTCATCCAATTCTGAGTCCCCCAGCAACTTCCAAAAATCCTCTTTCATGTGCCCTTAGTGGCACACAGCTACCCAGTCAGGGCTCGATCATCCACTTTCTGCAGGGGTGGCAAAATATCATATTGGAAAAAGTGGTCCAGTGCATTGTCTGTTTGGGCAACGCCCTACTATTCTTTCCAATCATCACACCTCTCACCTGCAAGGGATTAAGGCACATCAGTCCATCCTATGGCAGGAAGTGCAGGCTGTTTTTGCAAAAGAAGTTAATGAGGCGGTGCCGCCATCGGAACAGGGGACTATTTGTTATCCCCATTACTGTCTCAAAGAAGGACAGAAGCCTCTGTCCCATTCTAGACATTCCACCATTCAGAGCTTTCCTGCACAAATACAAATTCAAGATTCTGACTTTGGCTCAGGTTAGTTCTGCCCTGGATCCAGGAGGCTGCATGCTAGTGTTGCACCTGAAGGCCTGAAGGACTCTTATCTTCACAGCCCCATTCTGAAGGCTCAAATACGATATCTCTGATTCAAGGTGCCTCACAACAACTTTGAGGTTGTTTTGCTCCAATTCAACCTCAAAAATGCCACTCGGATCGTCACAAAAGTAATGGTCAGGCTACCAGTCTGACCTTACATGAACACCTGGATGCTGAAGGTTGCTCACCATAGTCAGTCACAAACCACCCTCACATGATGACATCTCTGGGGTTTTCAATCAATTTGCCAAGGTCACACCTGACTTCTTCTCAGAGGCTTCCCTTCATCGGAGCATCCTGGATACACTAGGCTTTCAGAAATTTCCTCCAGACCAACAAATCCAAACATCCGGGATATGATCCCAATCTTTGTTGTGGGTCTAAGTGAGGATGTCTCTGAAGGGTCTTGACATGTTGTCACCTGTTTTATGCTTGCTGACCATGCCAGGTGTCACATGTGAGCTTTGCTGTGGGACCTGAAATCTCAGTGGGCCCACCACCAAGGAAACCAGCTGGACTTCTTCTTGAATAAACCACTAGAGATCTGCGGTGGGGGATGCTCAACCGCAATATGACCAGTGGCAGGCTCACCCACCCAGAGCTGACAGTGGTAGAGGTTGAAATCTAAGATCTCATTGAAGGGTTGGATGACAGGATTATTCAGAAGAGGCAGATCAATACTTCTGGTACACAGTCATGATTAGTTGTTGACGAGACCCTACTAACTGCATATGGTAATGTGTAATAGAGAGACACGGTTGAGATTACTCTACTGGTGGCTGGGCCTAGATGTGCAAGTAGAGAAAGAAGGAAAGAGGTGTGGTGAAATGTTTTAAGTGGAGGCCAAAGAGGTACATATATGTTACCGTATATAAGTAATTGTCTCAAATAATGCCATCAGTTAAAAATCACTAAAATAAACCCAATGTAAAATATGAACAGCTAAAACTCACTGTAAACACATTGTCTAGCTTATGTTAATTGACATGTTATCCTCCAAGCTGATTGTAAAAATGTTGGGATAACAGTGTCTATGCTAATGCTGCCATCAGTCTTGCATCTTTTGAGAACCTCCCAATAATGTTTAGTGCCCATATTACAGCATAAGGGAACAAACAATTTAGAGATCGGAGTACTGTAGGTTCCACAAAAGAACATGAACTGCTCCCTGTTTTTTCTGCATAGTTACATTTATGTGTTCTACTTTACTATTGGATCAAAAGCATATAAAACTAGCAAGTTGTACGGCTCCCATTGTAAATTGTATATAGAAGGCCTTAATCGATATGGGAGATTAATATAATCCATAAACTCTTCAAAATTAGCTTCAATTTTAATCTTAAACCTTTTGAGAACAATGTGACTCTCTCCAGGAGCTTTTATGTAGCAGCAAATCTTTTTCAGTGGTCTATCCAAACAGCATTATATGAACTTGTGGCGATGTGTTCTGATGCAGCCTGCTGCCGTGCCCTGTTGTGAAAGTTTGACTTCTATTTCAGAGGAGAATTTGGACTCATACATAGATTTAAACACAATCGTTATACATCACCATTAAAGTACTCAAGTTCACACAGTAGTATGCTTTATTTAACCTGCTACCAGAAAAGGTTGCCCATGTAGCCTACACGTAAGAGGTTAAGGTGGTTTCATAATGTAGCAAATTACAATCAGGCCACTTTGATATGTGTACCATTTGTTAAATTAAAGTATCATTGAGATTAGTGTTATTTGACCTATGTTATTTTATGTTACTCCTATTTGTAGAACGTACATTCACCGTACGTTTTTATGGCGCTCGGGTAACAGATACATTGCATGTGACATACTATGTAATCATCTGCCAGCCTGAAAAGCCAGGTCTTTAGGAGTCTCCTCAATTTGGTGTAGCAAAGGGCAGACCTAATATCAGGTGGGGAAGGGGGGGCATTTCAAATGAGGGGCGAGTATTGAGACGCTGGAGCCTCCATGGGTCTTTTTTGTCAAAGAGGGAGTGGTGAGAAAGGTTTGAGTACAAAGACCTTAAGTTGCGAGTAGCCTGAGTGAGTGCCTCAAAGGAGAGAAGCTTCCTCAACAGGGGGGTGATGTGGCAGTTCTGGAGTTGTTGGCTCAAAACCCTGGCTGCCTGATTCATTTCTAACTGTAGTCTGTGGTTCAGGCCCTTAGGAAGACCCAGGTAAAGGGGGTTAGCATAGTCTAACCTTGAGATGAATAATGCAATGATAACCTGAGTGAGTGCCTCTAAGGAGAGAAGCTTCCTCAACAGGGGGGTGATGTGGCAGTTCTGGAGTTGTTGGCTCAAAACCCTGGCTGCCTGATTCATGTCTAACTGTAGTCTGTGGTTCAGGCCCTTAGGATGACCCAGGTAAAGGGGGTTAGCATAGTCTAACCTTGAGATGAATAATGCAATGATAACCTGAGTGAGTGCCTCAAAGGAGAGAAGTTTCCTCAACAGGGGGGTGATGTGGCAGTTCTGGAGTTGTTGGCTCAAAACCCTGGCTGCCTGATTCATTTCTAACTGTAGTCTGTGGTACAGCCCCTTAGGAAGACCCAGGTAAAGGGGGTTAGCATAGTCTAACCTTGAGATGAATAATGCAATGATAACCTGAGTGAGTGCCACAAAGGAGAGAAGCTTCCTCAACAGGGGGGTGATGTGGCAGTTCTGGAGTTGTTGGCTCAAAAGCCTGGCTGCCTGATTCATGTCTAACTGTAGTCTGTGGTACAGGCCCTTAGGATGACCCAGGTAAAGGGGGTTAGCATAGTCTAACCTTGAGATGAATAATGCAATGATAACCTGAGTGAGTGCCTCTAAGGAGAGAAGCTTCCTCAACAGGGGGGGTGATGTGGCAGTTCTGGAGTTGTTGGCTCAAAACCCTGGCTGCCTGATTCATGTCTGACTGTAGTCTGTGGTTCAGGCCCTTTAGGAAGACCCAGGTAAAGGGGGTTAGCATAGTCTAACCTTGAGATGAATAATGCAATGATAACCTGAGTGAGTGCCACAAAGGAGAGAAGCTTCCTCAACAGGGGGGTGATGTGGCAGTTCTGGAGTTGTTGGCTCAAAACCCTGGCTGCCTGATTCATGTCTGACTGTAGTCTGTGGTTCAGGCCCTTTAGGAAGACCCAGGTAAAGGGGGTTAGCATAGTCTAACCTTGAGATGAATAATGCAATGATAACCTGAGTGAGTGCCTCAAAGGACAGAAGCTTCCTCAACAGGGGGGTGATGTGGCAGTTCTGGAGTTGTTGGCTCAAAACCCTGGCTGCCTGATTCATGTCTAACTGTAGTCTGTGGTTCAGGCCCCTTAGGAAGACCCAGGTAAAGGGGGTTAGCATAGTCTAACCTTGAGATGAATAATGCAATGATAACCTGAGTGAGTGCCTCTAAGGAGAGAAGCTTCCTCAACAGGGGGGTGATGTGGCAGTTCTGGAGTTGTTGGCTCAAAACCCTGGCTGCCTGATTCATGTCTAACTGTAGTCTGTGGTACAGGCCCTTAGGAAGACCCAGGTAAAGGGGGTTAGCATAGTCTAACCTTGAGATGAATAATGCAATGATAACCTGAGTGAGTGCCTCTAAGGAGAGAAGCTTCCTCAACAGGGGGGTGATGTGGCAGTTCTGGAGTTGTTGGCTCAAAAGCCTGGCTGCCTGATTCATGTCTAACTGTAGTCTGTGGTTCAGGCCCTTAGGATGACCCAGGTAAAGGGGGTTAGCATAGTCTAACCTTGAGATGAATAATGCAATGATAACCTGAGTGAGTGCCTCAAAGGAGAGAAGTTTCCTCAACAGGGGGGTGATGTGGCAGTTCTGGAGTTGTTGGCTCAAAACCCTGGCTGCCTGATTCATTTCTAACTGTAGTCTGTGGTACAGCCCCTTAGGAAGACCCAGGTAAAGGGGGTTAGCATAGTCTAACCTTGAGATGAATAATGCAATGATAACCTGAGTGAGTGCCACAAAGGAGAGAAGCTTCCTCAACAGGGGGGTGATGTGGCAGTTCTGGAGTTGTTGGCTCAAAAGCCTGGCTGCCTGATTCATGTCTAACTGTAGTCTGTGGTACAGGCCCTTAGGATGACCCAGGTAAAGGGGGTTAGCATAGTCTAACCTTGAGATGAATAATGCAATGATAACCTGAGTGAGTGCCACAAAGGAGAGAAGCTTCCTCAACAGGGGGGTGATGTGGCAGTTCTGGAGTTGTTGGCTCAAAACCCTGGCTGCCTGATTCATGTCTGACTGTAGTCTGTGGTTCAGGCCCTTTAGGAAGACCCAGGTAAAGGGGGTTAGCATAGTCTAACCTTGAGATGAATAATGCAATGATAACCTGCGTGAGTGCCTCAAAGGACAGAAGCTTCCTCAACAGGGGGGTGATGTGGCAGTTCTGGAGTTGTTGGCTCAAAACCCTGGCTGCCTGATTCATGTCTAACTGTAGTCTGTGGTTCAGGCCCCTTAGGAAGACCCAGGTAAAGGGGGTTAGCATAGTCTAACCTTGAGATGAATAATGCAATGATAACCTGAGTGAGTGCCTCTAAGGAGAGAAGCTTCCTCAACAGGGGGGTGATGTGGCAGTTCTGGAGTTGTTGGCTCAAACCCCTGGCTGCCTGATTCATGTCTAACTGTAGTCTGTGGTACAGGCCCTTAGGAAGACCCAGGTAAAGGGGGTTAGCATAGTCTAACCTTGAGATGAATAATGCAATGATAACCTGAGTGAGTGCCTCTAAGGAGAGAAGCTTCCTCAACAGGGGGGTGATGTGGCAGTTCTGGAGTTGTTGGCTCAAAAGCCTGGCTGCCTGATTCATGTCTAACTGTAGTCTGTGGTTCAGGCCCTTAGGATGACCCAGGTAAAGGGGGTTAGCATAGTCTAACCTTGAGATGAATAATGCAATGATAACCTGAGTGAGTCCCTCAAAGGATAGAAGCTTCCTCAACAGGGGGGTGATGTGGCAATTCTGGAGTTGTTGGCTCAAAAGCCTGGCTGCCTGATTCATGTCTGACTGTAGTCTGTGGTTCAGGCCCTTTAGGAAGACCCAGGTAAAGGGGGTTAGCATAGTCTAACCTTGAGATGAATAATGCAATGATAACCTGAGTGAGTGCCTCAAAGGAGAGAAGCTTCCTCAACAGGGGGTGATGTGGCAGTTCTGGAGTTGTTGGCTCAAAACCCTGGCTGCCTGATTCATTTCTAACTGTAGTCTGTGGTTCAGGCCCTTAGGAAGACCCAGGTAAAGGGGGTTAGCATAGTCTAACCTTGAGATGAATAATGCAATGATAACCTGAGTGAGTGCCTCAAAGGAGAGAAGCTTCCTCAACAGGGGGTGATGTGGCAGTTCTGGAGTTGTTGGCTCAAAACCCTGGCTGCCTGATTCATTTCTAACTGTAGTCTGTGGTTCAGGCCCTTAGGAAGACCCAGGTAAAGGGGGTTAGCATAGTCTAACCTTGAGATGAATAATGCAATGATAACCTGAGTGAGTGCCTCAAAGGAGAGAAGCTTCCTCAACAGGGGGGTGATGTGGCAGTTCTGGAGTTGTTGGCTCAAAAGCCTGGCTGCCTGATTCATGTCTAACTGTAGTCTGTGGTTCAGGCCCTTAGGATGACCCAGGTAAAGGGGGTTAGCATAGTCTAACCTTGAGATGAATAATGCAATGATAACCTGAGTGAGTGCCTCAAAGGAGAGAAGCTTCCTCAACAGGGGGGTTTATGTGGCAATTCTGGAGTTGTTGGCTCAAAACCCTGGCTGCCTGATTCATTGCTAACTGTAGTCTGTGGTTCAGGCCCTTAGGAAGACCCAGGTAAAGGGGGTTAGCATAGTCTAACCTTGAGATGAATAATGCAATGATAACCTGAGTGAGTGCCTCAAAGGAGAGAAGCTTCCTCAACAGGGGGGTGATGTGGCAGTTCTGGAGTTGTTGGCTCAAAACCCTGGCTGCCTGATTCATGTCTAACTGTAGTCTGTGGTTCAGGCCCTTAGGATGACCCAGGTAAAGGGGGTTAGCATAGTATAACCTTGAGATGAATAATGCAATGATAACCTGAGTGAGTGCCTCTAAGGAGAGAAGCTTCCTCAACAGGGGGGTGATGTGGCAGTTCTGGAGTTGTTGGCTCAAAACCCTGGCTGCCTGATTCATTTCTAACTGTAGTCTGTGGTTCAGGCCCTTAGGATGACCCAGGTAAAGGGGGTTAGCATAGTCTAACCTTGAGATGAATAATGCAATGATAACCTGAGTGAGTGCCTCTAAGGAGAGAAGCTTCCTCAACAGGGGGGTGATGTGGCAGTTCTGGAGTTGTTGGCTCAAAAGCCTGGCTGCCTGATTCATGTCTAACTGTAGTCTGTGGTTCAGGCCCTTAGGATGACCCAGGTAAAGGGGGTTAGCATAGTCTAACCTTGAGATGAATAATGCAATGATAACCTGAGTGAGTGCCTCAAAGGAGAGAAGCTTCCTCAACAGGGGGTGATGTGGCAATTCTGGAGTTGTTGGCTCAAAACCCTGGCTGCCTGATTCATTTCTAACTGTAGTCTGTGGTTCAGGCCCTTAGGAAGACCCAGGTAAAGGGGGTTAGCATAGTCTAACCTTGAGATGAATAATGCAATGATAACCTGAGTGAGTGCCTCAAAGGAGAGAAGCTTCCTCAACAGGGGGGTGATGTGGCCATTCTGGAGTTGTTGGCTCAAAACCCTGGCTGCCTGATTCATTTCTAACTGTAGTCTGTGGTACAGGCCCTTAGGAAGGCCCAGGTAAAGGGGGTTAGCATAGTCTAACCTTGAGATGAATAATGCAATGATAACCTGAGTGAGTGCCTCAAAGGAGAGAAGCTTCCTCAACAGGGGGGTGATGTGGCAGTTCTGGAGTTGTTGGCTCAAAACCCTGGCTGCCTGATTCATTTCTAACTGTAGTCTGTGGTTCAGGGCCTTAGGATGACCCAGGTAAAGGGGGTTAGCATAGTCTAACCTTGAGATGAATAATGCAATGATAACCTGAGTGAGTGCCTCAAAGGAGAGAAGCTTCCTCAACAGGGGGGTTTATGTGGCAGTTCTGGAGTTGTTGGCTCAAAACCCTGGCTGCCTGATTCATGTCTAACTGTAGTCTGTGGTTCAGGCCCTTAGGATGACCCAGGTAAAGGGGGTTAGCATAGTCTAACCTTGAGATGAATAATGCAATGATAACCTGAGTGAGTGCCTCAAAGGAGAGAAGCTTCCTCAACAGGGGGGTGATGTGGCAGTTCTGGAGTTGTTGGCTCAAAACCCTGGCTGCCTGATTCATTTCTAACTGTAGTCTGTGGTTCAGGCCCTTTGGATGACCCAGGTAAAGGGAGTTAGCATAGTCTAACCTTGAGATGAATAATGCAATGATAACCTGAGTGAGTGCCACAAAGGAGAGAAGTTTTCTCAACAGGGGGGTGATGTGGCAGTTCTGGAGTTGTTGGCTCAAAACCCTGGCTGCCTGATTCATGTCTGACTGTAGTCTGTGGTTCAGGCCCCTTAGGATGACCCAGGTAAAGGGGGTTAGCATAGTCTAACCTTGAGATGAATAATGCAATGATAACCTGAGTGAGTGCCACAAAGGAGAGAAGTTTTCTAATCTTTCTGGTTTTGCAGAATTGTATTAAGCAGGATGAGAGCAGCCCCTAATTGGGGTTTCATCGACATGTTTGCATTGATCCGTTCTCCAAGGCTCTTAACTGACCTCTTGGACTGAGGAGGAACGCCCATTGTGATAGGCCAAATGGTGCAATTCTATGCTTCTAGCAATGACAATCACCGTCTTGTCTGAATTCAGTTTAAGATTGTTGTTGTTTATCAATCACAGAAAAATGTAATTGTGTTTTGAAAAGATGTTTTCGATTACGATTAATTGTCTATGGTAAAAATCTATTGCATGCCAACCGCATAATTGCAGACTTTAATTCAAGAAGTGGGCTAATGGATGTATGTACAAAATAACAAGGTAGGGGACAAGGAAGATCCCTGAGGAACTCCACAGGTTAACCTAGAATTGTGAGTAGAAGTTAGAGAGCCTGACCGACTGAGAAGGGTCCTTCAGGAATGAAATAATCCACTCTCAAGCAGTACCCTGGAGGCCCGCAGCTTGACACGGTCCACCAGAATATCGTGGTCAACTGTGTCAAAAGTTGCAGAGAAATGAAGAAGTACCAGTGCCTGGGTGGTATCTCTGTCAGCTACCTTGCATAGGTCATCCACTACTGAGAAGATGACTGCCGAGGAGAGTGAAGATGGGAGACAAGGAAGCTTGTTTCCTCCACAAAAAGAGCATATGCACCCAGATATGTGTTTCTCAAGCTCCTTTTCTGGGTTGAGGAGCAAAGATATGGAGAGATAAGTGGAGTCCCAAGGTGATGTGTTCCTCCTGAAGATCAGTTGGTCCTCATTCAGTGGGCAATTTCAGTCAATCAGGCTTTTAATTTAATCTGGGTACTGGTCATCTTGTCTGTGAGGGAGAGAATGAGATCTCTGTATTTGACATAGGAGACCACTTTGATATTGTGAGAGTGGATGAGGCTTGCTATAGGATACATGTATGCATTGAGGAGGGTCGGGCTCAGACAGGATCCTTGCGGAACTTCAACAATTAGTGGCTGGGTTTTCAAAGTTGTGTTGTGGCAGGCTGACTGACTGTATCCTTCTGGTCAGGAAGGATCAGATCCTTGGATTCTGATGTCATGTAGCCAGTGAATGAGGATGGGCCAGGAGATAAATGCTGAGGAGAGGTCCAGGAGGATGAAGGTCACCACATGTACGCTGCTCTAATCATCCCGGGAAGCAATGAGGGCAGTGTGTGTGCATTGGCTCAGTCTGAAACCAGACTAAGTGGTGTCAGATAGTTGGTGGTTATTGAGGTATTTGGTGAGGTGCATTTTTATGATTATTTATAAGACTTTGGCCAGGAATGGTAGCCTGGAGATTGGTCTGTAGTTGGCCAGCATTGAAGGGGCCACAGAGGGTTTCTTTGGCAAGTAGTGGATAGTTGCATTTTTTTCATGCATCTGGGAAGCATCTGGTAAGGTCACAGTAGAGATGTTAGCATTCAGAATGGGTGTGAGCATGGCATTGATGGCTGGCAGTACTGGTTGGGGGCACGGGTTTTAGGGGACCCCTGAGTTGATTAACCTCATGTTTGCAATGTTTTTTTCTAAGGTGATGATGGGCCATGTGTGGTTATTATTGGTTCTTTGGAAAAGGTTGGGTAGCATTTGGCGAGGTCTGTTGGGTTCAGTTGTAGGCTGAAATTTCTGCAAATAGCGGTAGGTTTGTTGCTGAATAATTGAGAGAGATTGTTGCACAGGTCCTGTGAGGGAGTGATTGGGCTAAAGGCAGCCAATAGTGAGATTAAATATTTCACAATGGTGAAGATTTATTTCATTCTGTTGGTGCTGGCTTTGGTGTGTTCCGCCAGACTGGCACTTTGGTGGTCTGGATCATTTGGTGGAAACATCTTAAGGTGGATTTGAATATGCTCCTGTCTGCATTGTCCTGGCTCATTCTCCATTTGCGCTCCAGTTCTTTTGCAGTCTGAGTTCCCTCTGAGTATCAACTGGCTGTGGGTTGTATTTAACTGGATGTGGATTTTGTTGAATTGCTGTGTTTGAGGGGCCGGGGAGTCAGCAGAGGAGGTAATCCAAGAAATTAAATTCTTGATGGCTGTGGGAAAGTTGTTACTGTGTTTGGATAGGTGGGTGTTGAGAGTGGTGTTTCAGCCCTTGTCAGTGATGCTGTTCCAGTTTCAGTAGGATTGGCTGGCAGAGGTGCATCTGTGTTGGACCATGATGGGGATACTGAACTTGACACGGGAGTGGTCTGTCCAGGGGACTGGTGTGGGCTTGTTGAGGCAGATGTTTCAGATTTTGGTCCAGCAACATGAGTAGGTCCCTTAACCTATTGAGTGAGGCCCAGGCTTCCAAGGTCTACAATGAATGCTCTTTTGTTGGGGCTGCTGAGGTCTTCCAGTTGGAAGTTCGGGTTTCCAACTAGGATGTTATAACCAGTATTGAAAGAGATTGGGTGTGACAAAGCCTGTGATGGTGTTGATGATAATGGTGCATGGTCCTGGTGATCTGTAGTGTGCCACTTAGAGTGAAATTGTCTGTGATGTGGAGCTTGAATGACAGGTGTTCCATGGTGGAGGACGACATGCCTGTGGATGTGGTACAGCTGATGTTTTTTTTTGGATGATTGTGATTCCACCACTGGGCTTGTGTAGTCTGTATTGTCTGGCTGTCATGTAGCTGAAGGGATTGCTGTGGCGGACTCAGCCTATTTTGCATGAAAAAAACTGTCCAGGGGCATTATCGTGCAGGAGGATCCAGATCTCTCTGGCATATTTGGTGAGTGAACATGCATGGGAGTGTGGACTGTTGTCTGGGTGGTTGCAGAATTGTGTGAGTATTACAGAGCGGGGTGTTGGTTGCTGTTGTTGCAGTGAGTGTCAAGTGTGGGTAAGAGCATGAAAAATTGCAGGAAGCTCAAGAAAATGCTCCCTCTGTGTCATGTGGAGCAGTAGTCCGGGATGAGTGTACAGAGGGTTACAACATGGTCTAGGTTGGGGGTGGGGGACCTGGCAAGCAGCACAGTTCAGGCATGGACATGCACAGATGGGCTAGCCTTTGACATGCCAGGCGCGCATCCACTGTGTATCCACATTGTGGTGCCATTAAGTAGATCCAGGGAGGGTGAGCGGATTGATGTTGCTTCCCTTGCAAATTATCTGAAGAAAAAAAGGTGGATTTTTAAGTTAAATGCAAACTTTGTAATGGAATAGCAAAATAAACTTGCATGGGGTGAGCAGCATGTTAAAACATCTGGGAACCATACACCCTTAACAGCTGGCAAGAGCAGAGATCCAAAGGGATGCACCAGATGGATCAACATCAAGTGCTGCAGCTCAACTTGCGCTCGGAGACCAGGATTCTGCTGCTTTAACTGCAAGCAATCCTGCAGTGGCTACTAAAATGCTGAAAATCATATCTTATTGTACAGTGTAAAAAAGATATAGTTCCAAAAACTCAAAGAAAATTGTTCCATTTTGTTTTAAAGAAAGAAATGTTAGATATTATATATTTGGTTATTAATGTCTGAGCAACTGCTTCCTTATGTCTACATATATGTCAATGTGAGTGGGTGTGTGAGTGTTTGCATGTGTGTGGGAATAGCTGTTTGGGTCTATGAGTGGCTGCAATAGTGTATTTATGCATCTCTGAGTGCGTGTGTAAGTGTGTGAATGGTTGTGTGAGACCGTGAGGGGGTGCAGTGTGTGTGTGTGTATATGTGTGGATGTAGTATCACTCAAGGCAGTCAAGAGGGAATATCCATGTCTTCAGCCCCTTGCAGAACACAATACTGAGAAATAGCCTATGCAATGTAACTTCAGATTGTTCTACACATTATGAGCGCTGTAGGAGAAGAAAGGACCTATGAATCATATTTAGCATATCCATGGTGTGTGTGTAAGTAGATTCAGCTTGAGTGGTTTGTAAAAAAGAGAGTTGTCTATTGAAGTATGCTGTGCCAGTGTTGTGTAGTGCTTTGAAAATATGAGTGAGTATTATTAATTGTGGTTGGTTGTGCATATGTGATGTGTGTGCGGAGTGGAAGGTTTAGTATGATTCTCGTTGTGGAATTATGAAATCCTGGAAAATGTGTGGTGAGTTGTGTGGAAAGCCAAAATGTGAGGGAGACCCTATAGTTTAGTTTGCTTGTGAAAAGACACCATATGATTTGTTTTGGGTATGATGGTGAGAAGCATTTGAAGGTGTTCATATTCTTTGGATGGTTGAAACAGGAAGCTGGAATATTGTTGACTTGACCAGGCTTCTTTATATGGGTGTTGGTGGTGGCGAGAGTTCAGGTTCAGCTAGCTGCCAAGCAGAGTCACACGGCGAGGTATTCTCACTGCAGGTCTCAACATTAGTCCTGCCATTGGTAATTCTGAGACAGTTGGTCTTCCTTTCATCACAGAATTTGGTCATACAGGTGTTGAACTGGTTATTAGTTTTATTGGCTTAGGAAAGGACGTTAAAATCATGGGTGCAGATACCGTTTTCAAGATGGTTTATGTGTGCATTGAAAAATGTTAGGTTCCTGCACAAAAAATGTTGCTTGTAAAACAGTTACCCTTGAACCATGTTTCTAAGGTGCCCGCGTTGGCGCTAAGCAGCAGTTTAATCGCCACCACAGTCAGAGAGAAGGAATGCATGGTGTTATGTTAAATTGTGAGAAATATTGATGAATATGGGCCTAGGTTTTCAGCATGAAAGGCTAGACAACCATGCCTGCTGATCATGACTGGGGGCTAGAGAAAGATGGGCAGGATCTTTGAATAAGAAAAAGCAGAAAGAAGAGCAGCAAGATTATCTGCACCTCAAGCCACTACATTACCCTAGCAACAAGACCAGCAACAAAGCAGACAGACAACACATGGAAGGCAGCTAGGCCCTACAACATAAGGGACACAAGAATCATCAACCACCTCACAGCAAGTGAGAAAAAGGAAATACTGCAAAAGTACTAATAAGAACTAGGGGTGGGCGGAATTAGCGGAATCGCGTTACGAAAATCTCCGCGAAATGGTAAAAAATCTCCGCGAACATGCAGAAATTCCGCGAACACGCGGAATTGCTTGTTCGCGATACTTTTTCCTGTTCGCGACAGCTGCTTGCGTGCTCGGGGTGAAATATCTCGCGAACACGCATATTGAGAACGCGAACAAGCAAAAAATTTCGCGAAGTTGCGGAACGCAGATTTTTTGGCAATTTCGCGTTCTCCGCGGAACGCGAAATTACCCAAATTCCGCGAACGGAACGGAATTTACCGCCCAGGCCTAATAAGAACTTGAGCTATATGAGTGTTACTAAATTTTATTTTATATAAAATACCTCTATGACATGTAATGCGCTCTTCAATTAAATAAACATGTGTATCAGTAATGTGCAAAAGTATTAAGCTCATGTCTGTTGTGTATATTTATTCCCCAAATGAAAAATCCACCGGCTTTCATGCTTAGGACACTTGTGAGAACGCTCAATACTCCTTAAAGGGACAATTCAGAATATCCACTTGTTGGCAATTTTTTAAAGGTTATCTTTCAGTTAATGAATATTCTCCAAATTTTTTATTTCAGTTTTCCTTTGACACTGCCTGTGAATATTTCCCCACAATAAATGACTCATATGATGAATACTCAATTAATAATAAATAATTACTTACTTAAATATTTAATTAATATATAGTACTTTAAAAAAAAGTGAGAATTGAAATACCTTCATGCTCTAGTGTCCTACAAAGGTAACAACCCTTTGGGATTATGTACGTGTTTTGTATTGCTGAGTGAGAGGGTGTATGAGTGTCTGTTTTGGTCTGTGAGTGGATATGTGAGAGGCTGTATCGCTGACTAAGTGCCTGTGTGAGGGGCTTTATGGGTGAGTGACAATGTGTGTAAGTGGCTGTATGGGTGATTGAGTGGCTGTTTGAGTGGATGTTTGGTTAACTGATTGGTTATGTGAGAGGCTGTATTGGAGAATGAATGTTTATGTGAGTGGCTGTATGGATGAGGGAGTACACATGTACGTGCCTGTGTGGGTGTTCGAGTGGCTGTATGGGTGAATGAGAGGCTCTTGAGAGGCTATATGGATCAGGGAGTGGGTGTAAGATTGGTAGTATTGTTGTGTGAGCGGGTGTATGAGTGGATGACATTATCAGCTATTTCATCAGTGATGTCATTTGAGATGTCATCAGTAATGCCATGAGGGATGTCACTGGCAATGTCATGAGTGTAGTAATATATGAGGCCATAAGCAGTGCATTGTGGGACACAAGTTAAAGTTAGCTCAGCTAACTTTAACTGAAGAATTGAACTGGTTTCATACAAGTATAATTTGACCCTAACTATAACGTCCCTGCAACCTTTGTTTGCATCACAGTGCTCTATTGTGCCGCCCCCACCCAAACTTGCTGCTCCTTTCCCCTCCTCCATTGCAATCAACTGTCCAAGCCCATGCCACTGCTCCTTCATTACACCCCTGTGTGGCTGTTGTTCTGCCACTGCCCGTCCCGCCTGCCCTGCACAGTTAGCTTGATGCTCCTTCCACCTCCTCCCAACCTCTGTTGCTAGAGTCCAAGCACCAGCCCCCATCCTCCTCGCCTCAATGATCTGATGTGCTGCCACTGCCCTCCTTTATCTTGATATCCCTGCTCACAACTCCTGCTCTCAGTTGCCCAGTTCTTTGTACCATCATTGCCCTCCTGCTTACCCTCGGTGCTAAGCTTGCTGACCCTGCTCTCTCCTTTTTGCCCATCATGATCAATGGACATGCCTCTACCTCGCCTATCTATTCTGAGTGTTTTTTGTGCTGCCACTGTCTCTCCCACAGATCAAATAAATCCCTTTTGGGCTTAAATACATCAGGAGTCCACTGGCTGAATCGGAACTGTTGGCAATGTATGGTTTTACTGCCACTGCGTCTTCCGTCTTGCTCAAAACGGTATGCTATATTGCCACACCCCCTTTTGCCTGCCCAGCATGGATGGTTTGTTGCCCTTGCCCCCTTCTTCCTGCTCTTCATGGTCAATTGTGCTGCCACTGCACAACTTGTTGCCCCTGCACCCAATTCCATGCCATCAATTATCCAAGTCTGTGCTTCACAACAGTGTTCTAATAAACAACTAGATTGCTAACATAATATCTTCACTGCAAAAGTGTGGCATGCCTGACTTCATCTTCATATAATCAAAACTGTAATACCTAAAGCATTTCCTTTAGAACAAATGAGAAGATGTTTTTCCCATAGAAGCTATGGTTATTCCTCTAAAAAACGAAAATGAGGAGATATTTTCTGAGTTCTCAAATAACGACAAAACACTAATAAATTATTTGCTATCTTTATGTTTTTTCATCCAGTTGATCACTTGATTATATATTTTCATTTCTTTTTTTTTCCTCTTTTTATGCGTGCTACATTCTGAAAGTGGAAAGCACCTCTTGAGATTGATTTTGTGGAGGAAGGTGCCCCTTCCTGCACAAAAACAATTATCACCGCAATGCAGGCATTGTTGTATCATGGTGCAAAGGTGCGTTCCATCGGCGCATGGCAACCAATTGTGCACCAGTGCAGGGTAGAGCAGAGGGATCCGTCATATCATTGTAGATATGATGCTTCCATTTGCTTCCAAAGTAATGCTGTGCAGCGCATTACTTTGTTGTAAATAAGGCCCTAAATCTTTATGATTTAAGACCTCACTCTAGGGCAATATCTCAGTATAGTAGTGGGATTGCAACAGTAACAACAGCAACACAAGGCAATACGATGAGCAGCCCTTGCACCAGCTGCCACCACACAAGCTTGTTGCACTATCTGGCTTATAAATTTAGATGAAAGCAGTGCTTAATTTGTGCTGGTGCTTTCCGGTGCTAAGCACCGGTACTTATTTTTCAGGGCCGGGTCTACACAGGGAGACTGCTGTTAAGAGACTGGCCTAAGAATAGCAAACAAAAGAAAAAAAAAAAACGAGCTGTTTCAGGCAGTATGGAACCTGAAATTAAGCACTGTCAAAGTGAATGCACAATGTCTCCCCATTTGTAAACACAACAAAATGTACTCGCCCTGGAGCCACAAGGCAGTGTTGTATCATCAGGATGGTGTGCGTGGCTTTTTACAATGGCTATGTATTTGCTTCCTAAGGTGACATTTTAAGCCCTCTCGCATAGGGCGGGCTGCACACAGCACAGGAGACCAGACGAGCGGCAGGGTTGATTTGTAATAAACATGTTAATCCCTCCCCCACCCCATGCTGGCCTGGAATGCTTTTGCTTCAAAGAGCAGGGGCTGGAGGAGGGGCCCACGTGTATTAGGCTGGCAGTTGGAGCTGTGCACGTGAGAAGTAACGGGTGCAGTCCAGATCATGTTGTTTGGAACTCGGCATGGTGTGCATTGCTCTGTTTACACTGTTGCCTCAAGCGGCAGGATAGGTTGCACTACTATCAGTGCTGCCATGCCCACTCCTTTGGAGCTGAGGTGCGTCTTTGTGGATTGGAGCCAGGCTGTAACCCCAGACCGCACGTCGCCATTGACCGGATTGACTGTCTCATGGGAGAGCGGGTCATCTGCATTAGGTATACCATGGTAAACACTTTGATTTGACCGCTCTTATTTGACGATATGACGCAGTTATACTATGCTGTGGTACAGTGAAGTGGTGTAACAGCATGAGACCTCTCGTGGCGTGGGGGCACTGGGGGGGGCTGTTTGAAGATATGATGTAGTTATGTTATGCAGTGCAGTGGTGTTACAGCATGAGATCTTCGGGGGAGAGTGGGGGGGCGTTGTTGTTTCGAGATATGACGCGGTTATGTTATGCTGTGGTACAGTGCAGTGGTGTTACAGCAGGAGACCTTCCTGGTAGCTGTTGTTTGGAGATATGACGGAGTTGTGTTATGATCTTGTCAGGGTTCTGGATGGGTGCCATGAAGTCTGAGTTTGCACAGTGCCTTATCAATCTTCGTATATGACTCCTTCTTAGTGGGGTATGTGTGCTTGTGTGCTAGGTAGCAGCTAACACTTTACAGCATTAATGCTGTAAAGTGTAAAAAGCGTGTTGCAATTGTTAAGTTTGGTATGGAGATGCCATCCGAAGACGGTCTAACAATGCTCCTGGCCTCCCTGCACATTTAACCCCTTCGCCGCTGCACAAATTCCGCCGCGGTCAGCGCGGCGCCGCCATGCTCGTGATGGAACCACTCCGTCATGAGCCACGGGCGCGCTGTGCTCATGACGGAGTGGTTCCGTCACGACTCCGCCCACTCGCATTGATAGCCCGCATAGGCGGGGAATCAGTGCCGCGTGGGCGGAGCAGCCACCAACGGCCGCAGCATGACGGAACCACTCCGTCATGAGCACACGGCGCCCGTGGCTCATGACGGAGTGGTTCCGTCATGAGCACGGAACGGGTTAAAGTGAAGTTTGCATAAAGGTTGGGGACGGAGGCCGCGAAGGCAGCGTGCAGTTTCCATTTAAAGGGATGCCTGTCATGCCCTGGTGAGCGAGGAAAGGAGGGAGGGAAATGAGGAACATTTAAAGATGATGTATATATATATATATATATATATATATATTCACTTAAAAAACCATAGGTTTCACACATGTTATAGTTAGGTGGACATTTCACTCGTAAAAAACCAATGAAATTCCCCCGTTATAGTTAGTTGAGATAACTATAACTCGCGCGCCCGCAATCCTCTGCTCATGACGTCACATATTACATCACTCATGACATGGTCAGTGGCATCACTCATGACATCACTGATGACATCATCCTTGTGATAGAGTGGTGGTCGCGCGAGTTATAGTTATCTCAACTAACTATAACGGGGGAATTTCATTGTTTTTTTACGAGTGAAATGTCCACCTAACTATAACATGTGTGAAACCTATGGTTTTTTAAGTGAATTTGCAAGGTTTTTTAAATGCTAATTCCTAACTATAACGTGTGTGAAACCTATGTTTTTTTAAGTGAATTTGTACGTTTTTTTAAATGCTAAGTTATGTATGTATTATTATATATTTTTTTTTAAGGTTTTTCACCGTGCGCGCACCCCGCGATTGTTAAAAAAAACATTTTTTTTTTTCACCCTTCGGGGTCCTTCAGGGACCCCCTAACAAAGGCTAGTGGGTCAGGAACTCTCTACCCTGCCCCCTTTTCACGTTCGCCATCTCTCTTTTTCACTGTCGCACCCAAAACAAACAAAATGGCGGACGGCACTTCCTGATTTCGACCGATTCGAACGTTGACTGACATGTAACCACCAATCAGAATTACGCTTGCGCAAGTTAAGGTGCGCGCACGGTGCGCGCCTATAGATATTTATGTTCTTTTAACTGCAATTTTCTCAGGAAATACTGAACAGATTGACTCCGTATATGCAAAAGGCACATGCCTGACCTGAGGACTACCTCTTTGCCAAATTTCAAGTAATTCTGTTCAGCCGTTCGGGCTGTACCTTCGACTAAAGGTCCGATGGGAAAATGCATGGGGAAAACGCGTTTTGGGACCCCCCTTTTTTCTCAGCCCCCGCTTGACGAATCACCCCGAGACTTTCAGGGTAGGAGCTGAGCGGAGCGCCCCATTAGTTTTGAAAATTTCGCGAGGATTCGTCAACCGGCGCCAAAGTTATTCAAAATAGAATTTACAGATTTCCTATGGAAACATGGTCCTAACTATAACTATCTACTGGCGACTGCCAGTAGATAATAGTGAGACACCCTCATGCGCGTGCTCTGGGAAGCCGTGAGTTTTGAGAAGGCAGATGAGCCCTCAGCCCTGTGTTTCCTGCCATCGCACATTATGTGCTCAAGGAGTTAAAACAACAAGCCTGTGCAAACATCTCGCCCAGCTCCAACCCCCATCCCCCCCTCTCACCACTACTTTCCAGCTGAAAAAACTAATGGTAAACGGTGTTTCCCGCTTTAAAAAACGCCAGCAGTCCACATGTTTTATGAATGACATTAATTAACACTTGTGCAATTGGGGATAACTGAGCTACATCGCAGTGGTTTCTGCTGTCGGACTGGCGCCACTAGGAATGGGGAATAACTCCATAAAGTAGAACCCAGCTCCAGTGATGGAACAGACTTCAGAAAATAGATTTTTTTTGTTATCCTAACGCGTGACTCCACATCTTTCAGTGGTTTAAGAATAATATAATTCTGGAACAGAATGCTAAATTAATGAATGTGCATGTGAAACGATTCCTATGTGTTAGTGTGTAATTAATTGAACTCCGATGTTTTGGAGCTCTCGCTCCCCATACACACCTGGCCTGGAGGTAGAGGCCTCTTTGTTTCCCGGAACCCGTTGGGTCTGCCAGGTGGAAGCACTGTGAAAGCCTGAGCTGAAAAATAAAGTTTTATAAGTAAGCTGATTGACAGGTGCTGACCAGTTGGTTTAGGGATCATTGCAGGCTTGTTTCCCAATTGCTTTTCCAAGGTTTGGACATGTACTATCTGCAGCCCTTGGTTAGTGCATCTCATCGGCCGCCACGAGAGACTGCAGCAGGTGTATTGGCACCAGGACCCAGGAGTATGAGCCCCCCCTGATCACAATTAAATAGCTGCTTTTTACTACTTAACCGGGACCTGTGACGGGCCAGGAAAGCGTTCCTGTTAGGCTACTGTGTAGAGTACACAGAGGCAGATGCAACACTTAGCAGTCACTTGTAGCTGGGACCCCTTGGACACTTTTAAAACACTCTGCCCACTGGTGGCCTTTCCCTGCTCAATCTATGGGATAAAACACTAGCCAACGATAGTTGTCGTCCCTTACTTCACTGAGGAATAAAAACTGTAAATCATGTGTGTTTAATTGGTGCCACAGGTACTGTGGCACCACGGCCGAGAGTGCAAGGGCAGTATTTAATTTGAGCCGGTGGCTCCTGGTGGGGACTACCAGCCCTTATTAGTGGGTAGCTGCGCTTATTTTTTCCTATCAGATATTTACCGACCACAAGACGGGAAAAAACACAGCTTTGGAAGACTAAGGAAGAGAAAGACGACGGAGGAAGAGAAAGACAGAAAAACATTCACAAACAGAGAAAGCAGGGGCCTTCAAGAATGAGATAAAGGGGCAGGGAGTGGCTGATAGTGAATTAAAAAGACATGAGGTGTATTAAAGACCACCAGCCTTGGAATTTGGCGCGCCGACATTTAATTGCACCAGCCTCGGGAATCTGAGCTGAGTTTTGAGCACCGGCACCTTTTCTTTTACAAATTAAGCACTGGATGAAAGTAACAATATTTTTTACAGAGATAGAATGATCCAGTGTACAGCAGCATGGTTCACTCATTTTATTTGAAATATAAGCAATTAATTTATAGACTATATTCTTGTCATTAAATTATGTATTAATTCTGTCTGCTACTAAAACAGGTAGCAATAATCCATGGTTACAACATAAAGATAGTTTAGCATCACTCTATTGTTTTGAGCCAGCTTGACAACTTTCAGCCAATACGTGTTTCACGGCAGACTGCACCGCTTCTTCAGGGCTGCAAACAAATAAGAAATGACTTTTCATTTTAGATTTGGATTCATTTCAGTTGAACTGAACAGTTGACATAATTATACCTGTACATCATTTATTCATATTAACAGTAAAAACATTTCTTGAAAATAAAATACATGACAGGCTCTCTGTCCATAACACTTTTAAACAAAATATAAATCACAATGATCTTGCCCATTTCTTGAGATTAAAAGTAAAAATGAAAATTGGAATGGTAAAAATGCAAGAGACACAATTCTATTATAAAAATCACTTAATATAATCTATTGGTGATTTTACTGACCTGGTTACACATGTCTGTAATACATAATTTGAAAAGGTTTCCTAATAAACATAAATTCATCAATTGTTTGTGGATAACTTGATTGCATGTAGAGTCCAAAGTGATTTCCCAGGTACTCTGTAATGATGATACAAATGTATTGCAATTTTTAATAGAACCATTTAACAGGATGTGATAATCCACGGCAGTTGAAAGCAGTGGTCTAATTTGGTGTCATGCAGCACATTAGTATACGAATGAACTAGCAGTTGGAAAACTATTTTGTAGAATTATCGAGATAAAGTCAAAAACACAACTAAGGACATATCAACCCCCTACATTCCAACTCTCCCCCCCTTGAATAAGACATCGCCACCGTGAACAGTAATTTTGTCATTCTCGGTAGTCTTATCATGGTTGTGTTGTGAAAGTATGTCCAGCATGAACTAAAAGTAGGTCAGGTGTAGGTTGCCATTGCTATATAAGGTGGGTAGCCAATGAGGTCCCAGTAAGATAATGCCTGTATGTGCCCTCTGATGGTTCGTTAGTGATGGTAAGATGCAGATCAAGTCTTTCCGTAGTGTCGTGCATGCTGCACAACCTAAGTGTCTGTGGGTTCCATAGCTTTAAAGGATTCTAATATTGCATCCCATTCTAGCAATATGGGTATTTTCCTTAGTCCCCTGTACTCCTCCTGGCAAATCCCTTCACTCTCTTCCAGTCCACATTTCTCATTCTCTGACCACCAGTTGGAAACCAAAGGCGTCTTTGAGGATTCCCAACATCTCGTTAATAGGCGTTTCACCATTAAGAGTGCAAAGGCTTCAAATCGCTTGGTCACCTTATGTCCTTTCAGCCTAGGAAACAAATCCAGGATGCAGGGCTCCATTGAGTGCCAGTGGGTTTTGTTTGGCACGTTCTACCAGGGTGGTGTCAATGTGGGTCCAGTAGGAGCATATCAATGGGAAGTCCCATAACATGTGTAGAAGCTTGGCATCTGAAGCTTGACATTGTGGACACGTAGATGGGGCTTTTGTGAACATGGATTGAAATCTAAGTACAGTGAGGTAAGCCCAATGTGGGATGGAAAATGTAACAAATTTAAAGCAGAAATTACATGAAAATGATCAGGGATATTCTAATAGGAAGGCCCATTCCTTGTCCCTGAGGTCACGGGTCAGGTCTCCTTCCCATTTAGTTTGCAATGACGCTAGAGAGAACAGCAGATGTGTATAGAGGTCATGGTATAGACAGCAAAAAAGATGTCTTCCATATCCGATTGTGCGCTGAGCCGGGACAATTCATGTATAGGGGGTTCAGTGTCATCCAGCACCCAGTGAAGGTGTACATAACAGGTGGCACTAGCATTGGTTAGGAAACGTGTCTCCGGAAGGTCTTGGGCATGGGTGAAACCTGAGTGATTAGGAAGGATGTGATCTGTAAACAGGTGACTTATAGTGGTGACCCCATCCTCCATCCAGGGATGTAGCCTACTCGCAGTCAGGGTCCTGAATGCTGTGGGGAGGCCAAGCAGTGATATGTTTGCAGAACAGAGTACTTGAGGGGTGGTATAACGCAATCTCACTTTCCAGTGGGCAAAGGCAATCCATAGCAGCAAGAGACTGTCCGCTGGCAAGGAGGAGCCTAGACAGAAGATACTGTGGAGTTTGTCCCCGAGCATAGAGGTAGTATAGCCGATCGCTGTCGCTTCAATTGTGACCGGCTCTCCAAGAGCCCAGTCAAACAATATGATTTGAAATCTGGGGTGCCAGACGTTTTGACTAATCCTGCGATGGCCAATACCCCCTATTAGTTCAATTAATAGAGCATTAAGTAGTTTAAAAATTTGAGCCCGGGCAACAACTAGTATGTTTACAAAATAGTAAAGCAGGCGTGGAAGCACCACCATTTGGGCGAGGGCCAGCCGACCCGCCACTGAGAGCGGCAGAGTACTCCAAAAACATATCTGTGACTCAAGAGCCATTATAGTTTTCTTGAAATCGTCCTCCAGGACATCCACTACATTTTCATACACTCGTATTCCCAGGTAATGGAAGGCGTGTAGTGTCAAGAGAAGGTTTAGGATTTGCCAATGGTAATGTGTCGGCCAGAGAGCATCGCAAAAGTGTTAAATAATCTGGCTGTATCAGACATATCTGCACAGAGCTCCTTTCTGTAAAGTATCATGTCATCTGCATGAAGTGATATTGCGTGGGTTGTGGGACCTATTAGGATTCCCCAGTTGTGGGCGTCTTCTCCTAAGCTTTGTGCTAATTGTTCTAAGGGAAAAACAAAACGATTTGGTGATAGCAGACAGCCTTGTCTGTTGCTGCGTTGAATTGAATAAGTGTCAGAAATATGTTGGCTCATTTGCGCCCTTGCGGTGGGATCCACATATGGAAGTCTCACTCAACGGATGTAAGTAGGATGTAGATTAAAGTGCTGGAGGGCCGTGATCATGTTATCGCAGCTGAGAATATCAAAGGCCTATCCAAGGAAAACATCCTGCCCATGGAATGCACCTTTTACGGCATTCATGATATGATATGGACTATATCATATAGTTAGTAAATAGAGTGACCCTTGACCGTTTCATAGGTAGGTCGCTCCTCACACCGCACAGCACCACCTGTGTGTCCTGCCCTTTAGCCCCAGCTGCCGCTGCTGAGAAGAGTTCGAGGCCCTCCTCCAGCCGCACGCTACCACCTGCGCCTCATCCCTGGTGGCCAGTGGTAGGCCGTAGGTTTGTTTTTGTTTGTTTTGCTGCAATTGTATTGCTTCTGTCTTATTTGTTTATTTGTTTCTTTCCTCCTTGTTCCTTGTTTTATTTCTGTGCCCTGTGCCCTTTTGCCTTCTGTTTCCTTCGCCGTTCCTGCCCCCATTTTCCCGCCGCTGCGTCCCCTGCAGCCCCGCCCCTTGTTCGCCCATTCGTCTGCTCCCTCCTCCCAGCTGCCTCCTCCCTCCCACCTCGCCTTCTTATGACGCGCCAAAGGCAAGCCCATCTGCACCCATCCGCACTTTGATCGCGCCCAGCGCCAGAACCCCTGGCCCCTGCGAATGAGATGACGCCCGTCTCTACTACGATGCCAACACCCTCCACGCACTCAACACCGGACCAGCGCACACCTGCTTCCTGGCTGTCCCGAAGCGCACCAAAGGACCCTTCTCCTGCCGGAACTGCAGCTTCACCAGTCTCCGAGCTGCCAACCCGCCCACCAGGACAGGAAACAACCACCTCAGATGCATACTACTAAACACCCGCTCCGCATGTAAACACGCCGTCAAACTCTGGGTCCTGCTCCACACATCCTCCCGGGACGTCGCCTTCCTGACAGAGACCTGGATGAATGATTCCTCGGCGCCGGACATCGCCCTAGCCATCCCGGACAGCTACAAGATCATCCGCAAAGACTGCACCAACGGAATAGGAGGGGGAATCGCCATCATCCACAAATCCACCCTCAAGGTCTCAACCAACTCCGACAACACCCTCAGCACCGCCAAACACCTGCAATTCCAGATCCACACTGATCCCAACACCACCCTCAGAGGAACTCTGATCTACAGACCCCCCCGGACCCCGGCCACAGTTCAGCAACTCCATCGCCGACTTTGTCAGCACACACGCCATGACCCCTCCACAGACTACATCCTACTCAGAGACCTGAACTTCCACCTCGAGAACAACAATGAAACCAACTCCACCACCCTGATTGACAACCTCGCCAACCTCGGACTCCGACAGCTCGTCACAACGCCCACCCACTCCGCTGGCCACACGCTTGATCCCATCTTCTTCGTAAGCTCCCACGTCTCCTTCAGCCACACCACCGAACTCCACTGGACCGACCATCAATGCATCCACTTCACCTTCCAGAAGCCTACCACGCACCACCGCACCCAACAGATCCCCCGCTGCTGTTGGAGCAAAATCACCGAAGACCAGCTAAACACCACCCTGGCCCAAAGCCCACCCGCCGACCCCACCGACCCCGATGCCGCTGCCAGCAACCTGAGGCATTGGATAGACGACTGTGCCAACACACTCGCCCCAATCAAGAAACCCTCCAACAGACACACCAATAAGAATGCCAGCAGGTTCTCCGCGGACCTCCAGACCTCCAAACACACCTGCCGAAGACTAGAGAAGAAATGGCACAGTGAACAGACACCGGAGAACCACGCAGTCCTCAAGAACGCCATGCGCCAACACCATCACCTCATCAGATCCTCCAAAAGGACCTCCTTCATGACCCACCTCGACAACAATGCACACAACAGCAACGAGCTCTTCAACATCGTGAAGGAATTTTCCAACCCCAGCGCCAACACCAACGACATCCCACCATCGCAAGACCTGTACAACTCCCTGGCCACTTACTTCCATCACAAGATCACAGACATCCATGACAGCTTCGACAACCAGACCACCACGACAGCCAACGACACCTCAGACCCTACGACCACCACCCACAACGACCACCTGCTCATATCAATGACGACGACACCATCAAAATCATGAACACCATCCACTCTGGCTCTTCGTTAGACCCGTGCCCACACCACATCTTCAACAAAGCTAGCGCCACCATCGCACCCCATCTCCGCAAGGCCATAAACATCTCCTTCGAGACTGCGACCTTCCTGGAGAGCTGGAAGCCCGCCGAGATCAACGCCTTGCTCAAGAAACCCAAGGCAGATTCGAGGGACCTTAAGAGCTTCCGGCCCATCTCCCTGCTCTCGTTCCCGGCAAAGGTCATCGAGAAAACTGTCAACAAGCAGCTGACCCACTACCTTGAGAAGAACAACATCCTGGACCCGTCCCAGTCCGGGTTACGCAGCAACCTCAGCACCGAAACTGCCCTCATCGCCGCCACCGATGACATCAGGGCCCTGCTGGACAACGGCGAAACTGCAGCCCTCTTGCTCCTGGACCAATAAGCTGCCTTCGACACGGTCTGCCATTGCACCCTACGCACACGCCTCCACAACGCAGGGATCTGGAATGGACCACCCCCTTCCTCTCTGGCAGAACCCAGAGCGTCCGCCTCCCCCCTTTCCGTTCCGAAGCCTCCAAGATCATCTGCGGTGTACCCCAAGGATCATCCCTCAGCCCGACATTGTTCAACATCTGCATGGCCCCACTCGCCCACGTCACCAGACTGCACGACCTCAACATCATCTCCTATGCCAACGACACACATCTGATCCTCTCCCTCACCAAGGACCCCCTCACCGCCAAAACCAACCCCACGAAGGAATGAAAGCTGTTGCCAAATGGATAAAGAACAGCAGTCTGAAGCTGAACTTGGACAAGATGGAGGTCCTCATCCTTGGCTCCACCCCCTCAGCCTGGGATGACTACTGGTGGCCGACTGCCCTGGGAGCAGCACCAATGCCCACCGACCACGCACACAACCTGGGGTTCGTCCTCGACTCAACAGTCTCCATGACCAAGCAAGTCAACACCGTCTCATCATCCTGCTTCAACACCCTCAGCATGCTCCGCAAGATCTACAGGTGGATCCCCACCAACACAAGAAAAACGGTCACCCAGGCCCTCCTCACCAGCAGGCTGGACTACAAAAATGCCCTCTACGTGGGAGCCCCGGCCAAACTGCTGAAATGACTGCAACGCAGGCAGAACGCCTCGGCCTGCCTGATCCTCGACATCCCTCGACACAGCCACATCACACCCCACCTGAGAGACCTGCACTGGCTTCCCGTCAACAAGAGGATCACCTTCAAGCTCCTCACCCACGCACACAAGGCACTCTACGACACCGGACCAGTATACCTCAACAGACAACTCACCTTCTACACCCCAAACCGCCAGCTCCGCTCTGCCGACTGTGCCCTCGACACCATCCCCCACATCCGAAGAGCGACCTCGGCGGCAGATCGTTCTCCTACCTCGCCGTCAAGACGTGGAACACCCTCCCCATCCTCCTACGGCAGACCCAAGACCTACTAACCTTCAGGAGGCTACTCAAGACCTGGCTGTTCAAGCAGTAGCAGCGCCCCCCCACGCCTTGAGACCCTCACGGGTGAGTAGTGCGCTCTACAAATTCCTTGATTGATTGATTGATTGATTGAGTGAGGTGTTATGGTTGGGAACAAAGCTGCACTGAGCTATGGGGAAGAGGATGGGCTAACAACTTTATGAGGATTTTCTATTTGGTGTTGAGTAAGGAAAGAGGCATATCGGACTTCAAGTCTGCTGGGGACTTTTTAATAAGGAGGTGACATGGGCTTGTAATTAGGAGGGGACATGGACTTTAGCTGTTCTGAGTGCTTACAGAGGCCTTCCAGTTGTGGGACCAGGTGTGTGGTGAATGTGGCGTAGAACTCCACTAGAAGACAATCAGGGCGGGGAGTATTGTTCTGGGACATTTCCTTAATAGCTCCCTTAATCTCACCCAAGGTTATGGGGACAACCAAGAGATGAACCAAATGAAGCGTATCCTAGAATTAGGAGACGTCCCCCTGTGCACAGCTCGAGGCCCCTGTAAACCGGGGTTGATCAAGTTAAGTTAAGTCATTAAATGTTCATAAATTGTAAGAAAATAAGATGCAGCGAAGCTTTAGTCAGGTCTTTCAATTGATGTTTAGTAAATCATATCAAATGAATATTCATCCGTTTTACATCCAAACGTTAAACATTTCGGAAATTAGCCCAATGCATTTCGGTCCCGGACGGACCTTCGTCAGGGGACATATCTATGAATAATAACAAAACACTAGAGTCAGGAAGTCATTGAAAGCGAAAATAGCTCACATTGTACAAAAACGATGAAGGTGTTCACATGCGTGAAGCTTAATAAAGTTGGTAGGAACATGCATCGTAAAGACTGACAGTACGTCGGTGAATCACAAAGATGTAAAGCTGTCACTCGGAAGCTGTGCAGATTTAGAAACAAAATATAAAGGGTGCTCTTGTAGAAAAATGCTCTGAAATGTGATAGCGATCGTGAACAAGTACGAGGTTGATGAAAACGTAAAACAGCGAAAAATGGAAATTCAGTGCAGATAAAAGGTGCCGGTTTGAGTGTAAAAACGAAGGGAATTGACAAACTGTGCCAGTGTAGCAAGCAGCGTGACATTAAATGTAACGAGTAGAAACAAAAAAGTGAAACAAACTTACGAAACGCGAAGTGCTTTCTTAGTGCTCTGAATGTCTCATGGTTGACATGGACGTGAACGCAGAAGTGCGCTTCTAAGGTGTTTTTAAATAACGCGCTTCATGGGTATAGAAAGAGGACTGTAAAATCAAGTAAGTGCGAGCGCCATATTGCAGTGACAAGTTGTATAGGAATTGACAAACAGTGACTATTGTGTGTGTGGTTATAAACATAGTTATCAAAAGGTAAGTAATAATAATGAAATGTAAACAAAATACACAAATGAGAATGATAACATAAGCAACAGTAGCATTTACAAGTAACACAAAAATTCCATGCGGTCATTGAGACCGTTTGGCTTCATTGAGTTCAACAATTTGATCCAGTGATTTTCCCTGCGGAGAAGCAGATTGTGAATGTCTCTTCCTTCTTTGGATACAGGGTGAAGTACAATAGTTCTAGTAGGAATAGTTGTAGTTGAGGATCCAAGTTGGAATTGACCAAAGTATGTTCAATGGCAGAGATGCCTACGTCATGTGGAATGGAAGTGTACAAGGATGTCACGTCAACTGTACATAACCAATATTCATTGTTATCATCCAGAGTGATGCTGTTTATTTTGTTGATGAAATCGGTGGTGTCTCGTACATAGCTACTCATGTTTAACACAAACGGTTGTAGATATCTATCCAACAGTTTTCCAATGGGTTCGTGTAAACTGCCTCTGGTGGAAACAATAGGTCGAAAAGGAGGTTTTTCGATGTTCTTATGTACCTTGGGTAACATATATAAAGAAGGTGACCGTGGGTAGCTTTTCAACAGAAATTTGTACGCCTTTTCTTGGATCACGCCATCGTTGAGAGCTTTCTGTAAAATAGCTTGAAGAATGGATGTGAATTCTTCTGTGGGATTCTGGGTCAACTTCATGTAGGTGTCAGTGTTGGATACATGGTTATGTACTATGTCGAATCAACCACCCACGCGACCGCCTCCAACTACAACACATTCGGATGCACCAACTCCTAGCACTTCGGCTTCTTTTTTAGAGGAAACCGGGGACAAAGACGACCCAGGAGGAGCAAAAGAAAAAGACAAGGAAACATCCGAACCGAAGACCATTCCGGCCACCAGCAAACGTCAGAAAGGGAGCAGGAAACCGTAGACGACAACAATTTAGTTATCAACATTTCCTCTTATTCTTTGAATCCGATGGAACTGAAGACTCTACAGAAAGGCACATCTTTCGTACCCACCTGTCACACCACCTCCCTGGAATTGGAAATCAGTTTTTTTAAACTCATGCGCAACCTACGCTTACAAAACTTTTTTGAAAACATAACTCAAATTGATGACACCCAGAGAAGTGATTTTCTAAAAGGCCTCAAATCCCCCAGCACCTATATGGCTCCCGTGAGCCATAAAAGCTTGGACACCTTCGAGACACTGGTAAAAAAGGATTTACAAATGTTACCTTTCACTAAAAAATCCAAACACCGAAATCTTTCGGTTAAGGAGCACAACATCCTTTTGAAACTAGCCAACAACACCAACATAACTTGTCAAAATGCAGACAAGGGAGGAGCACTAGTCATAATGGACACAGAGTATTACGTCCAACAAGTACATAATCATGTATCCAACACTGACACCTACATGAAGTTGACCCAGAATCCCACAGAAGAATTCACATCCATTCTTCAAGCTATTTTACAGAAAGCTCTCAACGATGGCGTGATCCAAGAAAAGGCGTACAAATTTCTGTTGAAAAGCTACCCACGGTCACCTTCTTTATATATGTTACCCAAGGTACATAAGAACATCGAAAAACCTCCTTTTCGACCTATTGTTTCCACCAGAGGCAGTTTACACGAACCCATTGGAAAACTGTTGGATAGATATCTACAACCGTTTGTGTTAAACATGAGTAGCTATGTACGAGACACCACCGATTTCATCAACAAAATAAACAGCATCACTCTGGATGATAACAATGAATATTGGTTATGTACAGTTGACGTGACATCCTTGTACACTTCCATTCCACATGACGTAGGCATCTCTGCCATTGAACATACTTTGGTCAATTCCAACTTGGATCCTCAACTACAACTATTCCTACTAGAACTATTGTACTTCACCCTGTATCCAAAGAAGGAAGAGACATTCACAATCTGCTTCTCCGCAGGGAAAATCACTGGATCAAATTGTTGAACTCAATGAAGCCAAACGGTCTCAATGACCGCATGGAATTTTTGTGTTACTTGTAAATGCTACTGTTGCTTATGTTATCATTCTCATTTGTGTATTTTGTTTACATTTCATTATTATTACTTACCTTTTGATAACTATGTTTATAACCACACACACAATAGTCACTGTTTGTCAATTCCTATACAACTTGTCACTGCAATATGGCGCTCGCACTTACTTGATTTTACAGTCCTCTTTCTATACCCATGAAGCGCGTTATTTAAAAACACCTTAGAAGCGCACTTCTGCGTTCACGTCCATGTCAACCATGAGACATTCAGAGCACTAAGAAAGCACTTCGCGTTTCGTAAGTTTGTTTCACTTTTTTGTTTCTACTCGTTACATTTAATGTCACGCTGCTTGCTACACTGGCACAGTTTGTCAATTCCCTTCGTTTTTACACTCAAACCGGCACCTTTTATCTGCACTGAATTTCCATTTTTCGCTGTTTTACGTTTTCATCAACCTCGTACTTGTTCACGATCGCTATCACATTTCAGAGCATTTTTCTACAAGAGCACCCTTTATATTTTGTTTCTAAATCTGCACAGCTTCCGAGTGACAGCTTTACATCTTTGTGATTCACCGACGTACTGTCAGTCTTTACGATGCATGTTCCTACCAACTTTATTAAGCTTCACGCATGTGAACACCTTCATCGTTTTTGTACAATGTGAGCTATTTTCGCTTTCAATGACTTCCTGACTCTAGTGTTTTGTTATTATTCATAGATATGTCCCCTGACGAAGGTCCGTCCGGGACCGAAATGCATTGGGCTAATTTCCGAAATGTTTAACGTTTGGATGTAAAACGGATGAATATTCATTTGATATGATTTACTAAACATCAATTGAAAGACCTGACTAAAGCTTCGCTGCATCTTATTTTCTTACAATTTATGAACATTTAATGACTTAACTTAACTTGATCAACCCCGGTTTACAGGGGCCTCGAGCTGTGCACAGGGGGACGTCTCCTAATTCTAGGATACGCTTCATTTGGTTCATACATTTCAACACTCCGGATCAGAGAGTGATACCCCAGTAGCACGCCACAGCTTTACAAACTGCTCAATTCCAGTTGTGCGCTTATCCATATCTTCATTTGTATTGACAACCAAGAGATCTCAATCTACGGCCATCACCTTGGGGAGTGTCAGTTGTCCTGGGAAATATTGGATGCTCTTGGGGTTTGCCGTTTGGGGATCAGTGTAAAAGTCTTGGAATGCCTTGTTAATTTCCAGTTGGGTCATGGCTTGAATGGTCTGTGATGTAGTGATCAGAAGGATGGGAGTAGGAGGAGATGTTGGTTAGATCAATTGGGCTAGGAATGCACCTGAGTTATCATCCTCAGTGTGGGTTTTTTATACATAAGCCGTGAAGGCATTCTAGCAGCTCAGCATCCTCGATCCTGGCCTCCTGTAGCTTAGGGGCATGTATCTTGTAATCAGCCGCCGCTGTTTCCAGGAGACCTAGGCTTTCTTCAATGTAGAGAAACTCACAGATGACTATTCCACAGGTTCCCTCAACTGTGCCTATGCAATTCTCTGTATTACCACCTTGAATACATCTCATTCAGTGTAAAGTGACGATGTTGCATCAGTATTCTTGGCAAAGTAATTCTCTATTGTGGTGGCTAATGTGTCCATAAATTCCACATCTTTCAGTAATTGCTCTTGCAGCCGCCATGTCGACACAGGCAACGCCAAGTGCCAAGAGTGTGGCTCTATCCCGGCTCCATCCCTACCACGCTTGGACGGGAGGCATCATGGACCACAGGCGAGCTTGGCCACAGCAGCTTGGCCTCAGCAGCAGGTAAAGCAGCGCACCAGCATACGGCAAGCGCGGTCGTCATTAGTTGACAGCCGCAGCGAGAGTGTGCCCCTGGCAGGATCACGGAGGCGGCCCAATTAGATAGGGTGCAGCCTGTGACCTGCCCTGCGAGCCCCACTTGCCTTCCTTCACCTGCTCCCTGCTCTCTGCTCCTTAGCTATCCAGCTGGGACAAAAATCCATACCCTGGGGGCAGTGAATTGCAGAGAACAGCGTTAACTATACCCTCCTCCAAAGCCTACATCCTGTGGCCCCCAGCATCCACCATTAACAAAGAGAAGAGAATCGACTCCAACAGCAAAGGTTCACAAAGCAGAGTGATGTGGAGTAGTTGGGTAGTTGGAGGAGCACCCCGGGGTACGCCCGACATCAGTCCCCAGGCACCAGCCCCGACCCAGCCGCACACATAAGCATAAGGCAGGGCAGACAGGACGGGGGCCAACAGGGGGATTAACAACAGCTGGCACGAGTCAGTGGGGTGTGTCGATTCCCATCATCACCCCCCCTACAACGCCCTCAAAAATCCTGGCAAACACAGACAAGCGAAGTAAAAGAACAAATCTGCTGTGACTAATCATTTCACAGCATATTTGCCAGCCAGCCCCTCAGCCAGTCAGTCAAGCTTCACTAGCGCTTTCCCTCAGCAAATGGATCTCAAAAGAAAGGGCCGACTGCAAACGACACCTGAGGATCTTGACACTACTCATCCCTCAACAAAAGGATGACTAGGAGCAAATCACTCACAGAAAGCTTAAATGAAACGCCTTAAGACGCAGAACAAAGGGGGTCAATTAGGTACTTCTTCAGGACAAATGGTACCCCCCGCCAGGACATCACCAAGGGGGGGGCAGGAGCACATAGCTCAGAGCATACCACTGCATGGCCGCGACCCGTGTATCACTCAAGAGAACAGTTCCAAAAGGCTGAGTGAACGGCCTCCAGCCCACACTTTCACACCAAAGGGTGGCTCACCACCCTGCCTGGAGTTCAGTAATGAACAGGATATGGCCGACTCAGCCTGCATACAACTAGACTGCACGCCGACTAATGGCTCACCCAGTGCTCAAAACCCTCCCATATCTACAGATAAGGGACACGATTCTACAACTGGCAACATACTTGTAACAGCTCTGATCAAAGCGGATTACATCGCAGTGACAAGGGCCCAAATCCACCAGCCTAAGGACCACGGTTTCGGCCTAGACCTCCAGAGTGCAGAGAGCACATTGGCCGTACTATCGCCTACAAGCCCACGGCCGCAACCAGCTGACCAGTTCCTAGAGTCTCCAGTAGCAGAGGAGCTCACAACTTTGTTCCTCCAAAATCTAGGCCAAACAATTGGGAGAACCCTAGAACTAACTCCCAAACTGCTGGGATGGTGGCGACTAGGGCCTCCACGGGTCTCCAATGCAAAGTAGATCATCACACCCTCAATGACAGCCCAGAAGTACACCTACGATTAAAACCAACAGTGCCACTAATAGAGCTCTATTGTGGCAGTCATCTCAGATGGAAGTCCAAATAGATCTCCTGCAATCGATTGCTGGCCGCCTAGTCAACATAATCTCCAGGGTGGAAAACAGGATTGCCCAGTACTTGCTCTCCAACTTGAGGGAATGTTCCTCCTCCTGCTCAGTCCTCATGGAAAAATGGGCATCTATTCCCAATATCCTGGCGGACATAGTAGAGACAGTCAAAGGATGCAGGGAAATGCCGTCATCAAGCAACACAGAAGATAGGGCGACCGCAAATAGCTACCCTCAGGCAGTGAGACAAACAGAAGGAACTGAACCCGCCCCGAAAACAATAGCCGGACCGGATCAAATAGGGGCACACTGGAGCAAGCATTCTGCTCATTGATCCAACAGGGTACAAGGCACACAAAGCTCCAATAACGGGGGGAAGCGGGGGCAGCGACATCCTGGCAATCGACTCGCTAAAACATACTACCAGTAAAACTGGCATTCCTGAACCCATGCTATCAAGGAGAACAAAAAAGAAGATGAAGAAACAACTGAAAAAAATCAAAGTTAAGAGGGAGGCAATTGCAGCTAAAGAAGACCATTGACTCACCCCCACAAGGATACGCCAAAGCCGGTCAGCGCTACCCAATCTTCATAGCCAAAAACGGGGCAAGAAGGCATATGACATCGCCCCGCTTCTGGAGAACAGCAAAAGAAGTCAATTCTATTCAGCAATCCCACTGCGACGGGTCAAAAGTTACAAACAAGCTCAGGTCGGCCCCAAGGCAATGAATCGATAGCGAGAACAAGCTTTGCACCTGCCAAAAAAACCTTCCTGCAAGCGAGGGCCACAGCACTGCTGCAGCCGGATGGTTCAAAATTACTCCAGCTAAGCCCCGCACACCAGTCCGGCACCAGGAACATTCAAGGCTAGAGCATGAGACCTCAAGCAGGATTGGCCACAAGCAACCAAGGAAGCATGAGGTTTGGATCAACCTTGGATGTGCACGACCTAGGAAGGGAAAACACTGCCCAATCCACAGGCTCACCAACTATTGTCCATGAGGCAGTTCTCACCCTGAGATTTCACAGGACAGCATGACATTCTGAACTGGTGCAACATTCTCAGCTTCTTTAAATACCTTGCCAATCTGGACCAGCTACAAACAGGGGATTTAGAATGGGTGCGATTCCTGAGCATCAAGGGGGACACACATGGCGACTCAACAGTGGTGAGCCTGAAACAAAAAGAAACACTACAAGCCATCATGAACAATTCCATACAACTGTAGCGGGGCATTGACGTCCAGACTCACACATCCAAAATATCCACACATTTTAGCACCGGGCAATGGGGACAAGGATCCTTGGTCAGTCCTGCAGGGGACAAAACAGCTCAGGATTCCTTGGAAGAAGGCAGACGGGATCCAAGGACTTCATGGGCATCAGGATCTCATGCCAAAACAACCACAGGGTTATCTGCACAACCCCTTCCTCCCTGATCAAACCGTAACTCTAAGAAGTACGCAGCAGCATCCCTAACAGCTGCGACACCAGGACTGGCAGGGGTGAGCCCAGGGAAGGATCACCTTCCAAGCAGCAATTAACTATAATCTCATGGAACATCGCAGGAAGCAGTAAAATCAGTGAAAATGAAACATGAAGCAGTTCCTGGAAACAGGAGACATACTCTGTGTTCAAGAGACCTGGGCACTATCTAGCACTCCATTGGCAGGGTGCTCTGAACATCATGTCCCAGCAATAAAAAGGAATCTCTTTGGCCACCCGTCTGGCGTCCTATCAGTTTTCGTAAAACATGCAAGCACCCTCACTGCGACAGGAATCAATCTGAACTCACCCGGGCTGCAAGCCCTGCAAATCGAAGGCCTGAAGCTCAACTCACAACCAATGCGCCTCCTGATAATAAACTGCTACATCAATATAGAGGTTATGGTGGAAATTAGAAAACTGGGGCATGCCGCCAAACCTCCTGAAGGCAATTAGGTCGTTATACAAAGAAACCTGGGTGCGGGATAAAAATAGCGTCAGCACAAATTCCCCCAAAATAACAACGAACAATGGGATGAAACAAGGATGTGTGCTGGCCCCCATCCTTTTTAACCTGTATACAGTGGATTTGGGGGATGCCCTGAAAGGAGCCAGCCTAGTTGCACCAAGACTAGGAAGTATGAGGCTGCCGGTGCTACAATACGCCGACGACACTGCAATAATGGATCAGACGAGGGTGGGCCTACAAAAAGCCCTAAACAGAATTAATCACTTTAACTACAACAATAACCTGACAGGTACCCAAGTGAAAACCAAGGTTGTCATCTTTGAGAGCTACCATCTGAAGAAGAAAGCACAGTGGCTAATGGGAAACCTGCAAATCAACACAGCGGCTTCATATAGGTACCTGGGGGTTTGGTTCACGGAACGGGCCTACGCGAACATCCACCTGAAACAGCAGTCCTCTCAGACTTTAACCCAGCATGGGCCGCAGGGAGGAATCCGCAAATTGCAGACTGTGCTCCTACATGAGGGAATCCTGGTTGCATCTCCTATGATGCTGTCCGACCTCATAAAGGAACGTCGGTGACTCCTACGCCCGATTTGTATGACTAACGGAATTAAGTCGTGAAGTGAAGCGTCAGCCCTGTGCTTTTCCACAATGACCGCAATGACTTTAGCAAGACTGGAGAAATTTACTCATCAGATGAGGATCGCCCTTAAGGCTGCCAACGAACATAAACAAACTATGGAGACGAGCGCTGCAAAGCCAGGGGAAGAAAGCAGCCTGGCCCCCAACAAGTACTGCGTCCTTGCCACCTCTTACCTGTCCCATTAAGACAACGCCATTTATGGATTGTAACTGAAGAGCCAAGGTGAACGGCTTATAGACCACTAAAGCAGACCATTTTTATGGAGCACTGAGGGGCTCCAGAATCCTGTGCAAGGTCACACGACAACGACTACAGGTGCAGGCTTATCGAGCAGGCACCGGGGGGTGGCATATCAACCAAATTTCATCTGAAGCTCCACTACTTTTACTCTGTCTATACTTTTACCTTTTCTTTTAAGTGCTTTTACTGTAATTATTTTAATTAATTGTACAGTTAATAAACACATTCAAATTCAAGCTGTTATTCAAAGGGATTTTTTTTCTTTAGACTATTTTTGTAATAACAAATGTGTTAGTGTGTCGAAAAGTGATGCAGAAACACATTTAACACTAAAATATAGTGCTAAATGCTAAATTTTATTGTTGCAAATTTCATGTAATTTTTCCAAACTTTCATATACATATAGAGAAGTAAATAATGTGATTTTCTCACAACATAATTAAAAGAGATTTCAAAATTCCTACAGTGGAATCAAACATAGGGGCATATGCATCAACCAAACGAATACCGATTCTTTAATTGCGAAAAATAAGGAATCGCCATTAAGGAATCGGTATATGGCATGCATCAACAGATTCGGTAAAATTTAGCGATTCCTTAAAAATCGCTAAATGTACCGATTTCACAATTGCGGGGCATGCCAACTCCCATTAGCAATTTGCGAGTTCGGTAATACCGAAGTAGCTAATAGCGAGTTCGGTAATACCGAGTTAGCTATTAGCGAATCGGTAATAGCGAAATCGCAAATGACCTCGTCGCTCCGGGAACGTGCAGATGACATCACCAACCAGGAAATACTGCAGCCCCACCCACATAGCCTCGACAGAGGAGCAGACAGGAGCTGGGAAGGAGGACTGCCTGTGCAGAGTGAGGCCACACCGACTCTGCAAATCCCAAGACACACACATCATGGCGCAGGAAGTGCCATCCAGCGCAGAGTCAGCACGCAAGCGAAAGCGGAAATTCTCGGACAGGGAGCTTGAGTACCTTATCGAGGGAGTCTCCAGCAAACACGACCGCCTCTTTGGCAAGCTGTCCCTCAAGGTGCCTGAGCAGGAGAAGCGGCGCATTTGGCTGCGCATCCGTGAGAGGGTGAATGCAGTTGGCGTCACGCCCCGCAGCATCGACGACCTCAAAAAAAGGTGGTACGACCTGCGTAAGCGTGCCAAGGAGAGGATTGCGGAGAGGCTCCGGGAGGCGAGCAGGACTGGAGGTGGACCATCTACAGCACCATCCAACACAGCCCTGGAGGACCTGGTGGAAGGGACCATAGAGCGGGAAGCCGTCGTGGGGGTGACCCAGATGGACACGTCCGGCGCAGCCACAAGTGCCCAAGGTAAGATGCATGCCTGTGCCCACACCCAGCATAGCGTAAATCCATTTCCATGCCCCCAGCCCGATCTCAGTGTGTCTGCAGCTCTGGCACACACAGCTTTACACATGACACTAGTGCATCATGGGAGTTGTAGTCTAGTCAGCCCAGTGTGCATGTACAGGCGTAAATCCAATGACCATACACCACATCAGTTGAAAATGGATGGAGAATGTTTATTCAGTGGACCACAGAGCGACATTTATGTGTACTACACTATGTAGGTGTAATTATCCCACTAACCATGCACTGTTTCACAGACAGATGCATCACCTGGGGATTCGGACGGCAGCGGGCAGCTGATCATCTCCGAAACACACGTCGAGTCCGACCAGGAGACAGCGCAGGACGTGCATGCATCACCTACACCTGCCACCCCAACAGCACCACCTCCACCAGCACCACCAGCAATGCCACCAGCACCAGCGCCACAAGCAACGGCACCAGCCAAACAGGCTGCAGCTATAACAGCCACAATAGTGCAGAGGCGCAGGTCCCAAGTTGCGCCCTTGCAGGAGATGGAAACACCCTCCTCGCAATTGGCACCCAGGCAGTGCAGCAACACACCACCTGATGCACCACCTGGAGGCGCAAGACGCGCACGGCGGCGCAGGGCTCATCGAAGTTCCGTCTCCTCAGCCGAACAGGATGACCCAGCAACTTCTGCAATCGAGGAGAGGATGCTGCGTACACAGCGCCAGCAGGGACGACATGTGGCAAACATTAGCTGCAATATCGTGCGCCTTGCTAGGGAGATGCGCGCCATGACTGCAGCAGTTACGGAAATGAGCACGGCGGTCAGGGACATGACCACTGTGGTGGCAGAGGGCAATGCTCAGCTCAGGGAGGAGGTACATGAGCTCACCCGTGCCATGAGGGAGGGCCATGAGTGCCATGAGAGGAGGCACCGGCAGCAATTGTTGCGTTCCGCCGCCGCTACCAAGGCTATAACACGGCACAGCAACAGCACCGCAGTGTTGGCACGCCGCTCAGTGTCCCTGCGGGTGGACCTTGGCCACTTCTGCGGGGATGTAGCGAAGTCACTAGGACACATCACCACTGCTGTGGAACACCTTCAGAGCAGCACATGCAGTGCTGCTGCTTTGGGAGGGGATGACGCCAGTGAGGCTGCCTCCAGTGTCAGCAGCGTGTCACTGGCAGAGGCCAGCACCAGGCGCCGCAGTTCGCGTGCCTCCACGGGGCCAGGCCGTGGTGAGGCATTGGATACACCTGAGCAGAGGCTTGGAGTACGTGGGAAGCGCCACTAGACAGTTGGACATGCATGCAGGACCATGGTGGGGCAACCATGGACATCCACTTACAGAGTATGCACAGGCGTGACTTTAAGGCACCTTTTATTTACATTTATGCAATTGGAGCATGATTTACATAGCTAGTTTTGTTGCACAAACCTCAGTGCTACTGTGCATTAAACAGTTGCACCCCAAACTAACTTGGAATGTCTCTTTTTCAAATGTTTCAAAAATGATTTTGCATTATGTATGTCCGCCTCCTATGGCCCTCTGCTGTGTTAGGGATGTGTGCCTGTCGTTGTTGGCCGGGTGGTTGGTCATCCCGGTGGTCGTCATCCCTGTCCACCTCTATGGGTATCCCCCTTCTGGTGGCAATGTTGTGCAGCATTGCACATACAGCAATTATCCGGCAGCATGTTTCAGGTTGGTATAGCATGGCGCCGCCTGTCTTGTGGAGGATTCGGAAGCGACTCTTGAGAATCCCAAAAGTCCTCTCTATTACATTCCTAGTGCTGATGTGTGCAGCGTTGTAGCGATGTTCCTGCGGGGTTGCTGGATTGATGTATGGGGTGAGTATGTATTCCCGCAGGGCGTAAGCACTGTCACCTAGAAGATAGAAGCATAGACTTAGCATTGGTGATGTACATACATGTGTGGTGTTGGTGTGGGGAAGCGTATTTCTACGTACCTAGCAGGAGTCCCTCTCCAAATTCTCCGTTGATTAGTCGCCTGTGCATTCCATTGTGGCGGAAGATGTAGGAGTCGTGTGTGCTCCCTGGGAATTGTGCCACTAGGTCCGTTATGATGTTCTTGGCATCGCACACAACCTGCACGTTGATCGAGTGGTATGACTTGCGGTTCCGGAATATGTACTCATTTGCTGCGGGAGGACATATGGCGATATGCGTGCAGTCGATGCATCCAATCACATGTGGGAATTGTGCCACCTGGTAGAAAGCCTGTTTGGTGCGGTCCAACTGCTGTGGGGTTGTGGGTAAGCTGATGTGTGTGTGTAGCATTGTCAGCATGGCATCTAGGAATTTCTTGAAGAAGCGTGACAGTGCGCTTTGCGATACACCTCCGGCCACCGCAATTACCCCCTGGAAACTCCCTGAGGCCAGTAGGTGCAGGCTGCATAGGACCTGAACGTGCGCAGGGATTGCATTTGTCCGGTGTGTCTGGTGCTGCAGTAATGGTTCCAGGTCTGCAATCAGGCGCATGATCATAGCACGATTGAGGCGATACTTCTCGTACACCTCGTCCTCATTCTGCCCGAGCAAGGTTATGCGCAGTCTGAAAACTCGCTCCTGGACCCTTCTCCTGCGCTGTCCTGCTGCATTGATCCGCATCCTCCTTGCAAGCACGTAGAGGGCAGCCATTTTGTGGGAGCCAACAGGGTCTCCTGGGCCACATTTAAGGGTTTAGTGATTGCCTCAATCATTTGCACATGTAGCTGTTTTTTTTGCATTACCTTTTTTTTTTTTTTAACTTTACCTCCAGGTTTTGATTCCCCTTATTTAGCTCTTGCTAAATAGCTAATTTTAGGATTTTCGTTATTAGCGAGTTTTGTTGCATTGGGGTGCGATTCGTTATTTGTTATTGGCACTTTCCGGGAGCTAATAGTGATTTCGGTAACTGCTAATCGGTATATAGAGATTCGGTAATTTAGCATTTTGGGTATTAGCGATTCGGTATGTTAGCAGATATTTTTTTTGCGATTCGTTATTTGCTCACGTTTTGGGTTGATGCATTGGGATTGGGTATTTTTGACTCGCTACCGGGAGCTAATAACGAATCGGTATTTTACCGACTGGATTTTGGCTTGATGCATGAGGCTGTTTGTTGATTATCCTTGTTTTTAAACTGTGAAAAAGTCTCAGTCAGAGTAGTAGATAGAACCAGGAAATTTTCTAATACCATGATCTAAGGGGGTGCTAGCTGGGGTAGTCACCTGATAGAAGCAACTAAAACTTGAAAATAATCAGACACATCTGCCACTGGTTGAAAAACAGGAGAGAACTTGATCCACCAAAAGGACCATCATCCGAAAAAAGATCCTCGCCAACGCCAGCAACTCCAAGCAATTGTTGAGCGTCATCCTGGAATTCACCAAGCCCTCCAGGGAAACCACGGACATCACCACTTCCCAGGACCTCTCCGACAAGCTCGGATCCTACTTCCATCTGAAAATCAAGGCACTCTACGACAATTTCAACGACCAGACACCCCACTCCGAAACCACTTCCTGCTCCAGCAACACCATCCAGCCCACCATCTCCTCCTGGACCCCAGTTACCACTGAAGACACCACTTCGACCGTGAAAGGCATCCACTCAGGGGCCCCCATGGACCTCTGCCCCCACACATCTTCCACAGAGCCGCCATCGCTCTTGATCTATGACACACCATCAACACCATCTTCAAGACCGGCATCTATCCTGACGACTGGAAACAAGCAGGAGTCAGACCCCTGCTCAATATCCCCTCATCAGACCCCCGAAACTCAAGAACTACCGACCCATCTCCCTCCTCCCCTTTGCTGCCAAAGTCACGAGAAGACCGTCAATGCAAAACAAACCGAATTTATCAAAGAACACTCCATCCTTAACCCCTCCTAATCCAGATTCCACAGCAACCACAGCACAGAAACCACTCTACTTGCCGCCACAGACGACATTTGCACCCTCCTCGACCAAGGACACACTGCTGCCCTGATCCTACTCAACCTCTCTGCAGCGTTCGACACCGTCTCCCACTGCACACTCACCGCCAGACTCTACGATGCCGGCATACAAGAAAAAGCCCTCAAATAGATCCGCTTGTTCCTCACCGGCAGAACCCAAAGAATCAGACTACCACCTTTCCTCTCCGAAACCCATGGAAATCAACTGCGGAGTGCCCCAAGTATCATCGCTCAGCCCCACGCTCTTCAACATTTACATGGCCCCCCTCACCGCCATTGTCAGACAGCATGGACTCAGCATAGTATCCTACGCCGACGACACCGAGCTCATCCTCCACCAGACTCAACTTCCAGGAAGGAATGGAGGACGTTGCATCCTGAATGAGCAGAAACTGCCTGAAGCTCAACTCGGAAAATACAGAATTCCTCGTCCTCGGACCCTCTCCCTCAGCATGGGACAACACCTGGTGCCCTACTGCCCTTGGCAGTCCCCCCACACCCACGAACAACGCCCAAAACCTCAGCATCGTACTCGACTCCTCCCTCTCCATGATAAGGCAGGTCAACGCCATCACCTCCAGCTGTTTCAACACCCTCAGAATCCTCCAAAAAACCTTCAAGTGGATCCCCCCCAGTCAAGGAAGGCTGGCACCCACGCACTCATAACCAGCAGACTGGACTACGGAAACACTCTCTAGGCCGGGATCAACAAGTCTCTACTCCACAAGCTCCGGACCATACAGACCAGCCAGACACGTCCTCGACATTCCTCGACACAAACACAACACCCACCACCTACGGAACCTCCCCTGGCTCCCTATTGAGAAGAGAGTCACTTTCAAGATATTCACCCACACCTACAAGTGCCTCCACAACACCGAACCCCAATACCTCAACAAGAGGATCTCCTTCCATGTACCCAACAGAAACTTCCGCAGAGCCCGAACAGGTGGAAGAAACTTCTCCTACCACGCAGCCAAGACCTGGAACGAGATCCCGCTCAACATCAGACGCCTCCTCTCCGTAAACATCTTCAGGAAGACGCTCAATACCTGGCTTTTTGAGTGATAGGGAGTGCCTCACCCCCCCCCAGCGCCTTGAGACCCTTACGGGTAAGTAGCACGCTTACAATTCCCATGATTGATTGATATGTTTAGTGTCTACCACCTTCCCTGACCTAAGCTACACTGGAGTGGGTATAGTAAATTATGCATTTTTAGTGTCCGGCATTGGTATTTAATTAATACAAACATGTCAGTCCACCCGACACCATTATGGATTGGAACTGCCCGGCCCTAGGTCGGTGGTTCTAACTGACTGATTTGCATGCAGCCGTCAATAGGGTGGGCAGAAACATCCATTCTAAAATAGAAGCTTTTGCAGTGGGCAGAATTGGCCCGCAGCACAAAATTCCATTGCAGAATGGAAGATTGCAAACATTCCTGTACCGTGTGGCAGGTACCATGTGCACAGTGATGGGATGCTGAGGGGGACACCATAGGATTGCAGAGGGTCAGGGGGAAAGTAGGCCCTGTTAGGGTGTGAAAAGACACTTTTTAATAGCCTTTTTGTGTTGGATAGGCCAATATGAAATCACTCTTGGAAACTGCTTTCATAATCCCAACAGCAAAGCCTAGCCTGGCTATGAAGCTATTAGGGAATTATGGTGTGTTCTGGCAAACCAACGGCCTCTTGAGCTCGTTGGAAGCGCTGCGGACAGTCCATCCTTCCAATGCCTCCACCCTTCGCATCTTAATGCCGCACGCGACCTGCATGTAGAGATGCCGGTCTGGTCGCAAACAACAGGCAGTCGGCTGCAATCCGACTAACATAGCAATAGGCCCCATTATTGTTAAAGTACATTTTATTTCACACTTATAAAAAGGGTTTTGTAATATGTAAATGCATTATATTGAAAGGAAAATATTTATTTATTAAAATATATAGGCCCTCATTTGGATGTAGGTCGGAGTTGAATATGACCAACACAGTTTCAGTGAGGGAACCGCCTGAACATAGGTTGGAGGTTCCACACACCTGATTTCAATGCGACCGCACATGGTGCATTCACAAACTCCCCTTTCTCTAAGGGAGCTTGTGTGGCAGACGGAAACCGAGTGCAGCACAAGCTCCCATTGAGAAATGAGAGTTTGTGAAAATCCCAGCACCATGTGGCAGGCACCTCATGGTGCCTGCACAACGGTGCAAGGATTTTCAAGGGGGTACCATAGGTGTTCTACAGGCTGCTAAGCAGAGGGACTGGGTGGAAGGGGTCCTTGCTAGGGGCCCCAATGTCACTTTCCAAAAGCCTTTACATGTCTGAAAGGCTGACATTGAAAGGCTGTCGGAAACTGACATCATGATTCCGGCCCGTTAGCCGAGCCTGGCTCCGCCATCATCGAAGGGATTACTATTCCACAGATGTGAAGTGCTGACAGAGCCCATCTGAATAGGAGCGAACTCCCCTTGCAGTTTTCCTTCGACCACCATAATCAAAATCCTGTGGTTGGAGGGAAAGCTCAGGAGGCTCTCCGCTAGACATCCAAATTGGGCCCATAATACATTTTTATTTATTTTCACGTTATTAACAAACGAACACATGTAAGGAATGTAGGAGTGCAGTTTTGAAAAACAAATTAATATATTTATTATTTTCTAAAAGTATTATTAAATAAGATTATTTTTAATAATATTATTTAATTTAAATTTGTGAATTACTTTTTTATTTTTATATAAACATATACATTTTTTAAATTGAGAAGATATACATTTCTACTACATTTTTAATGTGTTTTATAGTGTACATGTTTGTAGTTCTTTTTGAGCAATATTTTTAATATGTTAAATGATTTTATACATTGTATTTATTATTAAATATACATTTTTTAGAAACAGTTCAATAAATTACAATGTTTGTCTTTGCATGCGTCACATTTTTTATGCATATTAAATAATCTTATATATTTTTATATTAATATTTACAATTTTATCTTAAAGTAATTCATAATAATAAAAAACAAATTTCAAGTATTTTTATTGATATATTACTGTCTTTTATGTCATTTTTTATTATTTCTGAAACATTTCTTCATTTGTTACATACATATTTTTTTAAAACATTTGGTAATATATAGTAAGAAATATATTATAATATTATTTGCTATATCTTCTACATTTTTAAACTTTTTAAATATATAAATGTTTATAAGGGTTTTATTTTACATTGATTTGAAAGCCAAATAGTCTTTTAGCGTTTTTTTGTTGGTCTAAGGGGATTTTGCACTCTATATTGGTTATTATTTGGACTGTTTTGAGGAGAGAAGCTTGCGCTTGCAAGCAGCGTTGTATCGGTTAAGGTAAGGTTATTTTTAACCTATTTCTAAGGTAATTTAAGAGTGGGGAGAAAGTAAGGTACTGGATAGGGTATACATTGTGTTATTTCTGATGTTGTTATGTAGTGCCAAAGGCAAGCCCGTCTGCGCCCGTCCGCAGCCATACGGGTCCAGGGGCCAGCCACTATGCCCATTTTGTGAGTTACTCGGCCACGGAGCTAAAAGAGATGTATGGAAAGTGTGAAATACCTGATAAAATCCGTCTCAGTTTAAATGAGTCGGTTATTTTTAAACAGAGACTTATTCACCCTGAAATCCTGCACAACTCTGCTCCCCCTCCCCCATAATATTGCATGCCCTCAATACTTCCCAGAGCAAGGAAATAATGGGTCTTTTAGTCATGTATGTGAATACTCGGTCCATGTGAAACACCAACTTGAAAATTATTTACTTCTACAGTCTGAAAAGCCAGATATACTTCTTCTTACTGAAACATGGCTTACTGAAGAGTCTGCCCCTGACATCTTAGCGGCAGTACCAGATAATTACTACATCCTGCAAACTAACCGTCCCACAGGGAAAGTGGGGGGTGGGGTTGCAGCTATCATCCATAAGGATCACCAGTTTAAGTCATTAGGGGTTACCAGTTTTCCCCACAGTCATCTTTCACTTCCTTGTTACATGCCTACTTTTCCCCAGGCACTGGGCGAAATGATTTCTCACTTAGCCATCAACCACACCCGACTTCTCATTATTGGTGACTTTAATTATTGGCCCCACGAAGAACAAGAGAGTGCCAGCTCAATAGAGCTGACAAATCTTCTCTCTGGAATGAACTGCACCCAACATGTGCGCGAAGCTACCCACATAAAGGGGCACACACTGGACCAAGTCTGGACAGCTAACCTGACGATCTCGACCCCCCTGATTTCCCCTTGTACTTGGTCGGACCATCATTTTATTTCTTTTATTCTTTCTGATGCTCGCCCCACTAAAACCCAATTGACAATGAACTGCACGTCCAGAAATTCGAGAACTGCTAATATTGATCACCTCTTCTCACTTTTAACCGCTACGGCCCCGTCTGTACCAGAACCGGTTCAAACACAGGCAGCGAACTTCAAGTTATGGCTTGAGTCCGCATGCGACTGCGTCACCCCTCTTAAGTCAACTAAGATCCTGAGACCCCACGACGCACAGCGGTGATTCTCTGATGATCTAAAGACTAAGAAGCTGGCATTGAGACAAGCAGAGCGCAGATGGAGACTTCACTATTTCGTAGAAGATAAGACCACTTACACTAACTTGATGAAAGAATACAAAAATTCCATTCTACAAACCAAGGCAGATTAGTTCTCTGAGAAGGTTCTAAACTCAGCTAACAAGTCTAAAGATATTTTTTATATAGTAAATGAACTCTCTAAACCAGACAGAATCACGTTAAAACTGACCCCCTCACAGTCCCTCTGTGATTCTCTCAACTCATATTTTATGGAGAAAATCACTGCCATTAAGGCTGGTATTCCGATCTCCGCCTCCTTCACAGACATTCCCGATATTCGTAGACCTTCGTCTCAGTTGATTTTGATTCCCCCCATTTCTCAGGAGAACTTCCTAGGTTTACTTAAAATAGTTGGCTCTGGTTCCCCAACTGACTGCTGTCCCCCTCACGTCCTTCAGGAAGTTTTTACTAAATGCCCAGATCCCCCACTTTCTCTTCTTAACAATTCACTTAAGTCTGGCATTGTTCCTGAACTTTTTAAAAGTGCGGAAATTATCCCTATCTTAAAGAAGCCAGGCGCGGATCCATCTATTCTTAGTAACTACCGCCCGATCTCCTTATTACCTTACCTTGGTAAAGTACTAGAGGCATATGTTTCGACTCAACTTGGTTCTATTGTCGAACAGTCCCATGTTTTGGACTCTCACCAGGCTGGGTTTCGACCAGCCCATTCAACAGAGTCAGTCATCCTGACAGTTATGGATGATCTTAGAGGGGGGGTGGATAGGGGGCCTTACCTAGGCCCTGGTTCTCTTGGATTTGTCAGCAGCTTTTGACACGGTCGATCATAACATCCTGATTTACCATGTCAGTAATGCCAGGATCCAGGGTCTGGCTTTGAAGTGGCTCTCCTCCTTCCTCAGTAACCGGTCTCAATTGGTACGTCTTGCCAACTTCTCTTCTAAGAAAATGGAATTGACCTGTGGGGTTCCCCAGGGCTCCTCCCTTTCCCCACTTCTTTTCAATTTGTACCTCCTTCCTCTAATCTCCTCCTTGCAAGAAAGAAAAGTTGGGACATATAATTACGCTGATGATCTTCAACTGGTCTTCGACATCAATCTCTCTCCATCCTCTGTGTCTCATTTTCAAGACACTAAAGGGTCGAATATAATAGTGAGTGGGTCGCCACCATCCCAATGGCAGTGGTGATCTGCCCGCCAGAATACACCGCCCGCCTCCGCCCCATTACGATGACGGGGGGGGACCCAGGCAGACCGAAAGACCGTCCGCCGGTTTTCCACCGGTCGACTGGGCGGAAAAAGCCCATAACATGGAGGCGGTGACTGCAAGACACCACCGTCCATATTATGTAGCAGGCGGTGAATCACCTTTCCATGGCGGCAGAAAGGCGATCAGTCTTTGCTGTTGGGGGCACGTAGCGGGCACCCAGGGTGTTGGAGGGGTGGGGGATCACATCGGGGGTACCTATGGTACCCCCCAGCATTTGCATGCACAAGGTTGCAGGCAGCGCGCGGTGCCTGGCCCGTTGTGCATTCAAATGCACAACATGCATTTTTGACCTTGTGGCGGGTGCACCCCAGGCCGCAATGTAAAGAATGCGGGATGTGTCCCAATGCCAACTGCGGGACCGCCACTCCTATGGCAGGCGGTCCCTTTAGCCGTTGCGGTGGCGGGTGGACTTTGTCCGCCCGTAATCGCAATCGACCCCTAAGAATTTCATAAGTGAATGGATGAACAAAAATCAAGTGAAGCTCAACCCTGATAAAACTGAGCTGATCCTCACTGACGGGCTTGCTAATCCATGGAACCCCAACTTTTGGCCTTCTACCCTGGGCAACCCTCCCCTTCCAGTTAGCTCAGGCAAACGCTTGGGTATAGTGATAAGCAACGACCTGTCTTTGAAAGCTCAGATCAGCTCGGTGGTCTCTGTTGGGTTTTTTCACCTGTGTAGAATTAAGAAGATCAGCAGATTTATGTCTCGGGAAGCCCTGACCTTAGTGATTTTGGCCTTGGTCATCTCCAGACTGGACTATGCCAACTCACTCTATGTAGGCATCCAGGCTTACCAACTCAAATGCCTCCAGCTAGTCCAGAATCAGGTTATTAGACTGATATTTCACCAACCTAAATGACATCACGTCAGACCACTGATGAAAAGCCTCCATTGGTTCCCAGTTGCTATGCGTTGTGTATTTGAGTTGGGATGCACTATTTTCAAAGCTCTTCACGGCAACAGTCCAGCCTTCCATCTCTTCCAAGATTCTACGCTATGCCCCCACTCGTAACCTATAATCCTCCTATCTGAATCTGTTAGTCACTCCCACTTTTAAACTAAAGAAACATGGTTGCTCCTGATTTGCAGTCTTAGCCCCTCAGGTCTGGAATTCGGGCCCTGTGGAGCTGAGGCCGGTCACCTCCTGTGCACTATTCAGAAAACAGCTGAAGACATGGTTGTTTGCCCAGGCATATGACAACTAGGCTCTCCCCTTTGCTGCCGCCTTTGTTCCACTCCAGCGCCAAGAAACCGTCTGGTGAATGTGCGCTTGATAAATATTTTTTAACATAACATAACGTAGTGCAGTGTATATGTAGTGTTTTAGGTTATGATTAATTGAGTATGTGTTGAGTGGTTGTAAATGTTTTAAAGGGAAATATAGTCATTAAAGTATATGTATATGCTGGTGGGATATGTTTTTTTCCTTACAGGTGCAAATGTACATTAGTTTATTATAAAGGAATAATTTGTTTATGATTCTTTCATTATCAGGTTTAATGCAGCGTTTCTTTTTTAAATCTATTTTTCATGTTTTTAATGGTTTTACGCTACAGAGGAGTATGTTGTTGCACAGTTGTATTTTGGGGACGTTTTATTTAAAAAAGGGATTTAAAAGGATTACTTTCCTGTTACTGCTGTTTGGATACAGGCTCTCAGCTGACAAACAGTAAGGGGCCCATTAGGATGGCGGGCGGATCGCCCCCGCTGGGACGGCGGTAGCCACCGCTGGCCCGGTGGGGATCATCCGTCCGCCATCCTCAATGATTGACCCCCGCCACATTAGGATGGCTGGGGGGGGTCCGCGGTGGATGGGAAGACTGTCTGCCGCTTTCACGCTGGTCGACTCGTCGACCGGGTGGAGAATGGCCACATTATGGCGGCGGTGTCTACACCGCCAACCATATCATGATGCCGGCGGAGAATCGCCTTTCCATGGTGGCGTTGCTGCCATGGAAAGGCATGCGGTTTCTGCTTTTGGGGGCCGGTTGCGGGCACCCAGGGTGTTGGGGGGTGGGGGTGCACATGGGGGGTACCTATGGTACCCCCCTCATTGCCATGGACAAAAACATGACATAAACGATCTTTAAATGCTGATTTGAAATTTCAATGTGTGATGCTTGATGCAGCACACATAGAAGTTGCAAAACGAAATTTTTTAAAAATGCTTGTTTATGTGCAGAAAGGGGGATCTTCGTGCACATAAAAAATCATAGGCAAATTGCTGTTTACATGTGTGATGCCCAAGACATCACACATGGAAACAGCAAAAATGAGGAGAAATAAAGCATTTCTCCTCATTTTGGTGCCGATTCCGATCCTGTAAAACCCGGGTACGACCCGTCGGACGGAGCATTTTCTCCGTCCGACTCGTACCCGGGAAAAACACCTTACAAACCCACAAGTATGATTCGTACAGAAACACCATTTCCGTACGAATCGTAAAAAACACCGACCGGCAAAAAAACACATACAAATCGGATCCGGGACACCGCGTACGCGACATTCGCACGGAGTCAGGAAGCGTTTTACGGATCAGCAAGTACGATTCGTACCCACAGCACTTCACACGGCAACATTTTTACGGGACCCAAAAAGTGCCGGAAAAGCTAGGTACGCCGCGATGCACGACGAAAAGGGGGCCCGGTACGCACCGTACCCCCATCCCTACACGTCCGCACCGTACCCCAGCATCCCCCCCATGTCCGCACTGTACCCCCAGCCCCCCCAGCCCCCCCATGTCTGCGCCGTACCCCCAGCCCCCCATGTCCGTGCCATACCACCAGCATCCCCCCATGTCCGCGCCGTACCCCCAGCCCCCCCCCATGTCCGCGCCGTACCCCCAGCCCCCCATGTCCGTGCCGTACCCCCAGCCCCCCTCATGTCCACGCTGTACCCCCAGCATCCCCCCATGTCCGTGCCGTACCCCCAGTCCCCCCCATGTCTGTGCCGTACCCCCAGCCCCCCCATGTCTGCGCCGTACCCCCAGCCCCCCTATGTCCGCGCCTTACCCCCACCCCCCGTAGGGTAGGTACAGAGCGTACCCACACCCCCGTAGGGTAGGTACGGAGCGTACCCCCACCCCCGTAGGTACGGAGCATACCCCCACCCCCGTAGGTACAGAGCGTACCCACACCCCCGTCGGTACGGTGAGGACCCCTAGCGCTACGCGCTGGGGGTTCGCACCGTACCGACGGGTGTGTGGGTACGCTCCGTACCTATGGGGGTGGGGGTATGCACCGTACCCACGGGGGGGTGGGGTGGGGGTACGCTCCATACCTACAGGGGTGGGGGTACGCACCGTACCTACGGGGGTGTGGGTATGCTCCGTACCTACAGGGGTGGGGGTACGCACCATACCTACGGGGATGTGGGTACGCTCCGTACCTATGGGGGTGGGGGTACGCACCGTACCTACCCTACGGGGGTGTGGGTACGCTCTGTACCTACGGGGGTGGGGGTACGCTCCGTGCCTACGGGGGTGGGGTGGGGGTACAGCGCATACATGGGGGGTGTTCGGCACGTATGCGGGCACATGTTTGGACGTCTCCATGGTTGACATGGGAGTTCGCTCCATACGGTGTTTTTTCCATACGGTTGTGCATTCGGACGGACGGGACGGATCGTACTTGCGCGCTCGGACTTCAGTTTACCGATTCGTACGTAAAACTGTCCGGGGACGTGTCGAAAACTTTTTCCGACCCTAGGACGTGTCGGGGAATTTTCCCGATGCGATTCGTATGGATTTTTTTACACACGAATCGTACTTGCCAGTTTGTACGGGAGTTGTATGATTCGTACGTAAAAAAATCCGGATACGATTCGTACAGGGAATATTTTTAACGGATCAGAATCGGCACCTTTGTCTATTAAGACCAGGTTTTCCCTGGTCTTAATTTTGGCATTGCCTTTTAAATAGGGGGCAGCGTCAAACTAAATTGATATTGTTGGAGGAAGGCCGATTGCCCTTCCCTTTCATGCTATGTACAGCGTGAAAGGGTGCCTTATTTATGTGGCGAGGTCCCTATCACCATCACAACATCACTGGCATTGTAGTGGAGATAGGGGCTTGTAAATATGGCCCTAAGTTAGCAGCCGGTTGTCGAATGAACCCGCAGTGAGCTTGGTTTGCCAGCTGCCTCCATGTCAGTGGTGTCCAACTGGGGTCTAGTATCATGCCAAGGTCCCCCCCAGAGTATGATATCAGCATGTGCATGGCCCAGTATGGATGATAGATCTTGAAAGAAGTCCAGGGTATCTACATTTGGGGCCTACGCATTGACCAGAAGAAGGCGATGGCCGGTCAGGGTGCATGCCACTATGAAGTATCTCCCACCCTCATCTATAATGCTAGCAGTGTGGTGGAAGGGGATGCTTTTGTATGGGTGTGCAGACCCCACTAGAATAAGTATTGTAACTGGATAAGTATCTGTTAGGAATCTAAAGGGATGCAAATGTGGGCGATGCTTTGGCTAGCCCAACCCAATGTGGAAGCAAGTACAGAAGAGATAAATTAGACCTTGTGTGTGTTGTCCTTAGGACTCTGCCTACTTTACCACTGCTACCCAGTGCTAAAGTGCATGCGCTTCCTCATCTAAACATAGTAATATTGGCTCATGCAACAACTATGGAAACAGCTGTTATAAATGTTAAGGGGCATAACCACACTCTAATGTGCCAAAAATATAAGTCAGAGCTGTATTACAAAATATTAAGGAAACAAGTACTAGCTAGCAGGAACTGAAATTCTTAAAGGCATTTTGACCCATGTCCTGCAGCATGTTGCTGGTCAGTTACCTGCCATTCCAACATTTCACAACTAATTATCAGAGCCATAATGGTCATAACTAAAACCACACCTGCCCAAAAAGCATTAAGGGCCTACTTACAATGTCAGTTGGAAAGCCTCTGACCGCAGACATTGAAGGTTTAAACTCTGACCACTGTATTACAATGACGGCGGTCAGTGTTTAAACCAGCCAGTGAATCCGACTCGGTTCCGACAGGCTCAAGAAGCTGGTGGGCCAGTAAGAAAGGCCTCACAATTTCTACAGGAAGGAGTTTGCACCGTCTGGATTATGATGGTACTTTCTGACAGTGGGTCCATGTTGGCATTTCCTACTACTGTCAGATAGTGTCTTCGGGGGTCTCTGGCAGGGCCCCCTCCCACCAGGCCCTCCATATGTGACCCTGGTGGGTCACCATACATTCTTGCTCCGTGAGGCAGGCAGCATGAGGTACCTGCCACATGGTGAAAGGATGTTGTAAAACTTCAATTTTTCAGTGGGAGCTTATGATCTGGGCGGTTTTGGCCCGCCACACAAGCTCCCATAGAGAAATGGAAGTTTGCGACTGCACCATGTATGATTACATTCTTATTGCAGTGTAAGAACCGCCAACGTGATGTCAGTGATAGTCAACATCATAATCAGGGCCTCAGTGAGTTACAATACCACCTGGACTGTCAATATGTCACAAAGAAGAACATTCACTTCTTTATGACAAGAAATGTGGTGAAAATAAGATACTTGTTTTTGCAACACCCACAAAACATTGAAACTGAAGAAACATGACACATCTAAAATATTTCCCAAATCATTTTACCAACTGTATAGCATCCATGGGGAATACCACACGAGTAACATCCCTTTCATCTATGCACTCTCACCAAAACAAACAATCAACCTATATAGAACTCCTAACCCAAATAAAAAATAAAAACTAACCTTTATTACCCACACAAAATTATCATTGACTTTGAACAATCAATATTAGAAGCTATCCTCACAAATTTCCCCACACAGTCATACAGGGTGCTATTACCATTTTTAGCAAATCATGTTGAGACACCTCTAAAAATCTACCCTAAGGGCCCTATTATGATGCGGGTTAGATGAGCGTCCAAACAGCTTTGTGGTCGAAAAAGGACCACCTGAGTCACGGGTCCTGCATTCCGAATCACGATGCAACCACCTTCACAGCGGCCGTAAAGTGTATGTTTTCTATTGCGGTGTATGCTGCTGGCCGCAGCACAAGCAGCAGGAGTAGACATGCACTTTTTGAACATCCCTGCACGTCTGTGGCAGACAATGCATGATGCTTGCTACACAGTGCAGGGAGGTTTTTGAGGGGTACCTCAGGTGTCCCCAGGCCTCAAAGAGGAGGCCACGGATTAAAAAAAAGTTATTAAAAACACTAAAGTAAATAAAAAAAGCAGAACTGTCATGTAATAGGTGTAATAAGAAGTTGAATACAATTAACCCAGCTCTGCGTGAGGAGTAATTTGTGTCAGGCTCTGTCAGGTAAGTGACTTCTCACCTGTGATTCTGCAGAGACGCCCAGGAACCGAAGACATGGTCCTCCACGTCCCCTGATTGCCTCTTGAGCATATCAGACCCTATGCAACAAGGGCAACCTGGGGAAGAGGGGAAACAAAACAAGGAAAGGAAGAGATAAAAAAGGGGAGGAAGTCCTCAGGGTGTCGCCGCTTCCAGAAGTGTGTTCCTCAAAGCAACTTAATGTTTCCCTCTTCCTATCTGGAACCACTAACAAACTCAGGTAAGGCAAAAGCGAGTCACTCTGATTACTCGCTGCCTTGGTGGAATATCCTAGGACTCACAAAAGTGTCAGCCAGGTGTGAAAAGTTAGTAACTCTTCATTGTAATAGTATACGGTCTCTCAAACTGACTTCGTAGGATACGTAATTCCTTAAGGTAATTAAAAGGTATGTACATAAAATACGGAAAAGAAGAAATGAAGCAGCGGATACCCCGCTGTTACCGGTATTCCGTGTCTAAATGTTCAGAAAACGGAAGTCCAAGTTGTCCACACTGTAGATGCTGTAAAGGTGCAGGGGTGCTCTCTATCTTCCTATCAATTCGGCAGCAGGAGACAGAGAAGGATTGTATCTGTCGTTATGTAGAGAGGAGCTGAGGACCCCCTAATGAGTAGCAGAAATGTAGGCAGCGGGAGGTGGGACCCGGGAGCGGAGATAATTCAGCAAAAGAGTTGAGCGGCAAGCCCCCGATCCAGCCGACGAGCGGAACACTAGTCCGGCCCGCAGACGGAATCTTCAGCCTCCGTCACCACTCAAAGGCGGAACCTCTCCCACCGGAAACCAACCACCAGGACCAACACCCAATACTACTTAGGAACGCAAAAGGATACGGACCTCTCGCGAGTCGACGAGGTCTCCTGGAGAAACTACGGCCCTAATATTTCCAGAGAAAGGAGACGGGACTCCAAAAGATTTGTGGAGGCAAAGGTTGGAGTCTTCGGATTCCGAGTTCAAACAGAGAACGGGCTTCGGGTCACGGGGTTTCCAAGTTCCTGATCGCAAAGCGTGTGTTCCGGGGGAAGCCAGGCAATTGAGGCTGCCTGACGTGTTTGCGCATGCGCAGTCCACGGTTGCATTCCTGCTCCGGAGCGTCGGCAATCTTGACAATTTGTGGAAAGTACATCAGTAGCATGCAATGTTGCTTGAGTGCAATATTTAGTTGTGCAGTGCAGCCACCGGATGAGCCTTCCACTATCTTAGGGCCCTAGCCCAGTCGTCAGGCTTTGTCAATAAGTGGTGGCATTGAAGGGTGTCTCCTGGGTCTGCAATTCATCAGCTTTGTTCTGCTTTCAATGTTTACCCTCAGACTCTGTGGAGGCCTCAGTGTTTTCACAATCTTGATTCTTTGTGATGCCTCGCCTCTGTAGGCCCCCTCCGTCCCTGAGTGATTATCTGCCACCTCGAAGGATCGTTCGGTGCAATAGGTTGTAAATCAGGCCCATTGCCCCTGTGGAGTATCAAAGAAGTATAACTACAAATAATTTACGCACTGGTCACAGTACGTCATAGAGAAGCATATATGAGAGGTTCATGTTCCATAATTTTTGCATAAATAGATCATACAGTTTTTGCTGTGATTAGGCATGACAGGTGTTACCCGGGACCATCAGAATGTATCCAGATTAATGCATTAGGTGACCCTTGGCCATTGCCCCATTCAGGAAGGCATCTGTCTCTGTAGTTCTTAAATCTGGCTATCATAGGACGAGGTGGGGCTCCCAGTGGAGATTTCTGAGCCAGTGACCTGTGGGCGCTCTCAATTTTAAAGTAGGCGGACAGGTGAACATTGTCCAAACAGGACTGGATCCATTGCTCCAGAAACGTTTATGGTGATGTGTCCTCGACTCCCTCCATGAACCCAATAACCCAGAGATTTTTGCGACAAGTCACTTTTCAGCATCCTCTGCTCAATCATGAGATAGGCGAGATACTTCGGAGGAAAGTCCTTGCACCATGTCTTCCAGCATGGACATTCTATCCTTCTTATCTGTTACTCAGTCTACAGCTACTCAGAGGTCTTGCACACAATCAATCAATCAATCATTTGTAAAGCGCACTACTTACATGTGAGGGTCTCAAGGCGGTGAGGTGGGGGGGGAGTGCTGCTATTGTTCGAAAAGCCAGGTCTTGAGGAGTCTTCTGAAGGTTAGTAGGTCTTGGGTCTGCCTTAGGCGGATGGGTAGGGTGTTCCATGTCTTGGCGGCGAGGTGGGAGAATGATCAGCCACCGGCGGTCACTCTTCGGATACGGGGGACAGTGGCGAGGGTGTGGTCAACGGAGCGGAGCTGGCGGGTGGGGGTGTAGAAGCTGAGTTGGTTGTTGAGGTATGCTGGTCAAGTGTTGTGGAGTACCTTGTGTGAGTGGGTGAGGAGCTTGAAGGTTATCCTCTTGTTGAAGGGGAGCCAGTGCAGGTCTCTCAGGCGGGGTGTGATGTGGCTGTGGCGAGGGATGTGGAGGATCAGGCGTGCGGAGGCGTTCTGGATGCATTGGAGCCGTTTCAGGAGTTTGGCCGAGGCTCCTGCATAGAGGACGTTTCCGTAGTCCAGTCTACTGCTGACGAGGGCCTGGGTGACCGTCCTTCTCATTTCGGTGGGGATCCATTTGTAGATCCGGCAGAGCATGCGGAGGGTGTTGAAGCAGGAGGAAGAGACAGCGTTGACCTGCTTCGTCATGGAGAGGGTCGAGTCGAGGATGACCCCTAGGTCGCGTGCGTGGTTGGTGGGTGTTGGAGCAGTTCCTAGTGCAGTCGGCCACCAGGAGTTGGCCCAGGCCGAGGGCGTGGATCCGAGGATGAGGACCTCCATCTTGTCCGAGTTCAGCTTCAGTCAGCTGTTTCTCATCTATTCGGCGACGGCCTTCATTCCTTCGTGGAGGAATGAAGGCCTTCGTAGTGATTTTGGCCTTGGTCATCTCCAGACTGGACTATGCCAACGCACTCTATGTAGGCATCCCGGCTTACCAACTCAAATGCCTCCAGCTAGTCCAGAATCAGGTTATTAGACTGATATTTCACCAACCTAAATGACATCACGTCAGACCACTGATGAAAAGCCTCCATTGGTTCCCAGTTGCTATGCGTTGTGTATTTGAGTTGGGATGCACTATTTTCAAAGCTCTTCACGGCAACAGTCCAGCCTTCCATCTCTTCCAAGATTCTACGCTATGCCCCCACTCGTAACCTATAATCCTCCTATCTGAATCTGTTAGTCACTCCCACTTTTAAACTAAAGAAACATGGTTGCTCCTGATTTGCAGTCTTAGCCCTCAGGTCTGGAATTCGGGCCCTGTGGAGCTGAGGCCGGTCACCTCCTGTGCACTATTCAGAAAACAGCTGAAGACATGGTTGTTTGCCCAGGCATATGACAACTAGGCTCTCCCCTCTGCTGCCGCCTTTGTTCCACTCCAGCGCCAAGAAACCGTCTGGTGAATGTGCGCTTGATAAATATTTTTTAACATAACATAACGTAGTGCAGTGTATTTTAAGTTATATGTGTAATTTCATTTGTGTGTTGTATTTCTAATGATATGTAGTGTTTTAGGTTATGATTAATTGAGTATGTGTTGAGTGGTTGTAAATGTTTTAAAGGGAAATATAGTCATTAAAGTATATGTATATGCTGGTGGGATATGTTTTTTTCCTTACAGGTGCAAATGTACATTAGTTTATTATAAAGGAATAATTTGTTTATGATTCTTTCATTATCAGGTTTAATGCAGCGTTTCTTTTTTAAATCTATTTTTCATGTTTTTAATAGTTTTACGCTACAGAGGAGTATGTTGTTGCACAGTTGTATTTTGGGGACGTTTTATTTAAAAAAGGGATTTAAAAGGATTACTTTCCTGTTACTGCTGTTTGGATACAGGCTCTCAGCTGACAAACAGTAAGGGGCCCATTAGGATGGCGGGCGCATCGCCCCCGCTGGGACGGCGGTAGCCACCGCTGGCCCGGTGGGGATCATCCGTCCGCCATCCTCAATGATTGACCCCCGCCACATTAGGATGGCTGGGGGGGGTCCGCGGTGGATGGGAAGACTGTCTGCCGCTTTCACGCTGGTCGACTCGTCGACCGGGTGGAGAATGGCCACATTATGGCGGCGGTGTCTACACCGCCAACCATATCATGAGGCCGGCGGAGAATCGCCTTTCCATGGTGGCGTTGCTGCCATGGAAAGGCATGCGGTTTCTGCTTTTGGGGGCCGGTTGCGGGCACCCAGGGTGTTGGGGGGTGGGGGTGCACATGGGGGGTACCTATGGTACCCCCCTCATTGCCATGGACAAAAACATGACATAAACGATCTTTAAATGCTGATTTGAAATTTCAATGTGTGATGCTTGATGCAGCACACATAGAAGTTGCAAAACCACATTTTTTAAAAATGATTGTTTATGTGCAGAAAGGGGGATCTTCGTGCACATAAAAAATCATAGGCAAATTGCTGTTTACATGTGTGATGCCCAAGACATCACACATGGAAACAGCAAAAATGAGGAGAAATAAAGCATTTCTCCTCATTTTGGTGCCGATTCCGATCCTGTAAAACCCGGGTACGACCCGTCGGACGGAGCATTTTCTCCGTCCGACTCGTACCCGGGAAAAACACCTTACAAACCCACAAGTATGATTCGTACAGAAACACCATTTCCGTACGAATCGTAAAAAACTCCGACCGGCAAAAAAACACATACAAATCGGATCCGGGACACCGCGTACGCGACATTCGCACGGAGTCAGGCAGCGTTTTACGGATCAGCAAGTACGATTCGTACCCACAGCACTTCGCACGGCAACATTTTTACGGGACCCAAAAAGTGCCGGAAAAACTAATTACGCCGCGATGCACGACGAAAAGGGGGCCCGGTACGCACCGTACCCCCATCCCTACACGTCCGCACCGTACCCCAGCATCCCCCCCATGTCCGCACTGTACCCCCAGCCCCCCCATGTCTGCGCCGTACCCCCAGCCCCCCATGTCTGTGCCATACCACCAGCATCCCCCCATGTCCGCGCCGTACCCCCAGCCCCCCCCATGTCCGCGCCGTACCCCCAGCCCCCCATGTCCGTGCCATACCCCCAGCCCCCCTCATGTCCACGCTGTACCCCCAGCATCCCCCCATGTCCGTGCCGTACCCCCAGTCCCCCCCATGTCTGTGCCGTACCCCCAGCCCCCCCATGTCTGCGCCGTACCCCCAGCCCCCCTATGTCCGCGCCTTACCCCCACCCCCCGTAGGGTAGGTACAGAGCGTACCCACACCCCCGTAGGGTAGGTACGGAGCGTACCCCCACCCCCATAGGTACGGAGCATACTCCCACCCCCGTAGGTACAGAGCGTACCCACACCCCCGTCGGTACGGTGAGGACCCCTAGCGCTACGCGCTGGGGGTTCGCACCGTACCGACGGGTGTGTGGGTACGCTCCGTACCTACGGGGGTGGGGGTATGCACCGTACCCACGGGGGGGTGGGGTGGGGGTACGCTCCATACCTACAGGGGTGGGGGTACACACCGTACCTATGGGGGTGTGGGTATGCTCCGTACCTACGGGGGTGGGGGTACGCACCATACATACGGGGATGGGGGTACGCTCCGTACCTATGGGGGTGGGGTTACGCACCGTACCTACCCTACGGGGGTGTGGGTACGCTCCGTACCTACGGGGGTGGGGGTACGCTCCGTGCCTACGGGGGTGGGGTTGGGGTACGGCGCGTACATGGGGGTGTTCGGCACGTATGCGGGCACATGTTTGGACGTCTCCATGGTTGACATGGGAGTTCGCTCCGTACGGTGTTTTTTCCATACGGTTGTGCATTCGGACGGACGGGACGGATCGTACTTGCGCGCTCGGACTTCAGTTTACCGATTCGTACGTAAAACTGTCCGGGGACGTGTCGGACACTTTTTCCGACCCTAGGACGTGTCGGGGAATTTTCCCGATGCGATTCGTATGGATTTTTTTACACACGAATCGTACTTGCCAGTTTGTACGGGAGTTGTATGATTCGTACGTAAAAAAATCCGGATACGATTCGTACGGGGAATATTTTTAACGGATCAGAATCGGCACCTTTGTCTATTAAGACCAGGTTTTCCCTGGTCTTAATTTTGGCACTGCCTTTTAAATAGGGGGCAGCGTCAAACTAAATTGATATTGTTGGAGGAAGGCCGATTGCCCTTCCCTTTCATGCTATGTACAGCGTGAAAGGGTGCCTTATTTATGTGGCGAGGTCCCTATCACCATCACAACATCACTGGCATTGTAGTGGAGATAGGGGCTTGTAAATATGGCCCTAAGTTAGCAGCCGGTTGTCGAATGAACCCGCAGTGATCTTGGTTTGCCAGCTGCCTCCATGTCAGTGGTGTCCAACTGGGGTCTAGTATCATGCCAAGGTCCCCCCCAGAGTATGATATCAGCATGTGCATGGCCCAGTATGGATGATAGATCTTGAAAGAAGTCCAGGGTATCTACATTTGGGGCCTACGCATTGACCAGAAGAAGGCGATGGCCGGTCAGGGTGCATGCCACTATGAAGTATCTCCCACCCACATCTATAATGCTAGCAGTGTGGTGGAAGGGGATGCTTTTGTATGGGTGTGCAGACCCCACTAGAATAAGTATTGTAACTGGATAAGTATCTGTTAGGAATCTAAAGGGATGCAAATGTGGGCGATGCTTTGGCTAGCCCAACCCAATGTGGAAGCAAGTACAGAAGAGATAAATTAGACCTTGTGTGTGTTGTCCTTAGGACTCTGCCTACTTTACCACTGCTACCCAGTGCTAAAGTGCATGCGCTTCCTCATCTAAACATAGTAATATTGGCTCATGCAACAACTATGGAAACAGCTGTTATAAATGTTAAGGGGCATAACCACACTCTAATGTGCCAAAAATATAAGTCAGAGCTGTATTACAAAATATTAAGGAAACAAGTACTAGCTAGCAGGAACTGAAATTCTTAAAGGAATTTTGACCCATGTCCTGCAGCATGTTGCTGGTCAGTTACCTGCCATTCCAACATTTCACAACTAATTATCAGAGCCATAATGGTCATAACTAAAACCACACCTGCCCAAAAAGCATTAAGGGCCTACTTACAATGTCAGTTGGAAAGCCTCTGACCGCAGACATTGAAGGTTTAAACTCTGACCACTGTATTACAATGACGGCGGTCAGTGTTTAAACCAGCCAGTGAATCCGACTCGGTTCCGACAGGCTCAAGAAGCTGGTGGGCCAGTAAGAAAGGCCTCACAATTTCTACAGGAAGGAGTTTGCACCGTCTGGATTATGATGGTACTTTCTGACAGTGGGTCCATGTTGGCATTTCCTACTACTGTCAGATAGTGTCTTCGGGGGTCTCTGGCAGGGCCCCCTCCCACCAGGCCCTCCATATGTGACCCTGGTGGGTCACCATACATTCTTGCTCCGTGAGGCAGGCAGCATGAGGTACCTGCCACATGGTGAAAGGATGTTGTAAAACTTCAATTTTTCAGTGGGAGCTTATGATCTGGGCGGTTTTGGCCCGCCACACAAGCTCCCATAGAGAAATGGAAGTTTGCGACTGCACCATGTATGATTACATTCTTATTGCAGTGTAAGAACCGCCAACGTGATGTCAGTGATAGTCAACATCATAATCAGGGCCTCAGTGAGTTACAATACCACCTGGACTGTCAATATGTCACAAAGAAGAACATTCACTTCTTTATGACAAGAAATGTGGTGAAAATAAGATACTTGTTTTTGCAACACCCACAAAACATTGAAACTGAAGAAACATGACACATCTAAAATATTTCCCAAATCATTTTACCAACTGTATACCATCCATGGGGAATACCACACGAGTAACATCCCTTTCATCTATGCACTCTCACCAAAACAAACAATCAACCTATATAGAACTCCTAACCCAAATAAAAAAAAAAAACTAACCTTTATTACCCACACAAAATTATCATTGACTTTGAACAATCAATATTAGAAGCTATCCTCACAAATTTCCCCACACAGTCATACAGGGTGCTATTACCATTTTTAGCAAATCATGTTGAGACACCTCTAAAAATCTACCCTAAGGGCCCTATTATGATGCGGGTTAGATGAGCGTCCAAACAGCTTTGTGGTCGAAAAAGGACCACCTGAGTCGCGGGTCCTGCATTCCGAATCACGATGCAACCACCTTCACAGCGGCCGTAAAGTGTATGTTTTCTATTGCGGTGTATGCTGCTGGCCGCAGCACAAGCAGCAGGAGTAGACATGCACTTTTTGAACATCCCTGCACGTCTGTGGCAGACAATGCATGATGCCTGCTACACAGTGCAGGGAGGTTTTTGAGGGGTACCTCAGGTGTCCCCAGGCCTCAAAGAGGAGGCCACGGATTAAAAAAAAGTTATTAAAAACACTAAAGTAAATAAAAAAAGCAGAACTGTCATGTAATAGGTGTAATAAGAAGTTGAATACAATTAACCCAGCTCTGCGTGAGGAGTAATTTGTGTCAGGCTCTGTCAGGTAAGTGACTTCTCACCTGTGATTCTGCAGAGACGCCCAGGAACCGAAGACAAGGTCCTCCACGTCCCCTGATTGCCTCTTGAGCATATCAGACCCTATGCAACAAGGGCAACCTGGGGAAGAGGGGAAACAAAACAAGGAAAGGAAGAGATAAAAAAGGGGAGGAAGTCCTCAGGTTGTCGCCGCTTCCAGAAGTGTGTTCCTCAAAGCAACTTAATGTTTCCCTCTTCCTATCTGGAACCACTAACAAACTCAGGTAAGGAAAAAGCGAGTCACTCTGATTACTCGCTGCCTTGGTGGAATATCCTAGGACTCACAAAAGTGTCAGCCAGGTGTGAAAAGTTAGTAACTCTTCATTGTAATAGTATACGGTCTCTCAAACTGACTTCGTAGGATACGTAATTCCTTAAGGTAATTAAAAGGTATGTACATAAAATACGGAAAAGAAGAAATGAAGCAGCGGATACCCCGCTGTTACCGGTATTCCGTGTCTAAATGTTCAGAAAACGGAAGTCCAAGTTGTCCACACTGTAGATGCTGTAAAGGTGCAGGGGTGCTCTCTATCTTCCTATCAATTCGGCAGCAGGAGACAGAGAAGGATTGTATCTGTCGTTATGTAGAGAGGAGCTGAGGACCCCCTAATGAGTAGCAGAAATGTAGGCAGCGGGAGGTGGGACCCCGGAGCGGAGATAATTCAGCAAAAGAGTTGAGCGGCAAGCCCCCGATCCAGCCGACGAGCGGAACACTAGTCCGGCCCGCAGACGGAATCTTCAGCCTCCGTCACCACTCAAAGGCGGAACCTCTCCCACCGGAAACCAACCACCAGGACCAACACCCAATACTACTTGGGAACGCAAAAGGATACGGACCTCTCGCGAGTCGACGAGGTCTCCTGGAGAAACTACGGCCCTAATATTTCCAGAGAAAGGAGACGGGACTCCAAAAGATTCGTGGAGGCAAAGGTTGGAGTCTTCGGATTCCGAGTTCAAACAGAGAACAGGCTTCGGGTCACGGGGTTTCCAAGTTCCTGATCGCAAAGCGTGTGTTCCGGGGGAAGCCAGGCATTTGAGGCTGCCTGACGTGTTTGCGCATGCGCAGTCCACAGTTGCATTCCTGCTCCGGAGCGTCGGCAATCTTGACAATTTGTGGAAAGTACATCAGTAGCATGCAATGTTGCTTGAGTGCAATATTTAGTTGTGTAGTGCAGCCACCGGATGAGCCTTCCACTATCTTAGGGCCCTAGCCCAGTCGTCAGGCTTTGTCAATAGGTGGTGGCATTGAAGGGTGTCTCCTGGGTCTGCAACTCATCAGCTTTGTTCTGCTTTCAATGTTTACCCTCAGACTCTGTGGAGGCCTCAGTGTTTTCACAATCTTGATTCTTTGTGATGCCTCGCCTCTGTAGGCCCCCTCCGTCCCTGAGTGATTATCTGCCACCTCGAAGGATCGTTCGGTGCAATAGGTTGTAAATCAGGCCCTTTGCCCCTGTGGAGTATCAAAGAAGTATAACTACAAATAATTTACGCACTGGTCACAGTACGTCATAGAGAAGCATATATGAGAGGTTCATGTTCCATAATTTTTGCATAAATAGATCATACAGTTTTTGCTGTGATTAGGCATGACAGGTGTTACCCGGGACCATCAGAATGTATCCAGATTAATGCATTAGGTGACCCTTGGCCATTGCCCCATTCAGGAAGGCATCTGTCTCTGTAGTTCTTAAATCTGGCTATCATAGGACGAGGTGGGGCTCCCAGTGGAGATTTCTGAGCCAGTGACCTGTGGGCGCTCTCAATTTTAAAGTAGGCGGACAGGTGAACATTGTCCAAACAGGACTGGATCCATTGCTCCAGAAACGTTTATGGTGATGTGTCCTCGACTCCCTCCATGAACCCAATAACCCAGAGATTTTTGCGACAAGTCACTTTTCAGCATCCTCTGCTCAATCATGAGATAGGCGAGATACTTCGGAGGAAAGTCCTTGCACCATGTCTTCCAGCATGGACATTCTATCCTTCTTATCTGTTACTCAGTCTACAGCTACTCAGAGGTCTTGCACACAATCAATCAATCAATCAATCATTTGTAAAGTGCACTACTTACATGTGAGGGTCTCAAGGCGGTGAGGTGGGGGGGGGAGTGCTGCTATTGTTCGAAAAGCCAGGTCTTGAGGAGTCTTCTGAAGGTTAGTAGGTCTTGGGTCTGCCGTAGGCGGATGGGTAGGGTGTTCCATGTCTTGGCGGCGAGGTGGGAGAATGATCAGCCACCGGCGGTCACTCTTCGGATACGGGGGACAGTGGCGAGGGTGTGGATAACGGAGCGGAGCTGGCGGGTGGGGGTGTAGAAGCTGAGTTGGTTGTTGAGGTATGCTGGTCCAGTGTTGTGGAGTACCTTGTGTGAGTGGGTGAGGAGCTTGAAGGTTATCCTCTTGTTGAAGGGGAGCCAGTGCAGGTCTCTCAGGCGGGGTGTGATGTGGCTGCGGCGAGGGATGTGGAGGATCAGGCGTGCGGAGGCGTTCTGGATGCATTGGAGCCGTTTCAGGAGTTTGGCCGAGGCTCCTGCATAGAGGACGTTTCCGTAGTCCAGTCTACTGCTGACGAGGGCCTGGGTGACCGTCCTTCTCATTTCGGTGGGGATCCATTTGTAGATCCGGCAGAGCATGCGGAGGGTGTTGAAGCAGGAGGAAGAGACAGCGTTGACCTGCTTCGTCATGGAGAGGGTCGAGTCGAGGATGACCCCTAGGTCGCGTGCGTGGTTGGTGGGTATTGGAGCAGTTCCTAGTGCAGTCGGCCACCAGGAGTTGTCCCAGGCCGAGGGCGTGGATCCGAGGATGAGGACCTCCATCTTGTCCGAGTTCAGCTTCAGTCAGCTGTTTCTCATCTATTCGGCGACGGCCTTCATTCCTTCGTGGAGGTTGGTTTTGGTGGTCTCTGGTGAGGGAGAGGATCAGCTGGGTGTCATAGGTGTAGGAGATGATGTTGAGGTTGTGCAGTCGTGCGTTGTGGGCGAGCGGTGCCATGTAGATGTTGAACAGCGTTGGGCTGAGGTATGAGCCCTGAGGTACGCCACAGATGATCTTGGTGGCTTCAGAGCAGAAGGGGGAGGTGCACGCTCTGTGTTCTGCCAGAGAGGAAGGAGGAGGTCCAGTCCAGGGCCTTCTCTTGGATGCTGGCATCGTGGAGGCATGTTTGTAGTGTGCGGTGGCAGACCGTGTCGAAGGCGGCTGACAGGTCCAGGAGGATGAGGGCCACGGTTTCTCCGTTGTCTAGCAGTGCCCTGATGTCGTCGTTGGCGGAGATGAGGGCACTTTCGGTGCTGTGGGTGCTGCGGAACCCAGACTGGTATGGGTCCAGGATGCTGTTCTCCTCAAGGAATCTGGTCAGTTGTTTGTTGAAAGCCTTCTCGGTGACCTTCGCCGGGAACGGGAGCAGGGAGATGGGTCGGAAGTTCTTGAGGTCCTTGGGGTCCGCCTTGGGTTTCTTGAGTAAGGTGTTGATCTCGGCGTACTTCCAGCTGTCCGGGAAGGTTGCTGCCTTGAAGGAGATGTTGATGGCTTTCCGGAGATGGGGTGCGATGGTGGTGCTGGCTTTGTTGAAGATATGGTGTGTGCATGGGTCTGACGGGGATCCGGAGTGGATGGAGTTCATGATCTTGATGGTGTTGTCGTCATTAATGTTGGTCCAGGAGTTCAGGCGGTTGGTGCAGGTGGAGGTCGTGGGGGCGGGGATCTTGGTGGTTGCCGGGGCGGTCACGGCGTTGAAGCTGTCGTGGATGTCTGCAATCTTGAGGTGGAAGAAGGTGGCCAGCGAGTCGCACAGGTCTTGCGAAGGTGAGATGTCGTTGGTGTTGGAGCTGGGGTTGGAGAGTTCCTTCACGATGTTGAAGAGCTCTTTGCTGTTGTGTGCGTTGTTGTCTAGGCGGTCTTTGAAGGAGGCCCATTTGGCGGATCTGATGAGGTGGTGGTGTCTGCGGGTGGCGTTCTTGTGGGCTGCGTAGGTTTCCGGTGTTCGTTCACAGATCCAGTTCTTCTCTAGCTTTCGGCAGGTTTGCTTGGAGGTCTGGAGGTCTTCAGAGAACCAGCTTGCTTTCTTTCTGGTGTGGCTGTTGGAGGGTTTCTTGAGCGGGGCAAGGGTGTTGGCACAGTTGTCGATCCACTGTCTGAGGTTGCGGGCGGTGGCGGCGGGGTCGGACAGATCTGCGGGTGGGCTCCGGGCGAGGGTGGTGGCTAGCTGGTCTTCGGTGACTTTGTGGTACAAAAGGGGGTGGTGATGGACGGAGCATCAGAACCAATCAAACACTCACACCCAGTCAACAGATCTGGGTTTGATCCATCACCATTCTTTAGCCCACTCTGCCACCCCAGTTCAGACATGGCCATATGAAAATCAGTCTGACCCTGTGCCTCATGGGAACAGTCCAGCCCAAACTGCCAAGCCATGCCTTCCCTGGACCGGAAAAAAGCTTCCTAGGACCGTTTTCTGGCATTTCAGCCGTCATCAGCCAGGCTTGCTTGTATCCAGTGACTTTGTTCCAGCAGCGGTGGGGGATCTGTTGAGTGTGGTGGTGCGTGTTGTGGGTTTCCAGAAGGTGAAGTGGACGCAGCGATGGTCAGTCCAGTGGATTTCGGTGGTGTGGTTGAAGGAGACATGGGGGCTTGCGGTGAAGATGGGGTCAAGCGTGTGGCCGGCAGAGTGAGTGGGTGTTGTGATGAGTTGTATGAGTCCGAGGTTGGCGAGGTTGTCGATCAGGGTGGAGGAGTTGGAGTCGTTGTTCTCGAGGTGGAAGTTCAGGTCCCCGAGGGGGATGAAGTCCATTGAGGTGAGGGCGTGTGTGCTGACGAGGTCAGCGATGGAGTCACTGAACTGTGGTGGGGGTCCGGGGGGTCTGTAGATGAGGGTTCCTCTGAGGGTGGTGTTGGGGTCAGTGTGGATCTGGAAGTGCAGGTGTTTGGCAGTGCTGAGGGTGTCATTGGTGTTTGTCGAGATTTTGAGAGTGTTCCTGTGGACGATGGCAATTCCTCCTCCTACTCCGTTGGTGTGGTTCTTGCGGGTGATCTTGTAGCCTTCTGGGATGGCTATGGCGATGTCAGGTGCCGAGGAGGGGTTCAGCCAGGTCTCCGTCAGGAAGGCGACGTCTGGGGTGTTGGAGTCCAGTAGGTCCCAGAGTTCAACGGCGTGTTTGCGTGCGGAGCGGGTGTTGAGAAGGATGCATCTGAGGTAGATGGGTTCTTTGGTAGGTGGGTCGGAAGCTGGTGAAGCTGCAGTTTCGGCAGGAGAAGGGTCCTTGTGTGCACTTTGGGGCGGCCAGGCAGCAGGTGTCGTGGCATTTGCGATGGGGACCAGGGGTCCTGGTGCTGGGCGCGGTCCAGGTGCGGACGGGCGTAGACGTCTTGTCTTAGGTGCGCCTTTGGCGCGCCAGCAACGCGCCCGCTGCGCGCATCTTGTGCACGACCTCCATATGAAGGGATGTGGGAGGGAGGAGCAGCTGGGAGGCAGGAGCGGGGCGGCGAATGGTAGTGCAGGGGGGCGGGCCGCAGGTACGCAGCAGCAGGAAAAATGGGCGAGGAACGGCGGGAGGGGGCCGTGGGAGAACTGGGCATACAGGAAGGAGATCTAATCACAAGAAAACTCCACTGAATGTGTGGAGGAGGGAACAAGAGGCGTGGGGTTCTAGGAGCTAGCAGCCTCCAATACTAAATATTTACCACAAAAGAGCTGCTCCTAGTGTGATAACCCAAACGAGTTAGTGTGGGCATCACACAAAAAGTTACGGACTGGTCTCACACACCACCTGGTGTCATGCTTCATCATTGACCAGTCCTCGCCCTCCAAAACCTTCGTTTGATGGAGGGCGGGCATACACTTGACGACAAGGATGCACTTCTAAGTGACTAAGTGGGGGCCCGTGAATATGTGAGTGGGGTTAAAAATCATTATAGTAGTCAGAGGCGTTTTTAATGTGAAATGAAAACTATATGATATTAAAATGTAAATATGACGGTGATTGGGTTAGTTAGTGTCCCCTACCGTCTAGTGAATGGTCGACATGTTTCTGCCCAAGCGGCCCAATTGGGTCCATGGCATTCCATCAGGACCTAGAGATGAGAAAGGGGCTCCGTTCTTACCAAATGTTGGTAAGATGTTACCACTGTGTGAGTGTGGCGTTGGTCACACTTCACTGTTTTTAACTGCTTCCAATGGTGAAGCCTAAAGTAAAAATATTGGAGAAAAAATGATTAGTGCAACTCGTTGGGTCACTTGTACCTGTAAGGAAAAAAGAGAGAAAGACAATGCATGCATTGGTTTCTAAGCGTGAAAAAATGTGTGTACGTGACTTGGTGGCACTCTAATTGTGTACACTTGTGTGAAACTTTGAGGATGGTGGCAGGCGGCGTTGCTACCAGTCTTACCCTAATTGAATGGACAACTTGTCCCATGGGGGAAGGGGCCGAGGGAATCCACAGTTTTTGTCTCCTCTGCAAAAGAAAACATAGAAAGCCACAACCTTCATAAAAGAGTTTTGGTTTGAGAGAAATCTCCCAAAGCGAACTGAGCAGTGATCTATTCAAACCTCATGGGGTAAATGGGCATACACACATAAACACACATACACACACTCCCTGGTCTTTCAGTTCATGCACACTCTTACTGTGACATGTGATGGATGCGTCCGAATCCTGTACGTCTGCTCCCGGTCCTCCCGAATGTGGAAATGGCAGGGAGTGGGCCTCGTCTTTATAGGTGGATCGCGGGTGCTTAATTAATGTAATTAGCGGGAAGCGTTTTCATGTGCGCGTTTCCCGGTGTCCCGGAGTAACACCGCGTGGAGAAAAGATGTCGGTGGTAGGCGTGTGTATTCCTGGAATATACGGGCCTTATTCGTGGAAGGGCGAGTGGGCGTTCTCAGCGGCAGTCCTGTGCTGAAAAGTCTGTACAAGCGAGGGTGTGCTTTTTCAGGAGTTGGAAACAGAAGGCGGGGTTCCATTGGTTGAGAAGTGTGTGGAATTCTTAAGCTTTGTCTCATTGGTTGCATTGCGGCAGGGGGGGTTGTTTAAATGACGAATGCAAATGGATGTTGTCAATACTTGCTTGAGCGTGTGTTGTTGGCATGGGAACAGAGACTGTTGTTAGTGCCCTCTGGAGCGTATGTTGTGGTGACGTTGCAGGGAATCGAGGGGAGCATTGCGTGCGTTGGTTGCATTGCGGCAAGGGCGGTGGCCCAAACGATGAGACCACAAGATGATATCAATGCGTGGTAGAGCGTGTCCAGTTGGCATGGAAACATAGTTTGTAGTGATAGCGTACTAGAGCGTATGTGATGGTAAATGCTACAAACATTTATTTAAAGGGAGCGGTGCGTACAAGTAGTGGTGTGCGGCTCAATAAAGGCAAAATCTTATTATTATATAAATGCTTACATAAGCACACACACACACAAAACCGCAACTCTCCTCTGTGTGACCTATGAGATCACCAACTGAACTTCATTCACGAACCGGCCAGAGGTGTGGACGGTAGTATGATCACTGTAGCTGGTATAGCAATTAGTAGCTGTGCTGTATTTCTAGGAGGTGGCACAGGGCTGGTCATGCGTGCGCAGAGCGTCTGTGGTCAACTTGACACTGCAGAATAGTGGCGCGCGGGTGGAGGTGTAATCGTGTTCGTATTAAGTATGGAAAGGGGCACTTGAAGATTGTCTGGTGAGGACAACTATGGTGTTGGTGGCAGTAGTATCTATTCTTTTGTGTGTATCCCGACCATGCTTTTCACGTAAGTATGGGCGATAAATAGATCATGGTCTAAGAATGGTGTATATCAAGTTCATTGCTCTTTTTCATCGTGTTAGCTGTAGCCAGGGGATGTCATCATTGAGGCCCTTTTCATGGGAACGGAGGCGATAGACCCATCGTTGCTCTCTGAAATGCAGTGCTCTGGTGAGGTCAGATCTGCCTTTTTTCATGACCTCAAGTATAGTCCAGCTGAGATCTGTTTCTGTGTGGTTTGTTTCGAAAAAATGTCGAGTCAACTTAGTGTTGGTTTTTTTACACCTGATCGTGCTTCGATGTTCATTGATGCGGGTTCTTATCTTCCTAGTCGTCATTCCCACATACTGGAGCGTGCAAGGACATGTCAAAAGATACACAACATTCTCCGTGTTGCAATTACTGAATGTTCTGAGTTGCCAGGATTTTCCAGTGCCTATGTCCACCTCTTTGGTGTTTTTAGTGAGGTTGCACGAGTTGCACGCACCACAGGAGAAATGGCCCACTACACGTGGTTGGTCCCAGAGCCTAGGTTGTTCAGTGTCCTCTTTTGTGGTCATCTGGGCATGTACCAGCTCGTCCCGTAGGTTTCTGTTGCGTTTGAACGCAAATAGAGGTGTTTCCCATTGTTTCCCGGCGCTGTTTAGTATATGCCATCTCTTTTTGATGATTTTTTTAATTGAATTGGATGCTGGTGTAAATGTGGTAACACATACTGGTCTATTTGTTTTTACTTGCTCAACATCCTCCAACAGTGCTTCTCTAGGGTTGTTTATCATCTTGTGATCTCATCGTTTGGGCCACCGCCCTTGCCGCAATGCAACCAACGCACGCAATGCTCCCCTCGATTCCCTGCAACGTCACCACAACATACGCTCCAGAGGGCACTAACAACAGTCTCTGTTTCCATGCCAACAACACACGCTCAAGCAAGTATTGACAACATCCATTTGCATTTGTCATTTAAACAACCCCCCCTGCCGCAATGCAACCAATTAGACAAAGCTTAAGAATTCCACACACTTCTCAACCAATGGAACCCCCCCTTCTGTTTCCAACTCCTGAAAAAGCACACCCTCGCTTGTACAGACTTTTCAGCACAGGACTTCCGCTGAGAACGCCCACTCGCCCTTCCACGAATAAGGCCGTATATTCCAGGAATACACACGCCTACCACCGACATCTTATCTCCAGGCGGTGTTAATCCGGGACACCGGGAAACGCGCACATGTAAACGCTTCCCGCTAATTACATTAATTAAGCACCCGCGATCCACTTATAAAGACGAGGCCCGCTCCCTGCCATTTCCACATTCGGGAGGACCGGGAGCGGACGTACAGGATTCGGGACGCATCCATCACATGTCACAGTAAGAGTGTGCATGAACTGAAAGACCAGGGAGTGTGTGTATGTGTGTTTATGTGTGTATGCCCATTTACCCCATGAGGTTTGAATAGATCACTGCTCAGTTCGCTTTGGGAGATTACTCTCAAACCAAAACGCTTTTATGAAGGTTGTAGCTTTCTATGTTTCCTTTTGCAGAGGAGACAAAAACTGTGGATTCCCTCGGCCCCTTCCCCCATGGGACAAGTTGTCCATTCAATTAGGGTAAGACTGGTAGCAACGCCGCCTGCCACCATCCTCAAAGTTTCACACAAGTGTACACAATTAGAGTGCCACCAAGTCACGTACACACATTTTTTCACGCTTAGAAACCAATGCATGCATTGTCTTTCTCTCTTTTTTCCTTACAGGTACAAGTGACCCAACGAGTTGCACTAATCATTTTTTCTCAAATATTTTTACTTTAGGCTTCACCATTAGAAGCAGTTAAAAACAGTGAAGTGTGACCAACGCCACACTCACACAGTGGTAACATCTTACCAACATTTGGTAAGAACGGAGCCCCTTTCTCATCTCTAGGTCCTGATGAATGCCATGGACCCGATTGGGCCGCTTGGGCAGAAACATGTCGACCATTCACTAGACGGTAGGGGACACTAACTACCCCAATCACCGTCACATTTACATTTTAATATCATATAGTTTTCATTTCACATTAAAAACGCCTCTGACTACTATAATGATTTTTAACCTCACTCACATATTCACGGGCCCCCACTTAGTCACTTAGAAGTGCATCCTTGTCGTCAAGTGTATGCCCGCCCTCCATCAAACGAAGGTTTTGGAGGGCGAGGACTGGTCAATGATGAAGCATGACACCAGGTGGTGTGTGAGACCAGTCCGTAACTTTTTGTGAGATGCCCACACTCACGACGTTCTTGTAACTCGTTTGGGTTATCACACTAGGAGCAGCTCTTTTGTGGTAAACATACAGGAAGGAGAGACAAGTTAGGCAAAGAAAACAAGTTAGGCAAAGAAAACCTAGTTAGGCAAAGAAAAACAAGTTAGGCACAGAGGGATAAACACGTATAGGCAAAACAATGCAGGTACTGGTAGTGAGGCAGTCAAAGGACAGGCAGAGCCGTGCAGCAGTGTGAGGAGCGACCTGCCTGCGAGCAGAGCCATGTCGACTGTAACCTCTCTAATCTTCGTCTCCAGCACTGACTGAGTCCTGAATGGTATGCAGTATTTAAGAAGTGTTATAGCCACAGTGTGGTATTGATTCTTGAGAGTCTCCTCCCCTGGGAAATCCTTGCTCCCCCTTGGGAGCAGTGTATTTGTTCATTTTGGGGACCCATAGTGCCTGTGGTTGTGTGAAGTGTGAAGCCCAGGTTGTTGCCAGCGAGCTCTCACCTTAGTGGTCTCACAAGGCTCACTTCTACTCATTCTGGCCCACCGATCAGCAGAACAGGTGACGGGTGAAGGTCTAACACGCTTGCCCCAGCGAACCATAGTCAGGAGTAGCACCAGCAGTCTGAAACAAGAGTATGGAGGGTGGGTAGCGTCATTTTAGACCTGGGCCATCACTGAAGTCCTCCAAAGTCAATTTAGTGCCAACTAGACCTCAGGGGGAAACCGTATGCTGCCACCTCAGGAGGCAGCTTGAAGATAGAAAGAGGGAGGCCCGAGGCCAAGGGTCTCATTAAGTCCCACACAGGGTCCTTCCCCTCAATAGTCCAGGGGATCCCGTGTGGCCTTAACAAAATTTACCTCAGGTCTTCTTTTAATAGGCTCCCCATGAAAGGGGGTAGTGGCCCGGCTCAAAAGCTCACATCAGCTCCTGTAGCCAGACTTAAAATGGTTGGGTAGGGGCGTCCCAGCTGTGCCAGAAGTGGGGCTATGGGCAATGTGCCTCCCTTTTCTCCAGCCTGTGCTCCAGTTGAGTGCTGGGTTCAGGCACCACTCGTGCCTTATGCTCACGAGGAGCCCCACCCAGTTGGAGCCGCACGACCCGACTAAACTCCAGTGGCCAAATACCAGAGTCACCACATCTGGTTCTAGCAACTCCCTGGCTGGCAGATCATCACTTAGCAGATTCCAAAGACACCACCAAGGCCACAAGGTTCATTTTGGACACGGTCCTCAGCATTGCTTCCTGCTACGGAGGGCACAAGAGAAATGTAGGTGTCCCTCCTTTATGATCTACTTAATCCACATGAGTGATCTTGTTTGCTTCTGAGGCTGTGAGATTATTCTACAGTCTATTGTTTAATGGGTTCCTGTGAAGCTCTTTATCCTTCTCCTAGTACACTGACTATAGGATTGAAATTAACAGCCTTGGCAAAGACATAACATTAATTTCTACTGTCACAGAAAAAAACTAGAAAACATTACAAGAAAATGTGGAAAATGTGCATACAAGTCTGGTGAGGAACAAATTTACATTTATTTCAATGGCTGTTTTGTAGGTGTTGGAGAAACAAAAATATTTCCACACTGCTGAACAACGTAGGCCATCAGACTACTGAGCAATATGGGCAAGAGGCCACAGTCTAACTCACCTATCCACTTTACTTTGGGCACCCTAAATTGAACTTTTTACCTCTTAGTCTGTCCTCTAGCATTGGTATGGTACACTGGGTGCCCACTATTCAGTGCACAATAATAATGTGTTACAGGACAGGTGTCCAGATGCACTTTGAGTCAATCAATCACTAATATGAAGGGAACATATTGTATCACCTTGCCTTGGGTCCATGATGCTCTCTAAAGAATAACAAGAGTGCCTCTTAATTGCACCCGGAAGGGCCGTTGTGATATATGTCCTTTCATGTGAACATAATATTACCTCTTTGTAAATACTGTTCCTCCTTAAGACATCCTGTCCTCAGCAATGATTTATAAATAGATGCCTTTAAAGCACATACTGCTGATGCACCCCAACACAGTGGCCAATATTTAACCTTCCAACTGTAACTAAGGACCAAGAGCTAAGAGACTGTTTCTGAGAGTGAGGGTAGTGACTGTAGTTACATAGACAATCTGTGAATGAAAAAACATGCTATGATACTACCTTGTGTACAATGTATCATTATCTATCAAACTCGCTGTGGAGTGTTGACGGAAAGACCACACAACATGCTGTTGGGACAGTAATGTGGTCTGTGCCCTGCAAGTAACAAGGATATTCTCCCTCTCGGACAAGACCCCAACACAAGACACAAAGTCACAGCCTACATGTCGGACGTTGCTAACTGGATGAAAGCCAACTGCCGGAAGCTCAACCCCGATAATACAGAAGTAGAGATTTTGGGTAAGAACACCTCACTATAGAACCCCAACTGGTGGCCGGATGAGCTCGGATCCACACCCAGAACCCCCTCCAGGAACCTCAGTATAATTACATGCACCAAATGGACATGACAGCAAAAGTCAATGTCATCACCGTATCCTGCATTCACACCCTTAAAATGCTGAGGAAGATCTTCAAATGACTCCCACAGAATACTAGAAAAACCTTCCCTCATGCACCAGTCCCAATCAAATTTGTTTATGCCAAGATCACCATCCAACTCACTAGACTACTACAAACCATCGAGAACTCACTAATCAGACTCATCTTTAATTTCGCACCCAGCACTGACATCACACCACACGCCAGGAAACTGCATTGGCTTCTAATGCATAAACATGCTCAATTCCTCACATACATATTCAATGCACGATACTGCTCAACTCAGGCCCCACCTACCTGAACATTCAGCAAGAAGATGAAGACCTAGCTTTTCAATTGACCAACCAATGAAATGCAGGGATAGGAACACACACCTGCTCAGCACCAGGATACCTTTGCAAGTGATATTGCTCTTTACAGATACACATAACATAAGATAGCAAAACATCACAGTATGCAATAATGTTCCAGCCCTGAGGCTCCACACATGGAATACTGCTCTACCTTTCACTTACAGGACATGCTTGAGGAGATGGACAGTAACAGAGAAGGGGGCCATAACAATTTGAGAACAGGTTTGGCGGAAGGCCTCAGAGAAATCAGGGGTTACTGGGCTCCAGCTGTGACATTTGGAGTCTGTTACCTGTGGCGTCTTGAGGTGAGCACCTTACTATTAGACCTAAACCAAGTACACCCATTAGTACTTGAGCTGAAGGCTAGCAAAGTCAAGCAGTTCAAGGGTTATTCAGGGAGGGAGTTTGGATTGGAAACTCTGCAATGGCTCAATAACACTTAATAAATTAAAGCCCAGCCTGTGCTTTCACTTTTCAAAAGGAATTGCACTTTCATTTACACACAACTAAACTGTAAACTTAAAATGTATATTGTATGCTCTAAAAACTAGACCTGTCAAGCACGTCCAAATCTAGCATATTGCGATTCCCTAAATGTCTTTTCGCGAAATGGAATCGCAAATTACCATCAACTTCAAGTTGATGGTAATTTGAAATTCCTCTGAAAAATGCAAATTACAAATGTTGTCAAGATTTATCAGTGATTGTGGTTTGTAGGAGTCACAGCTGTTGCAGGCTTGTCAGGCTTAACTATTGTGACAATGACCGCTTCCCATAGGGAAGATGGTAGTTGGCACTGAGATCTTTAATCCTTATACATTGCCAGGAGATGAGGGACGAGGAACGAGGTGCACTCCTTGTAAAATGACGTGGTGTGTGTAGGAAAGTACCCCTTTTTGCTTGGTTGCCCCCCACTTTTTGCCTAATGTTGATGTAATTTGACTGAGTGTGCACTGGGTTCCTGCCAACCAGGTACTCAGGGCCTATGTTCTTTCCCTAAATTGTACTGTTGCAAACCTAATTGGCAACTCTCTGGCCAGATATAAGTCCCTTGTAAAAGGTACTATTGGTACCAAGGGCACTGTGATCAGAGAAAGCCTTTAAGTGTTTCAGCACTCATTTAGCAAACCTTAATGATTTGTATTTATTTATTGAATTTATACAGCGCATAGCAGCCCCAGCAACGGGGCATCCCAGCGCTACCCAGGTAAACATGGTTAAAGCAGAACAGAGAGAGGTGACAGAGTTAGCCCAGGAAAAGCCAAGTCTTTATGGCTTTGCGGAACTCTAGATGATTTTGGAGTCCCTGCATTGCAGAGGAAAGAGAGTTCCAAAGTTTAGCCGCCAGCACCTTAAAAGACCGGCCACCGGCTCTGACTCTGCGAACATGGGGAATGCAGACCAACCTTTGATCCGGGGAATGAAGAGGTCGACTCGGAATATACGGCACTAGCATATCAGCTAGGACAGAGGGAGCTTGATGAGACAAAATCTTATGGGCTACACATAGAGTTTTAAACTGAATTCAGGGTCATGGAGAGAATGTGGGCTCAGCTGCCAAGCGAAGGACTGGGTAAGGGCGAGTGGAGGAGTGAACTCCAGCAAGACGGGAGCATGATCGGAGAGAGTCCTAGGAAGGTGGGCAGCATCTGAGTTCCAGGTGAAGGTGTCTGGCGTTGAGTTGGCAATAGGCAATTCTGGACCATGTGTGCTGTTTAGACACAATGCAAGTGCCCTCAGTGCTATCGATGTGGCTCAGGTGTAAACATTGTGCAGGTTTTTGTCATCCATTAGTATGTAAAGTTGTGCAGCAGTACCAGGGTGAGGTCCCCTAGTGAGACTTGAGCAATCTGTGTCCTGGTCCAGAATGACATTGAAATCGCCCTTCCGTAGAACGGTGCCCAGTGTTGTAAATAGGTGCCAGACTCTGCAAATATTCAGGGCTGTCAGTGTTGGGACCAAAGACCAAGGCTAGATTATGGGGCAGTTGTGCAGCATGCCAGATAGGATGACATATCTACCCTCAGTGTCACAGACTGTTTGGCACATTTGTCAGTGTAGTCCTTAATGAAGGAGTATTGTGGTGCCCTGTGCATTGTTGAAATGAAGGGAGATGTGTGGTGTGTCTCTGTGGTCCACCAAGCTCAGAGGTGTAGGGTAGTCGCCGTAGTTAGGTGGAGTTCCAGGAGGAAGCAGATATGTATGTGATGTCTGTTTATGGAGGCATGCACCAGGTGCAAATTGCGCCTAACATTAAGACAGAAGATATTCCAGATCAAGCATTGAATGATCCAATCAATGGCTAAGGAGATGTGCAGCGTGCACGCCGGTGCAAATGGGAAGCACCGGCAGGAAGGGAGAGTGTCCATTCCAGAAATGTGAGGCATTTGATGTAAAACAGAAACATAGAAACAACATAAAGTCCCGCACACCACCCACTTCAATTCACCCATCTGGTCAAAAGGTCCCTTCACCAGCCGCGGTCCGTGCAGGTAACAGCGGTGTGGCTGTGTAAGTTGGGATTCTGAGCGACGGTGCTGAGGGACAATTCATTATTTATTTAATTGTTCCTCAGCATTGTCCCTCAGAATCTCCCTTTACACGGACCCACCACCCACCGTTGTTACCTGCACGGACCGTGGCTGCCCTTCACACCTCTCAACCAAAGCTATAATCTCAACACAACGTGCCGTATTGAGATACATTCTGAGGGCGATAAAGAGCTCGGTGAACGACCCAGACAAGAAGTGGCCGGGTGAGAAAAGGAACAGAAACATTCCCCTTAGAAGGAGCCAGGGTAGAGAGTAAGACAAATGCAGCACGGTAAGACGGTGATCCGGACACGGGCACAATGCCAACAGCTTAGACTGATATCGTCCACAAGGTCATACAGTGGTGTGCAGAGGGGAGTAGGAACGCCTGTATTCACAGCAGGTGTGTAGCAGGTACCCTAGCACCTGAAGTCAATCTGCTATTCATTGTTGCTGAAGCAGCCATTCTTGGCTGATGCAGGATCAGGCGAGGCATGCACTTTAGTAGTCATTTGCTCTGGGGAGAATTTCATGGCCGCTTTGGGATTGGTAAAGAAGGGCTGCTTGCCAACCAAATGTATCAGCAGCTTGGACTGGTAGACAAGGAAGCAGGTGATGTCAGCTTTTAGAAGACATGTCAAGGGCAGGAAATAACATCGAGCAAGAGTAAAATCAGGATAGATTGATATTCTTGATATTTGAGAGTATGGCATATGGGAGTAAGGGTGTGTCCCTATAATTAACAAGACTGGCCACAATGGGTCATGCCGATGCGCCAGGGGGTGGGCGCGATCCCAACGTACTTTGTGCCAAAATAACCCCCGGTTAGAGATCATCTTTGAACATGGAGTAAAGAATTTGTGCCACATACAGTTCAATTTTATCAATGGTGGTAGATTCAGGCTGGCCTAGGATGAGGACATTATTGCACCTTTCAAATCCTTCTTTAGCTTAATGGCCTCCAGGACTTTCTCCATGTGGAGAAGTAGCTCGCTAGTGGTGGCATGTGAGTCTACGACAGTGGTGCTATTTTCAAGGAGCCCAGATTGTCATCTTGTTTATCTGCTCTCTCCTCGATATGGCTGGTCATCATATCAATTTTGGCATTTATGCTGTGAAGGCTGTTTTCAAATCAATATGCATCTCCTTGATGTCCATGTCCTGCATGCTTGGCCGGGGGCGGGGCTTGGAGGGAACAGAAATGCTATGATCCTGCTTGGTCATGCATGTCTGACATTTGCCATCAAATGATGATTTGATGGTTTGGCATAGCCCTTGCCTATGATGGCTATCTGTGGCACCAAGCGGCTCCCCGTGTCCTGATCTCACCCCAGGACTCCGCACCAGAATGTGGGGGAACGGGCAGACCTCAGACATCATCCCTCATCCAGAGGCACAGGGCAAAAGGTGGTCAGGCCTCCACAGCACCCCAAGGACTGATGCCGGCCTCTCGACAGTAGAAGGGGAGCAGGCACTCCACCAAAGTAGCACAGCCAGTCGGCATCAGCGTCCCTGACACAATAGCTACTGGCCCGCAAGGCGCACCAAGGCTCCAATTCAGGTCCAGCACTGCCTGAGAGCACATGTGCATCCCTCCTTGTCCGAGCCGCCAAGGGCAAAAATAAAAAGCTCTGCAACATTCAGCTACTATCCACATCACTTGTAGGTAAGTGACGGGGTCATATGTGCTCTAAAACCGCAGCTTTGTGAAGGATTGATGCAACAGCTGGTGGACTCCTGCTAAGTAGCAGGACTCTTGCAGCCAGACCATCTGGCTTTCTGTGTTTTTCCCCACTATTCCCAACTTATCCATAAAAGTACAGCAACGGGTATGTTTTTGCCTGGCTTGACAACAGCAGAGACTATGGGGTCCATTAGGATGTAGGGCGGTGGCACCACCGCGGTGCTGGTGGTGTGGAAAAATGCCTTTTTCTGCCCGCCAGCAGCGGACATCACGTCTGCCATATTAGTATTGACACACATTGGCCAATTCCCGACCGCCGTGGTGTGACGCGCACCACCATCAAAGTACGCCCGCCACCGTAGCGGTGGGAGCCAATGGAGACTCACTGCCGTGCAGAATGACGTCTGCCCCGCTCCACAAATTAGGATGACTCAAGCAAGCAGACGCACCTCAGCAGAGACACCGCCCAACCAGAGACGGCAGAAGTTCGACAGTGGAGCGCGAAACCAGAGTCCCGGTCACGACCGCCATGGACCCAGCTCTACACGTCTTTCCGGTGCTGTACCTGTGTTAGACGGACCGGGAGGGTCGGCCGAGGACAAGGGGAGAGGTCTCCGTGGAGAGCCGTCTCCAGCGATCGTACAGACGAATAACTTCCCCCCCACAGTTGTACACCACACGAAGATAAGGTTTAATGTTCTTTATAAGCAATCTTTAGGTACGATAGAATGGTACAAGGAGGTCAGGACTCAGGGATCCCCTCGATTCTAGTCTCTTGGTTGGGAAAGGGGGTAGCGGGACAGTCTTGTTACCAATCTGGTAGATGTGATGATATGATGGATAGCTCACAATCCTCGAGCTCGGCGTTCTAGATGGACGGGCCGCGGCAGCGCCAGCTGGTCCCGGTGAAGGTGGTAGTTACAACGGTCCGCGGCAGCGCCAGCAGGTCCCGACGAGGAGGAAGGATGCAGAAGGTTGCGGCAGCGCCAGCAGGCAGGACGATAGTTCGCAAGGCAGGGCTACGGCAGCGCCAGTAGTCCGTCAAAGATGAGTTCTTCACGGTGTCTCTCGACTCCAGGATACAACTGCCTTCCTGCTCTGGAGCTGCCCCAGTTATAGGTCTGGCGCCCTTTGATGTCCGGACCCTCGCACTTGGAGGTCGGGAGGTCCGGGACGAGGGAGTCCAGACACCCAGCAGGGGGGTGGAGCCAGCGCCCGGGGGAGCTGGGGGCGATCGGCACCTGGCGGGGGGAGCCATCGACACTTCTTTCTCCCATTGACCTGCCAAGTGGTCCGTTCACCTCCTGGGTGGATGGTGGTGCCGGGATGTCGGGGCCTGGCCAGGCCCAGGGTTAGAGTCGAGCTGAGGCCACGCGGCCTCGTGGTGCAGTGTCCAAGATGGCGGCCGGGCCGGGCGAGGGAGCCGGTAGTGGTTCGGCCCCATGATACAGAGATGTCCGGGGGCAGGAGTCCCGTATGAGACGGGGTGCGGGTTGCTTCTGTGGGTAACACCTGGAGGGCCGGGGCTCGGGCCCTGTCATGCGGGGAGGGAGCAAGCCCTTTATGTGGCCTGTCCAACATGCGTCCCCCCCAGCTGAAGGCGGGGAGAGTCACCCATCCTTTTGGGGACTCTCCTCGTCGAGGCGGAAAAAGCGTGACAGGCCATCTGCGTTGGCGTGGTCTTGGCCAGGTCGATGTTCCACAGTGAAGTCCATCCCCTGCAGGGAGATGGACCAACGCAATAGTTTGGGGTTTTCCCCCCGCATCTGCATTAGCCACTGCAGGGGCCGATGATCTGTTTGCACCCGAAAGTGGGTACCGAAGAGATAGGGCCGGAGCTTTTTGAGGGCCCACACCACTGCGAAGGCCTCCCTCTCGATGGTGCTCCAGCGCTGTTCACGGGCCAGGAGGCGTCTGCTGATGAAGGCCACTGGTTGGTCAAGTCCCTCGGAGTTCAACTGGGAGAGGACCGCCCCGATGCCATGGTCGGAGGCATCTGTTTGTACGATGAATTCCCGACTGTAGTCGGGGGCCTGGAGCACAGGGGCAGTGCACATGGCGGCCTTCAGCTTCTCGAAGGCCGCTTGACAGTCTGGGGTCCAGTTGACCCTCTTCGGGTGGTTTTTGGATGTGAGTTCCGTGAGGGGCCCCACAATGCTGCCATAGTTCCTCACGAACCGCCGGTAGTAGCCGGTTAGCCCCAAGAAGGCTCGGACCTCGGTCTGCGTGACTGGAGGCTGCCAGGACTGGATGGCAGCGATCTTGAGTTGTAGAGGGGCCACCAGACCGCTTCCCACCTGGTGTCCGAGATAGGTCACGGACCCCTGACCAATTTGGCACTTGCTGGCCTTGATTGTGAGGCCGGCCCGTTGGAGGGCCTGCAGGACCTCTTGGAGGTGGTGGAGGTGGTCGGACCAGTGGCGGCTGTACACAGCGATATTGTCCAGGTAGGCGGCGCTCAACTCCTCGAGTCCCGCCAAGACCTGGTTCACCAGTCGCTGAAAAGTAGCTGGGGCATTCTTCATGCCGAATGGCATGACTTTGAAGTGGTAGTGGCCATCGGGGGTGGAAAAGGCGGAACGTTCTTGAGCCCGGGGTGTGAGACCGATCTGCCAGTAGCCCGCTGTCAGGTCGAAGATGCTGAGGTAGCGGGCAGCCCCCATGCGGTCGATCAGTTCATCCGCTCGGGGGATGGGGTGAGCGTCGGTTCTGGTGACCGCATTCAAGCCCCGATAGTCGACGCAGAAACGGAGCTCAGGAGTGGTGCCGGGGGCAGCAGCTTTGGGGACCAGCACGACCGGGCTGGCCCAGGGGCTGTCCGAGGGCTCGATGACCCCGAGCGTGAGCATCTTTGACACCTCCTCTTGGATGCAGGCCCGTACCCGATCTGGTACGCGGTACGCCCGATGTCTGATAGGGGGACTGTCCCCCGTGTCCACGTCGTGCAAGCACCAGGGGGTGACCCCTGGGGTGAGGGAAAACAGGGTCGCAAACCGCAGCAGGAGGTCCCGGCAGCCTTGGCGCTGTTCCGGGGTGAGGGCATCTGAGAGTCGGACCCCGTCCACGGAACCATCTTTCTCACGAGTCTTTAGGAGATCAGGGAGAGGTTCGGAGTCTTCTTCCGCTCCACTGTCTGTAGCCATCAGGAGACTGAGCTCCGAGCGCACAAAGTGGGGTTTGAGCCTGTTGGCGTGGAGGACCCGGAGGGGGTTCCGTGGAGATTCCATATCGATGAGATAGGTGACGGGGCTCTTGCGCTCGACCACTTTGAAGGGCCCCGTCCACTTGTCCTGCAAGGCACATGGTTCGGTGGGGGACATCACCCACACTCGTTGGCCAGGTTCGAATTCGATGGAGGAGGCATTTTGATCGTACCATTTTTTCATGTCCTCCTGACTGGCCTCAAGGTTCGCTTTCGCCATTTCTCTGAATCGTCTGGTCTGATTGCGTAGGGTCAGGAGGTACTTGAAGACGTCTGGAGGGGTCTTTAGGGGGGCCATCTCCCAACCTTCTTTGACTAGGCTGAGGGGCCCTCGCACAGGGTGTCCGTACAGGAGTTCGAAAGGGCTGAAGCCGAGGGACTTCTGGGGGACTTCTCGATATGCGAAGAGGAGGCACGGAAGTAGCACATCCCACTGGCGACGGAGGGGCTCCTCCAACCCCCCAATCATTCCCTTGAGTGTGCGGTTGAACCGCTCGACTAGTCCGTTTCCTTGAGGGTGATAGGGGGTCGTGAATCGGTAGGTGACCCCGCACTGTTGCCAGAGGGACTTCATATATTTTGAAATAAAGTTTGTGCCTCTGTCGCTGACGACTTCTCGGGGGAAGCCCACCCGGGAGAAGATCCCCATTAAGGCCCGGCCGACCACCGGGGCTGTTACAGTTCGCAGGGGAACAGCCTCGGGGTAGCGGGTGGCGTGGTCCACCAGTACCAGGATGAACCGATGTCCTTGGGCTGTACGGGGGTCCAGGGGCCCCACAATGTCTATTCCCACCCTCTCGAATGGGGTGGTGACAACTGGGAAGGGTTGCAGAGGTGCTTTAAGTTTGCGGCCGCTCTTCCCGCTGGCCTGGCACGTGGGGCAGGACCGGCAGTGGTTGAGGACGTCGTTTCCCATCTTTGGCCAGAAAAAGTGGGTCACCAGGCGGCTGTAGGTTTTGTCCTGGCCCAGGTGTCCAGCCAGAGGGACATCGTGGGCCAAATTTAACAAGAAGTCTCTAAAACGGAGGGGCACCACCAGCACTCGACTGGCCCCTAACTCCGCGATTCTCTGTTCACTGTACAACAGGTCGTTGTCCCAATAGATCCAATGGGCTCCGGTGGTGTCCCCTGCGCTCTGGGCGAGGGCTTGCTGGCGGAGTCCCTCGAGGGAGGGACAGGCCTTCTGCTCTTGACGGAACTGTTCCTGGGTGGGCCCCCCTTCTTGACGCCACTGAGCCAGGTCGGGAAGGTCCTGGGGCTGAGCGAGCCCCTCGGGGGTTTGCTCTGGGGGGTCGGTATGGTCGGTGTCCTCTACTGGAGCGATCGGGGGAGGAGGTGCTGGCCATTCTGGTTCTTCTGGTCGGGGGATGGCACGGGCGGCCATGGACCGGGTGGTTACGCACGCCCAGTCCGGGAGGCCCAACATCCCCAGGTGCTCTTTTCTTTCTACGGCGGCCCACGGGGAACTCTCAAGATCATTCCCCAGGAGACAGTCCACGGGGGCATCATCTTCGACCGTCACCTTCAACATGCCGGAGACTCCTCCCCATTCGAAGGGGACGCAGGCCATCCGACATAGACTCTCCGAATTGTCGGCTGAACGGACGGGGCAGAGAATGTTCAGCAGGATCTGTTCTGGGGTCACCAGGTGACAGCGGACGGCCGTCACACTGGCCCCCGTGTCACGTAGTGCTTCGGCCCTTCGTCCATTAATGTTCACCCACTGACTATATTTTCTGGTGTTGGCGGGTAGGGGAGCCCGCGGGACCATGTCTCTTCCTCCTAGGCACGCTAGAATCATGGCGGCCGGTTCCCACTCTTGTTGTTCTTGTTCGCATTCTTCCTGTTCTTCGGAGATTTGTTCTCCCCCCAGGGCGGCGGCAGCTACCTGGCGGGGTCTCGGAGTTTGGTTTTGTGGACAGTTCGGGTCATTGGCGTAGTGGCCGACTCGCTGGCATCGGTGACACGTGACATTGGCTCGGAACCCTGGGCGCAGCGGGGGGTTGCCCCGGCTGGCCGGGGGCGGGGTGCTGGCGGCGGGAGCGGCCGGGACGGTGTCTCTTCCTCGCCCCTGGCCTCCTCCTCCTCCTCGGGGACGGTGCTGACCTTGGTTGATCCGGTTCTGTTCGTGCGGCCCCCTCCGGCCTACTCGGGTGCTCTCCCACCGGTCAGCTTCGGCGGCGAGCTGCCGTGGGTCAGTCAATTTACTGTCGAGGAGGTGCTGCCGGAGCTCGACGAAGCAGTTGTTAGAGAGGTGCTCCCACACCATGAGATTAAAAAGTTGCTCGTAGGTCGTTACGTGGCTTCCCTTGATCCAACCCTCGAAGGCTCGGCTGAAATAGTTTACATATTCCACCCAAGTTGTACCCGGGATCCGGGTGCAGTCTCGGAACCTCTGGCGGTACATTTCGGGTGTGAGCCCATATCGGGTGAGTAGGGCAGCCTTCATGTGGTCGTAGGATGTCATCAGATGGTCTGGGAGCTGTAGCAGGGCATCGCGGCCTTCATTGATGAACCTCCCCCATAGACCGGCTCCCCAATCACTTCGATCTATCCGGTGGGAGGTCATGGCGATCTCGTAGGCCTTGAACCACTGTTGTATGTCGTCATCTCGGAAATACTCTCGCACGACATCCTTGGGGATGTGGACTTTCTTTTCTGTCGCTCCTGGGGTGCGCGGTTGCTCGGGCACCCCCAGTTCTTTGTTCTGCTTCCGTAGGTCTATTTCTGCCAGTTTGCGCTCGTGTTCGTACGCTAATCTCTTTTCTTCGAGCTCTCTCTGTCTCTGTTTTTCTTCCCGTTCTTCTCGGAGCCGCAGATGTTCTAGGTTCAGTTTTTGTTCGGCTAATTTTAGTTCACCGTCCATTTTGAGCCGTGCCATTTCTAACTCATGTAGTCTGCTTTTTTCTCTTTCTTGGATCTCTTCCTGCGAGAGACCCGTTCTTCGCTCCTCGGGAGCCGTGGTGTTCCTCTCTGATGCTGCAATGTTTTGGTCCGGGGGTCTGGCGGCCCCGATTTCTGCCCACGACTCAATGGCGTGCTTGAAATCGTCTTTGGTACTCAGACCGGTGGTGGCAATGCCTAGTTCAATGCAGAATTGTTTCAACTCACGATGGCTGTACTCCATCTGGAATTTCTCGGTGGATCCGCTCTCTTTGGTTGTCATTGTGGTTTCGTCGTGGGGTGAGCGTACGATTACGCGTTGATTCTGATCGCGCCGCTGGCCACCAATGTTAGACGGACCGGGAGGGTCGGCCGAGGACAAGGGGAGAGGTCTCCGTGGAGAGCCGTCTCCAGCGATCGTACAGACGAGTAACTTCCCCCCCACAGTTGTACACCACACGAAGATAAGGTTTAACATTCTTTATAAGCAATCTTTAGGTACGATAGAATGGTACAAGGAGGTCAGGACTCAGGGGTCCCCTCGATTCTAGTCTCTTGGTTGGGAAAGGGGGTAGCGGGACAGTCTTGTTACCAATCTGGTAGATGTGATGATATGATGGATAGCTCACAATCCTCGAGCTCGGCGTTCTAGATGGACGGGCCGCGGCAGCGCCAGCTGGTCCCGGTGAAGGTGGTAGTTACAACGGTCCGCGGCAGCGCCAGCAGGTCCCGACGAGGAGGAAGGATGCAGAAGGTTGCGGCAGCGCCAGCAGGCAGGACGATAGTTCGCAAGGCAGGGCTACGGCAGCGCCAGTAGTCCGTCAAGATGAGTTCTTCACGGTGTCTCTCGACTCCAGGATACAACTGCCTTCCTGCTCTGGAGCTGCCCCAGTTATAGGTCTGGTGCCCTTTGATGTCCGGACCCTCGCACTTGGAGGTCGGGAGGTCCGGGACGAGGGAGTCCAGACACCCAGCAGGGGGGTGGAGCCAGCGCCCGGGGGAGCTGGGGGCGATCGGCACCTGGCGGGGGGAGCCATCGACACTTCTTTCTCCCATTGACCTGCCAAGTGGTCCGTTCACCTCCTGGGTGGATGGTGGTGCCGGGATGTCGGGGCCTGGCCAGGCCCAGGGTTAGGGTCGAGCTGAGGCCACGCGGCCTCGTGGTGCAGTGTCCAAGATGGCGGCCGGGCCGGGCGAGGGAGCCGGTAGTGGTTCGGCCCCATGATACAGAGATGTCCGGGGGCAGGAGTCCCGTATGAGACGGGGTGCGGGTTGCTTCTGTGGGTAACACCTGGAGGGCCGGGGTTCGGGCCCTGTCATGCGGGGAGGGAGCAAGCCCTTTATGTGGCCTGTCCAACAACCTGCTACATCACCAGGAACTCATGGACCACCACGGATGCCACTGCAGGTACGCAACAACACAAGACACGGCCTGACACAGGGTCCAAATCCACATCAGACACCCTAGGGGGTACAGGGACACATCCATAAGGGCAACCACACATCACCCACCTGCTACAAAGTCACCCCGCTGGTTCCTGGACACACAGCTACCGCCACCATGCAGCAATGTCCCGGTCACGTCACCGCAGCGGCAAACACAAGCAAATACATGCGTACAATGCAGAAGGCAGGGCCAGTGCCAGGCATGGGCAGGGCACAAAGACCACAGAGCCACACCCCCTTTCACCACACACTAGCACACTTCATGAAGGCACATGCCATGTGCCCCTCCTGTGCACCCCATGCACAACAACAAGCCAGGGCAATACACACCCTGCACCTCACAACAAACAATCATGGAGACACACACTGCAGGAGTGGCTGCACAGGAACACACAACACACAGCACAGCAGCACAGGGCCAGGGAAACACACACACCACCACACTCAGGGAAATATAAATGAGGACAAGCAACAAATGAACACATACAAGGAATTAACATCCAAATGGACACACAGCCTGCACAGTCACACATACATACCACAGACTGACACACACACACATACACGCCCCACATGCCAACAGCAATGGAGCACAACAAATATGAAAACCAAGGTGGGCTGCACACAAATGGAAGGCCATGGAGACTCACAACAAGCATGTGTACATCACATCAACACAAGGAACAGAGCACAACACCCTCACACCGTCAAAGCACACATGGCTGGCACAGTCAGTCAACACAAACCACAGACAGCTCATTGCAACAACACAGGGAGACAGCAAGGCAAACCACGTATAGGCACACGGATGAAAGGAAGGCCCTGAAGTCAAACTGTGAACAGCCACACATCCATACAACTACTTCACAGGAGTACACCAGCAGCACAACACACAGGGACCATCTACACACCTCAGGACTGACAAACACCAGTAAGAATCTACACACATTCCCCCTCACACCAGCAGCACACAACACCAGTGCCAAACACACTGAAGGCTGGCAATACTTGACAGTCAATACACACACAAACAACCACACACCCTGGGCTCAGCCACACACATCACACACACAGGGATGCCACCACAAATGTGGAAACAAATACAACAGACAAACACATAGCTCAACAGAAACACACACAGAGGCATAACAACAACAACAGACATGCCCTGTGCAGCTAAACTGGGGAAAGGCAATGGGAGCACAGACACAACAGGAGTGCACAACCTCCTCACTCAGGAACAATGCACAGACAACATACCACAACACACACAGGAGATGCACCATCACAGAACAACACAGTCACAGCAAACAAACAACAGATGCACAAGCAGAACAATCACAAGGCAACATACACACAGTGCAGCAAGCACAACAAGCTGTGTGTGCACACCAAGAATACCAGATACACACAGACATCAGTGACACAACATCAACCCACACAACACCAATCAGCACAGCACAAAGACAACAGCACACCCAGGAAGTGACGCAAAAACACAAACAACACACATACATCCAACACAACACCCAATAGATGCACAAGTCTGGGACACAAAGGTGGAAACAACTTGACAAGAGGACTGGGCAGCACACACATTTGAACTGCATAGGAGCAAACATGACTGACAAACAGCACCAGAACATCACACATGACCCATTTGGTAAATGCCCTTAGTGACACATTGACCCTGGCCAAAGAACTGCACCACAAAGCACAGTGGCACAAAATAAGTCATGGGGAGGCACACACACATAAACCAAGGGGACTGCTCACAGCAAAGTGAAGTGTACTGCATGTCAGTAGGGGACATGGCAGGAGTGTACCATACACAAAGAGAGAGAGTACAGACCCACAATGGGTAGGCAGCTGAAGCACAGATAGGGGATGGCATGACAACACACACAACATGCCACACTGGAGGCAAGAAGGCACCATGTGACAGCAAGGCATGAGAAAACACAATCACAATGGCAGTGTGGAGCACCAGGTCTGCACAGTCCCCACAAACAACAACAAAACACATGGATGTGCAACAAAACACAACACTGATTTGCCAGTAACACTCTCTGCATACTCACAAGTGACAAAAACAACAAGTAGGAGTCAGACAGAACTACAAGGACACACAAACACACTGCACAGTGCACAACATACAACTCACACATGGGCATACAACCACATCCACAAGGAGGAACAATCAAAACAACAGGCACACAACTCCTGGATGACACATGTGTGTAGTTGACATTGTAGTGACATGTACACATCAACACTCCCCATAAACTCACCCCCTTCACACTGCACACCACCTGGGCATCCAAGAGTACTAATGGAAAGCAAGCCATGGAACTAGGATGACTGGCCATCACAAGATGACCACACACATACAACACTGGGCACACATAAAGGAAGAACACACATACATGATGACCCTGGACAGCCTGCCTGTAATACTGTGTGCAGAAACCCACTCCGTGCTAGCAGTGAACCCCCCCCCCCCAAAGCTGACATGTGTACAATCGAGCCAACATAAACTAATCAAGTAAATGACTACTGATAACCATTCGGAATGGACACCATTACCACCACAAGTATCTGGGTCAAGCTGAAATGAAGACCCTGTCACCCCTACAAAAAAGAGAGTAAGTGAGCCCAAACATTGACCATGTTGAAGTGCCACACAGACCATGTGGCACAGTAAACCATTTACACACAGCAAAATAACTTTATTCAGTAAGGACACTGACAACATAGACAATAGGAGAAACTGTCTTTATTCACATATTGCACAGATCGGTACCATGAGAAGAGATGAACAAGGCACAAGATGCAGAGCATGTCCATGAGAAGCTGCACAGGCAGGGGGCACACAGCAGTGAACGACAAGGCCAGTTGGCAGGACAAAGTGCAGACTAAGTCCATGAGAAGCTGCACAGGCAGGGGGCACACAGCAGTGAACGACAAGGCCAGTGGCCAGTCCAGGGTGCAGACTGAGTCCATGAGAAGCTGCACAGGGAAGAGTCCAACAGAGCAAAGAGCAACAAGGCCAGTGGTCAGTCCAGGGTGCAGACTGAGTCCATGAGAAGCTGCACAGGGAATGTGTGTGACTGTGCCGTTCCATGCTCAGCAACATAGTCAGGGGGCAACAATGTGCAGTACAGGCCCACCTGTGTGAGAGACAGGTGTGTGAGGGTGACTAACACTCAGACTTGGCTGTCAGGTGGACTGGGAGCTGGCTGTGTCTCGGGGACTGGCGGGGCACTTGACCGGGGAGAGAGCGGAAAAGCTAAGGTAGAGCTATCAGTGGCTTGGCAAGCCAGAGGGCTGCTTGGACCAGGTGGTGTAGTGGCACGTGGAGGTGGAGTCATGCAGATGGGAGACACGGTGTGGCTGAGAGATTGTGAAGGGGAGCCCTTCTACTTCTTGGTGATCCTAAATGACTTGCCTGACTTTGGATCAATGGGAAGTGGTGTGGGCACAACAGGCACACTCACCACCACTGCTGCAGCAGGTGCAGGGGCTGGCAGCCCCTCTTGTGATTTGCTGGACCCAGCAGAACGCTTTGCCTGGCTTCGCCTCTGCCCCCCTTCACCTGTTTACTAGGTGTTACCCCTACAGTGCCCTCCGGCCCCTGCTTCACTGGGCTTGGAATGGGAGTTGAGGTGGTTGGCGATTCTGTCTTGGAACCCTTCCTAGGTGTACCCTTGACATGCAACACCTCCTTGGTGGGCACAGACACTGTACGATTAACTTTGCGCAATGCTTTAGGGGCAGGAGACTCCTTGGATGGGGATGCCACTGAGGCATATGTGCCTGAGGTCTGCTGCTTTGCTTTTTGTCCACTGTTGTCGTCTGATGAGCTTTTCTCCCTGCACTCTGGGGTGGCTTTAGTCTTCTGTGGGGATGGTGTCTGCGCCCGGGACCCCTTGGGTTGCTGCTGCTGTGTGCTTCGTGTGCTGTATCGTGACTTTGATGTATGTGGACTGTTAGAAATGAGGGGGCTCTGGTTGACGCAGGTGTGAACCCACAACAAGCAGGGACCCCTTACTTCTTGTCAGGGCGAAGGATGACTCCCCAGAATAACCCCTGCTCACCCTCTAGGTGCGTGGCGCGAGCAGTCTAGGCTAAGTCTCAGGCGTACACGGTTAAGCAAATGCAATTACACATACAGTAAACCCCTTGCATGCACCACAAACGGACACCAATCCGGGAGTATATAAAAATAAGCTTTTATGTAGTTTCAGCAGAGTTAAATACAAGGCCCAGTAACGTTGAACTGACGGGGCCACAATTCTTGGAAATACGGTCAAGTTCTCTTGGTTTTACGGAAAGTCCTTTAGGCGGGCACAAGGTAACTGTAGGCCTCAGCGCACTTCGTGCTGAAGCAGCGCCCGGGGAGCACACAGCAGATGACAGGGAAATAAGAACGTTGCGGACCCTGGATCCGATGCGAGCTCGCGGTCGAGTTCGTAAGTACAGTACCTTGTTTCTTGACGCAAAGGCGGGTGCGGGATTTCAGCGGCTCTTCGACAGAAGAGCGAGGCGGCGTCCGGGGCTCCCACACTTCACGATGGGGGTCTGATCTTCAGGCTCACGACAGGAGCGGGGTGTTGCAGGTGGCGGGTGAACAAAGCGGGGCAGCCGGGCACGCCGATGCGTCCGGGCCGTCCGAGGCTTGGAGATGCTCACAAACGCCGATTCCGGCGGGAGGGTGAAGGGGCACAGCGAGCCTCCACGAGCGAGGTGACGGGGCAGCCCAGCACAGCGTAGGGGGAGCGGCTCCGATCGAGCGAGGCTCTTCCCAAGGCGGGGGCGGCTAAGCAGTCCTGGTCACGGCTCAGGGAGGGACTGGGCACGAGGGTCACAGCTCCGGCGAGGGAAAGGACACCACAGTCCAGCAGCAGGCGAGTGGAGATCAGGTAGAGCCCAATGTTCCTGGGGCTCAGTTCAGGGGGCAAGCTCAGTTCCAAGCCCTTGGAGATCGTTTTGGAAAAGCACAAGTTTTGAAAGTAAAAGTAAAGTAAAAGTATTCAGCAACAGTTTCTCTTCTCTCCTTTGGCAGCAAGGTCACCACTGCAGGCCAATCCCCCAGGATAGGGACAGTCTTCCTCCTACAGCTTTCCCGGTGCCTCCTCCTCAGGCAGAGATTCTTCTTGGTCAAAAGCGGATCTAGTTTCTTAGGAGCAGGGCTCCTCCATTTATACCACAAATCTTTTGTTCTCCCAGGCCAGGGGGGCCCTTGCCTAGTTCAGTCCGGTTTCTGAGCACTTTGTTTACGTGATGCAGGCTTCTTCTTTCAGAGTGCAGGGCAGAGTCATCAGACGCTCCACAGGGGGTGGAGCCGGCATCGAGGGAGCGGAGCACTGTCCTATTCAGAGCCTAGGAGCACTCCTCCCACCCATCTACCTGTCGATCGTCCTATTCATACCAGGCTACCTAGCCCTGCCCATCTGGGTTCCCCCAGTCCTGTCACTCACACCAGCCAGACATCAGATACACATCACGCAGAGGCGGCTGAAATAGTTAGGCAAGCAAAGGCCAACTTTCTAAAAGTGACATTTGCAAACCCGGAATATTAAAATAAACCTTGCGAAAAGATGTACCTTATCATTCCGAGTTCAGGCATACTAAACTCGATCTCCTACCATGTTCCCTGGGTCGGTTAGGATCATAGGGTGTAATAATCCAGGCCGCCCATACTGGCCTATGAGAACAGGGTAGCCTTACAGTAGTGAACAACAAAATGGCGGTCATTCACTACCAGGACGTGCCACGCATCTAGGCTTGTCCTACCTCAGGCTCACAATGCACCCTGCCCGTGGGCCTACCAGAGGGGTGACTAACATGCAGCTGAGGGAAGGTTTCGGGGACCGGCAAGTGTGGGCACTTGTCGGTCGGCGCGTCAGTACCAGACTGCACGCAGGCTCTGCGACGGCAGACCTTAGACGTATTTTACCGGCCGCTTCCGTGGGTGGCACAACCCGTGCTGCAAGCCCACCAGCGGCGTTTGCCTTTACATGCCCTGGCGCTCCTGGCGCACTTTACTGGGGTCTGATAGTAAATCAAACAATCCAATCATGGAATCCAACCAACACATACAATTTATAAAGGGAGCACTCGCACCGTGACACTGGTTGGCAGTGGCACAGCGCGCTGAGCGGCCAACACCATAAAATCACATGAGGCACAGCGACAAAAAGAGGAAGGGAGACTCACGCCAAGGTGCCAGGTCTAACACGTGTCCCCTCCAGCTGAAAGGTGGGGAGAACTACCCTACCCCAGGGAGTTCCTCACCACTAAGGCGGAAAAATCTGGACAGACCGTCAGCATTGGCGTGATCTGTACCAGGGCGATGTTCCACCGTGAAATCCATCCCCTGTAGGGAAATGGACCACCTCAACAGCTTGGGATTCTCACCCCTCATATGCATCAACCATCTGAGGGGCCTGTGGTCCGTCTGAACCCGGAAGTGAGACCCAAACAAGTAGGGTCTTAGCTTCTTCAGCGCCCAGACCACAGCAAATGCCTCACGCTCAATAGCACTCCATCTCTGTTCCCGTGGAAGTAACCTCCTGCTAATAAGGGCTACGGGTTGATCTAGGCCCTCCTCATTAATCTGTGAAAGAACAGCCCCCACACCATGCTCTGAAGCGTCTGTCTGAACGATAAACTCTTTGGAGAAGTTGGGAGCCAAGAGCACGGGCGCCGTGCACATAGCAGTTTTCAAGGCCTCAAAAGCTCTCTGACAGGTGTCAGTCCAGATCACCTTCCTGGGCTGCTTCTTCGAAGTCAGCGCTGTCAAGGGGGCAACCAGGTTGCCATACCCCTTGACAAACCTCCTGTAGTACCCGGTGAGACCTAGGAAGGCTCTCACCTCCGTCTGGGTTTTGGGCGCCTCCCAATTCAGGATGGTTTCTATCTTGGGCTGAAGGGGTGCCACCTGGCCACTCCCAACTTGGTGTCCCAAGTACACCACGGAACCCTGCCCGATCTGGCACTTACTCGCCTTGATCGTGAGGCCTGCCTTCCGCAGCGCCATCAACACTTCCCAGAGGTGTCGCAAGTGTTCCTCCCACGTGGAGCTGAACACGGCGATGTCATCCAGGTAGGCTGCACTGAACGAATCCAGCCCAGCCAACACCTGGTTGACCAATCTCTGGAAGGTGGCAGGGGCATTCTTCATCCCAAATGGCATAACCCGGAACTGGTAGTGCCCATCTGGGGTGGAAAATGCTGACCTCTCTTTGGCCCCCTCGGTCAAGGCGATCTGCCAATACCCAGACGTTAGATCAAACGTGCTGAGGTAGTTGGCAGCCCCTAGCCGATCGATGAGCTCATCAGCTCTGGGGATGGGGTGTGCGTCAGTCCTAGTGACTGAATTGAGTCCTCTGTAGTCCACACAGAACCGGAGTTCGGGTGTGGCTCCCGGCGCTGCAGCCTTTGGGACCAAGACCACGGGGCTGGCCCAAGGACTGCTAGAAGACTCAATGACCCCGAGTGCAAACATCTTGGAGACCTCCTCCTTGATGCATGTCCTCACCCTGTCAGTCACCCTGTAGGCCTTGTGCCGTACAGGAGGGCTATCCCCAGTGTCCACATCATGGACGCACCAATCAGTGACACCAGGGACCAGGGAAAACAGATCAGAAAATTGTCCCAGCAACTGGCGACAATCATCCTGTTGCTCAGGGGTCAGGGTGGAAGAGAGGATGACACCATCCACTGACCCATCTTGCTCCTTGGCTGACAGGAGGTCCGGAAGAGGTTCGGTCTCCTCTTCCATCCCCGCATCTGTTGCCAAGAGCATGCCCACTTGGGACCTCTCCAAGTGGGGCTTGAGGCGGTTGACATGTAGGACCCGTAAGGGGTTCCTGGGAGTCTTCAGGTCCACCACGTAGGTAACAGGACTCTTTCGCTCCACCACCTCAAAGGGACCGGTCCACTTATCCTGGAGCGCACACGGCTCCACGGGGGCCAAGACCCATACTTTCTGCCCAGGCTGAAGCTCTACCAGAGTGGCATTCTGGTCGTACCACCGCTTCATCTCCTCCTGGCTGGCTTCCAGATTTGCCTCAGCAAGTTGCCTGAAACGCCTAGTCTGATTCCTGAAGGCCAGCATGTAGCTATATACATTCTGGGGAGGTTTCCTGGGAGATTGCTCCCAGCCTTCCTTGACCAGACTTAGAGGTCCTCTGACGGGGTGACCATACAGAAGCTCAAAGGGACTGAACCCCAGAGACTTCTGTGGCACCTCACGGTAAGCGAAGAGAAGGCATGGTAAGAGGACGTCCCACTTGCGCCTCATGGGTCCTTCTAGGCCCATTATCATGCCTTTGAGGGTTCGGTTGAATCTCTCAACCAACCCGTTTCCTTGGGGGTGGTAAGGTGTGGTGAACTTGTAGGTTACACCACACTCTTGCCAAAGAGATTTCATGTACTTGGACATGAAATTGGTACCTCGGTCAGACACCACCTCTAGAGGGAATCCCACTCGGGAGAAAATTCCCATCAGTGCACGTCCCACCACGGGGGCCGTCACTGTCCTCAGAGGAATGGCTTCCGGGTACCGGGTGGCATGGTCCACCAGGACCAGGATGAACCTATTGCCCATCGCTGTCTTGGGGTCCAGTGGCCCTACAATGTCGATCCCCACTCGCTGGAATGGAGTACCGACCACAGGGAATGGCTGGAGTGGAGCCTTCTGCTTCCTTCCACTCTTTCCACTTGCCTGGCAAGTCTGGCATGTCCTGCAGTGAGTATCCGAACTCCTGCGCATTTGGGGCCAATAAAAGTGGGTGACAAGCCTTTCAAAGGTCTTGTCCTGCCCCAAATGCCCTGCCAATGGCACATCGTGAGCCAGCCCCAGTAGGAAGGCTCTGAAGTCCTGGGGTACCACCAGCGCACGGGCTGACCCAGGCTCAGCAACCTTAGGCTCTGTATATAGGAGGTCGTTCTCCCAGTAAATGAAATGTGATCCTGACTGATCACCTGCGGCCTGGTCTGCAGCCTGCTGCCGCATACCCACGAGAGAAGGGCACTCCTTCTGTGCCTTGCAAAAGTCCTCCCTGGTGGGACCCCCTTCCTGCTGCCAATGGGTCAGCTCCGGCAGGTCTCCCAGTTCAGCTATCTGCTCCCCTGTAGGCTCCAGGGCATCCCCCTCAAGGTCTGCTTCCTCCTGGACCGTGGGAACTTCAGGGGCCGGCTTCCCACGCCCCTTGCCCCTTCTCTCTGAGGCCGGTTCCTGGGCCTCCCTCTCAGGCTCCAGGACCTCTCGAGTACCTTTACTGGCTGCCATGGACCGTGTGGTCACACACGCCCAATCCGGCATACCCAACATCTCCAGGTGAGCACTCCGCTCCACCTGAGCCCAAGGTGAGCTCTCCAAATCGTTCCCTAACAAACAGTCTACAGGCATGGCGGGCCTCACAGCTACCTGAAGAGTACCAGAGACCCCCCCCCACTCGAAGGGAACCTGAGCCACCTTGCAGTGCCTCTCTGTGTTGTCAGCGGCAACAACGGGATAGAATGCATTGGGGACCACCTGCTCCTGAGACACCAGGTGACACCTGACAGCGGTCACACTGGCTCCTGTATCTCTAAGAGCTTCCACCCTATGGCCATTTATGGTCACCCACTGCCTGTACTTCTTAGTGTTCTCAGGCAGCTGGGTTGGAGGGACCACTTCACGGTCTCCTAGCGAGACCAGGGACATCTCTGCGGGACCCCACCCACCTTGGACATCCCTCTCCTCCCCCAAGGCTACACTAGTCACCTGCCGGGGTGGAGCACCAGTGGGTGCTGGTTTACCAAACATCGGACACTTCACATCAGAGGCAAAATGCCCCAAATTGTTACACCTGTAACATCTTACGGGCCCCTTCTGAACAGGAGGACCTGTCGGGGCCCCGGTCGGTTTCTGGGGTGGGGGAGGCTGAGAACCCTTCCCTTGGTTCCCGTGGGGATTATTTTGTGGCCCTTTTTGGAACTGCTTCTGTTTACCCCTGTCCCCCCCACTCTTCTGCTGGGGACCCTGCCCACCTTTGGCGGAATCTCCCACGGTACCCTTGTGGACCCTGGTACTGACCCAGCGGTCCGCCTCCTCAGCAAGCTTCCTCGGGTTAGTCAGCTTACTATCGATCAGGTGCTGGCGCAGCTCAGGAAAACAATTACTGGACAAGTGCTCCCATGCCATTAGATCAAGAAGCCCTTGATAATCAGTCACCTTACTACCCTTCACCCAACCATCCAGCGCTCTGCAAAAGAAAGTCACATACTCCACATACGTACTATTGGGAATCTTAGTGCAACCCCTGAACCTCTGTCTATATAACTCAGGGGTCAACCCATACCTAGTCATCAATGCTTCCTTCATATGGGGGTAAGAATTACGAACATCAACAGGTAAATCTAACAGTGTGTCCCGCCCTTCACTCAGGAACCTTCCCCACAACCCCGCTCCCCAATCTTTCTCAGGGACCCGGTGGGAAGACATGGCTACCTCGTAGGCTCTGAACCACTGCCCGATGTCGTCATTCCTGAAGAACTCCTTCACTACATCCTTAGGAATATAAACTCTTGGTTCCGCCGATCCTGGCGGTGTGCTGCCACCAGAGGGATTAAGCTCCAAACTTTTGGCTTTCAGCTCCAGCTCCCTCAGCTTCATGTCATGCTCTAATTGTAGTTTCTTTTCTTCCATGGCTAATCTTTGTTTTTCCATATCCATCTGCCCATGAAGTTTCGCCATTTCCACCTCGTGTGCCCGGGTTGCTGCCCTGTCCGCCAACTCCTCTGGCGACAGGCATCTGCCGAACTCATGGACACTTTCTGGTGGAACCACTTCCACCTGATTCTCTGGTGCCTTTGACTCATACCAGGCCCTCAGCGCCTTTACGAGTTGCTCCTTCTTTTTCAATCCAGTTTGGGCAATCCTGAACTTGGAGCAAAGACCTTTCAAGTCTTCATTGGTACGATCATGAAGTGCGCCTTCCTCCCAATCTATGTCTTCAAATCCAGAGATTACGGAAGCCGCCCTTCCGGCGGAAAGTGAACCAGGCATGGCTCTAACAACGGAGATTCTTGGCAAAACAAAAACAATGCTAGCCTTGTGGCTGTGTTACTGGTCTGCTCTCACTACGTGGTGATCAGTGATTCACTACACGCAAACCACAAATGCAAATCCGTAAATCCTCACCGCTGCCACCAATGTTAGAAATGAGGGGGCTCTGGTTGACGCAGGTGTGAACCCACAACAAGCAGGGACCCCTTACTTCTTGTCAGGGCGAAGGATGACTCCCCAGAATAACCCCTGCTCACCCTCTAGGTGCGTGGCGCGAGCAGTCTAGGCTAAGTCTCAGGCGTACACGGTTAAGCAAATGCAATTACACATACAGTAAACCCCTTGCATGCACCACAAACGGACACCAATCCGGGAGTATATAAAAATAAGCTTTTATGTAGTTTCAGCAGAGTTAAATACAAGGCCCAGTAACGTTGAACTGACGGGGCCACAATTCTTGGAAATACGGTCAAGTTCTCTTGGTTTTACGGAAAGTCCTTTAGGCGGGCACAAGGTAACTGTAGGCCTCAGCGCACTTCGTGCTGAAGCAGCGCCCGGGGAGCACACAGCAGATGACAGGGAAATAAGAACGTTGCGGACCCTGGATCCGATGCGAGCTCGCGGTCGAGTTCGTAAGTACAGTACCTTGTTTCTTGACGCAAAGGCGGGTGCGGGATTTCAGCGGCTCTTCGACAGAAGAGCGAGGCGGCGTCCGGGGCTCCCACACTTCACGATGGGGGTCTGATCTTCAGGCTCACGACAGGAGCGGGGTGTTGCAGGTGGCGGGTGAACAAAGCGGGGCAGCCGGGCACGCCGATGCGTCCGGGCCGTCCGAGGCTTGGAGATGCTCACAAACGCCGATTCCGGCGGGAGGGTGAAGGGGCACAGCGAGCCTCCACGAGCGAGGTGACGGGGCAGCCCAGCACAGCGTAGGGGGAGCGGCTCCGATCGAGCGAGGCTCTTCCCAAGGCGGGGGCGGCTAAGCAGTCCTGGTCACGGCTCAGGGAGGGACTGGGCACGAGGGTCACAGCTCCGGCGAGGGAAAGGACACCACAGTCCAGCAGCAGGCGAGTGGAGATCAGGTAGAGCCCAATGTTCCTGGGGCTCAGTTCAGGGGGCAAGCTCAGTTCCAAGCCCTTGGAGATCGTTTTGGAAAAGCACAAGTTTTGAAAGTAAAAGTAAAGTAAAAGTATTCAGCAACAGTTTCTCTTCTCTCCTTTGGCAGCAAGGTCACCACTGCAGGCCAATCCCCCAGGATAGGGACAGTCTTCCTCCTACAGCTTTCCCGGTGCCTCCTCCTCAGGCAGAGATTCTTCTTGGTCAAAAGCGGATCTAGTTTCTTAGGAGCAGGGCTCCTCCATTTATACCACAAATCTTTTGTTCTCCCAGGCCAGGGGGGCCCTTGCCTAGTTCAGTCCGGTTTCTGAGCACTTTGTTTACGTGATGCAGGCTTCTTCTTTCAGAGTGCAGGGCAGAGTCATCAGACGCTCCACAGGGGGTGGAGCCGGCATCGAGGGAGCGGAGCACTGTCCTATTCAGAGCCTAGGAGCACTCCTCCCACCCATCTACCTGTCGATCGTCCTATTCATACCAGGCTACCTAGCCCTGCCCATCTGGGTTCCCCCAGTCCTGTCACTCACACCAGCCAGACATCAGATACACATCACGCAGAGGCGGCTGAAATAGTTAGGCAAGCAAAGGCCAACTTTCTAAAAGTGACATTTGCAAACCCGGAATATTAAAATAAACCTTGCGAAAAGATGTACCTTATCATTCCGAGTTCAGGCATACTAAACTCGATCTCCTACCATGTTCCCTGGGTCGGTTAGGATCATAGGGTGTAATAATCCAGGCCGCCCATACTGGCCTATGAGAACAGGGTAGCCTTACAGTAGTGAACAACAAAATGGCGGTCATTCACTACCAGGACATGCCACGCATCTAGGCTTGTCCTACCTCAGGCTCACAATGCACCCTGCCCGTGGGCCTACCAGAGGGGTGACTAACATGCAGCTGAGGGAAGGTTTCGGGGACCGGCAAGTGTGGGCACTTGTCGGTCGGCGCGTCAGTACCAGACTGCACGCAGGCTCTGCGACGGCAGACCTTAGACGTATTTTACCGGCCGCTTCCGTGGGTGGCACAACCCGTGCTGCAAGCCCACCAGCGGCGTTTGCCTTTACATGCCCTGGCGCTCCTGGCGCACTTTACTGGGGTCTGATAGTAAATCAAACAATCCAATCATGGAATCCAACCAACACATACAATTTATAAAGGGAGCACTCGCACCGTGACACTGGTTGGCAGTGGCACAGCGCGCTGAGCGGCCAACACCATAAAATCACATGAGGCACAGCGACAAAAAGAGGAAGGGAGACTCACGCCAAGGTGCCAGGTCTAACATGGACTGTGGACTCACTATCGTCAGACCTGGCCACTGCCAGGTGGGTGGACAAAGGGACTGGTGCTGGACTGTGAGTATGTGCCTGATGCAGGGCAGACGTCACTGTTGATGACAAAGCCTGGACTGTCCGGTGCAGCTCACCCACGTCTGAATGTATGCTCTCCATGAAAGCAACCACCTGGGCCAATTTCTTGTCATGGTCAATGAAGGCATTGAGGAGAGCTGTCTGGCCTGCACACAGCTGGTGCAAAAGGTCCACAGACTCAGCACTGATGGCAGCAGGGGGGACAGGGGCAGCGGTGCCAGGGGTAAAGGACACTCTTCCCCTCTTACTGAGGCAGACACCGGCAGCACCAGAGGAAGTGGCTGGGAGGGTGGCAATGGCCACTGTGTGGTGGAAGTCGATGCAGAGTCCCCGTTCCCTGTGCCCTCCAACATGGATGCACCCCCGCTGGCATCGTATGATATGGTGCTTTGTGTCTCAGGCTGGGACTCCTCCAGCAGACTCCTGTCCCCCTCTGAGGTGCTGGTGACATCTGTGTCACTGGGCTCCTGGGCAGCTGTGGTGCTAGTTTCACCCCCACTGGTGTCAGTCTCCTGTCCCTCTGTAACCACAGGTGATGCTGCATGAGAGAGAGAGATTTAGGGTCAGGTCAGTGGCAGAAACAGAACAAACATATGCAAGCAATGCATGACAAAAGTTGACCAAAGCTACATGTTGCACACCACCCTGTGCAATCACATCGTGCCAACTCACTACATAGACTCAAGCAGTGCGTGGAAACTGGAAACTCAGGCATGAGTGAGCCATGTGATGACCACACAGCACAACACCCTGCTTGTGGCTCTGTTCAAATAGACACACAACTAGTTCTGAGCACACCTAGGGACATGATGGGGCACACTACTTGTTACCAATGACAGAACTAGATGGAACAGGAGGGGACAACACAGACCCAGACTACAACATGACAGTCCACAATGGACATTAGCCCATGCCACCCACCATGTCGTACCTTGGGGACAATATTATGCTGCACATTGCTGTAAGATGTGTAGGCCTCCCCAATATGGGTGCATGCAATGGACGCATTGATGTATGTACAGTCAGAACGGGCACACTGCCGTTCGCTCCCATGGGATTCCCAAGACTACAGCTATGCAGAAGAAACCTGAAGAGCACAACTCAGAATGCAATGTGAAGGCACAGCATCCGAATCACCTTTGTAAGTACAAGTAGGGCAAATGCATACCACAGGCACCCAGGCCAGCAGCCACTCACATGCCACAGCATCACACTACCAACATCACATAGGCCAGCGCTGGCACAGGCTCTGTACACATGCAGCCACTCCCAGCCAAACTCAGACTCCCCAAATGCTCACCCCTCGCTTGCTGCTGATGCTCCTTCAAACGTGCATCCAGCTCAGGCTGTGTCATCGCCAAGATGAGCCCCATTAGTGGTGTCATGCTGGGCCGCGCCAGACGCCCAGTGCGAGGAAGCAGCCCCAAGGTCATCTCCGCCACATTCTTTGCCAGCCGGCTAATGTTGTCCCATCTCTTGTGGCAGTGGGTGCGCCATCGGTTTGAGACCCCCAGAGCTCGCACCATGGCTGCAATGGCCGACCACACAGCCTTACACTGGTGAACCTTGAGCTGAAGGCATGGGAGACAAGAGGGGGGAATGATCAGTGACACAGTGTAATGTACCAACATCTATCAGTATAGCAGCAAGATCCAAAATCATCACATATCCAACGATAGATCAATCATAGACTATAGTACAGCCCACATGTGGCCCCTGCATGGGAAAAGCTGATGTTAAAGCATGCATGTGTGAGGGGGAACACAGTCCCTGCACATCTCACGCACATGCAGGATGCCAGCACTGAAACACCCATGTAGCCTGCCCACATCTCCAGTCCATTGTTGGCTTGAGCAACACATACATCACATGTCAACCTGTGTCCAAGACTGCGCAGCCATCAATGTCCCTGTCTTGTGAATAGATGAATGTGTCATGGTGGTCACATTGAGGGACACGATCACACAAATACAAAATGCCATTAACAAGGGCAGTTGTGTGCAAAATACAGTGCTGAGATGGCCCATAGCTGGAGTGCAATGTGAAAGACTGATGTCATACTCTGCAAGTTAGGTGAGGTGTCCTTGTCTTTGTAGGCGGGGACTGTGCAAGCCAGCTGGGCTCACACTAAGATGGACTACAGGGGCACAAACAGCCATCCAGCCAAGCAATCCCTGTCCTGACTACAGCATGAACAACCTTCTGTGTCACTGTATGGCTGACAACACAACACAGGTCACTCATACATACATGTGCTGGGAGGAAAAACTTTGGCATTGGGTACACACACCCTCCCACTGGAGACATCATGTCAGGCAGTGTATGACACTACCCCACACTCCCAGGCACATACTGCATCAGTCCAACTATGTTTGTCACCCCCCCCTGCCCTACCCCACAACTGTTGAAGACTCATCACGACATTTGGGGCACCATATAGCCTTGGGTACAGTGTGAGCACCTCGTCCACCAGGACCTCCAGCTCCTCGCTTGTGAAGGGACTGGCACGGATCTTCTCTGTCCTTGCCATCACTGTGGACATGAGACAACAGCGGCAGAATTGGGTGGTGAGGGGTCTCAGGCAGCAGTCCCTGGAGGCAGCAGCAGGTGAGGGGTCTCAGGCAGCAGTCCCTGGAGGCAGCAGCAGATGAGGGGTCTCAGGCAGCAGTTCCTGGAGGCAGCAGCAGGAGAGGGGTCTCAGGCAGCAGTCCCTGGAGGCAGCAACAGGTGAGGGATCTCAGGCAGCAGACTCTTGAAGCAGTGGAAATGTGAGACTCACTCCCACACATATATAGCCCCCTGGGGTCTTTTCAAAGGTGCCAAGCTGCATCAATTGGTGGTCTAGATCTGCCTCTTTCAAATGCATCCAAAGACCACCTCCGCCATGGCGGAGCAAGCCTACCACGATCTTCAAAACTGCATCATGCCACCGCAATCATGGCTCCCTTTGGCTGTAAGGGCATGCTCCATGATGGTGACACAACGCTGGGGCCCGGAGTGCTCTACCGCGATGGTGCATCTTTGAAATGCAGCCAATGACCGCCTCTGCGGTGGCAGAGCATGCCTACCATGACCTTCAAAATTGCATCATGCCACCGCTATCGAGCTTCGCATTGGCTCTAAGGCAAGCTCCGGTGTGGGCCTGGTGTGCGCTACCGCGATTTTAGCGGAGCATGCCAATCACCATTTCCACATATCTCCATGCCTATCACTACCGCACTTGTGTGAATGGGGGTGTTGGTGACACACCGCCATGGTCAGGCAGTAGCTACGACCATATGGGTGCCATACATGGACATATGACTCTGCCATTCATGCGGCGGAGCATGCCAACCGCCATTTCGACATGTCTCCATGCCTATCACTACCGCACTTGTGTGAATGGGGGTGCTGGTGACAACCCGCCGGGGCCAGGCGGTCGCTACCACGATTTGAGTGCCATACAATCGCAATGGCCATTTGTCAAACATCAACAGTGCACAGTGCCAACATGTTCAATGGCACATCATTGTGCACACAATGCCAATGTTCCATTTACTCCACTGATGGCTACACATGCCATGATTGTGTTTGTGTATCGTAAATTGTCCTGTACCCACTCACATGTCACTTATGGATTTGATGTTGGTGTAGGCAGGACAGTGTTGTTCAGGACTGTACAATGTATACACATGTCAATGTGTTGAGGTCAGGTGACAATCACAGCGATGCTCATCTCAATGAATGATGATCTATTTTGCATTGCCTCTCATATCTGCTCATGAGCACATTCGTCATTCCAGCGCCGACTGTGGTCTTTCTGTGGTGGATGTGTGCCAGGTTGTAATGACGCATTAAGGTGTGACAGGTGTGAGAAGGTGGCCTGATATATGCTGTCCACTAGTTCTAGTGGGCACCTTGTATCAGTCCAAACAACCCCTTATGGTGAATTGGTTAAAGACAACCTTTATTGAAAGCTATCCTAGTGGTAGCTATGGAGAGCAGCCTTCAGGCTAAGTCTTGAAGGAATGTAAAGCAGCTTGTTTTACCAGTCTATAATCTCTTGAATGATCAAATGAAAAGACAAACACACCAGGTATATATTTAAAATATATGTATTTAAGATAAAACACACCCCTCTAGTCTCTTTATGAGACTGGAGTTCGAAGTCAGCAATTATCAGTAGTAGCACAAATACACGTTTGGGCCCTAGGGGCATGCCAAACCATATTCCAAAAAATTGGTATAAGAACCACAACTGGAATAGACACTAGGCCTATAGCCTGTAGAATCGCTGGGACCCCAAGGAACCACCCAAGGTAGGGACAGAGGGAACCCACGGGACTATGCAGTGTGTAAACATAACCGCGGGTTCCCGTTATCTTCTATGGGCAATGTCGTGGTTGGAAATTTAAAGATTAGGGACACTTCTAATCGAGTCAGGACCAAAGCATTTTAGACTTAAGAAGTTCTAGGGCCAGCACTACGGGAGCACCGGAGTACTCGAGTTACCTCACCCAGGGAAGCCGGGTGCACAGGTTTCTTTTGGTGTCGGGTCGCGTCGTTGTTTTCAATAGAAGCCTGCAAAGAACTGCTGCTGCGGTGAAGAAGAGAAGTGTCTGAAGAGGTCCAAGCTCGGAAGGAACCTGAAAGCAGAGGGGACAGAGTTTGGGTCACTTGCCAGTGACCGAGGGCAGGATGGACCAATGCCCACAGATGTCGGGTGCTTCAGGTGAGTTGATGGGTGTCTTGACTCTTCAGCCACGAGGTCCAGGAGGTGTTGACAAAGTCTATGAGCTGGATTCCAGCTGTACCACAAAGTCTGTTAAGTGCTGCGGTGTCGGTGACCAGAATGGACCCAACAAGCCTTGGCAACGGCAAGTCACTAGAATTCAGAGAAAGGACTGCGGTGCAGACCAGCAAGGTCTGAGGGACTCATCCAGCAAGGGTAAGTCAGGGCACGTCTGGAGCAACGAGGTAAGCCCATTTAGAAAAGGATTTGCCTTTGTGGGGACCTGCTAGCCAACGGGCTAGTGATCGTGAAGGTGCCTCGAGCAGTCGCACTTGCAGCTGGCCCACGGGTCACTCGTGGAGTGGAGGCCAACAATCTTTGGTGCAGGAGGTGCTCAAGACTGGGACTACTCGGAGCCCAGAGCACAACTTCAAGGAGGACCAGGAAGATAGTGTTGCTGCAAAAGTTCACGGTGTCCAGGGGTCACGGTTACACGTCACCCACGACAGCCATGGGCCTCAGCTTTGCTGTGGACTCAGGGTAGCCTCGGGGTAGTCTGGAAATCTACCTTTGGTGATGCAAAGACTTCGGCGTCCTGCGGGAGCTTCAGCGATGCAGATGGGTCAGTTGCTTCTTTGATACCTGCCAAGCAGGGGAGTCACTCCTTGACCCCAAGGGAGATTTCTTCAGTCTTCTAGTCAGGATAGAACATCGAAGGTCCAGTATATATGTTGCAGAGTTTCGTCCAGGGTAATCAAAAGTCCTAGGGACTGGATTCCTATACTTATAGTAAGTTTAGGGGATGGACTAACTCTAAGGCCCCACCTATGGGTGGGCCTGGAAAGAGGGGTGGTTACACCCATTTCCTTTGTCCAGTTTCGTGCCAGAGCAGGGGCAGGTAGCCCCTGCAACCAGTTTGAACTGGGCTATGCACAGGGACAGCAAACGTGCCCCCAGTGCAGGACTTCAAAGCACCAGAGAGTGCTCCCGCCCAGCCCCTATACACATCTGCCTTTCTGGGGAGGTGGTCACACCTCCCTTTGACAGGAAACCTATTGTCCAGACCTCCCCTGCCAGAGTTTCGGTCAGCAGCAGGAGGCCAGACCCGTGTCTGTGGTTGAGGCATCCATTTTGTGATGCCAGGGCTTAGGAAAGTCCTACCGGGTTTGAACAGTGTGAACATGTCTTTCCCTCTAGAAGGGTGGAATGCTACCCCTCTGGCGTGGGGTGGGGTAGTATTCCAAAGCGTTTGACACCAAACACGACATGTTTTGATGCAGCCATTCCATAGTTAGCATTGACCGCGAGGTTATAATGCACTTAAGAGTATATGGTATGCCTGTATCACAGAACAGCCATAAGGAAGTATTTCCGAAAGCTGCAGAGGGGCTCAGCTCATGCTTGGGCACCCTCTCACAAATTATGTTATTTTCCAAATCATTTGTAGTGTATACCTGTTTAGAGGGAAAATGATAGTATATTTTATGTAATCAATTTAAAAGTTTACAATTTATGCATTTTCAAGTTCTGTTTAATGTTTTTAATGTGTTGTATTTCTATCTTTGTTGGTTTTTTACAAAAACAATCATGTTTTATTGGGAGAAAAAAAAGTTACTCTGTTTTATTGAATACTATTTGAGGTTTTTTTACCTTTGAATTAGATGTTGCTGGATTCTTTTTCTTTGGTAAATTATTAATTGATTTATTCGGTGGTTCTGAAATGAAAAATATTTAATGGGTTTTATTAAATATATATAATTTTTGAAAAAGTTGCCTAGGAAGAGAAACATAGTTAATATTTTGGATTGGCTTTAGTTTTAGAAATCTTACCTTTATAAAATTATTTAGGTTGTTCCGTTCTGTGGTTTATGAGTTTGAGTTGTATTGTGGTCTGAAAAAGTAGAAAGAAATGTATTGTTAGGTTATTGAAAATATTATCTAAAATACAATAGAATATTTTGCTTAAGGAACAACAGGTTAATGTTTTATAATTTTCTTTGAAGAGATACATTTGTGTTTATTTGCCTATATTTCTTTAGTGAACTTTAAAAAAATGTATTTACCTGCTAAATGTCTTTTTCTGTGGGACAAATAAATTCCATTTATTTATAACAATAGAAGTAAATACTTTAATGTAATAATTTATAGATGTGAAAATTACCTTGTTATGTTTTTCTTTTTTATGTTCGTTGAACGTTTTGAAAGCTGAAAGAAAAAATATTTGAACATTGTTTGTAATTTGTAATGATGATGTTTTTTAATTTGTTTCATTTGTGTTTGCATACTATATCATTTATTTACTTGTTTTTTGTTGTAAATATTTAAGTAAATTACCTTGCAATATGCTTTACACAAGGTTTTGTGGATATATATATATATTTTCAGTCGAAATATTGTTCGTATTTTGTTGTTGGATGTAGTAGTAATCTGTTGATATATAAAAAATTGAAAAAATATATTTAGTTTTTGATAAAATTATAAGGTAGTTAAAAATAAAAAGCATGTTTTACTGAGATAAGTTAATGTTTCAGTAGGATTAGTAATTTAGGGGATCAATACAAAGGTGGGCGGACAAAGTCCGCCCGCCATCGCAAGGGAGCCAGAGACCGACCACCCAAGTTGCAGCAGTCCCGCCATGTGTTTTAGGATGTGCCCGCCACACTGACAGGTGCATCCTGGCCCTTTAATTTGCAGGTGGATCTACTGGCTTCAGACCCACTAGCAATGTAAAAGGACAGTGCACAGCATTGCCATCACTACATGGCAGGCACCATGTGGTGCCTGCCACGTAGTGCATGGCAACAAGAGGGATACCATAAGTACCCCCATGTGTACCCTTCACACTCTGGTGGCCCACAACGGGCCCCCAAAAGCCGGAACCGCATGCCTTTCTATGGCGGCAACGCCGCCATGGAGAGGCATATCACCGCCTTCATTATAATCATAATTGCAGACACCGCCACCATATTATACCCTTTTTCTGCCCGGTCGATGAGTCGACCGGCGGAAAAGCGGCAGACGGTGTTTTCGTCCGCCGTGAACCCCCCAGCCATGCTAATATGGTGGGGGGTCAATCAGGCAAGGATGGTGGGCGGATTACCCCCGCTGGGCCAGCGGTGGCTACCGCCGGCCCGACGGGGGCAGTCCACCCGCCATCCTAATGGGCCCCTACGTTTTTATCAATATACAGCATTTCTAGGTCTCGCCGGAGCCAGCGTTTTAGCGCTGCTCTGGCGAGAGCTATAGGAAGCGGGATTTGGAAGTGCAAACTAGTGCTTTTCAGGCCGCCAACTACAGTGCATGTGCCCCTGGGCGCGCGCACCATTTGTGTGCCTGCTGATCACTTTCGCGTCCGCTTTGATGTTCTCAGTGAGCGGCGCGGCCACTGAGAACATCAAAGCGGACGCGAAAGTGATCACCATTTGCCACCCCCTCCCTCTTCCCACTTCCTGCTTGTTTTTTTGGGCTTACACTCTCCATGCCCTCTGGCTCCTTCGTGCTGCTTTACCCTTCCCTCTGCTTGTTACTCTGCCTGCTCTGTTTTGCGCTCCCCTCCGACTATGTTTGTCTTTGTTACTTCCAAAACGCATGCTAGGCTTGGCTCCGTGTTAAATTATTTAATTAGGTTTGTTGCATGGTTCAAGCACAGTCACAGGTCCTGTGTCGTAGGACTCAAATAAAAGAGGCTATTTTTTCAGAATGTGTCATTCTTTGTGTGTTTGTGATCGAAATAATAAAATTCACCTTCTTAAAAATACAAAATCCATACGTTCTTTATGTGTTGCAGAACAGCAGTTTAAGTTCTGAAAATACAGAATCCTTTTTGCTATATGAAATAAAAAATACCGTGGGAACATATTTGTGTGGCTGAAAATCACATTTCAGAAAACATTTAGTCAGGTTGAATCTGACTTTCCATCAGCCTCAGCATCGGCAATGAGGCTCCTCTCCACGCAACATGGCGTTTGCTGTTCATAAACGATGCGAACGTTTCAGGCTCTGGCGAAAGCCCTGCAAGGGGACAGATGGCGCATTAGCATGAGACGGAGCTGCTTCCATAAATTATGATCCGTGCACATGTCAGGCGATGACTGAGGGCCTTTCGCGCGCATCCAGCCTTGAAGCCACTCGTCCGCTCGATTCCTGGGTGCGGATCACAGACACCCTCGCCAGAAGCCCGTGGGATGCAGTTACTCGAGTCTGTGCTGGCAGCCGTGCTCGGAGCAGGACTAAACTCAATCTACAGCGCGTGGTCTGGAGGATTATAAAAACCTCTCCTCGTTCCTTGCAGAAGTGCCACTAAATGGTTACAGATTATGAGGCGCTAGATGGGAGGGAGGATGCTTACTGGAGTACCCTTAGTTCGTTTCACTTCTTGTGAAAACCGAAATCTTCAGTCCAAATACATGTAAACAAAGTTGTAATTGGTCTGCTGCTCCCAGAGGCTTGTGCAGAAAACGACACATGCTGCCAGCCTGCTTAAGCCTAACATGGTTTTCAGAGAGAATGTTTGCATTCCAGCTGCAAAATGTTCACGAACATTGACGCAACAAGAACTTTGATAAATCAGTCTTTTGTGTTCTGGCCTAAAATCACTTACCAGCCTCATGTTTTTAAAAAAAACAAAATAATTCTTGCATATATGCATATGCTGGGGCCCAATTTTGTTGTATCCATTTATCTCAAGAACCCACTCTGGTCGACTGAACCTTTTTACTTGCCTAATAGCGTGGAGGGAGCAAATACAATTATCAAAGAATACTTTCCGCAATTTGACATAATTGAAGACTCGGAAGTCAATGACTATTTCTATCTGGATTTTATTATCAGGAAAAACATCTGCAGATACAAGCACCTTAGCACAAGGCTCAACAGGTAAATGGGTACTAATACAAATGCCACTCTACGTAGAATCCGCATACGACTGAATATGAACAAAAGTACAGCTTCTAAAAGCATGAGGTAGATAACTACCAAGCTAATGTCTATATTAGGAATCATTAACCCCTTCAGTGCCCATGACGAGCTGGACTCGTCATGGAGCACAGTCGCGCTGTGCCCATGACGAGTCCAGCTCGTCATGGGACCCACCCTTGGGGGAAGCGCTGGCGCTCCCCCCGTGATTCCGCGATCTTTTTTTTTTTTGCTTGGGAGGCAGGGGAAGACCTTCCCCTGCCTCCCCCCGCCCCCCCCGCCCGCGTCATCAATGACGTCAGCGCGGGAGCCGCGCTGACGTCACCGGAGGCTTCCCCTTTGCTCTCCGAGGCGCTGGAAGCCATTTGCTTCCTGCGCGTCGGAGAGTAAAGGTCAGTTTTGTGGCTGGGGAGGGGGTATCAGTGGATGTGTGCGCTAGGTAGGGTGGGGGCACAATGTTGGGGGGGGTGTAAGTGGGTTTTTGAGATCTCTGCTTTGTTTCTGCTCTTTGATCGTCAAAGCGCAGGCGATTTGATGCGAATTTCGAAAAAAAAAAAAACGCTCGTTTTCGTTTCTTTGTCTGTTTCACCTGGGGGGTGCTGCTAGCGTGGGATGGGGGTGGGGGGCGTAATAAAGTCAGTCCTAGGGGTTCCAAAGTGGCCAGATTGATTTTATTGGCTTATAAAAACACCAGCATCCGAGTTTGCCAGTGCAGTGTGACTTTCGTTTTCTCCTGTAACTTTGAACTGCATTGTTGTACCAAGGGGGGGCGAAAGAAAGTGAGACAGGGGTTGCAAAGTGGCCAGATTGATTTTATTTGCTTCCAAGTACACCAGCATCAGAGTTTGCCAGTGATGTGCTTTTTTCGTTTTTTTGTCTTCCTTTGAACTGTATTGTTGTTCCCAGGGGGCAAAGTAAAGTTAGACAGAGGGATTGCAAAGTGGCCAGATTGATTTCATTTGCATCCAAGCACACCAGCATCAGAGTTTGCCAGTGCAGTGCGACTTTCGTTTTCTCAGCCTTACTTTGAACAGTATTCTTGTTCCCTGGGTGGGCGAAATAAAGTAAGACAGAGGGGTTGCCAAGTGGCCAGATTATTTTTATTTGGATCCAAGTACACCAGCATCAGAGTTTGCCAGTGATGTGCTTCTTTCGTTTTTTTGTCTTCTTTTGAACACTGTTGTTGTTTCCAGGGGGGGCGAAATAAAGTTAGACTGAGGGATTGCAAAGTGGCCAGATTGATTTTATTTGCATCCAAGTACACCAGCATCTGAGTTTGCCAGTGATGTGCTTCTTTCGTTTTTTTGTCTTCCTTTGAACAGTGTTGTTGTTCCCAGGGGGGGCGAAATAAAGTTAGACTGAGGGATTGCAAAGTGGCCAGATTGATTTTATTTGCACCCAAGCACACCAGCATCAGAGTTTGCCAGTGCAGTGCGTCTTTAGTTTTTTCGCCTAACTTTGACCAGTATTGTTGTTCCCAGGGGGGGCGAAATAAAGTTAGACAGAGGGATTGCAAAGTGGCCAGAATGATTTTATTTGCATCCATGCACACCAGCATCAGAGTTTGCCAGTGCAGTGCGTCTTTAGTTTTCTCGCCTAACTTTGAACAGTATTGTTGTTCCCAGGGGGGGCGAAATAAAGTTAGACAGAGGGATTGCAAAGTGGCCAGATTGATTTTATTTGCATCCAAGCACACCAGCATCAGAGTTTGCCAGTGCAGTGCGTCTTTAGTTTTCTCGCCTAACTTTGAACAGTATTGTTGTTCCCAGGGGGGGCGAAATAAAGTTAGACAGAGGGATTGCAAAGTGGCCAGATTGCTTTTATTTGCATCCAAGCACACCAGCATCAGAGTTTGCCAGTGCAGTGCGTCTTTAGTTTTCTCGCCTAACTTTGAACAGTATTGTTGTTCCCAGGGGGGGGCGAAATAAAGTTAGACAGAGGGATTGCAAAGTGGCCAGATTGATTTTATTTGCATCCAAGCACACCAGCATCAGAGTTTGCCAGTGCAGTGCGTCTTTAGTTTTCTCGCCCAGCTTTGAACAGTATTGTTGTTCCCAGGGGGGGCGAAATAAAGTTAGACAGAGGGATTGCAAAGTGGCCAGATTGATTTTATTTGCATCCAAGCACACCAGCATCAGAGTTTGCCAGTGCAGTGCGTATTTAGTTTTCTCGCCTAACTTTGAACAGTATTGTTATTCCCAGGGGGGGCGAAATAAAGTTAGACAGAGGGATTGCAAAGTGGCCAGATTGATTTTATTTGCATCCAAGCACACCAGCATCAGAGTTTGCCAGTGCAGTGCGTCTTTAGTTTTTTCGCCTAACTTTGAACAGTATTGTTGTTCCCAGGGGGGGGCGAAATAAAGTTAGACAGAGGGATTGCAAAGTGGCCAGATTGATTTTATTTGCACCAAAGCACACCAGCATCAGAGTTTGCCAGTGCAGTGCGTCTTTAGTTTTTTCGCCTAACTTTGAACAGTATTGTTGTTCCCAGGGGGGGGGGCGAAATAAAGTTAGACAGAGGGATTGCAAAGTGGCCAGATTGATTTTATTTGCATCCAAGCACACCAGCATCAGAGTTTGCCAGTGCAGTGCGTCTTTAGTTTTCTCGCCTAACTTTGAACAGTATTGTTGTTCCCAGGGGGGGGCAAAATAAAGTTAGACAGAGGGATTGCAAAGTGGCCAGATTGATTTTATTTGCATCCAAGCACACCAGCATCAGAGTTTGCCAGTGCAGTGCGTCTTTAGTTTTCTCGCCTAACTTTGAACAGTATTGTTGTTCCCAGGGGGGGCGAAATAAAGTTAGACAGAGGGATTGCAAAGTGGCCAGATTGATTTTATTTGCACCAAAGCACACCAGCATCAGAGTTTGCCAGTGCAGTGCGTCTTTAGTTTTCTCGCCTAACTTTGACCAGTATTGTTGTTCCCTGGGGGGGCGAAATAAAGTTAGACAGAGGGATTGCAAAGTGGCCAGATTGATTTTATTTGCAACAAAGCACACCAGCATCAGAGTTTGCCAGTGCAGTGCGTCTTTAGTTTTCTCGCCTAACTTTGACCAGTATTGTTGTTCCCTGGGGGGGTGAAATAAAGTTAGACAGAGGGATTGCAAAGTGGCCAGATTTATTTTATTTTTACCAAAGCACACCAGCATCAGAGTTTGCCAGTGCAGTGCGTCTATAGTTTTTTCGCCTAACTTTGAACAGTATTGTTGTTCTCAGGGTGGGGCGAAATAAAGTTAGACAGAGGGATTGCAAAGTGGCCAGATTGATTTTATTTGCATCCAAGCACACCAGCATCAGAGTTTGCCAGTGCAGTGCGTCTTTAGTTTTCTCGCCTAACTTTGAACAGTATTGTTGTTCCCAGGGGGGGCGAAATAAAGTTAGACAGAGGGATTGCAAAGTGGCCAGATTGATTTTATTTGCATCCAAGCACACCAGCATCAGAGTTTGCCAGTGCAGTGCGTCTTTAGTTTTCTCGCCTAACTTTGAACAGTATTGTTGTTCACAGGGGGGGCGAAATAAAAGTTAGACAGAGGGATTGCAAAGTGGCCAGATTGATTTTATTTGCATCCAAGCACACCAGCATCAGAGTTTGCCAGTGCAGTGCGTCTTTAGTTTTCTCGCCTAACTTTGAACAGTATTGTTGTTCACAGGGGGGGCGAAATAAAAGTTAGACAGAGGGATTGCAAAGTGGCCAGATTGATTTTATTTGCATCCAAGCACACCAGCATCAGAGTTTGCCAGTGCAGTGCGTCTTTAGTTTTCTCGCCTAACTTTGAACAGTATTGTTGTTCCCAGGGGGGGCGAAATAAAGTTAGACAGAGGGATTGCAAAGTGGCCAGATTGATTTTATTTGCATCCAAGCACACCAGCATCAGAGTTTGCCAGTGCAGTGCGTCTTCAGTTTTCTCGCCTAACTTTGAACAGTATTGTTGTTCCCAGGGGGGGCGAAATAAAGTTAGACAGAGGGATTGCAAAGTTGCCAGATTGATTTTATTTGCATCCAAGCACACCAGCATCAGAGATTGCCAGTGCAGTGCGTCTTTAGTTTTCTCGCCTAACTTTGAACAGTATTGTTGTTCCCAGGGGGGGCGAAGTAAATTTAGACAGAGGGATTGCAAAGTGGCCAGATTGATTTTATTTGCATCCAAGCACACCAGCATCAGAGTTTGCCAGTGCAGTGCGTCTTTAATTTTTTCGCCTAACTTTGAACAGTATTGTTGTTCCCAGGGGGGGCGAAATAAAGTAAGACTTAGGGGTTGCCAAGTTGCCAGATTGTTTTTATTTGCATCCAAGTACACCAGCTTCAGAGTTTGCCAGTGTATTGCTACTTTCGTTTTCTAATCTAACTTTGAACAGCATTGTTGTTTCCAGGGGGGGCGAAATAAAGTAAGACTTAGGGGTTGCCAAGTTGCCAGATTGTTTTTATTTGCATCCAAGTACACCAGCTTCAGAGTTTGCAAGTGTATTGCTACTTTCGTTTTCTCATCTAACTTTGAACAGCATTGTTGTTTCCAGGGGGGGCGAAATAATGTAAGACAGAGGGGTTGCAAAGTGGCCAGATTGATTTCATTTGCATCCAAGTACACCAGCGTCAGAGTTTGCCAGTGTTTTGCTACTTTCATTTTCTCGTCTTCCTTTGAACAGCATTGTTGTTTCTAGGGTGGGAGAGGTTACCATTTCTGTAGGTACTGCAATACCTGGTTGATGGGTGAATTGGAAAACACAATGTGCACCATGGTTGTACTTTATACTCTTTGTAAGTTGACACCACTACATTACACCTGCTTGTGCTAAGACTAGAGGTATAAAAGTGCAATAAATGGCAGACACTCAAAACACAGGAACACACTGGGTAGGCACTTCTACGGGCATGGAGAACAGAATTTCCTATAATGTAAAGACTTACTTCACACAATGGAGAGGGTGTGAATTAAGTTTGGAAGTGTCTTTGCAGGAGGAGAAATTTGAGGTTAGTTTTGAAGGACTGGGAAGAGGGAGGGGGTGGTCCGGAGCTGAGGCTCAGTTCCAGAATCTTGCCGCGTAGCTTGTAAAGGATTGGGCCATCAATCTTTCCTTTTTGAAAGTGGGAGGGTCAAGCAAAACATTTTGCGCAGTACGTGATGGTCTAGAGCATTATATGTATATGTTACAATAAAGTTTTTTTTCCTCTTTTTTTTCTAGACTAAAGCTTTTCAACGGTGGCTGTTCTGCAGTTTTGTGTAGTTGCATTGTGTTGGTAAGAATTTTTTTGTTGTTGTATTTACACCAAATGAGTAATAATGTAATGTCCGAATGTTTTTTTTTGTAAGTGATGTCATAATGGCGGCATATTTAGTTAGTGGTTTGAGCATGAAAATCTTTGCGATGTGTTTTGCATAGTCTTATGTGTAATTGTTTTTCTCTTTCTTTTTTAGTGGGATATTGTTGATCCATACTGTGTCTGTACAGAGTAGGTGGTGGTGAGTAGTTTTGCTGCCTCTGGCAAGTGAGTGGTATTGTTTTGGAGTATATTTGAGTTTTTGATAAAGGTGCTTTTTGCTTATTACTTATTTTACAAAGAGTTTGTTGTTGTTGACAAGTTACATTTATTAGTAAGCAATATGGCTAGCCGTAGAATGACTGCTCAACAGGTGGTCGGTATGCTTCTTGAATCTTCCTCTGATCATGATTATGAGACTGACAGTGCGTCTGAGGGAGAGGAGGGAGGGGAAGATTCTGGCAGTGAGTTTTCACTCAACATGGAATCATCGGATGATGAAGGTACTCTCAGTGCAGATGAAGGTACTCTTGGTGTGGATGAAGCAACTCTCAGTGCGGATGAAGTGCCTGTCTTAGAGGAGGAAACTGCTGTGCCGATGGTGCAAGAGGCATCTGGATTGCAGTCTGAGGCTGCTAGGCTTCCTACTGGAAGTGCTGGACTTTGGGTTGATCCAAACATGGTGCAGCCGGTGTTGCCTGCCTTTAGTGGTGTTGCAGGGTGTACAGTGAATTGTGAAAACTTTTTGCCTATTCAGTTTTTTCAGTTGTTTATGGATGATGTATTTTTGGGTGAGATTGTTGAGCAGACGAATTTGTATGCTGAACAGTTTTTGAGGATCAACAGTGACAAACTTAGGCCCCAGTCTAGAGCTACCCGGTGGACTCCCACATATCTGGAAGAGATTAAGAAGTTTTTGGGTTTGACTTTATTGATGGGTGTGGTAAGGAAGCCAACCTTGGCTTCATATTGGTCTACTAGCCCCTTGTTGGCAACTGCCATATTTCCTGCAGTTATGACTCGTAATCGGTATTTACTTTTGCTACGTATGCTGCATTTTGTTGATAATTCAATGGCGTTGCCACGAGATCACCCTGACTGTGACCGTCTTTTTAAGATTCGGCCCGTTCTTGATCACTTTGTGGATCGGTTTTCTGAGATCTATACTCCCGGGAAAGAAATATCTATTGATGAGTCTTTGGTCTTGTTCAAGGGCCGTTTGGTTTTTAGGCAGTACATCCCTAGCAAGAGGGCACGCTATGGAATTAAGCTGTATATGTTGTCTGAGAGTAGGACAGGATATGTATTTAATTTTCGTGTGTATACTGGTAGAGATTCTGCCATTGACCCCCCAGGATGTCCGTCCACTTTTGGAGTTGCAGAGAAAATTGTGTGGGATCTTGCTAGGAGACTGTTTAACAGAGGCCACCATTTGTACCTGGATAACTTCTATACTGCTGTGCAATTATTTAAGGAATTGTATAAAGTGGACACTTTTGCATGTGGCACAATCCGCTCTAACCGTAAAGCTTATCCGAAAGAGCTTGTTTGCAAAAAACTTCAGAGGGGGCAGTGCAGTTCCTTGCGTAGTGATGAACTACTAGCTGTGAAATTTGTGGACAGGAGGGATGTGTACATGCTGACTACCATCCATGATGAGAGTACTTCACCTGTGGCTGTTTGGGGTCAGGTTGCTGAAGTGCTCAAACCTGTGTGCATTCTAGACTACAATAAGCACATGGGTGGTGTTGACAGAGTAGATCAGAGGTTGGAACCTTACTCTGCTATTCGGAAGGCTTATGTTTGGTATAAGAAGTTGGCCATCCATTTCTTCGAATTAGCAATGTTCAATGCTTTTATTGTGTTCAAGGAGTGTTCTCCTGCGTCAAAGTTGACATTTATTCAGTTTCAGCACTCTGTGATAGCTAGCCTTGTTGTTGTGGAACAGGCAAGTGTTCCTAGATTTGGAGTGGTGGAGGATGTGGTTCGATTGAAAGATCGCCACTTTCCTGATTTCATCCCTCCCACACCGGCAAAAGATTTTCCCACTAAGAGATGTAGAGTCTGTTGGCGAAGAGATAAGCGGAAGGAGACTCGTATGTACTGCTCCGACTGTCCATCTAAACCTGGGCTGTGTGTCCCTGCTTGTTTTAGAGCGTACCATACCCAAAAGAAGTTTTGGGAGACATCATGAGTGGTAAAGTTAACTGATTGGTTTGTTTTCTTTGGAAAATGTGATTCTGTTTCCAGGTTGGCTTTAGTGCAATGTGTTAAGTTTCTGATTTTGTGTTTGTAGATTTTTATGTATTTGTGATTTGTTTGTGTTTTTATTTTTGGCTAAAAAAATCCTAAATGTGTTGGCAGTGTGTGTGGACTGGCACTTCTTTGGCGGTGTACGTGGAATGGTGCTTGGCTGTTGGCGTGCGTGGCCTGGTGCTTGGCTGGCGGTGTGTGTGGACTGGTGCTTGGCCGGCGGTGTGCGTGGACTGGTGCTTGGCTGGCGGTGTGTGTGGACTGGTGCTTGGCTGGCGGTGTGCGTGGACTGGTGCTTGGCTGGCGGTGTGCGTGGACTGGTGCTTGGCTGGCGGTGTGCGTGGACTGGTGCTTGGCTGGCGGTGTGCGTGGACTGGTGCTTGGCTGGCGGTGTGCGTGGACTGGTGCTTGGCTGGCGGTGTGCGTGGACTGGTGCTTGGCTGGCGGTGTGCGTGGACTGGTGCTTGGCTGGCGGTGTGCGTGGACTGGTGTTTAGCTGGCGGTGTGCGTGAACGGGTGCTCGGCTAGCGGTGTGCGTGGACTGGCGCTCGGCTGGCTGTGTGAGTAGTGACTTGCTGCTGGTCACTACACACACTGCTAGCTGAGTGCCACTCCACGCAATCCATCTACTTGTGTAGTTTCTGTTTCAGGAATGTGGGCGTGTGAAAGTGATGGGCCCTTGAATGGCGCTGTGTGCTGGTGGGAGTTTTGTTATGTGATGGGCCCGCGGCTGGCGGTATAAATGGTTTTGTATGTCTCACGCGTATGAAAGGTGTATGAATGGCCTGTAAAGAGGTTGGTGCCTTGTCGTGGCTTTACAGCTCACGAGCTGTGAGTCAATGGTTCAGTTTCTCGCCCTTTCAATTATTAACAGTGCATTTCATTGTTGTGAAATCACTTGCTAATACAATTGTATATTCTAAACCATCACTCACTCTCGTGCCAAATCCAACCAGTATGTGTGTGTGCTTGAGGTTTAGATGGCTGTGCAGTAATATTTGCCTTTCTGAAGCAGGGTGTACCTTGTCCCTTTTGTGAATTTTGTAATGTGTTTTTTTTGTGCCTGGTGGTGTGAATGGTCTTGTGTGTATCACGTATGAAAGATGTGTGAATGGCCTGTAAAGCGGTTGGTGCCTTGCCGTGGCTTTACAGCTCACGAGCTGCGAGTCATTGGTTCAGTTTTTTCTCCATTGAATTATTGACAGTGCATTTCATTTTTGTGAAATCTCTTGTTAATAAAATTTAATATACTGAACCATCACTCGCCCTCGTGCCAAATCCAACCAGTATGTGTGTGTGTTTGAGGAATAGGTGGCTGTGCAGGATTCTTTGTCTGTTTAGTTTCTCTGCCAAAGTGTATGTTCCATGTAAAAATAACCCACCGACTGTAGATATTGTGGTAAACCCATGGGAGTTCATGGTGATGTCTCTCTTGTGAATTTCAAAAAGGTTTTTTATCCTCAATGTCCTGCAAACCTCAAAATATCGATCACATTGTCCATGCAATTTTGTTCCAAAATTCTCACGTTGTAGAAACAATGTCGAAACTTTCTTGTTTTGCAAGGGGGTCAACTGTCTTTTTGGCCCGTGCTCGGCGGCCATCTAGGGAAACCTACCAAATCCACCATTTCTGAAAACTAGACACCCGGCGGCTTCCAGGGAGGTATGGCTTGCGTGGATCCCCCAACGTTTCCTTACCCTGAATCCCCAGCAAACCTCAATTTTTGCTGAAAAAATCACTTTTTTCACACATTTTGGGGTGGGAAAGTAGTGGCATCACCGGGCTCACACAAATTTACCACCACCCAGCGTTCCCCCAGGTCTCCCGGTAAAAATGGTGCCTCACTTGTGTGGGAGGCCCAAGTACCCGCCGCAGGCAAGGGCCCAAAACGCAGTGAGGCGACATCAAAAGGGCCTGTCGCAAAACCACCTGGTTTTGCAAGGGGGGTCACTTGGGTTTTTGGCCCGGTGCTCGGCGGCCATCTAGGGAAACCTACCAAACCCACGCATTTCTGAAAACTAGACACCCGGCGGCTTCCAGGGAGGTATGGCTTGCGTGGATCCCCCAACGTTTCCTTACCCAGAATCCCCTGCAAACCTCAATTTTTGCTGGAAAAAGCACTTTTTTCACACATTTTGGGGTGGGAAAGTAGTGGCATCACCGGGCTCACACAAATTTACCACCACCCAGCGTTCCCCCAGGTCTCCCGGTAAAAATGGTGCCTCACTTGTGTGGGAGGCCCAAGTACCCGCCGCAGGCAAGGGCCCAAAACGCAGTGAGGCGACATCAAAAGGGCCTGTCGCAAAACCACCTGGTTTTGCATGGGGGGTCACTTGGGTTTTTGGCCCGGTGCTCGGCGGCCATCTAGGGAAACCTACCAAACCCACACATTTCTGAAAACTAGACACCCGGCGGCTTCCAGGGAGGTATGGCTTGCGTGGATCCCCCAACGTTTCCTTACCCAGAATCCCCTGCAAACCTCAATTTTTGCTGGAAAAATCACTTTTTTCACACATTTTGGGGTGGGAAAGTAGTGGCATCACCGGGCTCACACAAATTTACCACCACCCAGCGTTCCCCCAGGTCTCCCGGTAAAAATGGTGCCTCACTTGTGTGGGAGGCCCAAGTACCCGCCGCAGGCAAGGGCCCACAACGCAGTGAGGCGACATCAAAAGGGCCTGTCGCAAAACCACCTGGTTTTGCAAGGGGGGTCACTTGGGTTTTTGGCCCGGTGCTCGGCGGCCATCTAGGGAAACCTACCAAACCCACACATTTCTGAAAACTAGACACCCGGCGGCTTCCAGGGAGGTATGGCTTGCGTGGATCCCCCAACGTTTCCTTACCCAGAATCCCCTGCAAACCTCAATTTTTGCTGGAAAAATCACTTTTTTCACACATTTTGGGGTGGGAAAGTAGTGGCATCACCGGGCTCACACAAATTTACCACCACCCAGCGTTCCCCCAGGTCTCCCGGTAAAAATGGTGCCTCACTTGTGTGGGAGGCCCAAGTACCCGCCGCAGGCAAGGGCCCAAAACGCAGTGAGGCGACATCAAAAGGGCCTGTCGCAAAACCACCTGGTTTTGCAAGGGGGGTCACTTGGGTTTTTGGCCCGGTGCTCGGCGGCCATCTAGGGAAACCTACCAAACCCACGCATTTCTGAAAACTAGACACCCGGCGGCTTCCAGGGAGGTATGGCTTGCGTGGATCCCCCAACGTTTCCTTACCCAGAATCCCCTGCAAACCTCAATTTTTGCTGGAAAAAGCACTTTTTTCACACATTTTGGGGTGGGAAAGTAGTGGCATCACCGGGCTCACACAAATTTACCACCACCCAGCGTTCCCCCAGGTCTCCCGGTAAAAATGGTGCCTCACTTGTGTGGGAGGCCCAAGTACCCGCCGCAGGCAAGGGCCCAAAACGCAGTGAGGCGACATCAAAAGGGCCTGTCGCAAAACCACCTGGTTTTGCAAGGGGGGTCACTTGGGTTTTTGGCCCGGTGCTCGGCGGCCATCTAGGGAAACCTACCAAACCCAAAAATTTCTGAAAACTAGACACCCGGCGGCTTCCAGGGAGGTATGGCTTGCGTGGATCCCCCAACGTTTCCTTACCCAGAATCCCCTGCAAACCTCAATTTTTGCTGGAAAAATCACTTTTTTCACACATTTTGGGGTGGGAAAGTAGTGGCATCACCGGGCTCACACAAATTTACCACCACCCAGCGTTCCCCCAGGTCTCCCGGTAAAAATGGTGCCTCACTTGTGTGGGAGGCCCAAGTACCCGCCGCAGGCAAGGGCCCACAACGCAGTGAGGCGACATCAAAAGGGCCTGTCGCAAAACCACCTGGTTTTGCAAGGGGGGTCACTTGGGTTTTTGGCCCGGTGCTCGGCGGCCATCTAGGGAAACCTACCAAACCCACACATTTCTGAAAACTAGACACCCGGCGGCTTCCAGGGAGGTATGGCTTGCGTGGATCCCCCAACGTTTCCTTACCCAGAATCCCCTGCAAACCTCAATTTTTGCTGGAAAAATCACTTTTTTCACACATTTTGGGGTGGGAAAGTAGTGGCATCACCGGGCTCACACAAATTTACCACCACCCAGCGTTCCCCCAGGTCTCCCGGTAAAAATGGTGCCTCACTTGTGTGGGAGGCCCAAGTACCCGCCGCAGGCAAGGGCCCAAAACGCAGTGAGGCGACATCAAAAGGGCCTGTCGCAAAACCACCTGGTTTTGCAAGGGGGGTCACTTGGGTTTTTGGCCCGGTGCTCGGCGGCCATCTAGGGAAACCTACCAAACCCACGCATTTCTGAAAACTAGACACCCGGCGGCTTCCAGGGAGGTATGGCTTGCGTGGAACCCCCAACGTTTCCTTACCCAGAATCCCCTGCAAACCTCAATTTTTGCTGGAAAAAGCACTTTTTTTCACACATTTTGGGGTGGGAAAGTAGTGGCATCACCGGGCTCACACAAATTTACCACCACCCAGCGTTCCCCCAGGTCTCCCGGTAAAAATGGTGCCTCACTTGTGTGGGAGGCCCAAGTACCCGCCGCAGGCAAGGGCCCAAAACGCAGTGAGGCGACATCAAAAGGGCCTGTCGCAAAACCACCTGGTTTTGCAAGGGGGGTCACTTGGGTTTTTGGCCCGGTGCTCGGCGGCCATCTAGGGAAACCTACCAAACCCACACATTTCTGAAAACTAGACACCCGGCGGCTTCCAGGGAGGTATGGCTTGCGTGGATCCCCCAACGTTTCCTTACCCAGAATCCCCTGCAAACCTCAATTTTTGCTGGAAAAAGCACTTTTTTCACACATTTTGGGGTGGGAAAGTAGTGGCATCACCGGGCTCACACAAATTTACCACCACCCAGCGTTCCCCCAGGTCTCCCGGTAAAAATGGTGCCTCACTTGTGTGGGAAGCCCAAGTACCCGCCGCAGGCAAGGGCCCACAACGCAGTGAGGCGACATCAAAAGGGCCTGTCGCAAAACCACCTGGTTTTGCAAGGGGGGTCACTTGGGTTTTTGGCCCGGTGCTCGGCGGCCATCTAGGGAAACCTACCAAACCCACACATTTCTGAAAACTAGACACCCGGCGGCTTCCAGGGAGGTATGGCTTGCGTGGATCCCCCAACGTTTCCTTACCCAGAATCCCCTGCAAACCTCAATTTTTGCTGGAAAAAGCACTTTTTTCACACATTTTGGGGTGGGAAAGTAGTGGCATCACCGGGCTCACACAAATTTACCACCACCCAGCGTTCCCCCAGGTCTCCCGGTAAAAATGGTGCCTCACTTGTGTGGGAGGCCCAAGTACCCGCCGCAGGCAAGGGCCCAAAACGCAGTGAGGCGACATCAAAAGGGCCTGTCGCAAAACCACCTGGTTTTGCAAGGGGGGTCACTTGGGTTTTTGGCCCGGTGCTCGGCGGCCATCTAGGGAAACCTACCAAACCCACACATTTCTGAAAACTAGACACCCGGCGGCTTCCAGGGAGGTATGGCTTGCGTGGATCCCCCAACGTTTCCTTACCCAGAATCCCCTGCAAACCTCAATTTTTGCTGGAAAAATCACTTTTTTCACACATTTTGGGGTGGGAAAGTAGTGGCATCACCGGGCTCACACAAATTTACCACCACCCAGCGTTCCCCCAGGTCTCCCGGTAAAAATGGTGCCTCACTTGTGTGGGAGGCCCAAGTACCCGCCGCAGGCAAGGGCCCAAAACGCAGTGAGGCGACATCAAAAGGGCCTGTCGCAAAACCACCTGGTTTTGCAAGGGGGGTCACTTGGGTTTTTGGCCCGGTGCTCGGCGGCCATCTAGGGAAACCTACCAAACCCACGCATTTCTGAAAACTAGACACCCGGCGGCTTCCAGGGAGGTATGGCTTGCGTGGATCCCCCAACGTTTCCTTACCCAGAATCCCCTGCAAACCTCAATTTTTGCTGGAAAAAGCACTTTTTTCACACATTTTGGGGTGGGAAAGTAGTGGCATCACCGGGCTCACACAAATTTACCACCACCCAGCGTTCCCCCAGGTCTCCCGGTAAAAATGGTGCCTCACTTGTGTGGGAGGCCCAAGTACCCGCCGCAGGCAAGGGCCCAAAACGCAGTGAGGCGACATCAAAAGGGCCTGTCGCAAAACCACCTGGTTTTGCAAGGGGGGTCACTTGGGTTTTTGGCCCGGTGCTCGGCGGCCATCTAGGGAAACCTACCAAACCCACACATTTCTGAAAACTAGACACCCGGCGGCTTCCAGGGAGGTATGGCTTGCGTGGATCCCCCAACGTTTCCTTACCCAGAATCCCCTGCAAACCTCAATTTTTGCTGGAAAAAGCACTTTTTTCACACATTTTGGGGTGGGAAAGTAGTGGCATCACCGGGCTCACACAAATTTACCACCACCCAGCGTTCCCCCAGGTCTCCCGGTAAAAATGGTGCCTCACTTGTGTGGGAAGCCCAAGTACCCGCCGCAGGCAAGGGCCCACAACGCAGTGAGGCGACATCAAAAGGGCCTGTCGCAAAACCACCTGGTTTTGCAAGGGGGGTCACTTGGGTTTTTGGCCCGGTGCTCGGCGGCCATCTAGGGAAACCTACCAAACCCACACATTTCTGAAAACTAGACACCCGGCGGCTTCCAGGGAGGTATGGCTTGCGTGGATCCCCCAACGTTTCCTTACCCAGAATCCCCTGCAAACCTCAATTTTTGCTGGAAAAAGCACTTTTTTCACACATTTTGGGGTGGGAAAGTAGTGGCATCACCGGGCTCACACAAATTTACCACCACCCAGCGTTCCCCCAGGTCTCCCGGTAAAAATGGTGCCTCACTTGTGTGGGAGGCCCAAGTACCCGCCGCAGGCAAGGGCCCAAAACGCAGTGAGGCGACATCAAAAGGGCCTGTCGCAAAACCACCTGGTTTTGCAAGGGGGGTCACTTGGGTTTTTGGCCCGGTGCTCGGCGGCCATCTAGGGAAACCTACCAAACCCACACATTTCTGAAAACTAGACACCCGGCGGCTTCCAGGGAGGTATGGCTTGCGTGGATCCCCCAACGTTTCCTTACCCAGAATCCCCTGCAAACCTCAATTTTTGCTGGAAAAATCACTTTTTTCACACATTTTGGGGTGGGAAAGTAGTGGCATCACCGGGCTCACACAAATTTACCACCACCCAGCGTTCCCCCAGGTCTCCCGGTAAAAATGGTGCCTCACTTGTGTGGGAGGCCCAAGTACCCGCCGCAGGCAAGGGCCCACAACGCAGTGAGGCGACATCAAAAGGGCCTGTCGCAAAACCACCTGGTTTTGCAAGGGGGGTCACTTGGGTTTTTGGCCCGGTGCTCGGCGGCCATCTAGGGAAACCTACCAAACCCACACATTTCTGAAAACTAGACACCCGGCGGCTTCCAGGGAGGTATGGCTTGCGTGGATCCCCCAATGTTTCCTTACCCAGAATCCCCTGCAAACCTCAATTTTTGCTGGAAAAATCACTTTTTTCACACATTTTGGGGTGGGAAAGTAGTGGCATCACCGGGCTCACACAAATTTACCACCACCCAGCGTTCCCCCAGGTCTCCCGGTAAAAATGGTGCCTCACTTGTGTGGGAGGCCCAAGTACCCGCCGCAGGCAAGGGCCCAAAACGCAGTGAGGCGACATCAAAAGGGCCTGTCGCAAAACCACCTGGTTTTGCAAGGGGGGTCACTTGGGTTTTTGGCCCGGTGCTCGGCGGCCATCTAGGGAAACCTACCAAACCCACGCATTTCTGAAAACTAGACACCCGGCGGCTTCCAGGGAGGTATGGCTTGCGTGGATCCCCCAACGTTTCCTTACCCAGAATCCCCTGCAAACCTCAATTTTTGCTGGAAAAAGCACTTTTTTCACACATTTTGGGGTGGGAAAGTAGTGGCATCACCGGGCTCACACAAATTTACCACCACCCAGCGTTCCCCCAGGTCTCCCGGTAAAAATGGTGCCTCACTTGTGTGGGAGGCCCAAGTACCCGCCGCAGGCAAGGGCCCAAAACGCAGTGAGGCGACATCAAAAGGGCCTGTCGCAAAACCACCTGGTTTTGCAAGGGGGGTCACTTGGGTTTTTGGCCCGGTGCTCGGCGGCCATCTAGGGAAACCTACCAAACCCAAAAATTTCTGAAAACTAGACACCCGGCGGCTTCCAGGGAGGTATGGCTTGCGTGGATCCCCCAACGTTTCCTTACCCAGAATCCCCTGCAAACCTCAATTTTTGCTGGAAAAATCACTTTTTTCACACATTTTGGGGTGGGAAAGTAGTGGCATCACCGGGCTCACACAAATTTACCACCACCCAGCGTTCCCCCAGGTCTCCCGGTAAAAATGGTGCCTCACTTGTGTGGGAGGCCCAAGTACCAGCCGCAGGCAAGGGCCCACAACGCAGTGAGGCGACATCAAAAGGGCCTGTCGCAAAACCACCTGGTTTTGCAAGGGGGGTCACTTGGGTTTTTGGCCCGGTGCTCGGCGGCCATCTAGGGAAACCTACCAAACCCACACATTTCTGAAAACTAGACACCCGGCGGCTTCCATGGAGGTATGGCTTGCGTGGATCCCCCAACGTTTCCTTACCCAGAATCCCCTGCAAACCTCAATTTTTGCTGGAAAAATCACTTTTTTCACACATTTTGGGGTGGGAAAGTAGTGGCATCACCGGGCTCACACAAATTTACCACCACCCAGCGTTCCCCCAGGTCTCCCGGTAAAAATGGTGCCTCACTTGTGTGGGAGGCCCAAGTACCCGCCGCAGGCAAGGGCCCAAAACGCAGTGAGGCGACATCAAAAGGGCCTGTCGCAAAACCACCTGGTTTTGCAAGGGGGGTCACTTGGGTTTTTGGCCCGGTGCTCGGCGGCCATCTAGGGAAACCTACCAAACCCACACATTTCTGAAAACTAGACACCCGGCGGCTTCCAGGGAGGTATGGCTTGCGTGGATCCCCCAACGTTTCCTTACCCAGAATCCCCTGCAAACCTCAATTTTTGCTGGAAAAATCACTTTTTTCACACATTTTGGGGTGGGAAAGTAGTGGCATCACCGGGCTCACACAAATTTACCACCACCCAGCGTTCCCCCAGGTCTCCCGGTAAAAATGATGCCTCACTTGTGTGGGAGGCCCAAGTACCCGCGGCAGGCAAGGACAACAAACGTAGTGAGGCGACATCAAAATGGCCTATCGCCAAACCACCTGGTTTTGCAAGGGGGTCACTTTGGTTTTTGGCCCGGTGTGCGGCGGCCATCTAGGGAAACCTACCAAACCCACGCATTTCTGAAAACTAGACACCCGGCGGCTTCCAGGGAGTTATGGCTTGCGTGGATCCCCCAACGTTTCCTTACCCAGAATCCCCTGCAAACCTCAATTTTTGCTCAAAAAATCACTTTTTTCACACATTTTGGGGTGGGAAAGTAGTGGCATCACCGGGCTCACACAAATTTACCACCACCCAGCGTTCCCCCAGGTCTCCCGGTAAAAATGGTGCCTCACTTGTGTGGGAGGCCCAAGTACCCGCGGCAGGCAAGGACAACAAACGTAGTGAGGCGACATTTGGGAAGGGCAATGTTGATGTCGCCTCACTACGTTTGTTGTCCTTGCCTGCTGCGGGTACTTGGGCCTCCCACACAAGTGAGGCACCATTTTTACCGGGAGACCTGGGGGAACGCTGGGTGGTGGTAAATTTGTGTGAGCCCGGTGATGCCACTACTTTCCCACCCCAAAATGTGTGAAAAAAGTAATTTTTCCAGCAAAAATTGAGGTTTGCAGGGGATTCTGGGTAAGGAAACGTTGGGGGATCCACGCAAGCCATACCTCCCTGGAAGCCGCCGGGTGTCTAGTTTTCAGAAATGTGTGGGTTTGTTAGGTTTCCCTAGATGGCCGCCGAGCACCGGGCCAAAAACCCAAGTGATCCCCCTTGCAAAACCAGGTGGTTTTGCGACAGGCCCTTTTGATGTCGCCTCACTGCGTTTTGGGCCCTTGTCTGCGGCGGGTACTTGGGCCTCCCACACAAGTGAGGCACCATTTTTACCGGGAGACCTGGGGGAAGGCTGGGTGGTGGTAAATTTGTGTGAGCCCGGTGATGCCACTACTTTCCCACCCCAAAATGTGTGAAAAAAGTGATTTTTCCAGCAAAAATTGAGGTTTGCAGGGGATTCTGGGTAAGGAAACGTTGGGGGATCCACGCAAGCCATACCTCCCTGGAAGCCGCCGGGTGTCTAGTTTTCAGAAATGTGTGGGTTTGGTAGGTTTCCCTAGATGGCCGCCAAGCACCGGGCCAAAAACCCAAGTGACCCCCTTGCAAAACCAGGTGGTTTTGCGACAGGCCCTTTTGATGTCGCCTCACTGCGTTTTGGGCCCTTGCCTGCGGCGGGTACTTGGGCCTCCCACACAAGTGAGGCACCATTTTTACCGGGAGACCTGGGGGAACGCTGGGTGGTGGTAAATTTGTGTGAGCCCGGTGATGCCACTACTTTCCCACCCCAAAATGTGTGAAAAAAGTGCTTTTTCCAGCAAAAATTGAGGTTTGCAGGGGATTCTGGGTAAGGAAACGTTGGGGGATCCACGCAAGCCATACCTCCCTGGAAGCCGCCGGGTGTCTAGTTTTCAGAAATGTGTGGGTTTGGTAGGTTTCCCTAGATGGCCGCCAAGCACCGGGCCAAAAACCCAAGTGACCCCCCTTGCAAAACCAGGTGGTTTTGCGACAGGCCCTTTTGATGTCGCCTCACTGCGTTTTGGGCCCTTGCCTGCGGCGGGTACTTGGGCCTCCCACACAAGTGAGGCACCATTTTTACCGGGAGACCTGGGGGAACGCTGGGTGGTGGTAAATTTGTGTGAGCCCGGTGATGCCACTACTTTCCCACCCCAAAATGTGTGAAAAAAGTGATTTTTCCAGCAAAAATTGAGGTTTGCAGGGGATTCTGGGTAAGGAAACGTTGGGGGATCCACGCAAGCCATACCTCCCTGGAAGCCGCCGGGTGTCTAGTTTTCAGAAATGTGTGGGTTTGGTAGGTTTCCCTAGATGGCCGCCGAGCACCGGGCCAAAAACCCAAGTGACCCCCCTTGCAAAACCAGGTGGTTTTGCGACAGGCCCTTTTGATGTCGCCTCACTGCGTTTTGGGCCCTTGCCTGCGGCGGGTACTTGGGCCTCCCACACAAGTGAGGCACCATTTTTACCGGGAGACCTGGAGGAACGCTGGGTGGTGGTAAATTTGTGTGAGCCCGGTGATGCCACTACTTTCCCACCCCAAAATGTGTGAAAAAAGTGATTTTTCCAGCAAAAATTGAGGTTTGCAGGGGATACTGGGTAAGGAAACGTTGGGGGATCCACGCAAGCCATACCTCCCTGGAAGCCGCCGGGTGTCTAGTTTTCAGAAATGTGTGGGTTTGGTAGGTTTCCCTAGATGGCCGCCGAGCACCGGGCCAAAAACAAAAGTGACCCCCCTTGCAAAACCAGGTGGTTTTGCGACAGGCCCTTTTGATGTCGCCTCACTGCGTTTTGGGCCCTTGCCTGCGGCGGGTACTTGGGCCTTCCACACAAGTGAGGCACCATTTTTACCGGGAGACCTGGGGGAACGCTGGGTGGTGGTAAATTTGTGTGAGCCCGGTGATGCCACTACTTTCCCACCCCAAAATGTGTGAAAAAAGTGCTTTTTCCAGCAAAAATTGAGGTTTGCAGGGGATTCTGGGTAAGGAAACGTTGGGGGATCCACGCAAGCCATACCTCCCTGGAAGCCGCCGGGTGTCTAGTTTTTAGAAATGCATGGGTTTGGTAGGTTTCCCTAGATGGCCGCCGAGCACCGGGCCAAAAACCCAAGTGACCCCCCTTGCAAAACCAGGTGGTTTTGCGACAGGCCCTTTTGATGTCGCCTCACTGCGTTTTGGGCCCTTGCCTGCGGCGGGTACTTGGGCCTCCCACACAAGTGAGGCACCATTTTTACCGGGAGACCTGGGGGAACGCTGGGTGGTGGTAAATTTGTGTGAGCCCGGTGATGCCACTACTTTCCCACCCCAAAATGTGTGAAAAAAGTGATTTTTCCAGCAAAAATTGAGGTTTGCAGGGGATTCTGGGTAAGGAAACGTTGGGGGATCCACGCAAGCCATACCTCCCTGGAAGCCGCCGGGTGTCTAGTTTTCAGAAATGTGTGGGTTTGGTAGGTTTCCCTAGATGGCCGCCGAGCACCGGGCCAAAAACCCAAGTGACCCCCCTTGCAAAACCAGGTGGTTTTGCGACAGGCCCTTTTGATGTCGCCTCACTGCGTTGTGGGCCCTTGCCTGCGGCGGGTACTTGGGCCTCCCACACAAGTGAGGCACCATTTTTACCGGGAGACCTGGGGGAACGCTGGGTGGTGGTAAATTTGTGTGAGCCCGGTGATGCCACTACTTTCCCACCCCAAAATGTGTGAAAAAAGTGCTTTTTCCAGCAAAAATTGAGGTTTGCAGGGGATTCTGGGTAAGGAAACGTTGGGGGATCCACGCAAGCCATACCTCCCTGGAAGCCGCCGGGTGTCTAGTTTTCAGAAATGTGTGGGTTTGGTAGGTTTCCCTAGATGGCCGCCAAGCACCGGGCCAAAAACCCAAGTGACCCCCCTTGCAAAACCAGGTGGTTTTGCGACAGGCCCTTTTGATGTCGCCTCACTGCGTTTTGGGCCCTTGCCTGCGGCGGGTACTTGGGCCTCCCACACAAGTGAGGCACCATTTTTACCGGGAGACCTGGGGGAACGCTGGGTGGTGGTAAATTTGTGTGAGCCCGGTGATGCCACTACTTTCCCACCCCAAAATGTGTGAAAAAAGTGCTTTTTCCTGCAAAAATTAAGGTTTGCAGGGGATTCTGGGTAAGGAAACGTTGGGGGATCCACGCAAGCCATACCTCCCTGGAAGCCGCCGGGTGTCTAGTTTTCAGAAATGTGTGGGTTTGGTAGGTTTCCCTAGATGGCCGCCAAGCACCGGGCCAAAAACCCAAGTGACCCCCCTTGCAAAACCAGGTGGTTTTGCGACAGGCCCTTTTGATGTCGCCTCACTGCGTTTTGGGCCCTTGCCTGCGGCGGGTACTTGGGCCTCCCACACAAGTGAGGCACCATTTTTACCGGGAGACCTGGGGGAACGCTGGGTGGTGGTAAATTTGTGTGAGCCCGGTGATGCCACTACTTTCCCACCCCAAAATGTGTGAAAAAAGTGATTTTTCCAGCAAAAATTGAGGTTTGCAGGGGATTCTGGGTAAGGAAACGTTGGGGGATCCACGCAAGCCATACCTCCCTGGAAGCCGCCGGGTGTCTAGTTTTCAGAAATGTGTGGGTTTGGTAGGTTTCCCTAGATGGCCGCCGAGCACCGGGCCAAAAACCCAAGTGACCCCCCTTGCAAAACCAGGTGGTTTTGCGACAGGCCCTTTTGATGTCGCCTCACTGCGTTTTGGGCCCTTGCCTGCGGCGGGTACTTGGGCCTCCCACACAAGTGAGGCACCATTTTTACCGGGAGACCTGGAGGAACGCTGGGTGGTGGTAAATTTGTGTGAGCCCGGTGATGCCACTACTTTCCCACCCCAAAATGTGTGAAAAAAGTGATTTTTCCAGCAAAAATTGAGGTTTGCAGGGGATTCTGGGTAAGGAAACGTTGGGGGATCCACGCAAGCCATACCTCCCTGGAAGCCGCCGGGTGTCTAGTTTTCAGAAATGTGTGGGTTTGGTAGGTTTCCCTAGATGGCCGCCGAGCACCGGGCCAAAAACAAAAGTGACCCCCCTTGCAAAACCAGGTGGTTTTGCGACAGGCCCTTTTGATGTCGCCTCACTGCGTTTTGGGCCCTTGCCTGCGGCGGGTACTTGGGCCTTCCACACAAGTGAGGCACCATTTTTACCGGGAGACCTGGGGGAACGCTGGGTGGTGGTAAATTTGTGTGAGCCCGGTGATGCCACTACTTTCCCACCCCAAAATGTGTGAAAAAAGTGCTTTTTCCAGCAAAAATTGAGGTTTGCAGGGGATTCTGGGTAAGGAAACGTTGGGGGATCCACGCAAGCCATACCTCCCTGGAAGCCGCCGGGTGTCTAGTTTTTAGAAATGCATGGGTTTGGTAGGTTTCCCTAGATGGCCGCCGAGCACCGGGCCAAAAACCCAAGTGACCCCCCTTGCAAAACCAGGTGGTTTTGCGACAGGCCCTTTTGATGTCGCCTCACTGCGTTTTGGGCCCTTGCCTGCGGCGGGTACTTGGGCCTCCCACACAAGTGAGGCACCATTTTTACCGGGAGACCTGGGGGAACGCTGGGTGGTGGTAAATTTGTGTGAGCCCGGTGATGCCACTACTTTCCCACCCCAAAATGTGTGAAAAAAGTGCTTTTTCCAGCAAAAATTGAGGTTTGCAGGGGATTCTGGGTAAGGAAACGTTGGGGGATCCACGCAAGCCATACCTCCCTGGAAGCCGCCGGGTGTCTAGTTTTCAGAAATGTGTGGGTTTGGTAGGTTTCCCTAGATGGCCGCCGAGCACCGGGCCAAAAACCCAAGTGACCCCCCTTGCAAAACCAGGTGGTTTTGCGACAAGCCCATTTGATGTCGCCTCACTGCGTTTTGGGCCCTTGCCTGCGGCGGGTACTTGGGCCTCCCACACAAGTGAGGCACCATTTTTACCGGGAGACCTGGGGGAACGCTGCGTGGTGGTAAATTTGTGTGAGCCCGGTGATGCCACTACTTTCCCACCCCAAAATGTGTGAAAAAAGTGATTTTTCCAGCAAAAATTGAGGTTTGCAGGGGATTCTGGGTAAGGAAACGTTGGGGGATCCACGCAAGCCATACCTCCCTGGAAGCCACCGGGTGTCTAGTTTTCAGAAATGTGTGGGTTTGGTAGGTTTCCCTAGATGGCCGCCAAGCACCGGGCCAAAAACCCAAGTGACCCCCCTTGCAAAACCAGGTGGTTTTGCGACAGGCCCTTTTGATGTCGCCTCACTGCGTTTTGGGCCCTTGCCTGCGGCGGGTACTTGGGCCTCCCACACAAGTGAGGCACCATTTTTACCGGGAGACCTGGGGGAACGCTGGGTGGTGGTAAATTTGTGTGAGCCCGGTGATGCCACTACTTTCCCACCCCAAAATGTGTGAAAAAAGTGCTTTTTCCAGCAAAAATTGAGGTTTGCAGGGGATTCTGGGTAAGGAAACGTTGGGGGATCCACGCAAGCCATACCTCCCTGGAAGCCGCCGGGTGTCTAGTTTTCAGAAATGTGTGGGTTTGGTAGGTTTCCCTAGATGGCCGCCAAGCACCGGGCCAAAAACCCAAGTGACCCCCCTTGCAAAACCAGGTGGTTTTGCGACAGGCCCTTTTGATGTCGCCTCACTGCGTTTTGGGCCCTTGCCTGCGGCGGGTACTTGGGCCTCCCACACAAGTGAGGCACCATTTTTACCGGGAGACCTGGGGGAACGCTGGGTGGTGGTAAATTTGTGTGAGCCCGGTGATGCCACTACTTTCCCACCCCAAAATGTGTGAAAAAAGTGATTTTTCCAGCAAAAATTGAGGTTTGCAGGGGATTCTGGGTAAGGAAACGTTGGGGGATCCACGCAAGCCATACCTCCCTGGAAGCCGCCGGGTGTCTAGTTTTCAGAAATGTGTGGGTTTGGTAGGTTTCCCTAGATGGCCGCCGAGCACCGGGCCAAAAACCCAAGTGACCCCCCTTGCAAAACCAGGTGGTTTTGCGACAGGCCCTTTTGATGTCGCCTCACTGCGTTTTGGGCCCTTGCCTGCGGCGGGTACTTGGGCCTCCCACACAAGTGAGGCACCATTTTTACCGGGAGACCTGGAGGAACGCTGGGTGGTGGTAAATTTGTGTGAGCCCGGTGATGCCACTACTTTCCCACCCCAAAATGTGTGAAAAAAGTGATTTTTCCAGCAAAAATTGAGGTTTGCAGGGGATTCTGGGTAAGGAAACGTTGGGGGATCCACGCAAGCCATACCTCCCTGGAAGCCGCCGGGTGTCTAGTTTTCAGAAATGTGTGGGTTTGGTAGGTTTCCCTAGATGGCCGCCGAGCACCGGGCCAAAAACAAAAGTGACCCCCCTTGCAAAACCAGGTGGTTTTGCGACAGGCCCTGTCAGGGAAGCAAAAACCGTCGCTACCCTCAATCTGCCTCAGAAAAGATCTCGAGTGACGGTCAAACCCTCCTGCTGTAATGTGTGGACAAATGCCTACTAGAGATCAAGCGCACCATTTCAAGATGGCCGCTTGACTCATCAGAACAATCTAAGTACTGTTTGACGCATGGGATCTCGCGAGATCTGAGGTTTCGTGCGTCAGCGAAGAGCGTTCTCATGCGCACTTCAATTTAGTCCTCAGTGAGAGAAGTTGTGTTTAGGGAGAACTCCGTAGTTTTTGAGAAGAATTCCAAAGTGCGTCACAGTTCGTGAAGAATTCTTAGTAAACTCAGAAGAGGCATAGTGAAGAGAGAAATTCCGAGTTCCAGTCATATTGGAACATTCCTTCACAGAGCGTCAGAGAATCTTCAGTGAGAGAAGAGACAGAAGCAGTAAAATCTCCAGAGAACTTGGCAGTCTTCCTGCTCGACGGAAAATCGTCGTGTTCCAGGGAGTTATGAATTCAAGCCCAGACGTCCAACAACAAGTAAGGTCAGCTGTGAAAGACTAAGACTTGTACTAACTTGCTGAAAGTAAGAGACCACGCTCCAGGCGTACTTCCCCCCCCTTCGAATTCCCCGCTTGCGTTCTTCCCTAATTTCTCCTTCCTAACTTTCCTTTACTTACCTTTTTGCGCGCTTCCATTGAATGCCAAGAATATCCTGTGGATTCCATCACCCGAAGCTGAACTAGTGTTCATTAGACTTTGTGATCATTCCACTACTCACCAAGAGCAGAGCAGTCTTCGCTAATTATAGAACCCCCTTGTTAATCATTCAGTCAGACTACACAAGGTAAGAGAGTAGAAGGGGAGGCGAAGGAGTAAGAGACTTAGGAGGGAATGGGTAATCACCTGACTGAACAATATCTCTTTGTGCAATAGGTTGTTAGAAACACATGCCCGAAGTAGTCAGCTGAATCAGAAGAGGAGCTCAAACTCCAGCAAATCCTGGTAGGGAAGGTACAACAAGCGAGAATTCAAGCAGTCAGGTATTTAGAGTCCATAGAGTTAAGTGTTTTCTCCCTCTGTGCATTAGGTACTCCAGACAACAATATCAAGACCAGAAAGAAAAGGAGTCCAGAAAAGCTCGAGTGTCTCTTCTTATCCAATTCCCCTTTCCCCCTGCCTGGAGCCATTGTATTCTACAGTGCGTTCTGGGAGGTGGGCATTGGGAGCTAGCAGCGTTCTGCCTCCGTGGGATTTCCGACACAGCTTCTGACAGATTGAAGTGCCGTAAATTTCCCCACTTGGGCAGAATGGCTGAAGGTTTTAGTTTGAAGGCATTAGGGGAAATGTTGGAGGGAATTCAACGGGAATTAGGAGCCCTAAATGAAGAAAATAAGAATTTAAGACAGGAGCTGTTAATTTCCCGACAGGAAACCACACAACTGTCCCAGAGAGTTAGTGAGATCTCCACTGGAACTCTTCCCGCCTCGACCTTTTCTGGTAGTGCCCAACCAGCTCAAGACCCACACACTGTAGCTCAAGTAATTCATTCGGTCTCCCCCCTGATTCCTTTGGCCCCTCCCGAAAGATTTCATGGTGACCCTCAAAAGGCTCAACTTTTTCTAACCCAATGTTCTTTGCATTTCATGTGTCGCTCCACCCTTTTCCCTGATGCTCAGTCCCGGGTAGCCTTTATTCTATCCTATTTGGGGGGTGATGCAGCGAATTGGGCCATGCCTTTAGTTTCCAGAGATGACCCCTTCCTATATGATTTTGAACGTTTCAAGACAGAATTCCTTAGGATTTTTGATAGACGCAGAATTTCCCAGGCTACCGATAATGAGTTGTTAGAATTGCGTCAAGGGAACAGGGATCTTCTTACTTACCTAACTCAATTTAATAAATTATTGGTGGAAACCAATTGGCCTGAGGAGAAAAGATCAGCCCTATTCTATCGGGGTTTACGAGATGAGATTAAAGATACTCTGGCACAGATTCCTAACAGACCCACAGAATTCTCTGAGTTGGTAGATCTAGTTCTGGAAATTGACTTTCGAAGTTCTGAAAGAAGAGGAGAAAGAAAGACCAGAGAGTTTCGCTGGAACCTTCCCCGGTTTGACAGAGCAAGGCCGGATACGAGCAAGGGTCCGGGAGGAGCTGCAGAAAGTGAACCCATGCAGATAGGATCTGTTCGTGGGCCTTTAAGCAAGGAAGAAAAGGAACTAAGAAGACAAAAGAAGTTATGCATGTATTGTGGAACTCCGGGACACTTTGTGAAAGAGTGTCCGAAAAGACCGAAGACTGTTAGTCAGGGAAACTCTCAAAACCATCTGTAGGCGGAGTCGCTCAGGTGGCGCAAACGGAAGATCAGACTCCAGAAGTTCATCACGTCATGAATACCCTTCAGACCCTGACGCCGCATTTAATTCTGCACATGACTTTGAAGTTTCGAGATCAAGAATTTGGTGGTGTGGCCATTATGATTGATTCCGGGGCCACCGGCAATTTTTGTGACATCAAATATGCGAGAAGGATGGGAATTTTGGCTGTGCGCAAGGAACAAAAGGAATCTGTTCGTGCAGTAGACGGAACCGATCTATCTTCAGGCCCAATCACACATCACACCGAGTTGGTGGAACTGATCCAGGTAAATGGTCATCATGAGATCCTTCAATTTAATTTGATTGACGCCCCTCAGTTCCAGATAATTTTGGGTCTCCCTTGGCTTACATTACATAATCCAACGATAGATTGGGAGAACCGGACAGTCGATATGGATTCCATCTTCTGCTCTGAACATTGTTTCGACTCCCCATCCAAGAATTCAGAACCATCCTTGGCCACCTTGTTATCGTTTGCTGGAGAATCAATTGGGGTCATAGATACCTTAGACATTCCATCTGAATATGCAGAATTCCAAGATGTTTTCAGTGAAAAGGAAGCGGAACGACTTCCGCCACATCGTTCTTACGACTGCACCATTGAGTTGGAACCAGGAGCTGCGCTGCCCTGCAGTCGAATCTATGCGTTGACAGAAGCAGAGAATGGCTATCTCAAGGAGTACCTGGATCGCTATTTAGCCAATGGATTCATTAGACCGTCACAGTCTCCAGTATCCTCTCCGCTCTTTTTCATTCCGAAGAAGGAAGGCTCTTTGAGGACATGCATAGATTATCGTGCTATCAATCGGGTCACCGTCAAGAACCGTTACCCGTTGCCACTGATTTCCGTTCTCCTTGACCAGATCAAAGATGCTCAGATATTCACTAAATTGGATCTTCGAGGGGCTTATCATTTAATTCGCATGAAGGAAGGGCACGAATGGAAAACCGCTTTCAGGACCAAATATGGGCTATTTGAATATCAGGTAATGCCCTTTGGCCTTTGCAATGCCCCGGCAGCTTTTCAGCACTTTATCAATGACATAATGGGAGATTTGGTGGATAAGGTGGCAGTAGTATATCTAGATGACATCTTGATATATTCCAAGAATACCGAAGAACATCCTAGGCACGTCAAGGCGGTTCTCGAAAGGCTACGTCAGCATCAGCTCTACGTCAAACTAGAAAAGTGTGCTTTTAGTGTGCAGACGGTGGAGTTTTTGGGATTCGTTCTATCCCCTGGAGGAATCTTGATGGATGCCAAGAAGGTTCAAGCGGTGGTGGACTGGCCATCGCCAAAAGATGTCAAGGAGATTCAGCGATTCTTAGGATTTGCTAACTTCTATCGGCGGTTTATCCAGGGATTCTCGCAAAAGATCATCCCCATCACTAAACTACTTAAGAAAGGAGTGAAGTTCAGTTGGACCCCAGAGGCAGAGCAAGCCTTCGAGTATTTGAAGTCCAGCTTTACCTCGGCACCCATCTTGCTACACGCAGATCCTAGTGAACCCTTTTTTGTGGAAGCAGATGCCTCCGATCAAGCAATTGGTGGAGTCCTGTCTCAGCGGCACAAATCCACTGGACAACTGCACCCCGTGGCGTATCATTCCCGGAAATTAAATCCAGCTGAAATTAATTACACCATCGCAGAAAAAGAGCTGTTGGCGGTGAAGGATGCGTTCACGGAGTGGAGACACCATTTACTCGGGGCTCGACACACTATAACAGTGTTCACAGACCACAAGAACCTTCAATTTCTCAAATCTGCAAAAACACTAACTCCACGTCAGTTGCGTTGGTCCCTGTATTTCGCAGATTTTGACTTTGTGATCACCTACCGCCCAGGGAGTAGGAATGGGAAGGCGGATGCCTTGTCCAGGATCCAAACAGAAGGAACAGAACATGTGGTAACTCCCCAACCCATCATTCCAGACACTAAGATTGTGTGCACACTATCTGTTGCGAACTTTAAGGAAGAGATCAGCAGACAGATGTCCGCAGAGCAAATGGCTGAATGGGCAAGTCAAGAGGAAGGAAGAGTCATCAAGGATGCCTTGCCTTATCGTCAGGGAGCTCTGTATTTGCCCACTGAAGAACTTCAGGAACAGGTTCTAAGAGACTGTCACGATCAACCTTTAGCAGGCCATAAAGGAACTTTAAAGACCATTGACTTAATCCAGCGCTATTTCTGGTGGCCAGACATGAGGTCGCGGATCAGGAGATATGTGGAGTCTTGTGGGCTCTGTGCCAGAGGGAAATCCAGTAGACAGGCTCCTCAGGGGTTCTTGCAACCGTTACCCACAGCAAAACATCCCTGGCATACGGTCACGTTAGACCTGATAGTAGATCTTCCTCAGAGTAAGGGTTATGATACCGTCTTAGTAGTGGTAGACACCTTCACCAAAATGAGCCACTTTATCCCAGCTAAAGGAGTCCCGTCGGCCCCAGAATTGGCTAAGCTTTTCAGAGAAAATGTTGTAAAAATTCACGGGGTTCCAAAGATCCTGATTTCTGATCGTGGCCCTCAATTTGTATCCCACTTTTGGAGGGCGTTTATGCGAGGGTTGGGTGTAGAAGTCCGACATTCTACCAGCTACCACCCAGAAACAGATGGCCAGACTGAAAGAGTAAACCAAGAGCTCGAGCAGTATCTGCGTCTGTTTCTTCTGGATCGGGGTGGTGAATGGTCAGATTTTTTGTGGATGGCGGAATTTGCACACAACAATGCCAAGAACGTTTCCACAGGTTACTCACCATTCTTTTTAAATTTTGGGAGACATCCAAACCCCTTTTGTAATCAGGGAGATTTTGAAGTTCCAGCAGTTAGTGACTTGCTAATGGATTTGGCTTCTGCTCGTAAGGCTGCGGAATCTAATCTGTTGAAAGCAAAAGAAAGTTACAAGAAACAAGCCGATCGACATCGAAGAAAGGCCCCACCTTATCAGAAGGGAGATTCTGTGTGGTTATCTTCCCGACATCTTGGATTGAAGGGAAATCGAAAATTTCAACCTCGATTTTTAGGCCCATTTCCTATTGAACAAGTTCTGGGTCCAGTTACCTGCAAACTCAAGCTACCCAAGCAGTTACGGATTCACCCGGTTTTTCATGTGTCCCTCTTAAAAAAGACTGCTCCTAATCTCAGGGTAGACAGACCGCCACTCCCTTTACAGATCAAAGAACACCTGGAATATGAGGTAAAGGAGGTGCTAGACTCTAAGAGGGTTAGAGGCAAGTTAGTCTACTTAATTGACTGGAAGGGTTATGGGCCAGAAGAACGAACCTGGGTACCAGCTAAAGATGTACATGCCCCAAGACTAATTAAACAGTTTCATTGGCGTTACCCATTAAAGCCAGGACCGATAAATCGGTCTTTGAGAGGGGGTACTGTCAGGGAAGCAAAAACCGTCGCTACCCTCAATCTGCCTCAGAAAAGATCTCGAGTGACGGTCAAACCCTCCTGCTGTAATGTGTGGACAAATGCCTACTAGAGATCAAGCGCACCATTTCAAGATGGCCGCTTGACTCATCAGAACAATCTAAGTACTGTTTGACGCATGGGATCTCGCGAGATCTGAGGTTTCGTGCGTCAGCGAAGAGCGTTCTCATGCGCACTTCAATTTAGTCCTCAGTGAGAGAAGTTGTGTTTAGGGAGAACTCCGTAGTTTTTGAGAAGAATTCCAAAGTGCGTCACAGTTCGTGAAGAATTCTTAGTAAACTCAGAAGAGGCATAGTGAAGAGAGAAATTCCGAGTTCCAGTCATATTGGAACATTCCTTCACAGAGCGTCAGAGAATCTTCAGTGAGAGAAGAGACAGAAGCAGTAAAATCTCCAGAGAACTTGGCAGTCTTCCTGCTCGACGGAAAATCGTCGTGTTCCAGGGAGTTATGAATTCAAGCCCAGACGTCCAACAACAAGTAAGGTCAGCTGTGAAAGACTAAGACTTGTACTAACTTGCTGAAAGTAAGAGACCACGCTCCAGGCGTACTTCCCCCCCCTTCGAATTCCCCGCTTGCGTTCTTCCCTAATTTCTCCTTCCTAACTTTCCTTTACTTACCTTTTTGCGCGCTTCCATTGAATGCCAAGAATATCCTGTGGATTCCATCACCCGAAGCTGAACTAGTGTTCATTAGACTTTGTGATCATTCCACTACTCACCAAGAGCAGAGCAGTCTTCGCTAATTATAGAACCCCCTTGTTAATCATTCAGTCAGACTACACAAGGTAAGAGAGTAGAAGGGGAGGCGAAGGAGTAAGAGACTTAGGAGGGAATGGGTAATCACCTGACTGAACAATATCTCTTTGTGCAATAGGTTGTTAGAAACACATGCCCGAAGTAGTCAGCTGAATCAGAAGAGGAGCTCAAACTCCAGCAAATCCTGGTAGGGAAGGTACAACAAGCGAGAATTCAAGCAGTCAGGTATTTAGAGTCCATAGAGTTAAGTGTTTTCTCCCTCTGTGCATTAGGTACTCCAGACAACAATATCAAGACCAGAAAGAAAAGGAGTCCAGAAAAGCTCGAGTGTCTCTTCTTATCCAATTCCCCTTTCCCCCTGCCTGGAGCCATTGTATTCTACAGTGCGTTCTGGGAGGTGGGCATTGGGAGCTAGCAGCGTTCTGCCTCCGTGGGATTTCCGACACAGCTTCTGACAGGCCCTTTTGATGTCGCCTCACTGCGTTTTGGGCCCTTGCCTGCGGCGGGTACTTGGGCCTTCCACACAAGTGAGGCACCATTTTTACCGGGAGACCTGGGGGAACGCTGGGTGGTGGTAAATTTGTGTGAGCCCGGTGATGCCACTACTTTCCCACCCCAAAATGTGTGAAAAAAGTGCTTTTTCCAGCAAAAATTGAGGTTTGCAGGGGATTCTGGGTAAGGAAACGTTGGGGGATCCACGCAAGCCATACCTCCCTGGAAGCCGCCGGGTGTCTAGTTTTTAGAAATGCATGGGTTTGGTAGGTTTCCCTAGATGGCCGCCGAGCACCGGGCCAAAAACCCAAGTGACCCCCCTTGCAAAACCAGGTGGTTTTGCGACAGGCCCTTTTGATGTCGCCTCACTGCGTTTTGGGCCCTTGCCTGCGGCGGGTACTTGGGCCTCCCACACAAGTGAGGCACCATTTTTACCGGGAGACCTGGGGGAACGCTGGGTGGTGGTAAATTTGTGTGAGCCCGGTGATGCCACTACTTTCCCACCCCAAAATGTGTGAAAAAAGTGATTTTTCCAGCAAAAATTGAGGTTTGCAGGGGATTCTGGGTAAGGAAACGTTGGGGGATCCACGCAAGCCATACCTCCCTGGAAGCCGCCGGGTGTCTAGTTTTCAGAAATGTGTGGGTTTGGTAGGTTTCCCTAGATGGCCGCCGAGCACCGGGCCAAAAACCCAAGTGACCCCCCTTGCAAAACCAGGTGGTTTTGCGACAGGCCCTTTTGATGTCGCCTCACTGCGTTGTGGGCCCTTGCCTGCGGCGGGTACTTGGGCCTCCCACACAAGTGAGGCACCATTTTTACCGGGAGACCTGGGGGAACGCTGGGTGGTGGTAAATTTGTGTGAGCCCGGTGATGCCACTACTTTCCCACCCCAAAATGTGTGAAAAAAGTAATTTTTCCAGCAAAAATTGAGGTTTGCAGGGGATTCTGGGTAAGGAAACGTTGGGGGATCCACGCAAGCCATACCTCCCTGGAAGCCGCCGGGTGTCTAGTTTTCAGAAATGTGTGGGTTTGGTAGGTTTCCCTAGATGGCCGCCGAGCACCGGGCCAAAAACCCAAGTGATCCCCCTTGCAAAACCAGGTGGTTTTGCGACAGGCCCTTTTGATGTCGCCTCACTGCGTTTTGGGCCCTTGCCTGCGGCGGGTACTTGGGCCTCCCACACAAGTGAGGCACCATTTTTACCGGGAGACCTGGGGGAACGCTGGGTGGTGGTAAATTTGTGTGAGCCCGGTGATGCCACTACTTTCCCACCCCAAAATGTGTGAAAAAAGTGCTTTTTCCAGCAAAAATTGAGGTTTGCAGGGGATTCTGGGTAAGGAAACGTTGGGGGATCCACGCAAGCCATACCTCCCTGGAAGCCGCCGGGTGTCTAGTTTTCAGAAATGTGTGGGTTTGGTAGGTTTCCCTAGATGGCCGCCAAGCACCGGGCCAAAAACCCAAGTGACCCCCCTTGCAAAACCAGGTGGTTTTGCGACAGGCCCTTTTGATGTCGCCTCACTGCGTTTTGGGCCCTTGCCTGCGGCGGGTACTTGGGCCTCCCACACAAGTGAGGCACCATTTTTACCGGGAGACCTGGGGGAACGCTGGGTGGTGGTAAATTTGTGTGAGCCCGGTGATGCCACTACTTTCCCACCCCAAAATGTGTGAAAAAAGTGCTTTTTCCAGCAAAAATTTAGGTTTGCAGGGGATTCTGGGTAAGGAAACGTTGGGGGATCCACGCAAGCCATACCTCCCTGGAAGCCGCCGGGTGTCTAGTTTTCAGAAATGTGTGGGTTTGGTAGGTTTCCCTAGATGGCCGCCAAGCACCGGGCCAAAAACCCAAGTGACCCCCCTTGCAAAACCAGGTGGTTTTGCGACAGGCCCTTTTGATGTCGCCTCACTGCGTTTTGGGCCCTTGCCTGCGGCGGGTACTTGGGCCTCCCACACAAGTGAGGCACCATTTTTACCGGGAGACCTGGGGGAACGCTGGGTGGTGGTAAATTTGTGTGAGCCCGGTGATGCCACTACTTTCCCACCCCAAAATGTGTGAAAAAAGTGATTTTTCCAGCAAAAATTGAGGTTTGCAGGGGATTCTGGGTAAGGAAACGTTGGGGGATCCACGCAAGCCATACCTCCCTGGAAGCCGCCGGGTGTCTAGTTTTCAGAAATGTGTGGGTTTGGTAGGTTTCCCTAGATGGCCGCCGAGCACCGGGCCAAAAACCCAAGTGACCCCCCTTGCAAAACCAGGTGGTTTTGCGACAGGCCCTTTTGATGTCGCCTCACTGCGTTTTGGGCCCTTGCCTGCGGCGGGTACTTGGGCCTTGTTGGAAACGGCCCTTTTTGCAGGGTTATCCCCAAACTTTTTGCTTCTTCCTCCTTTATTTTTTCTGACCCGTGGTTGTTGGCAATAGGACTCTGGGCACTTTACCACTGCTGATCAGTGCTAAAGTGCATATGCTCTCTGTATAAATTGTTGTATTGATTGGTTATCCATGATTGGGATATTTGTTTCACCTGTTAGCCCCTAGTAAAGTGCACTGCGTGTGCCAGGGCTGGTGATTCAAATGCTACTAGTGGGCTGCAGCACTGATTGTGCCACCCACAGGAGTAGCGCTAAAATGATGTCTTAGGCCTGCTTGCAGTGCCTATGTGCAGTCCAGGACTGCCATGTCGACCTGGCCAGTGCACCCACTGACCAGGCCTTATCCTTCCCTTTCTGTACATGTCAGGCACCCCTATGGTGGCCCTAGGTACCCCCCTGGGCTGGGTGCAGTGTATCTGAAAGGTAGGGCATGTACTGAGGTGTGTAACATGCCCTGGTAGTGAATTACAGCCATTTTCGTTTTTCACTGCTGAGAGGCTATCTTGCCCATAGGATAGAATGGGGAAGGCTGTTTACATGCCTCTCTTCCCATAAGGGCAAGATAGAAAATCCAAGTTTGGTATCTCTGTGTTCACAATTTAATTATACATCTTTTTAGCAAGATGGTTTTTAAATTCACTGTGTGAGAATAGCACTTTTTAGAAAGTAGCTATTCTCCTGTTTATCCTTCCTGTGTGCCTGTGTGCTGGTTGGCTGACTGGTGTCAGGTGATGTGCTAGGTGGCTCCAGGAGCCTGGATGAGTCAGCAGCAGGGTGAATAGGGAGATCTGCTTTAGATGGGTGGGAGGAGTAGTCCCTGGGTCTGAATAGGGCTGCCCCTGACAAACACAAAGCTGGCTCCACCCCCTGCTGGCCAGGCTGAGGACCCTGCCTCTGCTGGCACAAAGAAGGCTCCACCTCCTGCTGAGCGTCTAACGACCCTGCCCCTCACTCTGAAAGGAACCAGGTGCTCCAGAGCAGAGCACACCCAGGAACCGGTTTGAGCAGGGGAATCCCCCCACTGAAACACAAGAGACAAAGACTTGGAGGGGTATAAGAAGAGGACCCCAGACACCTAAAACTTTAGATCACTTTGGAACTAAGAAGAAACCTCTGCCAAGGAGAAAGCTGGAAGAAACTGAAGAGGAGAAGACTGCCTGCTTGCTGTTTTGCTTTGCTGCCAAGGAGAGGGGAAGGACTTTGCTGTGTCCCCTTCTTTTGATTCTGATCTCCAAGGGCCTGAGAAGAGCTGGCTCCCTGTTAAGAAGTCCCAGGAACAAAAGGACTTCACCACCAGCTCCCCTGGAACTCTGCTGAGAGAGTTCTGACCTGCCTTGGAGTGCTTGCCCAGTCTTGGGGCTTCAGGAGGTCGTTTTGCTGTGTTGAGGGAGCTGGGAAGCAGAAGCGTGAACAAGAGTGACTGGTACCCAGCGCATCATCCGATTGCGTGTCGCAAGACGAGAGTGCGTGGAAAATTTCATCGCGGCACCATCGCAACACGCAGGGTCTCCGCATCGCCGAGTGTGTCGAGCATCGTCCCGAAGCGTGAAGCTTCCTGCCATTGCGAGGGTTGTCGCAGAACCAGTCTGCCGGTGCGTGAAAAGTCTCCAATCACTGCGTGCGTCGACGCAGAGTCCCGTTCCGTGGCGCATCGAGAGTTGCGGCGCCGGAAGGCAACGCTGCGCCACGCATCGCACCACATCGAAGAGTGTCGCATCGAACCTGTGCGTGAAGCTTCCCCCTAAGAAACCTACGCAACGAAAGCCAAAGGTATCGCATCCTCCCCCTACAGATCGGAGCCGGCGCATCCACCTCTGCTGCGTGAAGCAGGGCTGCTGCAAAGCCTCCCCAGGATCTCAGGAGCATCGCATCGCCTTTGCCATCTTCCTTGTTATAGCTTTTGGGAACCTTATCGCAACTACAGGTACTGTTGGGCACGAAAGTGTCGCATTTTGTGCATTGAGAGTCGCATTGTGCAGGACACTGACTTTGACATCCTGGAGTACTTTCTGCAAACTCTTGAACTATCCTTAAAGTAACCTTTTTGAATTATATGTTGGTTTGTCTGTAGTATTTGGTCTTGTGAAGTTTTTAGTAAAGATACATTATATTTTTCTAAAACTGGTGTGGAGTAAATCTGTGGTGTTTTCACTGTGTTACTGTGAGTGTTGGTACAAATACTTTACACATTGCCTTTGATAGCCTAGACTGCTCAGGCCAAGCTACCTAGAGGGTGAGCAGGGGTTATCTTAACAGTGTATCCCCCTTTCCCTGACTAGAAGCAAGGGTCCCTACTTGGACAGTGGTACCTACCCTGCCAACTAGAGACCCCCAGATCTAACATTGGTGGCAGCGGTGGGATTGAACTTGTATTTGTACTTGACCCACAGTAATTGGTGTACATCACTAGGAGTGCAGACCAATAGACAACCACATACTGTATTATTTTTGATTCTATTTTTGAGTAACTCTTCAAGAGCATCATGTCTCAGGTGGCAACAAGTGAGAGGGCAGAATTGGAGTTTTCCATTGAGGATTTGTATTCGTACAAAGTTGAGGAGCTCAAGCAATTCTGCAAAGACCTTGGTTGCCCTGTGAAAAGCGGATCTAGAAAGGATGTGCTACAAAGATTCTTGAAGGCCTGTTGGGAGGCCCAAGAGGAAGATGATGCAGATGAAGAGAATGGTTTTATTCCCCAAGATCTGCCCGTGGGCAGAGCAGTCTCAAGGGCTGGCAGCTCCCATTCCAGTAGGGGGCTCACTCCAGAGGAGTTGGAGGAGAATCAAAGGGTGAGAAACCATGAATTGGAAATAATGAAAATGAAAATGAAGCAATCGGAAGTAGACAAGGCGGCGGAGGAGAGCAGGAATGCCCGTGCCTTGGAGGAGAAGAAATTGCTTCTGGCTCATGAGTTGAGGATGAGGGAGCTTGATTTGGAGCTCGAGAGGCTTGAGGCCATGAGTGTCTCAGCTGAAGAAGAATGGTTAGCTCAAGAAGTGAGCTTTGTTGAGTTGGAGGTGGAGTCCAGCTCAGATGGTGGCAGCAAGATTGTAATATCCAGTGCTGAGAGAAAGGTACAAACACCCAGAGATGTGGCGCCTAACTTGAGGGAGGGGGTTGACATACACCAGGGGGTTCAGGTTTATGATGTAGTTCCAGTGGAGTGCAGTGTCCCTGAAGTGGATTGGGGAACTGGCACAGGGGACCATATTCCTAGTGGTGGGAGGGACATTCTACTGAACCTAGATGAGAGGTACAGGGAGAGGGGTTCCCCCATGGTAGAAACCTTGGTGTGTGAGTGTGAAGACCGCCCAGAAGAGTGTGAGTTGTGTGACAGAGACAGTCAGGTACTGTCTTGCCAATCTCAGGAGAGTGGTGTGGGGTACTTGTGTGAGGCACTGGAGGGTGAGGCAAACGGTAGCTTGGTTAACAACTGTGGGGGGCTGTGTGATTCATTTGTTGGAGAGCATATTTTAAGTCCCTGTTTTCCAGAGCTGTGCCAACACCCGGTGGAGTGTGAGTTCTCTGGTTCAAGAGAGCTTGCGTTGGAGGCAGACCTTTGGTTGGATGCCAAAAGGTCTGGAGAGGCATTGGGGAGTGATCCCAAAAGGAGTGGCCCAGATATCTTCCAGACCTGTGAGGTGGAAGAGGTTCAGTGTAGCCCGGTTAGGTCCCAGTGTAGTGGGAGGGGTGTAGGGGCTCACGTCCTGTCTCAGTGGAGAAGGGGTGAGTGTGGGACTGTGGGTCCCAAGGTGCCCAAAACCCAGTCTCAGGGCCTGGAGGGTTTCTTAAGGGAACACCAGGTTGGGGGCCTAGACGGTGCTAGTAGGCCATTTGAGGAGGATCTCCTAGTGTCAGGAGAACCTGGAGCCTCTGTAAACAGAGCTCCAGTGGTTCTGGTGTCTGGCGGTACCGCTCCAGTTGGGAGGGTGCAGAAGTCCAGACTGAGGGGTGAGAGGGGGATGTGTTCCCCAGTGGGAGAACCAGTGGGTCAGGGACCGGCCAGAAGGGCTGAGTCCCCTAGGAGTGACCATGGTGACACCACTTCTGTCCTGGGGGATCTTCGCGCACTGTCAGGTGGACAGGGGCCGGGAGATCTGCGCCAGGCAGACTGTCACGAGACACATGAGTCATGTGTCACCCTCGGGGAGATACTGTTTGAGTCCCCAGAAGTCCTGGCATGCCAGGCAGGTGTGCAACCGCAGGGTTTAGTCCCTGGGTTGGGAGACCAGGTTCAGGATCTGCCTGACCTGGGGGGAAGGACATCTGTAAGCTGTGTCCTGACCGGTTTGGCTTCCAGGGGTACCACTCCAATGGGGAGGGTGCAGCTCTCTGGAAGGGGGTGCAGAGGGAGAGAGTCCTCGCCTCTGACCCCGGTGCAACCTGAGGGTTTAGACCCTAGGTTGGGAGACCAGTTGCTGGAGAGAGGTCCTGAACTGGACGGAGGGACATCTGTAAGCAGTGTCTCTACCAGTTTGTCTTCGAGGTGTACCGCTCCGAGTAGGAGGGTGCAGAATTCTGGAAGAGGGTGCAGAGGGAGGGAGTCCTCGCCTCTGACCCCGGTTCACCTGGAGGGTTTAGATCCTAGGTTGGAGGGCCAGGTCCGGGGTGTCCCCCCTGACCTGGAATCCCAGTTGCAGGATAGAACCCCTGAACTGGTGGGTGAATGGTGCAGGACACCTGCCACAGGTGCCCTGACTATTCTAGAAGGGGGTACCGCTCCAGGTGGGAGGGTACAAAGCCCCAAGGAAGAGGAGGACTGGGTATGGAAAAGCCTACCCCAGCCTCCTGTCCAGCCACCGGATACAGGCCCGGAGCTGGTCAGTCAGTGCCAGGTTGTCAGACCCGACCTGACAGGGAAGGGAGTGGACAAAGGGTGCCAAGCACCTGGGGCTACCGCCCCCCACCCTCTGACGCCACAGGGGTTTGAGGGCCCTGAGAGGAATAAGTCCTGGGTCTCATCCCTGACCACTGTCAGTGGTCACTGTGGCTTGCTGTCTGTCTGTTGGGACACATCTGTGAGCAAGTTAAGGCTAGGTGCTGCACAGGTGGTGTCCACAGGTGAGGATAAGGGTTCCACATGGGTTGGCGTGGTGGACCCTGAGAGTATGGATGGAGAGATCCAACTGGGTTCAGGAAGGCGTAGAACAGGAATAGTGCCCTGCTGTTTGGGCCAGTTTCCGTGTTCTATCGCCCTAAGCAGGGAATCCCATCGAGGTATCGTTTGGTCTACCCTGGCTTTAGGCTGGAAGGGGGTTGTGTTGGAAACGGCCCTTTTTGCAGGGTTATCCCCAAACTTTTTGCTTCTTCCTCCTTTATTTTTTCTGACCCGTGGTTGTTGGCAATAGGACTCTGGGCACTTTACCACTGCTGATCAGTGCTAAAGTGCATATGCTCTCTGTATAAATTGTTGTATTGATTGGTTATCCATGATTGGGATATTTGTTTCACCTGTTAGCCCCTAGTAAAGTGCACTGCGTGTGCCAGGGCTGGTGATTCAAATGCTACTAGTGGGCTGCAGCACTGATTGTGCCACCCACAGGAGTAGCGCTAAAATGATGTCTTAGGCCTGCTTGCAGTGCCTATGTGCAGTCCAGGACTGCCATGTCGACCTGGCCAGTGCACCCACTGACCAGGCCTTATCCTTCCCTTTCTGTACATGTCAGGCATCCCTATGGTGGCCCTAGGTACCCCCCTGGGCTGGGTGCAGTGTATCTGAAAGGTAGGGCATGTACTGAGGTGTGTAACATGCCCTGGTAGTGAATTACAGCCATTTTCGTTTTTCACTGCTGAGAGGCTATCTTGCCCATAGGATAGAATGGGGAAGGCTGTTTACATGCCTCTCTTCCCATAAGGGCAAGATAGAAAATCCAAGTTTGGTATCTCTGTGTTCAGAATTTAATTATACATCTTTTTAGCAAGATGGTTTTTAAATTCACTGTGTGAGAATAGCACTTTTTAGAAAGTAGCTATTCTCCTGTTTAACCTTCCTGTGTGCCTGTGTGCTGGTTGGCTGACTGGTGTCAGGTGATGTGCTAGGTGGCTCCAGGAGCCTGGATGAGTCAGCAGCAGGGTGAATAGGGAGATCTGCTTTAGATGGGTGGGAGGAGTAGTCCCTGGGTCTGAATAGGGCTGCCCCTGACAAACACAAAGCTGGCTCCACCCCCTGCTGGCCAGGCTGAGGACCCTGCCTCTGCTGGCACAAAGAAGGCTCCACCTCCTGCTGAGCGTCTAACGACCCTGCCCCTCACTCTGAAAGGAACCAGGTGCTCCAGAGCAGAGCACACCCAGGAACCGGTTTGAGCAGGGGAATCCCCCCACTGAAACACAAGAGACAAAGACTTGGAGGGGTATAAGAAGAGGACCCCAGACACCTAAAACTTTAGATCACTTTGGAACTAAGAAGAAACCTCTGCCAAGGAGAAAGCTGGAAGAAACTGAAGAGGAGAAGACTGCCTGCTTGCTGTTTTGCTTTGCTGCCAAGGAGAGGGGAAGGACTTTGCTGTGTCCCCTTCTTTTGATTCTGATCTCCAAGGGCCTGAGAAGAGCTGGCTCCCTGTTAAGAAGTCCCAGGAACAAAAGGACTTCACCACCAGCTCCCCTGGAACTCTGCTGAGAGAGTTCTGACCTGCCTTGGAGTGCTTGCCCAGTCTTGGGGCTTCAGGAGGTCGTTTTGCTGTGTTGAGGGAGCTGGGAAGCAGAAGCGTGAACAAGAGTGACTGGTACCCAGCGCATCATCCGATTGCGTGTCGCAAGACGAGAGTGCGTGGAAAATTTCATCGCGGCACCATCGCAACACGCAGGGTCTCCGCATCGCCGAGTGCGTCGAGCATCGTCCCGAAGCGTGAAGCTTCCTGCCATTGCGAGGGTTGTCGCAGAACCAGTTTGCGGGCCGCACCACTGCCGGTGCGTGAAAAGTCTCCAATCGCTGCGTGCGTCGACGCAGAGTCCCGTTCCGTGGCGCATCGAGAGTTGCGGCGCCGGAAGGCAACGCTGCGCCACGCATCGCACCACATCGAAGAGTGTCGCATCGAACCTGTGCGTGAAGCTTCCCCCTAAGAAACCTACGCAACGAAAGCCAAAGGTATCGCATCCTCCCCCTACAGATCGGAGCCGGCGCATCCACCTCTGCTGCGTGAAGCAGGGCTGCTGCAAAGCCTCCCCAGGATCTCAGGAGCATCGCATCGCCTTTGCCATCTTCCTTGTTATAGCTTTTGGGAACCTTATCGCAACTACAGGTACTGTTGGGCACGAAAGTGTCGCATTTTGTGCATTGAGAGTCGCATTGTGCAGGACACTGACTTTGACATCCTGGAGTACTTTCTGCAAACTCTTGAACTATCCTTAAAGTAACCTTTTTGAATTATATGTTGGTTTGTCTGTAGTATTTGGTCTTGTGAAGTTTTTAGTAAAGATACATTATATTTTTCTAAAACTGGTGTGGAGTAAATCTGTGGTGTTTTCACTGTGTTACTGTGAGTGTTGGTACAAATACTTTACACATTGCCTTTGATAGCCTAGACTGCTCAGGCCAAGCTACCTAGAGGGTGAGCAGGGGTTATCTTAACAGTGTATCCCCCTTTCCCTGACTAGAAGCAAGGGTCCCTACTTGGACAGTGGTACCTACCCTGCCAACTAGAGACCCCCAGATCTAACAGGCCTCCCACACAAGTGAGGCACCATTTTTACCGGGAGACCTGGAGGAACGCTGGGTGGTGGTAAATTTGTGTGAGCCCGGTGATGCCACTACTTTCCCACCCCAAAATGTGTGAAAAAAGTGATTTTTCCAGCAAAAATTGAGGTTTGCAGGGGATTCTGGGTAAGGAAACGTTGGGGGATCCACGCAAGCCATACCTCCCTGGAAGCCGCCGGGTGTCTAGTTTTCAGAAATGTGTGGGTTTGGTAGGTTTCCCTAGATGGCCGCCGAGCACCGGGCCAAAAACAAAAGTGACCCCCCTTGCAAAACCAGGTGGTTTTGCGACAGGCCCTTTTGATGTCGCCTCACTGCGTTTTGGGCCCTTGCCTGCGGCGGGTACTTGGGCCTTCCACACAAGTGAGGCACCATTTTTACCGGGAGACCTGGGGGAACGCTGGGTGGTGGTAAATTTGTGTGAGCCCGGTGATGCCACTACTTTCCCACCCCAAAATGTGTGAAAAAAGTGCTTTTTCCAGCAAAAATTGAGGTTTGCAGGGGATTCTGGGTAAGGAAACGTTGGGGGATCGACGCAAGCCATACCTCCCTGGAAGCCGCCGGGTGTCTAGTTTTTAGAAATGCATGGGTTTGGTAGGTTTCCCTAGATGGCCGCCGAGCACCGGGCCAAAAACCCAAGTGACCCCCCTTGCAAAACCAGGTGGTTTTGCGACAGGCCCTTTTGATGTCGCCTCACTGCGTTTTGGGCCCTTGCCTGCGGCGAGTACTTGGGCCTCCCACACAAGTGAGGCACCATTTTTACCGGGAGACCTGGGGGAACGCTGGGTGGTGGTAAATTTGTGTGAGCCCGGTGATGCCACTACTTTCCCACCCCAAAATGTGTGAAAAAAGTGCTTTTTCCAGCAAAAATTGAGGTTTGCAGGGGATTCTGGGTAAGGAAACGTTGGGGGATCCACGCAAGCCATACCTCCCTGGAAGCCGCCGGGTGTCTAGTTTTCAGAAATGTGTGGGTTTGGTAGGTTTCCCTAGATGGCCGCCGAGCACCGGGCCAAAAACCCAAGTGACCCCCCTTGCAAAACCAGGTGGTTTTGCGACAAGCCCATTTGATGTCGCCTCACTGCGTTTTGGGCCCTTGCCTGCGGCGGGTACTTGGGCCTCCCACACAAGTGAGGTACCATTTTTACCGGGAGACCTGGGGGAATGCTGCGTGGTGGTAAATTTGTGTGAGCCCGGTGATGCCACTACTTTCCCACCCCAAAATGTGTGAAAAAAGTGCTTTTTCCAGCAAAAATTGAGGTTTGCAGGGGATTCTGGGTAAGGAAACGTTGGGGGATCCACGCAAGCCATACCTCCCTGGAAGCCGCCGGGTGTCTAGTTTTCAGAAATGTGTGGGTTTGGTAGGTTTCCCTAGATGGCCGCCGAGCACCGGGCCAAAAACCCAAGTGACCCCCCTTGCAAAACCAGGTGGTTTTGCGACAGGCCCTTTTGATGTCGCCTCACTGCGTTTTGGGCCCTTGTCTGCGGCGGGTACTTGGGCCTCCCACACAAGTGAGGCACCATTTTTACCGGGAGACCTGGGGGAACGCTGGGTGGTGGTAAATTTGTATGAGCCCGGTGATGCCTTACTTTCCCACCCCAAAATGTGTGAAAAAAGTGATTTTTTCAGCAAAAATTGAGGTTTGCTGGGGATTCTGGGTAAGGAAACGTTGGGGGATCCACGCAAGCCATACCTCCCTGGAAGCCGCCGGGTGTCTAGTTTTCAGAAATGCGTGGGTTTGGTAGGTTTCCCTAGATGGCCGCCGAGCACCGGGCCAAAAACCCAAGTGACCCCCCTTGCAAAACCAGGTGGTTTTGCGACAGGCCCTTTTGATGTCGCCTCACTGCGTTTTGGGCCCTTGTCTGCGGCGGGTACTTGGGCCTCCCACACAAGTGAGGCACCATTTTTACCGGGAGACCTGGGGGAACGCTGGGTGGTGGTAAATTTGTGTGAGCCCGGTGATGCCACTACTTTCCCACCCCAAAATGTGTGAAAAAAGTGATTTTTTCAGCAAAAATTGAGGTTTGCTGGGGATTCTGGGTAAGGAAACGTTGGGGGATCCACGCAAGCCATACCTCCCTGGAAGCCGCCGGGTGTCTAGTTTTCAGAAATGCGTGGGTTTGGTAGATTTCCCTAGATGGCCGCCGTGCCCAGGGCCAAAAAGCCAAGAGACCCCCCTTGCAAAACCAGGTGGTTTTGAGATAGGCAATTTTGATGTCACCTCACTATGTTTTGCGCCGTTTCCTGTCGCGGGCACTAGGCCGAGCCACACAAGTGAGGTACCGTTTTTCTCGAAAGACTTTGGGGAACGCAGGGTGGGTGGAAATTTGTGGATCCACGCAGATTCCGGAACTTTCCACGACAGAAATGTGGGGAAAATGTGTTTTTTTTGCCAATTTTTTAGGTTTGCAAGGGATTCTGGGTAACAGACCCTGGTGGGAGGCAGTCAAGTCACCCCATCCTGGATTCCCCTGGGTGTCTAGTTTTCAAAAATGTATAGGTTTGCTAGGTTTACCCAGGTGCCCGCAGAGCTAGGGTTCAAAAACTACAGCTAGTCATTTGTCCAAAAAAGGGTCATTTTTCACTGCGAAATTGAGGTGTGACCAGGTTGCGTTTTGCGCCGTTTCCTGTTGCGGGCACTAGGCCGACCCACACAAGTGAGGTACCGTTTTTCTCGTAAGACTTTGGGGAACGCGGGGTGGGTGGAAATTTGTGGATCCACGCAGATTCCGGAACTTTCCACGACAGAAATGTGGGGAAAATGTGTTTTTTTTGCCAATTTTTTAGGTTTGCAAGGGATTCTGGGTAACAGACCCTGGTGGGAGGCAGTCAAGTCACCCCATCCTGGATTCCCCTGGGTGTCTAGTTTTTAAAAATGTATAGGTTTGCTAGGTTTCCCCAGGTGCCCGCAGAGCTAGGGTTCAAAAACTACAGCTAGTCATTTGTCCAAAAAAGGGTCATTTTTCACTGCGAAATTGAGGTGTGACCAGGTTGCGTTTTGCGCCGTTTCCTGTCGCGGGCACTAGGCCGAGCCACACAAGTGAGGTACCGTTTTTCTCGTAAGACTTTGGGGAACGCGGGGTGGGTGGAAATTTGTGGATCCACGCAGATTCCGGAACTTTCCACGACAGATTTGTGGGGAAAATGTGTTTTTTTTGCCAATTTTTTAGGTTTGCAAGGGATTCTGGGTAACAGACCCTGGTGGGAGGCAGTCAAGTCACCCCATCCTGGATTCCCCTGGGTGTCTAGTTTTCAAAAATGTATAGGTTTGCTAGGTTTCCCCAGGTGCCCGCAGAGCTAGGGTTCAAAAACTACAGCTAGTCATTTTTCCAAAAAAGGGTCATTTTTCACTGCGAAATTGAGGTGTGACCAGGTTGCGTTTTGCGCCGTTTCCTGTCGCGGGCACTAGGCCGATCCACACAAGTGAGGTACCGTTTTTCTCGTAAGACTTTGGGGAACGCGGGGTGGGTGGAAATTTGTGGATCCACGCAGATTCCGGAACTTTCCACGACAGAAATGTGTGGAAAATGTGTTTTTTTTGCCAATTTTTTAAGTTTGCAAGGGATTCTGGGTAACAGACCCTGGTGGGAGGCAGTCAAGTCACCCCATCCTGGATTCCCCTGGGTGTCTAGTTTTCAAAAATGTATAGGTTTGCTAGGTTTTCCCAGGTGCCCGCAGAGCTAGGGTTCAAAAACTACAGCTAGTCATTTTTCCAAAAAAGGGTCATTTTTCACTGCGAAATTGAGGTGTGACCAGGTTGCGTTTTGTGCCGTTTCCTGTCGCGGACACTAGGCCGATCCACACAAGTGAGGTACCGTTTTTCTCGTAAGACTTTGGGGAATGCGGGGTGGGTGGAAATTTGTGGAACCACGCAGATTCCGGAACTTTCCACGACAGAAATGTGTGGAAAATGTGTTTTTTTTGCCAATTTTTTAGGTTTGCAAGGGATTCTGGGTAACAGACCCTGGTGGGAGGCAGTCAAGTCACCCCATCCTGGATTCCCCTGGGTGTCTAGTTTTCAAAAATGTATAGGTTTGCTAGGTTTCCCCAGGTGCCCGCAGAGCTAGGGTTCAAAAACTACAGCTAGTCATTTTTCCAAAAAAGGGTAATTTTTCACTGCGAAATTGAGGTGTGACCAGGTTGCGTTTTGTGCCGTTTCCTGTCGCGGGCACTAGGCCGATCCACACAAGTGAGGTACCGTTTTTCTCGTAAGACTTTGGGGAATGCGGGGTGGGTGGAAATTTGTGGAACCACGCAGATTCCGGAACTTTCCACGACAGAAATGTGTGGAAAATGTGGTTTTTTTGCCAATTTTTTAGGTTTGCAAGGGATTCTGGGTAACAGACCCTGGTGGGAGGCAGTCAAGTCACCCCATCCTGGATTCCCCTGGGTGTCTAGTTTTCAAAAATGTATAGGTTTGCTAGGTTTCCCCAGGTGCCCGCAGAGCTAGGGTTCAAAAACTACAGCTAGTCATTTTTCCAAAAAAGGGTCATTTTTCACTGCGAAATTGAGGTGTGACCAGGTTGCGTTTTGCGCCGTTTCCTGTCGCGGGCACTAGGCCGATCCACACAAGTGAGGTACCGTTTTTCTCGTAAGACTTTGGGGAACGCGGGGTGGGTGGAAATTTGTGGATCCACGCAGATTCCGGAACTTTCCACGACCGAAATGTGGGGAAAATGTGTTTTTTTTGCCAATTTTTTAGGTTTGCAAGGGATTCTGGGTAACAGACCCTGGTGGGAGGCAGTCAAGTCACCCCATCCTGGATTCCCCTGGGTGTCTAGTTTTCAAAAATGTATAGGTTTGCTAGGTTTCCCCAGGTGCCCGCAGAGCTAGGGTTCAAAAACTACAGCTAGTCATTTTTCCAAAAAAGGGTCATTTTTCACTGCGAAATTGAGGTGTGACCAGGTTGCGTTTTGCGCCGTTTCCTGTCGCGGGCACTAGGCCGACCCACACAAGTGAGGTACCGTTTTTCTCGTAAGACTTTGGGGAATGCGGGGTGGGTGGAAATTTGTGGAACCACGCAGATTCCGGAACTTTCCACAACAGAAATGTGTGGAAAATGTGTTTTTTTTGCCAATTTTTTAGGTTTGCAAGGGATTCTGGGTAACAGACCCTGGTGGGAGGCAGTCAAGTCACCCCATCCTGGATTCCCCTGGGTGTCTAGTTTTCAAAAATGTATAGGTTTGCTAGGTTTCCCCAGGTGCCCGCAGAGCTAGGGTTCAAAAACTACAGCTAGTCATTTTTCCAAAAAAGGGTCATTTTTCACTGCGAAATTGAGGTGTGACCAGGTTGCGGTTTGCGCCGTTTCCTGTCGCAGGCACTAGGCCGATCCACACAAGTGAGGTACCGTTTTTCTTGTAAGACTTTGGGGAACGCGGGGTGGGTGGAAATTTGTGGATCCACGCAGATTCCGGAACTTTCCACGACCGAAATGTGGGGAAAATGTGTTTTTTTTGCCAATTTTTTAGGTTTGCAAGGGATTCTGGGTAACAGACCCTGGTGGGAGGCAGTCAAGTCACCCCATCCTGGATTCCCCTGGGTGTCTAGTTTTCAAAAATGTATAGGTGTGCTAGGTTTCCCCAGGTGCCCGCAGAGCTAGGGTTCAAAAACTACAGCTAGTCATTTTTCCAAAAAAGGGTCATTTTTCACTGCGAAATTGAGGTGTGACCAGGTTGCGTTTTGCGCCGTTTCCTGTCGTGGGCACTAGGCCGAGCCACACAAGTGAGGTACCGTTTTTCTCGTAAGACTCTGGGGAACGCGGGGTGGGTGGAAATTTGTGGATCCACGCAGATTCCGGAACTTTCCACGACCGAAATGTGGGGAAAATGTGTTTTTTTTGCCAATTTTTTAGGTTTGCAAGGGATTCTGGGTAACAGACCCTGGTGGGAGGCAGTCAAGTCACCCCATCCTGGATTCCCCTGGGTGTCTAGTTTTCAAAAATGTATAGGTTTGCTAGGTTTCCCCAGGTGCCCGCAGAGCTAGGGTTCAAAAACTACAGCTAGTCATTTGTCCAAAAAAGGGTCATTTTTCACTGCGAAATTGAGGTGTGACCAGGTTGCGTTTTGCGCCGTTTCCTGTCGCGGGCACTAGGCCGAGCCACACAAGTGAGGTACCGTTTTTCTTGTAAGACTTTGGGGAACGCGGGGTGGGTGGAAATTTGTGGATCCACGCAGATTCCGGAACTTTCCACGACCGAAATGTGGGGAAAATGTGTTTTTTTTGCCAATTTTTTAGGTTTGCAAGGGATTCTGGGTAACAGACCCTGGTGGGAGGCAGTCAAGTCACCCCATCCTGGATTCCCCTGGGTGTCTAGTTTTCAAAAATGTATAGGTTTGCTAGGTTTCCCCAGGTGCCTGCAGAGCTAGGGTTCAAAAACTACAGCTAGTCATTTTTCCAAAAAAGGGTCATTTTTCACTGCGAAATTGAGGTGTGACCAGGTTGCGTTTTGCGCCGTTTCCTGTCGCGGGCACTAGGCCGAGCCACACAAGTGAGGTACCGTTTTTCTCGTAAGACTCTGGGGAACGCGGGGTGGGTGGAAATTTGTGGATCCACGCAGATTCCGGAACTTTCCACGACAGAAATGTGGGGAAAATGTGGTTTTTTTGCCAATTTTTTAGGTTTGCAAGGGATTCTGGGTAACAGACCCTGGTGGGAGGCAGTCAAGTCACCCCATCCTGGATTCCCCTGGGTGTCTAGTTTTCAAAAATGTATAGGTTTGCTAGGTTTCCCCAGGTGCCCGCAGAGCTAGGGTTCCAAAACTACAGCTAGTCATTTGTCCAAAAAAGGGTCATTTTTCACTGCGAAATTGAGGTGTGACCAGGTTGCGTTTTGCGCCGTTTCCTGTCACGGGCACTAGGCCGAGCCACACAAGTGAGGTACCGTTTTTCTCGTAAGACTCTGGGGAACGCGGGGTGGGTAGAAATTTGTGGATCCACGCAGATTCCGGAACTTTCCACGGCCGAAATGTGGGGAAAATGTGTTTTTTTTGCCAATTTTTTAGGTTTGCAAGGGATTCTGGGTAACAGACCCTGGTGGGAGGCAGTCAAGTCACCCCATCCTGGATTCCCCTGGGTGTCTAGTTTTCAAAAATGTATAGGTTTGCTAGGTTTCCCCAGGTGCCCGCAGAGCTAGGGTTCAAAAACTACAGCTAGTCATTTGTCCAAAAAAGGGTCATTTTTCACTGCGAAATTGAGGTGTGACCAGGTTGCGTTTTTCGCCGTTTCCTGTCGCGGGCACTAGGCCGAGCCACACAAGTGAGGTACCGTTTTTCTCGTAAGACTTTGGGGAATGCGGGGTGGGTGGAAATTTGTGGATCCACGCAGATTCCGGAACTTTCCACGACAGAAATGTGGGGAAAATGTGTTTTTTTTGCCAATTTTTTAGGTTTGCAAGGGATTCTGGGTAACAGACCCTGGTGGGAGGCAGTCAAGTCACCCCATCCTGGATTCCCCTGGGTGTCTAGTTTTCAAAAATGTATAGGTTTGCTAGGTTTCCCCAGGTGCCCGCAGAGCTAGGGTTCAAAAACTACAGCTAGTCATTTTTCCAAAAAAGGGTCATTTTTCACTGCGAAATTGAGGTGTGACCAGGTTGCGTTTTGCGCCGTTTCCTGTCGCGGGCACTAGGCCGACCCACACAAGTGAGGTACCGTTTTTCTCGTAAGACTTTGGGGAACGCGGGGTGGGTGGAAATTTGTGGATCCACGCAGATTCCGGAACTTTCCACGACAGAAATGTGGGGAAAATGTGGTTTTTTTGCCAATTTTTTAGGTTTGCAAGGGATTCTGGGTAACAGACCCTGGTGGGAGGCAGTCAAGTCACCCCATCCTGGATTCCCCTGGGTGTCTAGTTTTCCAACATGTATAGGTTTGCTAGGTTTCCCCAGGTGCCCGCAGAGCTAGGGTTCAAAAACTACAGCTAGTCATTTGTCCAAAAAAGGGTCATTTTTCACTGCAACATTGAGGTGTGACCAGGTTGCGTTTTGTGCCGTTTCCTGTCACGGGCACTAGGCCGACCCACACAAGTGAGGTACCGTTTTTCTCGTAAGACTTTGGGGAACGCGGGGTGGGTGGAAATTTGTGGATCCACGCAGATTCCGGAACTTTCCACGACAGAATTGTGGGGAAAATGTGGTTTTTTTGCCAATTTTTTAGGTTTGCAAGGGATTCTGGGTAACAGACCCTGGTGGGAGGCAGTCAAGTCACCCCATCCTGGATTCCCCTGGGTGTCTAGTTTTCAAAAATGTATAGGTTTGCTAGCTTTCCCCAGGTGCCCGCAGAGCTAGGGTTCAAAAACTACAGCTAGTCATTTTTCCAAAAAAGGGTCATTTTTCACTGCGAAATTGAGTTGTGACCAGGTTGCGTTTTGCGCCGTTTCCTGTCGCGGGCACTAGGCCGATCCACACAAGTGAGGTACCGTTTTTCTCGTAAGACTTTGGGGAACGCGGGGTGGGTGGAAATTTGTGGATCCACGCAGATTCTGGAACTTTCCACGACAGAAATGTGTGGAAAATGTGTTTTTTTTGCCAATTTTTTAGGTTTGCAAGGGATTCTGGGTAACAGACCCTGGTGGGAGGCAGTCAAGTCACCCCATCCTGGATTCCCCTGGTTGTCTACTTTTCAAAAATGTATAGGTTTGCTAGGTTTCCCAAGGTGCCCGCAGAGCTAGGGTTCAAAAACTAGAGCTAGGCACTTTGCAAAAAAAGGGTAATTTTGCATTGTGAAAATGTGGTGTGACCACGTTGCGTTTTGCGCCGTTTCCTGTCGTGGGCACTATGCCTACCCACACAAGTGAGGTACCATTTTTATCGGGAGACTTAGGGTAATTCAGATTTGTAAAGGAACTGTTATTATCTATTGACTTTACATGCATTTCTGCTTTCCAAATGAAAGATATTGTGTAAAAAAAAAGTCATTCTAAAAAATGACTGATAATTCTCATGCTAGTATGAGTATTCCCAATTTCAGAAATGTGCAAATATCTACTGTTTCTAAACTCTATATTTTGTTCCCAAATCATAAATACATAGGTGTCTTTCATACCGTTTTTTCCATGTACACTTTTTTACAGAATAATTACTATATACCCGATACATAATAAAAAACCATTGCAAGTTACTACTCAGTTTTTGGCTCTGGGTTCGTCGGGTTCTTGGTGAACCTACAAGTCCTATATATCCCCACAACCAGTAATGTCCAGCGGATGCAACGGTAAATTGCTTTCAAAGAGCTGTCATAATTAGAAGAAGTTACAGGTGAAAACGTTGACACAAAAGGCTGTTTTTTTCAACTGAATTTCAATTTATCCTACATTTAACTGTTTGTTTCTATAAAAAAACCTTGATGGATCTACACAAATGACCCCTTGCTGAATTCAGAATGTTGTCTTCTTTTCAAAAATGTATAGCTTTCCAGGATCCACTATTGCTTTTGTACCCATTTCAGCCACTAACTGGAAGGAGGTCAAAAGCACAAAAAATTGCAAAAATAGGCTATGTCCCAGAAAAATGCCAAAACTGTGTAAAAAATGTTGGATTTCTATCAAAAGTCAAGTATCCCCGAAAAGCTGGGAAAATGGTGATTTCAACCCCACAAACCCTTTTTTGATAACATTTGCAGGGAAAGACCCAGATGCTTTCATTTGCAGCCCGTTTTTCCAATTTTTCCAAAAAAACCCAAAATTTTGCTGTATTTTGGCTCTTTTCTGTGACCCCTCCAGGGGAATCCACAAACCCTGGGTACCTTTAGAATCCCCATGATGTTGGAAGAAAAGGACGCAAATTTGGCGTGGCTACCTAATGCGGTCAAAAAGTTACAGGGGCCTAAGCGCGCACTACCCCAAATAGCCAAAGGAGGGGGAAAAGGCCTGGCAGCGAAGGGGTTAAACCAAAGCATTTCTGTCCCTACTCTATGCTGGATGACATCCCTGCTTACCATTCCTTGAAGACCCAAGAAATCGTGAAAAAGGTGTCAGAAGTGAACTTCCTAAGAAGTCTTCACTTGGAGAGCTTGATCTAAACGCTTCTTCTAGCTCCTCGCCTATCTCTTCTCTCTGCTCCTGGGCTACTCTGTTCTGCTCGGGCTGTGCTACTCTCAACTGCTCAACCCTCGGTCCCCCAAAACATAAAACACGCCCTCCGGCACACCTCCTCAACCAGGTCTTCTTCCAGTGATTTTCCATTCTGCTCCGTCCGTCTTCCATCGTCCATCAGCTTGGCCTTGAGTCCCACACACCGTCGGCACTAGGAGTTGCGATTGGCACATTCCAATGCACTCCCATGTCTGGCTTCCTCCATAATTCAACTGTTAGACAAAGACCTTTTTACAAAGACCTTTTTACTAACGAACCAACTGTCCTTGCACCTGCGGTGAGATCATGGTATGGCATCTTTTAACTCTACAATTTACTGCAGCCCAAAACCTCTACCAGGATAAATCACTTGCGGCCTACCGCATTCAACTAAAATAAGAAATACCAGGCCTTTCTCCTCGACGATATATGTGACTTCGGGCCTCTACTAGGTTAAACACACTATTAAATTACATTTTAACATTAGTGCTTTTACTTTCTCCTACGTGGATAAACGACATACATGAATTGATTCAAGCGAGTTACACATTTACTCTAATACATTGCATTAAACAGAAACTTATCGTTATGCATTTTGCTAAATACATCCATTATACATTGTCGCGTCCCCTAATGCTTTTACATGACGATGTAGCTAATACATGTCTTAATACGTTTCAAACAGAGATAACTAAAGATACACTCATTATTTGCGGGTGCCAACTAACGGTGAATATGATGCACCCCTACAATTTTCAAACCTTAAAGCGCTACATCAGTTCCCCCCTTTGATGACAACTGTCATCACACCATCATTCTCATTTCTCCTAGAATAAAGCTGATCTAAACTGCAGTTGCTACCATCCCACCATGTCGGATCCCTTCCATCCTTTTAAGATTCTGATACTGACGGTCCTGTAATCTCTCCATTCTCTGCTCATTTGCTCTGAGGGCTCTTTCGGCCCTATTTCCTCTGTACCACTTCCAGGCTCTTAAGAGTCCCCACAAACAGATCACACATATTACTGCAATTATGATTGGCTTCAACACAGAACCCCGGAATCCCATTCCCAAGTTCGCAAACCAAGTCCCCACTCGACCAAATCCTTGGCTAATCTTTTCCCACACATTCTCTTCTGTCAAATCTTCTATTTCCTTATGGATCGTGGTAATATTGACAATGTACTTCGCCAGGTCCTTACTGTTATCTGGAATATACGTGCAACATTCTTGGACTTTCAACAATTTACAGACTCCGCCCTCTTTTGCCAACAACACGTCTAGCGCAAGTCTATTCTGCAAAACCATATTTCGTATCGATAACATTTCTCCATTCACCAACAGCAACGACCTCGCCGAATTCATTGACAATTCATCCACCACAGTCGCCAGCCTTCTTATCTTCACATCATTCAAAACCACTCCAAAGCTAGGTATTGTCACTCCGTATATATCCCCAATCACCATTCCTACGTTCACAGCTCTACGCACCTTAGAATGACGTCCCATCTCTAATAGCTTCAAATCTTCCGTGTGATAAATCTTTGGGAAGATAATCGCCAAGTAACACGTACCATACCAATTCGCAGGCAATATCACATATGCATTTCTCCCACACACATAGTACACAGTCGGAATCACCTGTATCGAATTCTGCAAGAAATTCTTAGCAGAGTCCTCCATAGTAAAGGTGTGTTCACACGTACTATGTCCCACTAGAACCTTTTCCTTGGGAGTTTGAGGCCGGGCAACACTCAATTTCTCCTTCTGTACCTCATCTAATGCAATCGGTCCATAACTTCCCTTAGATTTATGCCATCTCTCCTCATCCGTCCAATCCACTGGACTATCTCCTGTATTCCGTGTCTGGGTCAATTTTCTATACCTATCCTCTATCTGACCTATGAACTTCTTTTCCGTTTCAGACAACCAGCATGTCAAATTATGTCTATGAGCATATGCTGTATCCAGCTTCACAGTCGGTCTAAAATACTTCTGAAGCCTATCCTCTGACTTGTAATAGTCATACTTATTCAAATGCTTATATGCCGGAACTTCGGGAAGTACTGTGTCATAATTTGAGAAAAAGTACTCAAACTGTTTCCTTTCATAAAACAAACTAAGCAACAGGCTTCAAGAGATCCCATAGGTCAGTGGGAGATGATGGTACCTAATACCCTCGTCTACCGAAGCAGGCAACTGCATGCACACATAACAATCTTTCGCATCCATCGCATCCACATATTTGTACAACAACTTTGCATAGGCATTAAGTTTAAAATCGGCTCTGGACAAATCCATGTGAAACATCCGATTCTCTTCGAGCGTCTGAGCTCTCTGATCTCTAATAGTGACCCCTCCCTGTCCTAGAGTGGTAGGTGTGGGTGCTCCCTGTACCTCCCCCTCCTGTCTATGGGCCACCATGTATGAGGTTACTACTACTACTACTATAACCGCTATCACTACTCCTAACAGTGTGCCTATCACTAATTTGGCTCTACGATGCGTATTCCCAGGTTCCGCCATCTTTGAACTGTTCTCGATGTTCAGCACAGTCTCGGTTGCTACAAGTCTGTTTCTCATCCAGCAAGGTTCGATTCAGCTGCTTTCGTTAACTGGGGAAACCTTTAGCAAAGTCCAATTTCTTGTTTCTTCTGATCGGGAAGACTTCCCTAACTCTTCTTCGTTTCTTCACTGAAAAATCCCTAAATTTATTCTTCTTCCTCTCGGGCCTAGGTTATCTTCTTATCAAACTTTTATGTACAACAACTTTTCAATCAATCCAAAATCACTGCCGGTCCCAACAATTCTAGGACCGCCTGCAGTATTTCAAGCTTAAGGGTTGTCAGTTCTTGGGGTGCGGGTATGACTGCAAAAGTTGGGAAGTTGAGTGTTTCCAAAATCAAACCACGGAGGATACTCAAGAATGGTGGATTCGGAATATTGATGGTCAATACTCCTTCGATCTCCAAACCTGGGATCTTCAACAACACTTCCACTCTTGGAAACGGGAGACTGTTGACCAGTGTGATCGATCTCAACCTTCCCGTGTTCAACAAACTTGGCATCAGTCACTGTGTATGCCCACTCTGGTGAGGCGTACCTTTGGCACGGCACTCTCGTTCTCCTCGACCTTCTCAAAGCACTTTGGGGTCGATCTACATCCTCTTGCTCTGCTTCAGATTCTTCAGAAACTGGGGCAAGATCTGTTCTTGGTGCCGATTTCGAGTTTCCCCACCTCTGACTCACGGGCCAAACTCTTTCTGCTTCTGTGGCACCTCCGCGCTCCCTACTGGTATCCTGTGCACTGCTTTCTTCTTCGGCAGAATCCGACTCGGTACTGCCCCCTGCAGCTCTTTCTCCTTCTTCCGAGTCTCTTTCAGTGTTCTCTTCACGTTCCTGGTTCAGTGCACAACCAGCTGCGTCAGCAACCCCTACAGCTTGACTTGCCCTCTCGGATGGCTCTGCCACCTCAACTGGGTTTTCGTTCTCGAGAGGGGCTGTTTCTTCCAAGGGTGCTGGAACTCTACGGGTATGGGAAGCGTGTACCCAGTTCGGCAGTCCCCCACACTTCACTGCTGTATTCGTTATCAGGATTATCTGGTACGGCCCTCACCAGCGAGCATCCAGGCAACTCTTCCTCACGTGTTTGCGCACCAACACTAAGTCGCCTGGGCACAGATCGTGGCACAGGTCGCTTGCGGCGGGAACCGTTGCTGTCTGCACCTGCTGAGACACAGAACGGACCACGTCAGCCAGGCCTTTACAATAGTCCAAAATCATGTCATCAGTGATGTTAATCAAGGCAGTTGCAGGTATTGCTGGCACGCGCATCGCCCTCCCCATTATTACCTCGTGGGGTGACAATCCAGTCCTCCTATCAGGGACACTCCGGAGACCCATGAGAACTAAAGGTAATGCATCTGGCCATTTCAAAGATGTCGAGGAGCACACTTTCGCCATTCGGGCTTTCAAAGTTCCATTAACTTGCTCCTCGATCCCAGACGCCTCTGGTCGGTAGCTGCAGTGCAATCTTTGGTCTACATTTAAAGCAGCACAAAGCAGCTTCATGATTTCACTGGGGAAATTAGTTCCTCTATCTGATTCAAAAGAGGTCGGGAAACCGTACCTCGGGATTAGTTCCCTCAACAACAGCTTGGCTACGGTGAGTGTGTCACACCTATGTGTTGGGTAAGCCTCCACCCACCTGGAAAAGACACATACTATGACTAATATGTACCTCAACCCATTACACTTCGGCATTTCAATAAAATCCAGCTGCATCCTATTAAAAGGCCCACCTGACCTACCTATGTGACTCAACGTCACAGCGGTTCTTTTTCCTACGTTCATCTGTTGACAGGTAACACACCTCTGACACACAGCCTCAGCTACTGTCCGAAACTTCGGATTGTACCACGTTTGGTGAAACACTCGCATCATTGCATCTCTGCCAAGATGCACAGCAACATGTATTAGCCTCGCCATGGGACTCAACAAACATTCCGGTAACACAGCACGTCCATCACTCGAAACCCATATATCCACCTCTCCCTTTCCACATCCTGCTCGTATCCAACTGTCCCGCTCTTGGTCGGTGACCCCATCTTGAAACTGCTTCAGTTCCTCCCATGAGTCTGCCATAGCTAACATTACAGTATAATCTGTTTTCCCTTCGCTTTCCACAAAATGGTTTTCAGTATAATTAAATCTCTGCTCTGCACAAAATCGAGCTACTTCATCTGCGTAATTATTACCCAATGACACAAAATCGGTTCCTTTAGTGTGTGCAGAGCATTTAACAACAGCAACTTCATCTGGGCCTTGTAGGGCTTCCAACAATTGTCGTACATAATCCCCATTTCTAATGGGTGAACCAGAAGATGTCATGAACCCTCTCTGGGACCATAGCTGTCCGAAATCGTGAACTACACCAAACCCATATTGGCTATCTGTGTAAATCGTTACACGAATCCTATCAGCGGCCAAACAAGCACGAATCAGTGCAATAAGCTCAGCCACCTGTGCGGAGTGTACTCCTTCAAGACAAGCGGCTTCAACCACCCCTGTGATGGTACACACAGCAAACGCTGCTCTCAGTCGACCGACACTGTCTCTTAAGCATGAACCGTCCACAAAGAAAATCTCGTCTGAAACTGGGAGCGGTTCATCGACAATGTCAGGTCTCGGTTTGGTGCATAGTTCAGTCACATCGAGACAATCATGGTCCTCACAATCTTCATCATCCTCTACCTTCGGAATAGGCAACAGTGTAGCAGGATTTAAAACAGAACACCTCTTCAGTGTCACATTATCTGCAGCAAGGATGACTTGCTCATAACGAGTCAACCTATTATTTGTGAGGTGCTGTGTTTTAGTTCTAGTCATCAACAACTCAACAGAAGGTGGCACATGAACAATAAGCGGATGACCCATCACAATGCTCTCACATCTTTCAATACTGACACCTGTTGCAGCAACGGATCTGAGACATCCGGGCAACGCAGAAGCTACTGGATCTAAAGTAGCTGAAAAATAGGCAACTGGTCTCCGGACTCCTCCGTGACTCTGAGTCAACACTACTAATGCGCAACTTTCCTTTTCACAACAGAATAATGCAAATGCCTTGTAATAGTCTAGCATCCCTAAAGCTGGAGCGCTGCATAAAGCTTCTCTCAGCCTCAAGAATGACCTTAAACATTCGTCATCCCATGGTACCGGATCACTCACATCCTTTCGTGTCAGCCACTGTAAAGGCTTCGCTCCAAAGGAGAAGTTTGCGATCCACTGGCGGCAATAGCCCACCATTCCCAAAAACATTCTGACCTCCTTCCTAGTCGAGGGAACCGACATTCTCAGAATCGCATCAATGCGATCCGGAGACACCTTTCTTTTTCCCTTCTCAATTTGGTGCCCCAAATACTGTACTTCACTCAAACAGTATTGCAGCTTGTTTGGAGACACCTTATGACCATTCTCTCCCAAGTAATTCAACAAGGCAACTGTGTCGATTCTGCAAGTGTCTTCCGTCTCTGACGCAACAAGCAGATCATCAATGTATTGCACTAAAACGGAGTTTTGTGGCAACACAAGACCTTCGAGATTCTTCTTCAAAATCTGATTAAAAATAGATGGGCTCTCTTTGTACCCCTGTGGGATACGACACCATGTTAACACACGATTTTCCAGCCTAAATGCAAAAAGAAATCGGCTGTCCTCAGTAAAGGAATCGAGAAAAATGCTTGACACAAGTCAATCACGGTGAACCATTCAGCTTCGCATGGGATCTGAAATAGGATCACAGATGGATTCGGTACCACTGGACAACATGGAACAACAATTTCATTTATTTTTCGCAAATCTTGCACGATCCTAAACTTCCCGCTTGGTTTCTGTAGTCCCATGATAGGTGAATTACATGGGCTACCCATAATCTCCATCAGTATTCCCTGCCTAATCATAGACTCAATCACAGGTTTAATCCCTGCGATGGTTTCAGGGGATAACTTATACTGGGGTGTCCTCGGGAATTCTACATTTGGCTTAATCTGGATTTTCACTGGATCTACTCCCTTGACTAAACCAATCTCCTCGCCACTAAGGTCCCATACATCGATAGACACTGAGTCCCTCAGATCAAGTGGAAGTTCCTCCACCGTTAATGCTGGGTACATTTCCACGCACACACGCTGATTCGCAACCTTGAAGGTCGCGTCATCGTCTCTCGTCTGTACCTCCACTCCCTTCGGGGTACAGTAAATCGTGCAGTTGAGCTTGCACAATAAATCTCTTCCTAACAGGCAAACCGGACTAGAGTCGCACACCACAAACTGGTGTCGGTCCCTGAAATTTCCTATCCTGATTGGAATTGGCTCCGTTAATGGACTAACCAGCTTCTTATTTGCCACTCCAACAACCTGGATACTTTGTCCAGAAAGGGCCAACCGTGGAACCACTGCCAACCTTATAGTCGATCTAGTAGCCCCAGTATCAACCAGAAAGGTCGTAGGATGACCGTCAAGATCTGCTTTCACAAAGGGTCCTGCTTGATCTACTTCTAATATGGCCCTAAGCATACAATCCGCATCTCTGTCAGACCCTAATCGGGCCAACAAGCTTATATCATTTCCCTCACTCACTTCAAACATTGGCATCTGCAAATAAGTGCGAGCTCCCTGCTGTACCGTCTGTATTCTGGGTGGCTGGGGAACCTGCACCTGCGGGACGCCTGTCCCCCCTTTCACCATTCTAGGGTCTGGTTATTGTCTGTACCGCTTCCATCCCAGGGACCTGAACTACCTCCCCTTCCGGCTGCGTCTGATTCCATGGGTTCAGGGGACACTCGCGTCTCCAGTGTCCAATCTGGTGACACTGGTGACATGCTGTAGTCTTTTTCAATATCGCCACATCCATCCCTGTCCTAGGGTCTACTGGCCTCGGCCTTCCCTGCCCCTGAACATTCTGATTTGCTGCCTGATAATTCCCCTGTCCCCTTACCAATGCTCCCCCATTGGACTGTCCCTGAGCGGTTTGCATCTGAACAAGCATCAAGTTATCCTTCAATTTCCTATGCTTGGATTCAATCTCATCAGCACAGTACCTTGCGTACCGCAAAATCTCGTCAACCGGTTTATTCTGCCAGCAGATCAAATGTTGCTGTATCATGAGGCTAACCTCTGGCCTCAATCCCAACACAAACTTTGAAACAAACTGTCCCATATCCTTTGTGTCCAACGCATCTAAACCACTGTACTGCTTAAAAGCCTACAAGAGTCTCTCATAAAATTCATGCACCGTCTCCTTAGGTTCCTGCACAGTCCTATCTATCTTCACCCAATCGATGTCTTGGGGTGAAACCTTCTCCTTCAACCAGGCAATCACTCGATCATACAACCTCATTACTGCCGGTGATGGACCATTCGTGTATGCATTTCTCTCAGGCTCTTGAGTTGGCCAAACAATGGCAGTCTTACATGCCGCCTACAAATCTCCCGGGATCACAATGTCGAACAAAGTATTCAAATTGGTCCACAATACCTTTGAGATCTTAACAAAACGTTCAACTTGCTTATACCACTCTACTGGCTTCTCCCTAAGCCGGGGGAAATCATTGGTAAATGCCGCCAAATCGCCCCTGCTCCAGGGTACGTACACGTATCCTCCATTCTGCACTTCCCTTAAAGGGAAATTCCCTATCTTTACCTGCCCTCCACCCGGAGGTGGGGTCCCTCCTATCATTCCTCTGGAGCTTTTCTTCCTGGACCACTTTTCTTCCCATTTATCAAGCGTCATCCATATTCGCATGGCTAGAATCAAATCTCTGCTATGGGCCCTCAATCCGACGACCCTTTTCTCCTCCAATTCCTGGTCACTGTACTGCAACCTATGGTTTCCTTGCAATGCTTTAGTTTTAGACAAATCTACTTCGTATCGCCTAGCCAATTCTGACAATTTCTCATGTGCAACTCGTGCCTTCCGAGTCACATCCTTCGCCACAAAAAGTATTTCATCCGGTCCATATGTTACCACTCTTTCAAGGGATAAGCTTCCGCTTATTATCTCATCCACATCTGCTTTTAACCATACTACATCTATCATCCCGGCTCCCAGGGCTCCTCTCAGCACCTCTCGGCAGACCACCCTTCCTCTACCGTCCTCCTCACATTCCTGGTCCTGCGACCTCCCTTCTCGGAACATTTCCCTTGGAGCGGACTGATCTCCGAAGCCGACCTGCTCTCTCTCTACCATTCTTACCCTTGGGTCCTGACCTCTCAATGGCGGTACCCATGATTGATCGTAAATCTGATCTCGACTCCATCAGGGACCTCGGCCTCTCTGGTCTCTGCTCTCTTTCTTCCCCTGAGGAATCTGACATGGCTGGCAAGGGTGTACTCCATTCTATAGGGTTCAGATTTCGGGTCACTGCACCCTCCTGGCCACTTTCTGCGACCTCTCTCCTAACCCCCTCAGCTGTCTGCCCTGGGTTTTCACCCTCCTCTCTATCTGGGTGATAAATCTAAACAATGGGTCCTATGGTAACCGGTACCTTAAAGGCATCCGGTAACCTCCCCTCTCTCTCACCCTTTACGCTTGCCTCAGACGGGCTCCTCGTACTCTCTGTTACTATTGAGATCCTACCTTCTACCCTCGTCTCTGGTTGGAAGGTCACTCTCCTGTCATCGTCTATCTGGACCAACGTCTCTTCTGGGACCTCTGGGTTATACGGAGGTGGTCTCTCTGACAATAATCTTTCCAATAAGTCATCGTCTATCTCACTCTCATCCTCTTCTTCTGACTTTACATTCTTTACCCCCTCTGATGTGATCAATAAGGGATAAAGTCTCTCTCCCTCTAGTGTCTGTACCCTCCATCTTTTCTCCACTGTGTCCCATCTAGCATCCTGATAAGTCCGGATCGACTTCTTCACTCTTTCCGGATTCCTCACTCTATCCCTATCATGCGCTGCTCTAATCCACGCATGTAGTGCTTCGAACTGTGTTGGCCTTGGCATAGGTCGTAACCCTGCCATCACAGATTTCAACTGATACAACACTGCTAGCCTAAACGAGCCATACCTCGGGAATGCTAATTCCCCTTCACTTTGAGTCATTTTATGCCAATTCTCAAGCCAAATGATCGTAGCAACCCCACATTCTTTGCCATATAATGTGCTGGAGTATCCTCGGGAGGGGCTTCTTCTCCCTCTCGAGTAACCACATGCTTATCGCCTCTACACATTTCTCGAAAAACCTTAAAACACTTCATGATTGACAAATTGAAGCTCACGCTCTGTTTACCCCTTGATGTCAAACCCTCCAATAACAGCGCTACTACCACCAACCAGCCTATCACAGCGTGACACTTTCTGACGTCACCTCTCCTTGTTTGCAGCAGTTCCCTCTCCTTCCTGTTTACATTTCACGCCTGCATTCGTCCCATTCATACGCTGAAATAACCGTTTGTCCCAAAACAAGTTACTTCTCTGGCTGTCCGTCCACAGCCTCTGACTGTTCGTCCACAGTCTTTCGAAATTGTTGACCTCGGTTGGCAACTGTCTATCCCCGTCCGACCAGACAGATCGCCTCTGATAGGTTACAAATACTCAAATCCACACACAGCAACCCACGACCAGCGTCGAGTTGTCACGCACTCACACATTCGCTCCCCTATCTCGGTCCAGGTGATCGATGGTACCTCACGATCTCCTTTGGGTGGTCAACAAAATCTACCACGGGTGTCTTCTACACCACATTTCCCGGGCTGCGCGCGCTCACAGCCTGATCTCACAATCACTCAACATTCACTCTAGCTCCGCAAGACATCACACAAAATCAACACCGCAATCTACAGCATCTCATCCTATTCATACTCACTCCACAAACTGCTGCTTCCTGCCGCGCTGCTACTCGCCGTCTATGTTCATCATCCGCCGTCGTCTGCTGGTCACCTTCTGACGATTCACCATTACTTATCGTCTATGGGTCTCAAGGATCACTTATCTTATCTAATCAACCCTCGCTATCGGAAGTAACCATCCTCTGCTACCAACCGCTGGGGCCCAATTTTCTTGTATCCATTTATCTCAAGAACCCACTCTGGTCGACTGAACCTTTTTACTTGCCTAATAGCGTGGAGGGAGCAAATACAATTATCAAAGAATACTTTCTGCAATTTGACATAATTGAAGACTCGGAAGTCAATGACTATTTCTATCTGGATTTTATTATCAGGAAAAACATCTGCAGATTCAAGCACCTTAGCACAAGGCTCAACAGGTAAATGGGTACTAATACAAATGCCACTCTACGTAGAATCCGCATACGACTGAATATGAACAAAAGTACAGCTTCTAAAAGCATGAGGTAGATAACTACTAAGCTAATGTCTATATTAGGAATCATTAAACCAAAGCATTTCTGTCCCTACTCTATGCTGGATGACATCCCTGCTTACCATTCCTTGAAGACCCAAGAAATCGTGAAAAAGGTGTCAGAAGTGAACTTCCTAAGAAGTCTTCACTTGGAGAGCTCGATCTAAAACGCTCCTTCTAGCTCCTCGCCCACCTCTTCTCTTTGCTCCTGGGCCACTCTTTTCTGCTCGGGCTGTCTTACTCTCAACTGCTCAACCCTCGGGGCGCTGTCCCTAATACGAAACCCCAAAACATAAAACACGCCCTCCGGCACACCTCCTCAACCAGGTCTTCTTCCAGTGATTTTCCATTCTGCTCCGTCCGTCTTCCATCGTCCATCAGCTTGGCCTTGAGTCCCAGACACCGTCGGCACTAGGAGTTGCGATTGGCACATTCCAATGCACTCCCATGTCTGGCTTCCTCCATAATTCAACTGTTAGACCTTTTTACTAACGAACCAACTGTCCTTGCACCTGCGGTGAGATCATGGGATGGAGAAATACTTCGCATCTTTCAACTCTACAATTTACTGCAGCCCAAAACCTCTACCAGGATAAATCACTTGCGGCCTACCTCATTCAACTAACATAAGAAATACCAGGCCTTTCTCCTCGACGATATATGTGACTTCGGGCCTCTACTAGGTTAAACACACTATTAAATTACATTTTAACATTAGTGCTTTTACTTTCTCCTACGTGGATAAACGACATACATGAATTGATTCAAGCGAGTTACACATTTACTCTAATACATTGCATTAAACAGAAACTTATCGTTATGCATTTTGCTAAATACATCCATTATACATTGTCGTGTCCCCTAATGCTTTTACATGACGATGTAGCTAACACATGTCTTAATACGTTTCAAACAGAGATAACTAAAGATACACTCATTATATGCGGGTGCCAACTAACGGTGAATATGATGCACCCCTACAATTTTCAAACCTTTAAGCGCTACATCACATACAGTGGATTTAGGTCAGCCTTCGTCAACAATTGGTTTATTAAATTGTTTTTTGCACAATTTGCTTCAGGTCTGTACATCATACAAATTGGAGCACAGGCAGTGTCGGATTGGGATCACAATTAGGCCCGGGCACTCCCAAAAGAGCGGCCCAATCCCATATCGTCCCTTTAATGGGCCAATATGTTATTAGTCTCATTGGGCTCATTGTTGAAGAAATGTTTGTTAACTTAAGCATTTTAAAGCTTATAGAGCCATAATATTGGTGAAAAGTAGAAGCTGAAGGGTGAAAACAATGTCCCAAGGGACACAACACCTGATCTGGCTTGGGTTACCACCTGGCCGTCTTTTTACCAGCTTGACCGTTATTTTAATTAGGCCTGGGCGGTAAATTCCGTTCCGCTCGCGGAATTTGCGGTATTTCGGTAATTTTGCATTCCGCGGAGAACGCGAAATTGCCCAAAATTCTGCTTTCCTTGACTTCGCGAAATTTTTTCATGTTCGCGTTCTCAAAATGCGTGTTCGCAAGATATTTCTCCCTGAGCACGCAAACAGCAACTGTGAACAGGAAAAAAGCATCGCGAACAAGCAATTCCGCGTGTTCGCAGAATTTCTGCATGTTCGCGGAGATTTTTTACCGTTTCGCGGAGATTTGCGTAACGCGATTACGCAAATTCCGCCCACCCCTAATTTTAATGTCCTGGCTGGTACAAAGATTTGCATTGAAGCTGACTAAGGAGCCGAATACGATCCTGTAAAAAAATTCCCCGTACGACTCGTATCCGGTCTTTTTACCGTACGAATCGTACAAGTGCCGTACAAACTGCCAAGTACGATTCGCATGGGAAAAAGTCCATACGAATCACATTGGGAATAAATCCCCACACGTCCTCGGGTCGGAAAATGTGTCCGACACGTCCCCGGACGATTTACCGTACAAATGTGAAAAGTGAAGTCCGACCGCGCAAGTACGATCCATCCCGTGCGTCCGATGTTACAACCGTATGGAAAAAACACCATCCGCACCGAACTCCCATAGCAACCATGGAGACATGAGCCCGCATACGCGCCCAACACTCCCCCCAGCCCTCCAATGTACGAGTCGAATCCCCACCCGTGTATGTACACCCGTGTGTGTACACTCGTTTATGTACACCCGTGTATGTACGAAGCGTACCCCCACCCCAACCGTGTATGTACGACACGTACCCTCACCCGCGTATGTATGGAGCGTACCCCCACCCCAACCGTGTACGTACGGACTGTACCCCCACCCCAACGGTGTATGTACGACCCGTACCCTCACCCGCGTATGTATGGAGCGTACCTCCACCCCAACCGTGTATGTACGACACGTACCCTTACCCGCGTATGTATGGAGCGTACCCCCACCCCAACCGTGTATGTACGGACCGTACCCCCACCCCAACCGTGTATGTACGACACGTACCCTCACCCGCGTATGCATGGAGCGTACCCCCACCCCAACCGTGTATGTACGGACCGTACCCCCACCCCAACCGTGTATGTACGACCCGTACCCTCACCCGCGTACGTATGGAGCGTACCCCCACCCCAACCGTGTATGTACGGACCGTACCCCCACCCCAACTGTGTATGTACGACATGTACCCTCACCCGCGTATGCATGGAGCGTACCCACACCCCAACCGTGTATGTACGGACCATACCCCACCCCAACCGTGTATGTACGACCCGTACCCTCACCCGCGTATGTATGGAGTGTAACCCCACCCCAACCGTGTATGTACGACCAGTACCCTCACCCCAACCATGTATGTACAACCCGTACCCTCACCCGCGTACGTGTGGAGCGTACCCCCACCCCAACCGTGTATGTATGACCCGTACCCTCACCTGTGTATGTATGGAGCGTACCCCCACCCCAACCGTGTATGTACGGACCGTACCCCCACCCCAACCGTGTATGTACGACCCATACCCTCACCCGCGTACGTATGGAGCGTACCACCACCCCAACCGTGTATGTACGACCCGTACCCTCACCCGCGTATGTATGGAGCGTACCCCCACCCCAACTGTGTACGTACGACCCGTACCCTCACCCCAACCGTGTATGTACGTCCCGTACCCTCACCCGCGTACGTATGGAGCGTACCCCCACCCCAACCATGTATGTACGACCCGTATCCTCACCCGCGTACGTATGGAGCGTACCCCCACCACAACATTCTAAGGACGGAGCGCACCCTCACCCGCGTACGTATGGAGCGTACCCCCACCCCAACCGTGTATGTTCGACCCGTACCCTCACCCGCGTATGTATGGAGCGTACCCCCACCCCAACCGTGTACGTACGACCCGTTCCCTCACCCCAACCGTGTATGTACGACCCGTACCCTCACCCGCGTACGTATGGAGCGTACCCCCACCCCAACCGTGTATGTACGACCCGTACCCTCACCCCGCGTACGTATGGAGCGTACCCCCACCACAACATTCTAAGGACGGAGCGCACCCCAGGCCCCAACACCAGCACCTTCACCCAACATCGCGAATGTACGAGTCGTACCAAGCCAGACACAAGGACAGCACTGTACAACAAAATTCTCAAAGTACACACCGTACACACGCTAAAAACGCACGTACACAACCAGGACAAAGCAAAACAACACAAGAATACACCATTCGAATGGCACAAAGCCACAAAACATGTCCAACAAGCACAAAAACAACACATTCACTGACCTGCAACTGCCAAAATCCCAAACAGAGGCCCAAAACCCAACCACTCCTTATAACACACCCACCCAAAGTTCAAACACAGCCACACCCACCAATGGACCAATAAAAAGGGCCCACAGACACAAACCATGAGCCTTTGCAACAGACTCACTGCTGCCAGACCCCACAGACAACCTACATCACCATACTTGAACCTTTACTACACCTTACACTTGCACACCTTCACACACCCACCTTCACAAACACCCCCTCATCACATTCACACACACACCTGCACAACCACACCCACACACCCACAACCATCCACACCCACACCCCTCACCATGCTCACTAACAAGAATCCAAAGTTCACTAGCCGAGAGTTGGAGGTCCTTGTCGATGAAATCCTCAGAGTCGAGCCACACCTCTTTGGAACATTGGTCAGACAGACCAGCATTTCAGAAAAAACAGCCATGTGGCAGACGATTGTCGATGCCGTGAATGCTGTTGCGTCAACCAGAAGGACCAGGCATGAATGCCAAGCCAGGTGGTACGATCTGCGGAGGAGGGTCCGAGCCAAAATGACCGACGACCACAACCAGGCCAACGTCACTGGAGGAGGGCCGCCCCGCAGACGCGTACAATACCATCCCTGGGAGGAGAGGGTGATGGCCATACTGCCGGTGGTGGCAGTGGACGGATTAGAAGGACTCCGAGACCCGGGTGAGTACACAAACAACTCACCTCACATGGGGGGAACGTCATCCACAACCAAACTCACAATCAGGCACGCAACCACCCCAAGCTATCGCATGACTCAACCACACTCCATGAACACGCACATGCCACTGGCGCCACCATGCCCCATGCACCCAGCTGGACAATGCAAACTCACAGGCCACAGAAAACACCAACACAAGACACGGTAAGCCGGATGGCGGGAGTGTGGGCCCCAAAAATCACATAGTGCAACTCAGAAGCAGACAACAATGCCCTCTGCCCATATGGCCCAGGTCACAGCCAGACAAACAGTGTGTCCCCACACAGGAAAGACTTGCCAGCAAATGGCGGACGCCTTGCATTAAGACATGGGGGTGACGGCACGTTTGTGCACATTACAGCAGCTAATGAACAGCCAACACTGTGAAAGAGTGGCAGCACACACCACCACAGCAGCAGCGCAGACACTACACCCAATGGGTGCCTGGAGATCAGAAACAAACTCACATCAACAAGACAAGGGCCATTCAAAGATCTGCAAAAAGTGTGTGCCTAGGAAGCTGGGCTGAGGTGACAGAGGGTGACACACAGAGGGAGGGAGAGGGGGAGAGAGAGGGAGGGAGACACAGGGAGACGGACAGAGGGAGGAGGCTGACACAGGGAGGGAGAGGGGGACAGAGAGGGAGTGAGAAAGGGACACACAGGGAGGCCAATTCAGCCTTGGGGTGTGTGGGAATGTCTGCTCGTCAGCAGGTGGATGCGTGCATGTAGACAAGGGTGGCCAGTGCCTGAATCCCCCTCTCTTCTCCATGGCAAAACACTGGGCCATGTCTCAACCTGTGCACGAGCACAATGACAGCTACCTACATATTATAAGTGTGTGGAACAACTCCATGTGCCCACGTACAGTGCAACACGGAAGGCGCCAATGCATGGCTCGCCACACCTGCCCACTCCACTGCTGACTGCAGTCACAATTGACGCAGCAAGTAAGACTGTGCCACACATAGGTAAAGTCGAAAAAGCTGTGGCCAAGGGACATACCCAGGCACAAGTGCACTGTGAGTGGAATGCAAGACATATCCAAATTCCCAGAGGAAATGTGCCAACTTAGAAACAAATGAAACATGGATGTTGCATGGAACAAAATTAACATTGTCTCTCTCACACACAGGTCAACGTCGTGGATCACCCCCCAACACTGGGGGGGAAGACTCACAGGACCCGGCTCTGCAGGATGACGGAGCCACCGGCAGCGACGACTCTCACCACTCTGTGGACGACCCCGACCAACCTGGCCCCTCTGGTGTCCAACCACCTGCAGCACCTGCATCAGGTACAACTGGGCCAACCACCACCCCTACTCCTGCCACATCCCAGGAGACACCCAGGATCCCTGCCCCACCACCACAATGCAGCCAGGCTGGCCAGGAGGGACACGGTGTACCGGGCACCCAGGAGGAGGCAGGCGACAACGCCAATGCCACCCCTCAGGGGTCCCGGAGACCCGATGTGCCCACAAGGGCAGGCCAGGTGCAAGTGGGCAGGGGTGGTGGGAGTGGAGGATGGCGGAGGCACGAGCCTGACCAGTTGGCTGCGGAACCGGTATATTCCCATGTCAGAAACATCCTGGACACATACCGGCAGGACACCACGGGCATGGCCCAGGTTGTGTCCATCTTCGAGGAGATCAAGACCCAGCAGGCCCGGCAACATGCGGAGCAACATGCCTGTCTACTGCGACACCAAGGGCGGATGGAGGACAGACAGGCTGAGCTTGTGACGGTGTTCACGGGAATTCACAGTACACTCCGTCGGATAGCCGACAACATGGGCAACCCTCCCTGTGCCACCAGGCATAGAACATCACCACCCACAGGGAGGGATCAGGAGGAGGAGGAGTCATCTGACGGAGCATCCCAAACATCGTCACGGCCTGCTTCTGAGGGTCCCCGCAGGAGGGCGGGTCGTCCACGGAAAAGACCGTGAGGGTCAGCGCAACAGCACCATCTCCCAGGACACCTAACCTGGCACCTGGCCCACTGGACCAACAGCAGCACAGCAGCAAAAGACATTCTCTGCCACATGGACTTGCTGGTCACTGTCTGACCAATGTTGACAAAGACTGTGGCATGGACTCTGAGGATTTCCAATGGCAAGGACACCAACTCCCCTAGTGAACTTTGGATTCCACACACCCGGAAAGCCCCTCATGTCATACCCCCCGCCCACGTACCCCAACAAAAATAAAAAGTTACACGATTAAGAGATGATGCCTACATTTTGCATTATTACCTTACATGTGTCTTGTAAAGTCTAACCATGCCTGAGTTCTCATTTGACTTCAACCATCCACACCCTGGGGCCTGAGTCTGGCACAGGACACACATGGGTCACAATGTATTAGGCAACACAGACATGGAGCACCATACACACCCGTGATGGGCCCAACCAGCTGAGGGGGTGGCCGCACAACCGTGCCAACAGACATATTGAGTACAGCGACAGCCATGCGCAGAGGTCAGGGATCATGTGGAGTGTCCTGGGGGCACCCAGGTATGTGTGGACAGGTGGCAGAACCATGTCCTGCAAGCTTGAGTCAGGTGGATGCAGAGAATGGTGGCCTGCCCAACGTTGGATGCATGGGGATGGCACATGGCACAATACCCACACACTCATGGACATCATGCACAATACACAGTCTAATCCCACACAGACAGCTTGCATCTTGCTACTCGACACATAGACACATAGCCACTATCAGGGAAACCCATGCCAGACATGCCGTATGCACCGTGGCAACACACCAGCATTGACTGAGAAGAGGCACCTTGGAGGCATACGGACACCTTTATTAGTCATGTATTCGGGAAAGCAGAGGCAACTCGGAGTACACATAAACAGGTCATGTGGAGTAACATGTGGGTCCAACACTGGAACCCCCCTTCTGCAGCACAAATGCGTGATAGCCATGGAACTGGCACACAAGTGTCGGCTAACAGCTAAACACCCCCTGCTGCTCACGGAGAGGCTGCCATACACCATTGATCCTCTGATGTGGAAGTCCCACACCATGTCAAGCAAATTCAAACCGTATGTGTCCGAGGGCAGTGTTACACACATTGATGCCATCATCACAATCCACTATCCCATCACAGATGACTGGCAACAAGTCTGACCATCTATTCAGGTGTACCCAGCTACATGTCATGTGTCCCATGGTGATGCGACATGTCTGCAGAGGAACCAAACATTGACAGGGGCAGTGTGCACACATCGTAAACAACTGCCACACCCAATACACCCCTGATGCATCCCTTACCCTAAGGAGACTTCCAAACTTGTCCGTGCGTGTAACACTGAGTCAGCACACGATGACGTGGCCATGAGGAATAGCAGTGCCACAACAATGCAACCAGCAGACGGCATGCGCAAGTACCTGGGGATGAGAGACACACAAGAAGTCAGCCACAAAAAGCACAGCCACTTGCATGTGCATGTACTCGACACATGTAAGGATGACAACATGCTAGGTCACAATTATGACTGGGGTGATACACTCATCCCTGGCACCATCACTCCAGTGACACATCCACACACACCTCTGACTCACGTGGCATACATGCAGATGGACACACATATCGCAACACATGCCACACGGGGACCAATGCGTGCACACACAGACACTGGTACTCACCACTAAGCAAAGAAGTCGCGTATGAGCCGACTCCGGATGTCCTCTTGCGGAACCACATCCTCCACATCACTAGCCCCATTGCCAAGCCCTTCGTCCTCCACGGGTGGATGGTCCTGATCATCTTGATCCAAGATGAGTGGCACAGCTTTCTCAACTGCCATGTTGTGCAGCATGCAGCAGACCATGAAGATTTTGCGGACCTTCGCCGGGGCATATGGGAGGGTGCCACCGGTCTTGTGGAGGCACCTGAATCGGCTCTTCAGGAGGCCAAATGTCCTCTCTATCACTCGCCTTGTCTGGCCATGGGCGGTGTTGTAGCGGAGCTGGGCCCGCGTGATGGGGTTGCGGAGAGGTGTGATCAGCCATGGCATGTTGGGATAGCCAGCGTCCCCTACATGGAAACCACATGGACATAAGTAGGACAGGAGAAGCGGTTGTGCTGGAAGTCTACGCAAAATACAGGACAGACAGAGTGTACCCACCAACAACACATGCTCGTTCGTTGCACAGCTGCGTCATCATTTCAGGCACCCTGCTACGCCTCATGATGTAGGCATCGTGTGCTGATCCTGGAAAACGAGAACAGACATGTGAAATCACCATGTTGGACAGACACACCACAAGGGCATTGATGGAGTGGTAGTGCTTGCGATTCCTGTACGCTACCTCCTGTGCCTGTGGTGGTACCAAAGCCACATGTGTCCCATCTATGGACCCAATGACATGGGGCATCCCTCCCAGGGCATAGAATCCACGCTTGACCCCAGTCAACAGTTCAGGAGTAGGGAAATGGATGAACTCATCCAGGTGAAGCAACATGGCCTCTAAGAAATCATGCAGCACACGGCTGAACATGCTCTGGGACATGCCACCAACATGAGCTATGGTATATTGAAAGGTACCCGTGGCAAGAAAATGTAGGGCTGCCATTACCTTCAGCTTGGGTGTCAGTGCCGTAGGATACCTGTGCAGCGGTTGCAGGTGTGGTGCCAGCCTTGCCGTCAACTCCTCAATCAACGGTTGGGGGAAGCGGTAGAACCGGATACAGTCATTCTCCCGCATGTCAGCCAAGTCCGGAATTGGTCGGGGAAGAGGCGGCGCTCTGCAGTAATTTGGAAGTGACAAGGAAGAGTGAGTGCACTACAACAACAATTTATTTGTACTGAGCACATGTTAATCTGTCAATACACATATGCTACATTCGGAGTCAGGTATGTGCCACATGCCCTGGACACGTATGGCTGCCAGGTGACACTCCTACCAAGACCCAGCTACACACGGAGATTGTGAACCTCCACATGCCATGGCATGGGATTATCTGTGTCCCAGTGTACGTGAACAGCCAGACGCAACACAGGAGTGAAATACATCAACACATCAGCAGAAGTAGGATGTCGATTTCAGAGACAGGTAGCGGAACACTAGAGCCACAGGTCACATGACATTACACTAGGACAGCCCACACACCTTGCCAATAAGGTGTACATGTAATGACTCACCACACATTCATTGAGAGGATGCAGACATGTCCCTGTGATGCTACTCCGTGTCCCATGCATACATACGCACCTCACATCCGATACCACATGTGGCCTGGTGTGCGTAACAGTGTGCCATGTCCATCTACACACAGACACATGTTGGTTGCTGCAACAGCTGATGCTCTTGAGGCAACACCAACATCAAGCTAATGGGAACACACCACACATACATGACATAGACACATCGTGCACCGTGGGTAGTCACATGTCTGGTGTGGTAACCCCTGTAGCGGGCATCAGGGGACACTTGCGTGTGTTGTTGACTGTGCGATGCCAGTGATGCTCATCCCAAGTGTGCAGTACGACATGCACACATGTCAAAGGAGTGAAGGGCATGCCTGGCACACATTGCACCGTCACACATAACATCTGTACACATCTCATCATACATCTGGTGCCTTCTCGACTCAGGAGTAATGTGCCACATCACAGCCTTTCACACCTGTGCCCCACACATGTAGTACTGCCCAGACAATGCCTTGATGTCCATCCATGGACAAGTATGTCAGCTCTATTCCTTCCTGTGTGCTGCCTGTCACCACTGTGATGTGTGAAAGGCACCGTACATTCGCTCAGAGGGCCTGTGTACGTTCCCTATCACCATGGGAGTGCTGCCGTATGCGTACCCATAGTGATAGTGAGCGTACAGGTGTGAGTACGGTCCGTACCACTATGGGTACGGATACGCGAGAACACCCATAGTGATAGAGAGCATACAGGCGTGTGTACGGTCCGTATCACTATGGGTGTGCTCGCGTATGCGTACCCATAGTGATAGTCAGCGTACAGGAGTGAGTTCGGTCCGTACCACTATGGGTACTCATACGCGAGAACACCCATAGTGATAGTGAGCGTACAGGCGTTTGTACGGTCCGTATCACTATGGGTGTTCTCGCGTATGCGTACCCATAGTGGTACGGACCGTACTCACGCCTGTACGCTCACTATCACTATGGGTACGCATACGCGAGCACACCCATAGTGGTACGGACCGTACTCACGCCTGTACGCTCACTATCACTATGGGTGTTCGCGCGTATGCGTACCCATAGTGGTACGGACCGTACTCACGCCTGTACGCTCACTATCACTATGGGTACGCATACGCGAGCACACCCATAGTGATATGGACCGTACACACGCCTGTACGCTCACTATCACTATGGGTGTTCTCGCGTATGCGTACCCATATTGGTACGGACCGTACTCACGCCTGTACGCTCACTATCACTATGGGTATGCATACGCGAGCACACCCATAGTGGTACGGACCGTACACACGCCTGTACGCTCTCTATCACTATGGGTATGCATACGCGAGCACACCCATAGTGGTACGGACCGTACTCACGCCTGTACGCTCACTATCACTATGGGTGTTCTCGCGTATGCGTACCAATAGTGATACTGACCGTACACACGCCTGTACGCTCACTATCACTATGGGTGTGCTCACGTATGCGTACCCATAGTGATAGTGAGCGTACAGGCGTGTGTACGGTCCGTATCACTATGGGTACGCATACGCGAGAACACCCATAGTGATACGGACCGTACACACGCCTGTATGGGCCGTTGCTATGCATTTGGGGTGCCCTAGGGCCCCGGTACGCACCGTACCTGTGTGTGAAACTCCAAATTACATAGGGGACACATGAGGGACAAGTATAAAGGCCTACATGCATGCTGGTTGTCATGGAGACCAAGCTTAAAGTTTGAATTTTTTTCAGCAGGTGCACAGCAGTAGTCAGTTTGAATGAATCTGCTTTGTTGCAATGTGGTTCTGGAGTTGACATCATGCTCAAGAAAAAAACACAATAAGAACCCACTGACTGTGCTAGGTTTGAAGGGATTGGAGGAAACATAGGATGCAAATGTGAGTGACCAATCACTCTGTACTCCTGTGCATGAAACAGGCCAGCAAGGCAGATATAAGGCAGCCAGGTCCCATGAGAGAGCACTTGCCTGCACATCTTTGGAATCTATGACCCAGCTGCTGCTACTGATTCCCTGGAACCATGTCAAGGTCTGTGGCGAGGGCACAGCCTTTCACCCTGGAGGAGAACCTGGCATTTCTGGATGTGATCCTCCCACAGTACCCCCTGCTGTATGGGCGACCAGGGTATCAGGTAAGTGCAGAGTCTACTAGCACAGACGGTGTCCCTTGTTTGTGACTGTGACTTCTGGCATTGTGTCCAGGTGTGACACACATGCTATATACTGTAGGGGTGGTCCCAGGGGGGAGAATGCCTGATGTCTCCCAGCCAGAGCATGCTGTGGTGCATGTCTGTGGTCCTCACTTGCATTGTGTTTACTGTGTCAATCACTGCATGGTGCATGCCACATTCTACCTGTCTTGTCCTCCTGGGAATGTAGCCTCTACAGTCCTCATTTGATTATGTGGTCAGCCCAGTGTGACAGGTGACTGTACCCACAGATGTGTGTTAGTTCTGTGTACCTGTGCTGAGAGTGTCCACATGATGTGTTCGTACCCTGGACATCGGTGTGTGTGTAAGTCCCCTGTCATGTGGGTGGGTGCATATGTGGAGTGTGGCACCCGGTCTGCATGAGGGATGGATATACCCTGCCCATGTGATGTGAGCAGGGAGCAGTGCTGTGTGTCTGACGTGCAGAGCCAGCCCCACACCTGTGAGCCCCCCCCCGTCTAGTGGCACATGTGCAGAGTGAGGTTTGTCGCTGCATTTGGCAATGGCAGGTGAATGTCCTGTGCCTGTGTGTGTCTGTGTACTCTGCTGAGGTAGCGTCAGTGGCCTGTGGCATGTGACTGCTTGGAGGTGCTGCACATTATCCTGGTGTAGCTTGTGATGCACAGTGTGAGCTTGGATCATTGATTGTGTCGTTGCCCTCATTCCACCTGTGTACTTTCAATGGCAGGTACTGCTTTTGCCCTTCCCCAGAGGATCATGTCCCTATGACAAAGGTGCAATGCGTTCGATGCATACTATGCCTTGTTGTAAACAGCAAATTTGTTCTAATATGTGTCTCTGTGACATGTGCCAGGTGTATTGATGTAGTGTCACTTGTTCATCCTCACAGGTAGGCGCCTCTGCCAAGAAGCAGATATGGATGAACGCCGTCAGTGCCGTGAGGAGGACGGACGGTCGCAAGCGGCGCCTGGCCCAGGTGAGGAAAGGCTGGCAGGATATCCGGTGCTGGACGCGGAGGATCGCACGGGTCCTGCTGGGGGACTCACCTGAGACCCATAATAACCGCGGGCGCCGCCGTCTGACCCACATCCACAAGCGTGTGCTGGCGGTGGTATTTCCAGACTTGGACAGGCGCTTACAGGAGAAGCAGCAGCAGGAAGGGGGTAGGTACATGTGTGTTTGTTGTGTGTCACCAGCATTTGTAAGTGCACAGTTGCATGGATACACTGCCAGGGTTTAAAGGTGCTGTGCAGATCCTGTTACCCACAGTATAGCGGTGCTCTCCTGCCTCCCTTCCCCTCCTTGCAATGTGTTCCCTGGTCTGTGTGTAGTCACTCCTTCACAAGGTTATGTAGGCTGGCACTTTCTCCACGTGAACTATGCCTGTAGCATCATGTGTGGGGGTGGTGTGTAACAGGTTTTGGGACCTTGCCTGTGCCCTGTCCAGTTCAGTACTTGTGGGTTCCATGTCAGTTGGCACTGATGCTGAGTCCAGACATGGGAGTTAGTCTCTCAAGTGTCATGCCTTACAGCACGCATGTCCTATGTTGTGGCCTGTGACATGATGTGCATGAGTGTGCGATACGCATAGTGCAGGGATGGTGGCGTGTGTTGCAGTCATTCCCATTCAGGACCATGGAGTTGTGTGGCCACTACTGTCCCCTGGGGCATATTTTCCTAGGTGTCATGTGTGTCATCACAAAATGTGGACACTCTCAGTGTCTACAGCATAGGTTGTGCTCTGTGCCATTGTCCCCTGGCGCCATGTATATTGATGTGAAAAGTAGTACAAGTGTCCACTGTACAGCCTGACCTGATTTTCCTTGTTCATACTCACGGTGGCCAGTGCCTGTGTGTCTTGTTATAATCATCTGATGCTGCCCATTTGTACATGATTATTTGGACAGGCGCACCTTGGGTATTTGGTGTCCAATCTTGCATTCATCCAGCCCATGTGTATTTCACCCAGACTAAGAGATGTAAGTGCTTCCTGTGTCTCAACAAATTGTCTCATGTAGGGGGTGGTTGGTGCGGGCAAAGCCTACATGTCAAAACCTGAATTCTCCTTGCTAGGTCTGGCCAGTGTGTGATGTTTGTCTGCATATGCACTCAAGGTGCAGTGAGCCAGTCATGGTGGGCATGTTTTCAGTATTACCTATGCAGCATGTGCCTCAAGTTCATGGATATGGTCCCTGCTCATCCCTATTTTCGGCAACGCTGTGTGGTGCAGATGCAGTGCTGGATTGTCCCCAGGGCCTGGCTCCTCTGTCAAACTCCATTTCATGTCATTTGCTATTGTGTCATGCTCTCCATAGTTTTTCAGTGGCATGGTGGGTCAACCAACTGTGTGTTACATGCCCTACATCTGTACCTTGTTTTGTAGATGTTACTGATCTTTCTTTTCAGGCTATGCACTGTAACCTATGTAGATTGGACTCATGTGACATATGTATACAGGTGTATGATTAATTGCTGTCTCTTCACCTTGCCCACAGCATCGTCGGGGGACACGGAGGGAGACATGAGCACAGACGGAGCGGAGGGACCGAGCACCAGTGCCAGCGGTGACATCGTGCATGGCACATCGAGTGGAACTGAGGCGGAGGAGAGTGAGGCCGAGGACCTGTCCACTGGCACGATAGAATATGAAGCTGACGGGTCCGAGGATGATCTCTCCGAGTGGGCGGAGGCTGCACCAGCAGCTGACAGCAGCACAACATCTCTCCCCGCCCCCTCCATTGCCATCAGCCGCCTCCCACTTGCTTGTGTCCCTTCCAAGCGTGCCCAGTCACCACATGTCTCCTTCCTGCCAGGCACCGCACCCCCTGCCCCTGTCTCCACTGCTGCCGCCAATGCCGAGTCTGTGGACATCCAGCGGCAGTTGCAGGTTGGTCAGGCTGCGATGCTTAATGTCCTCCATGGCCACAGCCATGTGCTGCACAACATGGAGGCATACTTCGAGGGCATTTTCTCATCGCAGGCTGACCAACGCAACTTGCTGAGGTCCATTGACTCGACACTGACTGCAGCAGTGGGTCTCCTGCAGCGCTACGTCCAACCCCCTACCCCTGACCCATCCACACTTCCCACTCCCATGCCTGTCCCACGTACACCCAGACGTCAGCATGCACCCACCACAACAGACACAGGCACCACACCAGCAGGGAAGGTCAAATGCACACCTCCTGGCACGCACATACAGGGTGAAGTAGGCACACCCACTGGGTCGGGGGGCAAACGTAAGACACGCAGCCAGAGTGGGAGTCCGCATTCCACCCAATCCACTCCCTCCTAATCCCCTCCCCTCAGCTCTCCTGGCCACATATCCGGCAAAGACTCCTTCATGGCCGCTCTGTCCCTGAGCCCCACAGTGACACCACCCCGCAAGCGGTCAAGGAAGTCCCCGGTCAGGGTGGTTGAGTCCCCCTCCCTTTCCACACCCTCCCCCAGTGGCGCTGCGACCCATCCCTCCGCCCCCCCCTCCTTGGGGCCTGTGGTTCCTTCGGGTGCAGGGGAGTCGCTGGAGGACCTTGCTAAGGTGTGCAGCGCCATCCTGGCCTCCGCCTTTGGCCCTGCCCCACCCCCTGTGGTGGAGTCCTCCATCCCTGCACCCACGACGCCTACCCTTCGCCCTCATGTCCCTGCGGTGCCTGGTCCTTCCCCCCCACATGATGCCCTCCCCGCTCTGGAAGACGAAGGAGTCTGACTGTGCAGGCAAGCTAGGGGACACGCGTCCCACTGTGTCCCCCACCTGGATGTGAACTTTGGATTGCCCTATGGGCATTGTACAGTTTTGAACTTTCAAGGGACAAACCGATTTTTGGATGCTGAATAAAGCTATTTCTTTTTCCTTAGTACACTACTGTCTGTCTGGTATTGCTGTTGGTCGACCTACCCCATTATTTTGGGTGGTGATAATGTGTTGGGTGTGTGGGAATTGCAGTCTTGTGCTGGTCATAGGGTGGATCCTGGTATCTGTGTGCCATCACAAGCTGTTGGCTACATAACTTTGTTCATGTAAGCAGTTACTGCATGGTGTCATAGTCCCAAGGTGTGTTCCTTCCTCTGTGTAACCTCACATCTTCCCTGCAGGGTCTTTCCAATATGTGGTGCTGAGCTGTGTCTACATTGGCTGGGTGTGTGACGGACTCGTTAGACTTGGGCCATGCATGCTGAGCGATGTCTCCACCTGCATCATTCGTGGCGTCCTTGGTGGTCACTGTACTTGTGTATGTAGACTGTTGCCATGACTTCATGTGTACATGTTTTCGGCGCTATGCATGTGTATACTCCCAGCCTCGCACACATGTGGTACATGTACTGCAGGATCTTTGTGCACCTGACTGACATTTGTGGGCATTGGATCTGTGGGTACTCCACCCTTTTCTTTGCAGGGGCACTGCTGTGAGTGTTAGGCACCCACCCCTCATGTGTCTGGGCACTGCTGGGAAGACTCTGCACCCACCCCTCCTGTGTCTGGGCACTGCTGGGAGGACTCTGCACCCACCCCTCCTGTGTCTGGGCACTGCTGGAAGGACTCTGCACCCACCCCTCCTGTGTCTGGGCACTGCTGGGAGTGATAGGCACCCACCCCTCCTATGTCTGGGCACTGCTGGGAGGACTCTGCACCCACCCCTCCTGTGTCTGGGCACTGCTGGGAGGACTCTGCACCCACCCCTCCTGTGTCTGGGCACTGCTGGGAGTGATAGGCACCCACCCCTCCTATGTCTGGGCACTGCTGGGAGGACTCTGCACCCACCCCTCCTGTGTCTGGGCACTACTGGGAGGACTCTGCACACACCCCTCTTGTGACTGGGCACTGCTGGGAGGACTCTGCACCCAACCCTCCTATTTCAGGATATGTGCGCTTAGAACATACACGGGTGTGGGTTCGCTCCATGCATACGAGGTGGGGGTACGGGTCGTACGTACACTGTTGGCATGGGGGGTACGCTCCATGCATACGCGGGTGAGGGTACGGGTCGTACTTACACTGTTGGGGTGGGGGGACAGCTCCATACGTATGCAGGTGAGGGTACGGGTCGTACTTACACTGTTGGGGTGGGGGGTACGCTCCATACGTACGCGGGTGAGGGTACGGGTCGTACTTACACTGTTGGGGTGGGGCGTATACGTACGCGGGTGAGGGTACGGGTCATACTTACACTGTTGGGGTGGGGGGTACGCTCCATACGTACGCGGGTGAGGGTACGGGTCGTACTTACACTGTTGGGGTGTGGGGTATGCTCCATACGTACGCGGGTGAGGGTACAGGTCGTACTTACACTGTTGGGGTGGGGGGTATGCTCCATACGTACGCGGGTGAGGGTACGGGTCGTACTTACACTGTTGGGGTGGGGCGTATACGTACGCGGGTGAGGGTACGGGTCGTACTTACACTGTTGGGGTGGGGGGTACGCTCCATACGTACGCGGGTGAGAGTACGGGTCATACTTACACTGTTGGGGTGGGGGGTATGCTCCATACGTATGCGGGTGAGTGTACGGGTCGTACTTACACTGTTGGGGTGGGGGGTACGCTCCATACGTACGCGGGTGAGGGTACGGGTCGTACATACACGGTTGGGGTGGGGGTACGCTCCATGCATACGCGGGTGAGGGTACGGGTCGTACTTACACTGTTGGGGTGGGGGTACGCTCCATGCATACGCGGGTGAGGGTACGGGTCGTACTTACACTGTTGGGGTGGGGGGTACGCTCCATACGTATGCGGGTGAGGGTACGGGTTGTACTTACACTGTTGGGGTGGGGAGTACGCTCCATACGTACGCGGGTGAGGGTACGGGTTGTACTTACACTGTTGGGGTGGGGGTACGCTCCATACGTACGCGGGTGAGGGTACGGGTCGTACATACACTGTTGGGGTGGGGGTACGCTCCATGCATACTCGGGTGGGGGTACGGTCCGTACATATCCGTACCCACGCTATGGAATGCTTGTGCGGGCCGTACCCAGGCCTTTGCCACGTGGGTACAGCCGTCCCGCCATTGTTGGGGTGACGTAGGTGTGGGCGTGGTACGACTCGTACCCACGCTCTTAAGGCGTGGGTACGGGACGTACCTGTATTGTTGTGTTGCCGGTTCGCGTCGTCAAGCACTTCCGTTTTGGCGGACGCTGGCTTTGCTGGACACGCCCCCACCCCCTCGTAGTGACCAGGGCCTGGGGGTCAGGTATGTCCAGGGCATGTGTGCTGTGTGACTTTGGTGGGGGTTTTGTGGCCTGCCCCTGCTCCTGCCCCCCCTTTCCCCCCTCCCTTTGTTGTTCTGACCTTCTGCGGCGTCTGCGTCGTAACCTGTAGGGGAGGTCGACTGCTATGAGGGCAGGGATGACACGTAGGTTCGGGTCCATGTCTGTCCGTCGCGTACAGGTACTCCTTGTTCGCGTCGTCCTGATTTCCCGGCAGTTTTTGGCTGCCGGAAAATATTGTCCGTGCGGGATGACGTCGGTGCGAATAGTACTTCCTGGTTCGTGAATGGCAGGCTGCGTGCGTCCCGACGTCACGTCGGCGCTTTCCCGGATCACATTTGTATGTTTATTTTCGTCGGTCGGGGTTTTGTACGATTCGTACGGAAATGGTATTTCCGTGCGAATCGTACTTCCATGTTTGGATATTGTTACGACCGGGTACGCGTCGGACGGAGAATATGCTCCGTACGACGGTTCGTACCCGGTTTTTACAGGATCGTAATCGGCACCATAATGTTTAGATTTATCAAGTTTATTTTTTTATATTTTTGTTCACTTAAAAAAAACTTGTTTTTCTTTTTAAAGGTTTCCCTTCCATTGTGATTAAGTCAAGTATGGAGGTATAATTGCACTTTCAGACGCTTTCCTACTTTTCTATTTTGTGCTTGTAGGACTAAGGTATACTATACTGTCCCACTTATACCAGAGCCCTATATAGACTATACCTTAAAGGTATAGTCTTTTTTATGAAAAAAAGACTCTAGATATTCACATAATTTTCATGAACCATCCGCCCGACACTCCCTGGGTTAACACCTACTGGACATGCTTTATGAATATTGAATTTTTATAATCATGTGGTAAATTCTGCAGTCATAAGTCATAGTTCTACCCCTACATTTTTTTATTTGTGCATGCCGATGTTGGAATAGCATACACAGATGTCATTTTTCTCAAACAAAGTTGACACTTGCCAGAGAAACAGTTTTGTGAATTTGGCTTTGAATGTGTTGCGAGCGGGTCATTAATGCATTCCATGTGCTCCTGAAGCATGTTGTATAGTATTAAGTTGTGATTGCATTTATATAGCACTTTCAACCCCCTAATGTGACTATTTATGTAGTGCAAACTACAAGCAACTATGATGTAGCATTTTAGAAAATGTACTTTTGTTTCCTGAAAATATACCCCAAGTACAGTTTATCTGAGTAGGAACCACAGATACAAAAGGTAGAAATCGCTTACTTACAACAAACATACAGAACACTGCATGTATGTAATACTAGGATCCAAAACACACAACCAAGAGTAGAGACCGGGGGTCATGAAGGCTCTTCACGGTGCTATACCTTTCACTGCTGTCAGCTCATTTTTAGGTCCCACAAACAGACAGCTTTCAGCTGTTTGTCTGCGTAACCCCTTTTGTGGACCATGGCAAACACCTTACAGTGGGCTTAGAGTTTGCCCATTGCTTACCATTGGTTGGCTTTGCTGTCACTCTCATTTGCTTACTTCTCTTTAGATGACCTACTGTCCTGATCTTGTATTTGTCCCTCCCCTGGAAATTAGCCTCTTTACCGTCCTTTTGATTGGAATAGTTGAACCATTCCACTGTTCACATTAGGGGAGCTGCATTTGTATTGAGAACTCTCTGAGTGCATGTGTTTTCTTGCTCTCTCCCTCATGTTTTGTTGTCACTCAAACACCTGCCCCACCTGATGTGCTACCTAATCACCCCTCCACTCTCCTCCACGTCCATTGCTTCCCAATACCTCATGCCCTTGTCATACTTTCTTAAGTCTCCGTTTCATTAAAAGCCATCCCTGGAACGACGTGAAAATATATTTGTTATTAGCCATTTTCAAGTCTTCTCTACACTCCGGAAACAATACAATCTCCTAACTATTTTAGCACTTTTCACACCAGAGTTAAATTTAAAAACATTATTGTACAGTTTTATTCCATTTTTGTGATACATCTTCTCAATGATTTCTTAAAATATAGAGCTATAACAATTTTATATATCCCCACCTAATGTTAAGAGGTTGACCCCTATGGTTGTATGACAGACCCGCATGCATTTACCACGCATGACTTTACACCGCAGCCTGTATATCTTCTCTAGTCTTATATTCTAAAGTATATATTTCATTGAAAAGAAAGGCTTAAGCTGTTAGTTCTTTTGTTCATCTTTCTGAGAAAGATATTTTGGTTTGGTATTCTGCTCAGACCATCTTATTCGTAGCAGTGTATTCAATCCTGGGGAACCAACCTTGGTGCTGCTATTTGTGACACACTATTTTCGAAACGTCTAGCAATTCATCTAAATGAATTGAATTCCTGCCCGATAGTTGCAAGCCGCACATTCAAATGCTAGCAGGCTGACTCTTGAGTCTTTACTACTTATGAAACTGGTAAACGTTGGGCAACAATAACACTAATTGTATATTAATCTAGAGAACATTAGGGTATCGCGTGGCTATACAGTTAGTCATTGTTATTACTAAGCCAATGTGGCCTTTATGTTCTTGCTAAGGTATATCAGGCCCATCACAGCCTCCCTTTGCTGTAGTAGTTCTACCGGCCAAACTCTATTGGTTTGAATCGAAAGCCATCTAGGCAAACACTTTGGGCCTGATTTAGATCTTGGCAGTTGGATACTCCTCACAAATGTGACGAATATTCTGTCCTCTTTGTTACTAGTGCATTATATCCTATGGCACTTGTATTCAGCAGACGGGAGATTGTCATGTTTGTCAGGGCCAGACTGGGAACAGACACCGGCCCTGGCAAACTGCACAGCCGGCCCCCTGCGGGGCCAGGGGGTGCGGCTTAGCTGTTTGCTAGGGCCAGTTTGGGACTATTTTCTTACAGGGGGCCGATATTGCCGGGCCCCCGTAAAATAACGCCCATCAGGGGCCCAAAATTGGCTCCCACCATGGCGGCCCACCGGGGAAACACACAGGGCCCGCTAGGGCCAGTCCAGCCTGATGTTTGTAACGGAGTATCCTATCCACCAAGATCCAAATCAGTCCCTTCATCCATATTCACAAAGGTTTTTGCCCTGATCTGTTCTAAAGCAGATCAAGGACAAGCATTTGCAATGCAATAGGTCTCGCATTATAAAAGTGTGAGCAGTTGGCATTGCTAATAATAATGCAACACTAGCTATTGGCATTTTAAATGATAATGGCATTTATTTATGTGTTTGTTTTATAAAATAGATAAAAAAGGCATTGTCATGAACAATGCCAATAGCTTAAACTTTTGTAAATGCGAGACCTATTGCATTGCAAATGCTTGTTACTGAGTCAGGCGTCCTTTAGAGTAGGGTTAGTTGTTTTATCTTCATCACTATTTAGTACTATTTTGAGGCATGCAGCCCTTGGGGTAGGAATTGTAATTTAAACAATTTAACTATCCAGCATTTATTTTTGAGGTATGCAACCTTTGGAGTAGGAATAGTAGTTTTTATTCCACCACAATCCAGCATTTTCTCTGAGGCAAGCATCCTTTGTTGTTGGGATAGTAATTTTAACCCCACCACTATCCTGCACCTTCCCTGAGGCAAGCATATTTTGGTGTTGGGATAGTGATTTTAACCCCACCACTATCCTGCACCTTCCCTGAGGCAAGCATCTTTTGGTGTTGGGATAGTGGTTTTAACCCCACCACTATCCTGCACCTTCCCTGAAGCAAGCATCCTTTGTTCTTGGGATAGTGATTTTAACCCCACCACAATCCAGCATTTTCTATTAGGCAAGCATCCTTTGATGTTCGGATAGTAATTTTAACCCCACCACTATCCTGCACCTTCCCTGAGGCAAGCATCTTTTGGTGTTGGGATAGTGATTTTAACCCCACCACTATCCTGCACCTTCCCTGAGGCAAGCATCCTTTGTTGTTGGGATAGTGATTTTAACCCCACCACTATCCTGCACCTTCCCTGAGGCAAGCATCTTTTGGTGTTGGGATAGTGATTTTAACCCCACCACTATCCTGCACCTTCCCTGAGGCAAGCATCCTTTGCTGTTGGGATAGTGATTTTAACCCCACCACAATCCAGCATTTTCTATTAGGCAAGCATCCTTTGTTGTTGGGATAGTAATTTTAACCCCACCACTATCCTGCACCTTCCCTGAGGCAAGCATCTTTTGGTGTTGGGATAGTGATTTTAACCCCACCTCTATCCTGCACCTTCCCTGAGGCAAGCATCCTTTGTTGTTGGGATAGTGATTTTAACCCCACCACTATCCTCCACGTTCTCTGAGGCAAGCATCCTTTGTTGTTGGGATAGTGATTTTAACCCCACCACTATCCTGCACCTTCCCTGAGGCAAGCACACTTTGGAGTTAGAATAGTAATTTTAACATTCTACTATCCTGCACCTTCCCTGAGGCAAGCACCTTTTGGAGTTGGAATAGTAATTTAAAGTTGTATTTTATAACATTTTTTGTAAGGCAAGCACTATTTGTATTTGGAATACAATTTTTAAAATTAATACTATTTATTATTTTCTTTGAGGAAATATCCTTTCTATTTGGAATATTTTTTATAAACCCACCACTATACATTTATTTAAAAGCGTAAACAAATATGTATATAGTTGTAGTCACTTACTTTATATAGATTGTCCAAAACAGAGTATTTTGCAATATTGTTTAGAACTTTGAAAAGTTTTCCGACAAACTGAAAAATGTTAATATGCTTGATTTTAGTATATTTGTGTATCTATAAATTGTTAAGTAGATAAACATTTCGACAGTTTAGACTTACTTGGGGGTTTATTAGGATGGCGGGTGGAAAACAACCCCGACCGCCATGGTAGCGGAAATAAACCGCCCGTCGGTACCGCGGCAAACCCGGCGGTCCGATTAGGATCAACCGCCCCAAAAATCCTACCGCGGCAGAAAGAGGCAACGAAAAGCCGCCCGTAGCTGGCAGAGCTGGTAAAAAAAACCTCTGCGACGGTTGGATTCACGACGGAAACACACCAAACCGCCACCAGGCCCGCGGAGTAACTGCCCGTGAAATTAGGATTCCCCCAATGTGACAGCGGTATGTTCTGCTGTTTCCGACCGCCGCGGTCGCAAACAGTGATAAATGGGAGATCCGGCGGAAGGGCTGTAGCATAGCCACCGCTGCATCACGGTCGACAAAAAAAACTCACCACAAGGCCACCAAGTGCACACAGCAAACTAGCCCTGCCCTCAAAAACACCTAACACACCCCAATGACACACCCCCATGGCAACTGTAAAAATACAAATCCCAGGACAACCTACACAACACACCTGACATCAATACTCCATTTTGACACACCCACATAGCTGAGTATAAAACCAGGCCCTTCCCTGACCACAATCCTTTGAAATACTCCAGAAGTGAAGGGCCAAACACCACAGCTGAAAGGAGAGGCAAATCATCACACCATCGTAACACACATCACCACCACCACCACCACTTCCACACCTGCACCTCTAACCCCTTTCCGCATCACACACAATGGCAACACAGAAAATGCCCAAATTCACAGAGAGTGAGTTGTCAGTCATGGTAGATAAGATAATCGGAGTAGAACCACAATTGTTTGGTACCCTGGTCTAACAGACGCTATTAGCCACCAGAGCACAAATGTGGGGAAGGATAGTCGACAAGGTCAATGCAGTAGGGATCACCCTGTGCTCCAAGCCGGAAATCATGAAGCAGTGGCATGACCCGAAGAGGGTTGTGAAAGAGAAGAACAACAAGAACCGTCAGCTGGCTCAGAGGACTGGCGGTGGCCCGCTCACCCCACCAAAAACATTCACTGCATGGGAGGAGAAGGTGCTTGCCATACTGGATCCAGAGAGTCCCACAGGAATAGCCGGGGGAGTGCAGGTTGGTAAGTACAAACAAATGCCTCCCATTACACTGCTAAGTACTGTCTTGCACAACTACAAAGCTACATCTCCGAGGCCCAAGTACATTCATCTGCACCACAATACCCAACACAGGTCTCACAGATGTAACATTCACTAGATCTGAATCACCCCAAAGGTAGCCAACAACATTTCCAGGGATGAATGTGTCCAGGCAAGCAGCACTACAACTCCCACCAGGCCCCCCTGTCCCACCCCTGAGCAGGATGGAGCACTCCCCCTATCCAGAAACATATGTCAGCCATTGTATCACTACAAACAAACTAACAGGTATGTAGCCATCTTCACAGGGAGTGCTGTTTGGGGTTGGGAGGCCGCAACTACAACTCCCACCAGACACCAAAGTCCCACCCCTGAGCAGGATGGAGCACTCCCCCCACCCAGAGACATGTGTCAGCCATTGTATCACTACAAACAAACCAACAGGTAGGTAGCCATCTTCCCAGGAAGGGCTGTTTGGGGGTGGGAGGCCAGCACTACAACTCCTACCAGGCCCCCTGTCTCACCCCTGAGCAGGATGGAGCACTCCACAATGACCCAGAAGCATGTGGAAACCATTGGATGGTTCACCCTCACCTAACAGGTAGGTAGCCATCTTCCCAGGGAGGGCTGTGTGGGGGTGGGAGGCCTGTACTACAACTCCCACCATTTCCCCGTCCCACCCCTGAGCAGGACGTAGCACACCACCCCCACCCAGAAGCAGCTGGCAGCCATTGCATTGTACACCTCCACCTAACAGGTAGGCAGCCATCTTCCCAAGGAGGGCTGTGTGGGGGTGGGAGGCCTGCACTACAACTCCCACCAGGCCCCCTTGTCCCACCCCTGAGCAGGATGGAGCACTCCCACCACCCAGAAACATGTGTAAGCCATTGTATCACTACAAGCAAACTAACAGGTCGGTAGCCATCTTCCCAGGGAGGGCTGTCTGGGGGTGGGAGGCCTGCACTACAACTCCCACCAGGCCCCCTGTCCCACCCTTGAGTAGGGTGGAGCACTCCACCCACCCAGAGAGATGTGCCAGAAAGTCCACCCAAATGTGACAACAAGACAGGTAAGCAGACAGTGCATGCACCACACCATTCCTCTCGAAAAGCATGGAGCCATATGACAACACAGCCCTCACATCTCACCAAAATTGACACAGATACAATATCAATTTACAGTGTGCATACAGCTAAGCATATGTAACTGTTAGAAATGGGGCTCTCTAGTTGGCAATGGCTGGCCACTGTCCAAGTAGGGACCCTTCTTCCTAAGTCAGAGTAAGCAGCCTACACCCTTTGACAACCCCTGCTCAACCCTGTGGTAACGTAGCACGAGCAGCTAGGCTTATCTCAGAGGCAGTGTGTGAAGCATTAATGACCATACACAGTAATATAATGAGGAACACTACAAAGGGACACCACTCAAGTAGTTATGAAAAATAGGTATTTTTATATAGACTTAATCACAAGACCAATAACAGTAAAAATCCACAATACTATAAAAATATAATTACTTTAGAAATGCTGCAAAGAAAAATAGTTCAGGATGCACAAAATGATGTTTAGTTCAAGGAAGTGGTCTCTGCGACCCTTTTACTCACAAAGAATCTGGTTCCTGGAGCAAAGCAACAAAAATGTCGCTAAGGAGTTGTAGCAATAAATTTCCTAACGCTAGCCAGCGATGCGTTGAATCCTTACCGCAAGGGAGGATGATGCGCTGGGTTGCGGGCCGGACAAAGCGACAAACTTCTTCACGCTAAGCCGGTGATGCGATAAAATCCTTGCCGCGAAGGGAGGATGATGCACCGAGCCTGTTGCGTGTGCGATCTTGCTGCGATTACGAAAATGGCGCTCCGTGAGGGAGCGACGATCCGGATGCGATGCGGGGAAAATGGCAAACGCTCTGCGTCCGCGCTGCGATGATCCTGTTGCGATGGTTTGGGGTTAGCGAGCGCTTTGGGGCCCGCTAACAAGCGATGCGACGATCTTCGAGACAGCGGCCCTTTTCCAGGCCCGCAGACAGGTGCTGCGACGATCTTTAGATAGCGGGCGTTTTCAGGCCCGCTGACAGGAGCTGCGACGAATTTCCAATAGCGGGTGTTTTCAGGCCCGCTGACAGGAGCTGCGACGAATTTCAGATAGCGGGCGTTCTCAGACCCGCTGACAAATGATGCGATCTTCTTCGGGGATAGCGAGCGCTCGGCGACAGCGGAGCGGCGATTTTTCTCACGCTCACCAGCTGCAGCGGCTCGCTAACGGGGGTTAGCGACGATTTTCAGCGCTCTCTTCTCAGCAGTAGAACTAGAGGCCCTGGAACACACAGGAGCCTCACCTGCAGATAGTAATCCTCGCTGGGAGGAAACAGGAGGCTGATGGTGGAGTCTGATGTGCCTGAGACTCCAGCAGGAGGCTAGCTCTCTTCTAGCCCTTGGGTGATTGCTGCAGCAAAAATAAAAGTCCAAAGTTCTTTTCCTCTTCTCTGAAGTCCAGTAGTAACAGCTGCAGGCCAGTCCCAGAAACAGCACACAAGCACAAGGACAGTCCTTCTCCTGCAGATTCCTGTAGTCACACGGACAGAGGTTCTTCTTGTTATCCAGGAGCAATACAAAATGTAGGGGTTTGTGCACAAATATTTATACCCCCAAAGTCTTTGTTCTTAGGGGTCCCAAGTCTCTGAACCCAGCCAGAACCAGTTCTGCCCAGCCCTGGAGCACTTTGTTGATCAGGCTGCATCCTTCCTTTCAAAAAGAGGGGGTCTGCTTCAGACGCACAGTGGGAGGTGGAGCCAGCATTCACCTTGCCAGGCACAGCCCTATTCAAGTGCAGGAGCTACCCCTCCCCTCACACCAAGGCAGGTCACTCTATTCAACCCAGGTCTGACTCAGCCTGCCCTGTCCCTCCAAAACCAGACAGCCAATACACATAATAGCAGAGCAAACTGGAAGGCTTAGGCAAGAAAGTACCTATACTCTAAAAGTGGTAGTTTCAAACACAGAATATAAAAATAACCTTCACTAAAAGATGTATTGTAATATTCTGAGCTCAGGCATACTAAATTCGTTTTTCTACCATGTTCTGTGGGTCAGTTAGGACTATAGAATGTAATAGCCCAGACCTCCCATTCTGGCCTATGGAGAACAGGTAGCCTTACAGTAGTGAAAAACGAAATGGGGTGTAATTCACTACTAGGACATGCTACATACAACAGGGCATGTCCTACCTTACACATACAATGCGCCCTATCATAAGAGGGGCTTACAGGATGCCAAGGGAAGGTTTAGGGGCTGGGAAGTGGGTGCACTTCACAGCCAAGATGGCAGTTCTGGACTGCACGCAGACACTGCAGTGGCAGGTCTGAGACACACTTTACAAGCTGCTTCTGTGGGTAGCACAAACCAGTGCTGCAGGCCCACCAGCAGCATTCAGTTTACCAGCCCTGGGCACACACAGGCCACGCTAACAGGTAAACCAAATAAGCCAATCATGGATGTAACAATTCATATGTCATCTTTACAAAGAGAGCATTCGCGCTGTGGCACTGAATGGCAGTGGCACAGCGCCCAGAGCATCTATAACCAGCAAAAACAGAGGAGACACAGCAAAAAAAATGGAAGGGAGACTCACGCCAATGGTGCCAGGTCTAACAGTAACTATCACAGAAACAGAAGTGTGACTCACCAAATCCCATGTTGAAGCAAATGTAACTTCCATGGGGGCTGAGCATGAAAAGCCATAGGAAAACTAAACAAGCATGGTCTGTAAAACAAAGAAATCAAGGCACAGGACATGAAAAAGGTATGCATGAGATGACAATGGCTAGTTCATGCGCAGATGTAACACCTGCTAGGCAGAGTAATAAGCAAAGATGCTTCACATCAAGTTGTATAGCCACCAGTAGTCAGATGACGACCTTTAATCGTAAACACAAAATCTTCACATGGGTCATGGTATCCATTGACATGTTACATGGAAAAATAATGTATGTACCTCCACATCATGTCATGATGCACATTACTGTGCAGACATACAATGTGTGAAATAGTTAACTGTGTTTTGCATATTCTGTAAATAAGATACATCGAACACCATGCTTGAGAGGTGCACGTCAATGACCATCTCCCCTCTGTCCCACAGGTGACCAAGAACTGACTGCAGAGGACGACAACTTCAACCTGCAGAGCCAGTCTCCACCCCCGGAACATGGACTCTCTGATGAGGACTCCCTGGCTTTCGAGGATGCTGAGCTTGAAGCCGGCCCATCTGGTATGTCAGGGCGCAACAGGTCCCAGGACCCCACTGCCCCCCCACATCCGCAACAACAACAACTATGTTGACCCCTGGTGGAACGACCTGTGCGGCCACTACCATCACCACCACCAGCACCACCACCAGTACTGCCTGCAACACTCGCCCTGCCCCAGAGGATGCCCACCACACCCCAACAACTTAGGAGGGCAGGGAGAGTAGAAGGGTGCCTACAGTGGTGAGGCAGCAGGTCTGTGACAGCAGGGCAGGTAGGAGGGCAAGTGGGAGTCACAGCCAACAGGACACTGTGACCAAAGCCCTGGCAAACATCTCCAGAGTGCTTGGGGCCTATGAACGGGCCCAGGGACAAATGGATCAGGCTCAGGAAGATGCCCGTGAGCTCCGACAGCTGCTGAGGTCCATAGACAACTGCATGGGGCAAATCGTGGACCTCTTGGGCCAAGTAGTGGCAGTGCTGAGGGACAGGCCTGCGGCACAAACAACACCTCCCCCTCCCTCCGGTGGCCCGCAGGATGACAGTTCCACAGCCTCCCCTGCGGCCACGGAGAGGGGGGACTCCTCAGACCCCACTGGCCCTGCAGCTGCGCCCCCCCTGTCAAATGACCAAGGGACCGTCTGAAGAAATCCAAGGGAGAAACCCATGGCAAAGCATGTGCCAAATGCCAGTCTAGGAGCCTGCAATGATGTTAACCTTCTTCACATTGCCATTGACTTGGTTGACTGTCCTTCCCCACACTGCCTTGTGAATGGCATCCATCTGTTGGACTGGGTCACCAAGTGGCGACTACTGGATTGTCTCATCTACCATCACTGACAAATCATTGCTTCACAATTCACCTTTTTTAAAACTATTCACTCCCCTGTCACATGTACCCATTCTATATGAACACACCTTACACACCCATGTCGTTGTGTCTGCTCCATGGTTATCACAGGATGTGCAATGTTCACCATGATTACAACGTACCAGGAGCACTGATTGTTTGTGGGCAAGGAGAGGCTGAAGGGACCTAGGAAAACACAACAGAACAATATTTACTAGTCAGGAGGTGGCATCACAGCCATCACACAACACTTGTCATCAAGGTACTCCAATCTGCACACATTACACTGAGCAACAGTGCCAACATAAACATCCTGTATCTGTGCCAAACTACCCTGTCCCTGAAACATTGCCAGCCAGCACTGAGTCTACAACAGGCTGCTGTCACAAAGCTCACATAGACCTTCTCAACAACAACGACATCAGCAGAGAATGTCCCCATTGTACATTGCCACTCACATTCAAGTGAAGTTACGGTTGATCAGCTGTTGAAGCAGGTCGACACCTTCCTCCTCTCCACTGTCCTCGTCACTGGACATGGGTTGGTTTGAAAGCGGGGGCCTTGGCTGCTCATCAGCATCCAGGAGCAGGGGGATCTCCTTGCGCAAGGCCAGGTTGTGAAGCATGCAGCATGCCACTACAATCTGACACACCTTTTTGGGCTAATACATCAGTGCACCTCCGGTCTTGTCCAGGCAGCAGAAACATGACTTCAGGAGACCGAAAGTACACTCAACCACATGAAGTGTCCTCCCATTTGCATTATTGAAGCGGACTTCAGCTGGGGTGCTGGGATTCTGCAGTGGGCTCAGCAACCAAGGATGGTTGGGATATGCAGAGTCATCTAGGTGTAAGATACACAGACCAATTTTGTAATATAACTGTGACAGAGGACAGCATGTCACACACACAGAGCGCTACTTGACTCTACATACTCACCCATAATCCATGAATGCTCCGGAAGCAGATTAGCCATCAGCTGTGGCACAATGCTGTTACGCATGATGTACGAGTCATGGGCCGAGCCAGGGAATATGGCATAGATGTGTGAGATGATCATATCCGCCTAGCACACCACTCACACATTGATGGAATGGAAATGTTTCCTGTTCCTGTAGATATGCTCACCTGCCTGTGGTGGTACAAGTCCAACAGTCAATGGCACCAACAACATTGAGGATGTGCCCAAGGGCATAAAAATCGCACTTCACACCCGCCAATTCATGCCTCCTGGGGAAATGGATATATCTGCCCTTGAAGATCTTCATAGTGGACAGGACATCACGTAGCACCATGCTGAACATAGGTTGCGACATCCCACATGCGCTGGACACCGTGTGCTGGAAAGATACAGTAGCATAAAAATGCATGGCCGCCATAACCTTAGACGTTGGTGTGAAAGCCGTTGGATATGTTCAGCGAGGCCGCAGGTGGGGCTCCAACATAGCACATAGGTCTTTTAGGGTGGGACAATCCAGACAGAATTTCCGTATGACTTCCTCATCCTCCATGTCTGCCAACACTGTGTAAGGACGATGCACATTTGGTCTCCTCCTAGGTGAGATGAAAGTGGACACATGCCAATGCAATCCACCATGAGACGTGTCCGACATTTTACTTTTTGACTGAGACAACACCAACAATGACTCTCATCACAGTTAAGCTCACAGCCCAACTTACATGTAGGGACACCTTCAGCTACACCAGTCGAACACCCGTCCACTTTTCACACAGCGAGTACCTCCAAACAAGATGTGACCACATCTTGTATGAGCAGCCCTGAGAGTAGTTCATACAGCATATGTGTGAAACTCCCAACACTACTGTCTCCTACCTCGCTGCTGTACCTGCCACACCTCCTTGCGTAAGTCTAACAGGGCATACATCACCAACACAATGAGCACAGTCTGTGCATAAACAACACGTAAGTGCATGAGCAAAGAAAAGTAGACGTGGAAATATGCACAATGTGTAGTCAGACATTCATTACTGTGAGTTGCTCAGCCCTATCACACATTGACATGTGCACCCATTGGTGAGTCCATCATAACACTGTTCTGTGTACATGCCCAGCAACATCACTGTGACATGTGAGGGAGTACATACCAATGTTTCAATCATACACACCAACATAGCATGTGTAGTCAGCAGTGGGCTGAATGTCACATAGGCATTGTGTGCACAATCTTGTGCCATGAATCATGTGTCTACTGTGCACTCTGGAGAACTGGCCATTGGCCATTCACACAGCATGATGTGTCCATAGGTGCCGTGAAAGTGCTCTGACACCTAAATCAGGGTCACTGGCTACAACGTATGGCAGCCATATTCCGGAAGCGACCGCCTGGCCCCTGTGGTGTGTCACCGCCAATGCCCAAGCCACTCTCGCAGTTGTAATAGTTACATAAGAACTGCCAAATGGCGGTTGGCATGCTCCGCCACCCAAATCACGGTCACTGGCTCCAATGTATGGCAGCCATATTGCGGAAACGACCGCCTGGCCCCTGTGGTGTGTCACCGCCAATGCCCAAGCCACACTCGCGGTTGTAATAGATACATATGTATTGCCAAATGGTGGTTGGCATGCTCTGCCACCCAAATCACGGTCACTGGCTCAAATGTATGGCAGCCATATCACGGAAGCGGCCACCTGGCCCCTGGGGTGTGTCACCGCCAATGTCCAAGCCCTTACAGCCAATGGGAACCACAATCACTGTAGCCTAATGCAAGTTTGAAAATCACGGTTGGCGTGCTCCGGCACCACGAATATGGTTATTGGATGCATTTGAACATAGCTGACCTGGAACACCAATTGCAGCTGCTCAGAACCACTGAAACTACCCCAGGGGGCTATATATGTGTGAGTGAGAGCCTCACTTTTCCACTGCTTCCAGAGCCTGCTGCCTGACACCCCTCACCACCAGCTGCTGCTGCTCCTGTCTCCAGAAACTGCTGCCAGACACCCCTCACCAGCAGCTGCTGCAGCTCCTGTCTCCAGAGCCTGCTGCCTGACACCCCTCACCACCAGCTGCTGCTGCTCCTGTCTCCAGAGCCTGCTGCCTGACACCCCTCACCACCAACTGCTGCTTCTCCTGTCTCCAGAATCTGCTACCTGACACCCCTCACCACCAACTGCTGCTGCTCCTGTCTCCAGAGCCTGCTGCCTGACACCCCTCACCACCAGCTGCTGCGGCTCCTGTCTCCAGAGGCTGCTGCCTGAAACCCCTCACCAGCAGCTGCTGCGGCTCCTGCCTCCAGAGGCTGCTGCCTGATACCCTTCACCACCAGCTGCTGCTGCTCCTGGCCCCAATGATGGTGAGGACTGAGCAGATCAGGGCCCGTCCCTTCACCACCAAGGAGCTGGGGGTCCTGGTGGACGATGTGCTAACACAGTATGGGAGGCTATATGGTGCTTCAGATGTCATGGCAAGTGTTTCAGAGCGGAAGTGAGAGTGCAGGGAGTGCACACATGAAGTAGATCTGCTGCAGTATGTGCCTGAGAGTGTGGGGTTGTGTCATACACTGCGCAGCATGCTGTCTCTAGGAGAAAGGGGTGTATCGCCAATTTCAATCGTTTCCCTGCCTGTACATCAAAATTGGTGGGACACCTATTGTTTTGTCAGCCATACAGTGACGCAGCAAGTTGGTTAGGAAGGAGTCCGGAGAGAAATTGCCTGTGTGAATGGATGTGTTGGTCCCTGATGTTCCTCACAGGCTCCTCCATGGCCTTACCAAGGGTTTAAATCCAGAGGGTACTGATGGAAGTGTGTCTGACTCCAAATTCACATCATGTATTGTTCAGCACTATGCTCAGGAGGTAAATGCCAGAGGGTGACACTCTTGGTGGCAATTCACCTATAACACAGCAGATTGTTGTACTTTTGTACAGAGCCCCTTCCATTTCCACCTGCATGTGTACTGACTCGCATGTGTAGGCACTATTTACGCTCTCAATTTGTCCCTTCATGTGAAATTTCAGATGCCCACATTGGACCTCAGTGTTAGCCTACCTGGCCTGCACAGTCACTGCCCAAACTGACAGGGACACATCACTGTATGTACAGAGTGAAACAAATGGTTTTTCTGCTAGACTATCCATCAAAGAACCATCTCAGCCCTGTAGATTGCACCCGACAGACCTTGTGAGCAGGGTGTGAGACTTGAGATCATGTCCCTAAATATGACCTCCATGACACAGTGAGCCATTCACAGGTCAAGGACATTGAGGGGTGTGCAGGGTTGGACACATTGAGTCTGCCCCAAAACATAATTACCAAGGTGATGTATGTCTTGCTCACCCACAAACTGGATAGTAGATGTGGGCACCCTACACATAGCTTTCTGTGCTGGCATCCTGCATGTGTATAAGATGGCAGGTACTGTGTCCACACTCATACCTGCATGCATTTTCTTATGATTCTCCCATGCTTATGTACTATGTGAGATGCTGTATTGTCTCTGCTAGACATATCTGTGAAGTTGTGTTGAGTTAGTATCATGCTCCTGTACTGAGAGATAGTGGTACATAACCGTGTCACTGATTTTTGACCCTCTTGACTCCCATGCCTGCAGCTCAAAGTCCACCAGCGTAAGGCCATGTGGAGGGCCATTGCACACAAGGTGCGGGCTCTGGGTGTCTCCAACTGATGGCGCACACACTGTCGCAAAAGGTGGGATGACATCTGCAGGCTGAGCAAGAACGTGGCTGAGATGTCACTGGGGCTGATTGGTTGGCTCACATGAGCATGACACCACTTATGGCCCGCATCTTAGCTGTGACACAGCTTGAGCTGGATGCACGTTTGGAGGAACATCAACAGCAAGCTAGGGGTGAGTATTCTGGTAAGGGTGACTTTGGTTGTGAGTGGCTGCATGTGTTCCAAGCCTGGGCCAGTGCTGGGCTTGGTGATGTTGCTAGTGTGATGCAAAGGCTTGTGAGTGGCCTCTGTGTGGGGTGCAGCTGTCATGCATTTTCCCTACTTGTACTTTCTCATGTCATTGATGTAATGGCCCTTGATGTTGCATTCTGAGTTGTGGCCTTATGGCATCGGCTGCATTGGGGGAGTCAAGGACATCCCATGTAAGTGAACGGCAGTGTGCATCATCTGAGTGGGCTTTCATCAATATGTGCAGTGCCTGACCTCAAAATTGTGAGAACTACACATCTGACATGTGATGGCTGAGCTTTATGTGTGTTTGCTGAGGTATCTACTCCCTTCCTGAGTGTGATGTTGTCTGTGTGCTATGGTGATTTGTGTTGTGGGGGTTCATGGAGTGGCACTCATATCTGTGTGGAAGTGGTTTGTTTTGTGTGCATGCAGTGTTGTGAGTGTATATTGCCTTGTACTTGCCTGGTGTGCATCCCCTGATGTACAGTTGTGTTTGCAATGTGATGTATTGGCATATGAATCTGTTGTGTGTTTGATGTGGATGTGTGCAGTGTTTGGCTTGTGTTGTCTCTTGCAACTGACAAATGCTCTGTGTGTTATGTTCTGTTTGCATGTCATTGTGTTATTTGTCTGTGCATTGTGATACATGCAGATGTGTGTTGCAAGTGTAGTGTGCATTACTTGTGTGTCTGTCACATGCACTTAGGGGTATTCTTGTTCCTGGACTTGTATGGAGAGCACCTTGGTGTTTTCTCCTCTTACATTTGAGTAGTCACTTGTCAGGATTGTGTGCATGTGCAAGCATGTGGTACACTATGACACTATGTTGACTTGATGGGTGGTGTGGTAAGTCTGTCTGTGTCTTCTTATTGGCCCATTACTCCCTGGTTGTGTCCATGTTTGTTTTGAGATGATGCACTTCTTGTCTGTGTTGGGGTATGTTGTCTGTGCATTGTTCCTGAGTGATGATGTTGTGTACTCCTGTTCTGTCTGGGCTCCCATTGCCTTTCCACTATTTTATTGCACAGGTCCTGGCTTGTTGTACTTTTGTGTATGTTATTAGTGAGTGTTGTGTTTGGCTGTTGATTATGTGCCAGCCTTGGTTCAGGCATCCCTGAGTGTGTGTGTGATGTTTGTAGATGCTCCCCAGGGAGTGTGATTGTTTGTCAGTGTATTCACAGAACATTATTTGCAACATTCTGTGTATTTGACACTGGAGTTGAGTGTTGCAGGTGTGAGGTGGGTGGTGGAGGGGTATGTGTGAGGGATCCTACTTGTGTTTGACAGTCATGGAGTGTGACTATGGGCCCTGTGTGTTGTGCTGATGACATACACCTGTCAAGATGTTGGATACATATGTGTGGCTGTTCACTGTTTGACTTCAGAGACTTCCTATCATCCTTGTGCTTATGCATGGGTTGCTGTCTCCCTGAGTTGTTGCAGTTGAGGTGACTGTGGTTTAGTTTCACTCACTTTGGCAACCTTGTGTGCTTTGATGGGCTAAGGGTGTTGTTATATGTTCCTTCATTTGCATGTGATGTACACATGCTTTGTAGCTAGCTCCTTGGTTTTCCATTGGTATCCACCTCACTTTAGCTTTGCCCATTTCTTTACCTCCATTGCTGCTTACACCTGGTCCGTGTATGTGTCAGTGTGTCAGTGTGGGGTGTGTCTAATTGAGTGGTTGTTGATATTCATTTTGAGTGTTCATTTTGTGACTGCCTTGCGTTTGCTTGACATGAGTGTAGTGTGGGTGTGCTGTGAGGGTTGCCCTGGCCCTGGGCTCCTGTGTTGTGTGTTCCTTTGCAGCCCCACCTGCTGAGACTGTCTCCCTGGTTGTTTGGTGTGTGGTGCAGGGTGTGTGTTCACCTGGCTGGTTGTTGTGCAGGGGGGAGCACAGGAGGGGCACCTGGCATGTCCCTTAATGGGTATGGGGGTATAGTGTGTGAAGGGTGGAGATGTGGCCCTATGATCTTTGTAGACTGCTCATACCTGGCACTGGCGCTGGCCCTGCCTTCTTCATTGTGCGCATGTTTTCCCGCATCTGCACCGCTGCGGTGACGTAACCGGGACACTGCATTGATATCGCGGTTGATAAGAGACCTTGATGTGGAGGGGTGATTTGGTGACAGGTAGGACATGTGTGTGTACACTTTTATATGTGTTTGTGTCCACACCAGGGTGTCTGATGACAGGAACCGTATATCATCCCTGGAGTTGTGTGTTGTGGTTATGTCTGTGCAGAGATGTGTGTTTGCATACTTGCGGCATCGTCCACTATGGTGTATGACTTGCTGGTAGTGTATCAGGTACAGCACCGGGAAGACGTGTAGAGCTGGATCCATTGCGGTTGGGACCGGGTGGAGGGGACCGGGAATCTGATTTTGCGCTCCGCAGTCGTGCTTCTGCCATCTCTGGTTTGGTGGTTTCTCCGTTGCGGTGTGACTGGCTATTTGGGGCATCCTGATTTGTACGGCAGGCAGGACGTCCTTCCGCACAGCAGTGAGTCTCTTTTGGCTCTCACCGCCGCTGTGGCGTGCATATTTTTGGGGCGGTTCACGTCGCACCGCAGCAGACGGGGAATGGGCTCTGTTTGCCCATATTAATATGGCAGGCGTGAGAACCGCTGCTGGCATGCGAAAAATTGCATTTTCCACCAGCACCGCGGTGGTGCCTCCACCCTCCATCCTAATGGGCCACTTGGTGTTTTCGATGGCTCGCTACGAGTTTTATAGTTTTGAGTAGGAAATCGCGCATGCAGTCTCTGGTAATCAGGTAACTACAGTTTTTAAAATGGTGGACGGCTTCTTTTATACGTTTTGTTGTGTTGAACTTTATTTGAAATGAAAATATGTTTTGTGCATGTTTTTTCATTGTGTATTTAATGGTGTGTGAGAATGTCAATAATTATTTTCTTATGTTAGTGTTGTTAACTTTTTATTTGGTATGTTATAACATTTGTTTTGGCTATTTCCGGGTCAAAGTAATTTCAATGAAAGAGTTGTAGGACTTTTGTTTTCGTGCATTTAAAGATGGGGGTTTACTTGTTTGTGTTTGTATTAGTTGTGTTTTATTGGGTTTTTCTTATGTGAAAATTTAAGAATTATTAATGGTAGTTTATTAAGTGTATTAATGTTTGTTTATTTGATTTTTGTTTATATAGGAACATTTTGAAATTGTTGGTTAAATGTATATGATGTTAAAATATTGTTTAATAAATTATTTATTATTTACTTTAAATGTTATATTTATTTTATATGGGTTTTATATATTTGGGTAATGTTTAGTAAAATTATATTTTAAAAAAAACTTCAATGGTTTCAAAAAAGTACTTGAGTATTAATTTTATCATTCGAGTATTGATTTAACTTTTGGGTACTCTTCCCAGGAAGCTGGCTCACTTTAGACCTGCATGCGATAACCTGCTCACAATATTTCTTTGAACAACCCCTATGGTGTGCAATATCAAACTTTATCATACTTACAATAGTGTGATGACTTTGTTGTCTCCGATGCTCACCTAGAGATGTGATAACAGTCTTGTATACAATTAAAGCTGAAACCTTTTCTTCTAGCAGATAATATGCAGCTTAAGATCTTTTTATGGCTTCATTAAAGCTCTTTCACAGAATCTTTTGCTAGTTAATTGTGACTCGAAAACCGTTTTATCTAGTCCTAGTACTGGAGCTCTCAACCAGCTTGATTGTTGCCATCTCCAGGAGTATAAATGCATCAAACACTGACTCCCAGCACATTCACCCCACTACACTTCACCACCAAGCACAGACACTCTACAACTCCACTGACTCCCAGCATATTCACCCTACTACACTTCACCACCAAGCACAGACACTCTACAACTCCACTGACACCCAGCTCATTCACCCTACCACACTTCACCACCAAGCACAGACACTCTACAACTCCACTGACTCCCAGCATATTCACTCTACCACACATCACCACCAAGCACAGACACTCTACAACTCCACTGACACCCAGCTCATTCACCCTACCACACTTCACCACCAAGCTCAAACACTCTACAACTCCACTGACTCCCAGCATATTCACTCTACCACACTTCACCACCAAGCACAGACACTCTACAGCTCCACTGACACCCAGCTTTTGCAGGCAACACACAAAGGGAACGCACTGCACTTTCAAGCACAGACAAACTACACCGACACCCAGCTTGTACAGCGTAGCTCAAAGACACCACACTGCACTGCCAATCACTGACATATTACACCAACACCTCCACCCAGCTCATACAGGAAACACGCAAAAGGACCGCAATATACAACCAAGGACAGACAAACCACACCGATACCCATCTGGTGCAGCCTATCACACAAAGACCCCAATCCGCAGTAGCTCTCACAGGCACATAACAACATACAGGTCATGCACCCTTCTGCACAAATGTCTTCTACTTGATGAAAAGTGTCATAAACCTTTACACTTTTCCATAGAGAGATCGATGGGTGTGAATTCATATTGGTTTGAAATACCCACTGAAAACGAATATGCTTCCTATGTTTCATGGTTGTAATGGGTCGAGGAACCATGTTATTCAAGGTTGTACATTTGTAATTTTGCAAACTATAACCTCTATTTCTGGAAACAGGAAGCAAGATTTTGGAAAAATAGTGAGCTCAGTGTTGCATTCATGAATGATATATTTTCCATTTGTTAGATATGTTTTTGCTGAAAGTACTGTTTCTGTAACATCTGGTAGTGTATCATTTGGATGTAGAACAATAAAAAATGGATTCCATTATGACTATTATTACATCACATAAGTTGCAGTGTTTCAATCCACATCCTCTGCACACAGCAGTAAGTTATACACATGTTATGTCCATTTCCTGCAGTCCAATGTATTAACATTGGGGAGGTCAGTAGGTGACTCTCCCTAGTGTGGACAGGGCTCAGTAATTCTTTTGCTGCTACCAATCCTCTACACCCTGGCAAGCTGAGAGAAGCCCCATTCTGTGAAGAGGTTGTGTATGTTGTGCACCTTCAGACACAGAGCTCCACTCTGAACTCAACCAAGGTCACAACAATGCTTTTAGTACACATGAATGGCTGAGTTGCAGCTTGCAATGATGACCTCAAGGCAGAGGTGCATGCTCTATGTGCTATAAAAGGGACCATTCTGCATCCCAACACGATCATATTCTAATTAGCACACTATGAGATACTATTATTTCTTATTTCCTTTGCTCATATCCTTAATAGTACCTTTTTATACTGTGGGGTAAGTTTCTATTTAAGATGAAGTGAGAGGTTTTCCCTAATTTTGAACTCTGTACTAGTGCCCCATCTGCTGTGCACCTTTTTGTGTGCCATTTGTATACTGAATGTACAAAATAAGATATGACACCTGTAAATATAGTGTGATAATGCCTGCTATGCAGAGATAGCGTTCGTTTCCAATGTGTCCAATAATTGACGCAAAGTTGAATTACATGCCCATAACTCCCTTTGCACATTCTGAAATCTGAAATCTAACAACTCACCATTTCTCCCACTCAGTCCCTCACATTCAGCATTATTGCTATGAATCAGAAGGAAGCATGCGCCGAATAATTGAAAATCCTACCCACATACTAAGCATTTACAAATTCCACTTCATACTTTCTCACAATCACCCAGTAGGTCAGGACAGCTCCTTGCCCCGTCGAAGAGGGGCCTGGCAGCTTGTGATTCCTCTCTGCTGATCCCCTTCCATCCTGATCCCTCTACTGACCGCCATGTATTCAGGCTTTCCTTCCAAAGCAATAATATTACTCAGGGACCAGTTAAGTGCTTTAATAGTCATTCCCACTGTGGGTGCTTTGTATCAGGAAGGTCTCTGCACTCACTTTAACTGAAAAGGACTAGATGCACAGCTGTCTATAAGGACACAGTTTATCAGTGTCTGACTTTGAGCTGTTATTGAGGCAACCATTACTCTGTGGTTTCTTCTGACCTTGGTTTCAACACTCTTTAGTTGATTGGAGATGTTGGAAATTGTAAATTTAGGTCATACATCTATCAAAAGGTGTGAGGTTACAAGGGTTATGCGCACAACATGCCGCTTCCCAATTGCAACTTGATATCCAGACATAAACCACTTTTAGGAGCTGATAATCAAGTATCTCCTAAAATGGGTGTAATTCATGGAGCTAAACAGCTTAGCAGTCTCAAACCGATAATTGTAGCAAATTGTAGAATTTGCAACCACTAAAAACAAGCACACTTAGCCCCTTATCTCCTGTCTACTGACTTCTGATGAACTCAAGCCTTGTGTGGTCCATTGCACCAGAGATCATCAAACTAATAAATGAGATGTACCCAGCCTAGACCGCTGAGCATTTATCCTGGTCTTGATTATCTGGCGGGTACATTATTAAAGATATTATGGAAGGGGATTTTAGTAGATGGGATTTTAAGGCACTTTCTAGAAAGGGAAGACATATACAAAACAGTGATGGATGTAGTGCTTGAATAAATCTCGCCCATTGCTAATCACTCGGGCAGCATCTCAATCCATTGTTATTCTGTACACCATGGCACCTCAGTTTTGACCCAGTCATATGGAAATCAGTCTTGACCCTCCTCCAATAGAAACTTATTGATACGGTCACAGTAAGGAAAAATATATGAAGCAAACACTGAAGGAGGAATCGCCTCTAAGGATTGTTTTTAAGCAAGAAGGTGTTCTTTCCTGGACAAAAACAATCCAGCCTGAAAAGATGGAACCCTTGCACCATGACACAAGGGTATCATTTTGGGCTCCAGCTGCCTTGAGTGCTCCAGTGTATGGAGAGAGCAATAGTGCACCATATCTTGATAGATATGACACATTTCTGCCCCCTTTTTTTTTTACATAAAGCAACAAGTTGTCTTGCAGTGCGCTGTGTTAACATTTAATAAATCTGGGAATGAGTATGTGTGGGAAGGCATGGCATCGAGTTGCAAAGTGAGCTGAAAAGTTTGAAAGTCTGTCATTGCAAACTGTACAGTTTTTCCCATGGATCAAATTAAAGGATCTAGGAATCCTGGGAGCTTGCTCATGCTATGAACAGGCTACTGATCTTCCATCCATAAGGCCAATTTCTTGTTAATAGCGGTTCATGCTCAAATCCTTTTTATTTGTGAGATCTTGTATTACATACAGTACCTACTTGAAAGTTGACACCTGAGGTGATGTGCGTCATGGACCAGCTGTGGTTGGTAAAATTTCCTATACATTATTGTGAGAAATTGGGTTGCTGGTTGACTGAGGTGTGAGCCCTAGTCAAGCAACAGCCACAATCCCTAGCACGTTGAACCACAAAAGTCACAAAATCAACCTGTTCTGAACTTGGGTAGCTTGGCACAAAAAGCTGTCAGGTTTAAGTCATAGTCAAATTGAAAAAAAAACACAAAAGAAAACTTGCACCTAAAAGATCAAAGCGCCAATCGCGGACATATAGTCTCACAAAAGTGGCTCAAATTTAAAAAATATGGCGACTGAGATGGTTTGTGGTTTGGATGCGAGGAGTGGACTGGGCTCGGTCAGGGTTTTTTTTAACTTCTGATAAAAAGTGTCTGAGAAGGTATATTTTAGCAGGCCAAGTCACCTTCTTCTGTTGCAAATGGCGCTGTGCACTGCTCTGCCACCCTATCCTGCAGCAGATGGCTCATATAGGCTCACCTAATCCCTCTACTATGTGACTGTCTGGGAAGAATCTGCAAAGTCGACCTGTCAGCTACACCCAGTCATGTGACCCAAGACAGTCTACAGGCTGAAAGAACTAAGAGCAGGAAATGCCAACTGTAATCAAAAACCTAACTTTACCATTAAATTGGGTTTGTAATTATAATTAAAGAGATACTAAATATGGCATACCTATCTGCTTCCACATGGAAATTACAGACTATTACATACAATAAGGAATACCCAATGTTATGCAATGTGACGGGTAGGTCTCACAGCAGTGAAAAACAGATTTAGAGGTCGGTAACTACCAGGGTATGTCAAACATAAAAGTACATGTTTAACCTTTTAATTACACAGCACCCTGTCCTGTGAGCTACCTATGGCCTATCATAGGTGTGACATATATAATCTAAAAGGGACGTTTAGGGCTTGACAAAGGAGCTTTAATGTCAAGTCAACATGACAGTTTAAAACTGCATTGAGGCTGGCATGGCAGGCCTGGAACATGTTTTAAGGTGCTACTTAAGTGGGTGGTCAAAAACGCACTGCAGGCCCACGGGTAGCATTTAATTCATAGGTTATGGATATATGGTTTAACAGTCTGCAAGTGACTTACAAGTATATTAAATATGTAAATTGGGTACAAGCCAACTTACCCATCTTTAGGGAGAAAGCTCATGCACTTTATCACTGGTTAGCGGTGATAAAGTGTGAAGAGTCTTAAGGCCAAAAGAAGCTAAATCAGCAAAAAGTGGAAGGAAAGAAGCAAATGGTTTGAGGGTGACTCTGAATAGAGGGCCAGGTCCAACAATGCTCTTTTTCCATTCAGTTTCATTTGCAGTGCCATATTGTATTTGGCAGGTACCCAGATGACTTGTTAAGATCACTTGAAGTACTATTACGATAAAGCAAATACATAAAAAACAGAACTGAATGCACTGACATCTATTTACTGATCCATTATGTATGGATTGAGAATCCTATTGTATAAAACAACAAGGTCCATTTGGTGTATGAATTGTGCAAAATATGAGGACAAAATACATTGCATGGAGTTTGGAAGGTTTTAGAAGAATTAGATGATGGCGTACCCCTTGTAGACTCAGGAAATGGCTTAGGAGGAGAGGAGTGGAAATGTATGTCTGATGGTAAACCCCATGGCAGAGAGGTTCATGGATTCTGGCTGTGGATAATCAACAGATGATATTGAAACAGGGAGGCCAAGATCACACTTTACATGTTTCCAGTTTATTTCCATTTCCTTCCCCCTAATCAAACTCCGAGTTACCTGCATTTTCAGACTTTTAGACAGGCCCATTTTTATTTTTATGATGTTTGTTGATTAGGTTTGTTCAAAAGGGTACAGCCCATGCTGCTTACTAGATGCAATAAAGCCTCACTACAACAATGAGGTTACTACTAAACTGATAATGTATGGAGAGGGAGTCATGTTTAAATTGGGTTTTTGTTCATATGTATGTTTGCACTCGACTCTATGCTACTCTACTGTATGCTACTCAACTGTACCCTCATCTACTGTATGCCACTCAACTGTGTGCTATTCCACTCTATGCCACTCCTCCCTACCCCACTCCAGTGTAATCTATTTAGCTGTATGCCTCTCCAACGTATGCCACTGCACTCTAAGACAATCCACTCAATGACATCCCATTGTATGCCACTGCAATGTATCTCAATTCTCTGTATGCCAGTCACTTCTACAACTCTTCACTTTACTCCACTATACCCTATACCCGAGCACTGTACACCATTCCACTATAAGTTGCTTCCCTGTACGCCAATCAAATATATCCCACTCCACTGTTGCCACTCTACTGTATCCCATGCAACTCTACTCTAGGCCACTCCACTTCACACCACTCGCATCGCTCACACACCAGTCTAAGCCACTGCACTCTACACAATTGAACTCTATGCTATTACACAGTGGGCAACTCCACTATCACCAATACACTCTCTGCTAGTCCACTCAATTCCACTCCACTCTATGGCCCTCTACTGTACAATGCACCACTGTACGCTATTCCACTATATGCTGCTCCACTCTACCAAACTCCAGTCTTCAACACTCGACTCTACATTTTTATAATGTATGCCACTGTACTCTGTGCCATACCACTCAATGCTACTCCACTATACAGCTCTGCACTGTACCATACTACACTGTACCACACTCAACTCTAAGCCACTCCACCCACTCTACACTACTCCACTGTATGCTATTCTGTTGTTTTGTAATCCACTGTCCCACATTCCACTCTACTTCACTCCACTCTACTCCTCTTTAGGACACTATACTCTACAAGAGTACACAATATGACAATCTTTCCTACTGTACTATACCACACTCCAATAAATAAAACTCCACTCTACGACCGTAGACTGTACTATTAAAAAATAATGCTATATATATTAAAAATACAAAAACTGTTGAAATTCAACAAACAAACTAAATTTATACCTTTGTCATAGTAAAAAAAAAACGTGATCTATTCTTTCTATATAAAACGTACTCCAAATACACAAACATTAGAAATTATTCAGTTATAGTTATCCCCTAAATGTACACTGTAATGCGGCCAAACCCCGCCATCGGTGCCTCCGACTGGGCTCGAAGCTGCTCGGGAAATGCTGCCACTGAGGTGGACGTTCGCTGGGCTTTGGCCCTTATGCCTCCGTGTCGCTACACGTCATTCATCTTATAGCCTGACCCTCGCTCCTTTCCCTTCCTTAAGGGAATCAACAGAATCAAAGTAATGAGCTGCGCCCAAAGGGGCAGCAGAGGCCTCGTAGAGTAAATAACTGTATGCACGGCTGGTGCGCGGCATCTGCCACCACCTTTAAATGTATACAACTTTATTTGTTCTTTAGCTAAACATAATAATGAAATTACACAAAAAAGTTCTGTTTCTAAACTCACACCTTTAAATTGTATTTTAGTCAACTCCAACGTCTGCATCGCCATACACAATATATTTACCACGGTAGCCATACTGCATTAACTATACATTTGGCATTCTCATGCACTGCTTGCATCCTTTCATATCACATAAGTTATACCATCTAAAATAATAAACATTAGTTATGACATAACAAATCATATCTTTTGTGAGAAGACAGTGCATGTTATGGTGGCAATTTATAGTTACTTAATGTGTTAACTGGAAACCAAATGTCCAAATGATGTTTTCAATGCACTGTAGCCTGGATGTCAATGTGAACAATATATGTTTCTTCATAAAATGCAATTAGTATTTTTCCAAGTTAGTTAAGCCTCATGGCCTAAATAACGAGGAGAGACTATTTAGACACCCATGAGGTAAAAAGTAATTCTAAAGAAAAATGTGTTGTTATTGAAACAATACATGAGCCATTAATAAGATCAACAACTGTGTGAATAAACCAAGCTTTCAAGTATGGTAACTAATCAAGATAAGTGGAGATAATCCCACTCAGCAAGCGATGCATTATAACCCATAGATTATTGATTGACACTAAGTTGAAAAAACAAACCTCAATGGAATAGAACTGCGTTGTGCTAACACACATAAAGAACACCAAGGGTCGAATAAACACAGGTGCTTTGAAATCTGGAATCATCTTCAAATCACTCCAGAAAACAGAACAAATGAAAACATCACATTTTTAAGAAACAATAAATACAGAACACAACAGTAACTTGAACAGTGTGCCCACCTCAGGCATAATACAATTTGAGTGTCAACTAATTTGAAAGTACCAATGGCATATGATTAAGAAACAGTATTGCCTTCACTTTGACATTCAGCCACTTTGGACAAAGAATGCACATGCCAAAACATAGTTCTGGTATGACCTGTATAAGCAGAAAAAACAGAAATCCTCCATTTACTGGGTGTATATACGGTGAGTTGCCGCGAGTTCTGGAGGATGCACCACTTCTCCATGGCAAGAGAGATTTCTATCGACAGATGTTTATGCGTCATCAAGTTGAGAAGGCCAGAGGTATAGAGCGGCGAGCTGCAGGGTGTGGGAACGGGGAAAGGGCTGTGGCAACAAAGCAGGGACCATCCATCCATCCAACAGCTATGAAGCATCAGATGTAACCAAAGGGAGGCTCCCACGGGGGTCAGGTGTAAGGAGCTTAGTCCCCTTGAGCTTCAAGGGCAGCCAATACCAGTCATGGAGAATTATGAAGTTTAAAGAATTTTGTCCGCACATCCACAATCCTGTGCACCTCCTCCCAGGCTGACAGCATTGCCTTCAGGATAGGACTGGAAGACATTATTGATAGGAAGAGGGTAGGTATGGAGGCAGAGAAGGGAGTGGGCCTTGGAGTAAATGGTGTTCCAGTCGGGCCCATAGTGGGGCATCAGTACAGAGAGCTAGCTGGACAACAAGTTAAGCTTTCCCATGGGACAATTACAGGCCTCCAGGTGTCATATCTGCCCACCGGTGAGCTGCCCTGACCTGGGGTCTATACCCACCCCAGAAGTAGGCACAGACATCAACATCTGCACTCGCTAGAAGGGTATGGGGACCCAAAATGTAGATAATCTGAGGAGCCACTGTCAGCTTAATGGTCTGGACTCTTAATCATAATTAGAAGTTGAGGAAAGTCCACCTCTGGAGAACCCACTCTGTGCAGTCTAGCAGAGGGAGAAGGTTATCTTCTACCATATTGATTTTGATGCCCAGATAGCTGAGCCCCGACGAGACTCACCACATGTGGTAGTCTTCGATACAAACTGCGTGGTGGAGTGTGACAGGGGGAGGGATTTGCTCTGGGACAAATTAATTTTATTTCCCTTGAGCCAAGCAAAGTCCTCAATGAAGGACACTGCGGCCACTATTGAGTACTAGGACGGTAGGAAAGGAGCAGGATGTCATCTGAATAGAGTAAGGCCTGAACCTTTGCAACTGTGGTTGTGATACCCTCTGGCTTTTGGCAGAGTGCTGAAGTGAAGGTCTTTGGGGCGAGGGGAAATAAGAGATGGACAAGAGGGCAACCCTGACAGGTGCCCCTCTCAACTGAAAATGGGTATGATAGAAACCCATTGCAGGAGACATCCGATACCCGAGATTTGGACTAAAGACGCTCCTTACAAATATATTTGTCTCCCAAGCCCATGTGGGTCAATAAGTGAAAAAGGTAATATCAATCCACCCAGACAAGTGCCTTCTTGGCATCCAGAGTAAGCATGAGGAGTTTGAGTGGGTCATTTTTCTGCTGCCACAGTAGATGCATCAGCACCCGAAGAGGAAGTTAACAGCTGTGGACCAAGACAAAACCGACTTGGAATTTGTGGATTAGAAACGGTATTACTTTATTTAGGTGCACTGCCATCACCTTTGCCATGATCCTAAATCCACATTAGGTAAGGATATTGGGCAGTAGCCATCACACTCCAGAGGGTCTTCACCCATCTCTGGAATAAGAATGAAAGTGGCCGTGTTAGAAATATCCCTCAGGGAGCCCATCACTTCAGCCTCCTGAAATGCCCATGTCAGGTGGGAGACCAGTAAGTCCTCACCTGGGAACCTCTCTTCCCCTGGAGGCTTACACATCAGGAGGGCTCCTCAGTAAACTCCCCCGACCATAGTGCTAGCCCCTGCTCTGACTTGACTGGTAGGACCAGGAACAAATTCATCAGTTTGGGTTAGACCCCCTGTTGTGTGGCATTGAGGGAAGCTTAGTAGGAGGGTAAGTATGAGCAGGGACATCACCTGATATCGTATCGCCAGAATGGCCAACTGGGATTCCCTTTGGTTTAATTGGTCTGCTAGCAGTTGTATCAGCACCATTATAGCTTGACCAGACAAAACAGGCCCAAAGGTAGATGCCTAGACCATCCCCTATCCTGGGCAGTTTGGTGTAGGAATGTACCTCCCAAGATTAACTCTGACTGTAGGTTCTCCAAGTAGGGGGGCCTGGATGCCCTGCCTCCCCATAAATTGGGGACAAGGATGTGTTGAACTTGGGGGCTGGCTGTGAGGGTCTGTGAGTGGGAGTGGAAGTGGCTGTGTGGATGTGTGTGTAGGTGTGTGAGTTGCTGTGTGGGTGTGTGAGTGGTCTTGAGGGTCTGTGAGTGGGTGTGGGAGTGGCTGTATGGCTGTGTGAGTGGTTTCGTGGGTGTGTGAGTGGCCTTGAGGGTCTGTGAGTGGGTGTGTGAGTGGCTGTTTGGCTGTGTGAGTGGTTTCATGGGTGTGTGAGTGGTCTTGAGGGTCTGTGAGTGGGTGTGTGAGTGGCTGTATGGCTGTGTGAGTGGTTTCGTGGGTGTGTGAGTGGCCTTGAGGGTCTGTGAGTGGGTGTGTGAGTGGCTGTATGGCTGTGTGAGTGGTTGTGTGGGTGTTCAAGAAGAGGACTGCAGATTAAGACTGAGAGTAATGGAGAGTAATGGAGGGAGGCATAACAAAGCAGCAAAATGCTATACAATACAAATAATACAAGTAGGTATCTCCTCTGGTAAAAGCAGTGCCTCCTGTTTCAGTGCTGATCTGAATTTTTCCCTGTCTATGTCTTTGTGTCAGGATCTGATAAAGTATGACTGGGTTGGTCTCTACAGGGGTGGTGATCCTTCTGGAGAATGGGCGTTGAAGTACTGTTTGCTGTTGTATCCATAGTACAGTCTCAGAAAAAAGACCAAACACAGTTCAAGGTCCTTCAGGTCCGTGAAGTCTCTTGTGGACTCATTGTGTGGGTTCCATGAGGCCATATTGAATGTCTTTGTGCTTCAGGTCCAAATGGGGATCCAAGAACCACTTGTGTTTCCCATTAGTAGCTGCTGCTAAGTCAGCAGAGAAGGTGATGCAGATACTGTCAGTGAACTGGGGTTCAGTGAGGAACACCCACGCACCACCCATGGAACACCTCCCATGGCAGAGTAATGCAATGCAGCAATTGGTGCTGCGTCGCGTTACTCTGGATTTAGCAAACCACTCAGGGCCATGCAATGTGGCCTTGCGTAGCCCAATAAATTGCATTTTAGGGTTATATTATGCAAGCACCCTGTTGCATCATGCAGACGCAACATAACTTGTACATAAATATAGCACTAAATGTGGGAAAAATAAATCTAACTGATACCTGGTCTACTAAATATATCACTAGGTTGGGTATACTAGTATACTACTATGGGGCCGATTCCGATGTCGGACGGACTCAGGTCCGTCCGACATCGGTCAGGAGCCATAACCGACCGACCTGATGTTGTTGATTACGGCCCTGCAAGTATGATGCGACTGAACAGGGCTCGGTCACACTCGTATACTTCACAATGCAAGCATGCATTCCGAGCGGAATGCATGCTTGCATTGTGAAAAGCAGGGGTGCAGTTCATCCCTGCACCCTGTGGCCGGCACCACAAGGTGCCTGCCACCGGGTGCAGGGATCCACAGAGGGGCACCATAGGTGCCCACAGGCCGCCATTCGGCAGACTCGCACCCATGGGGGCCCTACTAGGAGCCCCCAAAGACAGTTTTCGACTGCCTTTTCATGCCGGAAAAACCGGCACGAAAAAACAGTGAAAAACTGCCATCGTACTCCCTCAGTCGCAAAGAGGGGGCCGGGGGAGTACTGAGGGATTTCCAGACGGCAGACGGGCTCTCCGAGCCTGTCGTCCTCATTTCGGAAATCCGAGTCGGATTCATTTCCGACCGAGCCCATCAGAAGGGCTCCGACCATCGTTCGGAGCCCTTCCGACCGAAATCGCAATTGGCCCCTATGTGTTAAAATTATGCTATCACTCCAATTAACTTTGGGACTGACATGTGAACATTGCAACTATCACCCAACTTTAAGAAAACAATAGATAAGGCAATATTAGTCCTTATATGGCAGAGTAAAAGACTGAGAAAGTAGTTAGAAAATGGGGACAAATAGAAAAAGATCTCCTAAAACCAATTTCCTCAATTGTGGCCTTGAGAAGTTGAGCACTCCTACAACATTCTAAAAGACTCAATGGGATTCATCTGATTCCTTGATAGACTCAATCTCCGGGGCAATTACACATATTGCATCATTATTAAGTGAACAATTAATAATTAACTGAGAAAACAATGATATCTACTTTAGTTCCCACCCTTTATCCCAACAACATGCAACAACTAACTCCTAATATATAATTGACAAATTCTTACTCAATCATGTACACAATTAAACAATTATAAAACTTAATCATTAATACATGTATTACATTTAATTAAATTCCAACCCTTTACCCAAACAAACTCAACAACCCTCCCCCGATATATAACTTAAAAAATGTCTTAAATACACAATTTACGTATTTAATTATCAATTAAATAATATTTAATAATTAACATTAATCATTATAATGCATTTCCTGCACACCATTCACCCTTCCAAAAACACAATAACCCATACCAAAAATATAAATAAAAAAAGTTAATATTAGACATTTTACATAACCAATTATCAATTACTTTCCACTCTTTACCACTGTAAACCCCATAACCTACACCGAAAACTTCACATAATTAAAAAAATATAAATTAAAAATAAACATTAAATAATGATCATTAATTCACTTCCCCTCCTGTAACCTCTGTAAACTCCACAAATCACTATAGCATTAAAAATAACAATGAACTATTACATTACATTTGAAAACAACCACAAATTTATAAAGTATATTAAAAAAAACATTAACAATAATTATACCAACAGCTTATAACATATATAATTAAAATATATACTAAAATAGATAAAATAATAATAAAAGATAATATGGACATTGATGTTTTTGTAAATGATATTAACAACATACATATGTTTTACATTGATGTTAATAATATACATATTTTTAAAATAAATATTACTTACCTTAACATTGATATTCTTGTCAACAATAGTTTTTGCACACAATATTTTTGGATCATGACATTTTAAACTCAGTATCTTTGCCTCTCAACATTTTTTTTTCAATATTTTGTCCGAATACCTTCTCATGGCCGATAAATGTACATGGAGGGTGTGCCATTCCATTGACTGCTCACTGATGATGAGCTGTGCTGCAATCGTATCTGTGCAGCATCGGTCTTTGCAGAAGCCAGCTTGCTGTCATGCAACTGAGCATCGACTTGCTCCTTCATTCTGTGTCAGGATGAGTATGTTGACCTCTTTGCCTGGGGGTCAATAGAAGAGTGAGCCCTATGTTGTCTGCACAGTTTGTCAGGTCACCTTTCTCAGGGATCTTGATGAGATATCCTTTCTTTCAAGTCTGATGGCAACTTTTCCTCTACCCAGATCCTTCCAAACACGGGGTGGAGAAAGTCTGCCTTCAGTTCTCCACAGGAATGTTGTCAGGTCATGATGCCGTCCCATTTTCAGATGTTTGATTTCTTAGTTAGTCTGCTTGATTTGATTGGCAGCTGGCTGGTTAAGCCGGTGGCATGAGCTGGTTCAGCAGTTGTTCAAAGTGCACCATCCATGTTCGTTGTTGGCCTTCATTACCCATGATTGTCTTCTCAGGTTTGTCTTTAAAAGGTCTTTCTAGAGAGCAGGTGGTAGAGTTCTTTCAAGTTTCAATGACTTGCTGCTGCCTGGACTTGTGTGACAAGACCATGAAACCTTTGCTTGTCTGCTCCTCAGTTTGTCTTTACTACCTTGTTGGTTTTGGTGTACTTGCTCTGGGATTTTGCTTTTTCTACTCTTGTTTGGCTAGTGTTGATTGCAGCTTTTTTTCCATTCTCATTTAGATTTGGCAGAGAATCATTGAGATCTGTTTCTTCGGACACAATATGTCCTGGCCTGTTGATTTTACTTTTTCTTTGACCTTCTCACGCGACTTTCTACATCTCTCTGTTATTCTTTAGTTCTTGCAGGAGCTGAAACTTGTCACTGGGGATGACTGAGTATTCACTCCATTTCCGTGCATTTTTGAGAAGGGAGGTGTTATATCGCTGGTGTTGGTTTTTCAACTCTATCCATGCTTTCTTCAGCTTTAGCTTTAGCCTCCCTATGAGAAGGTGATGGTCTGATATAACTCTCACATCCTGCTGGAACCTCCAGAACATCTTGGCAATGCAGTATGGTCAATGTGGCTCTCTGTTGAATTGTATGACGACAGTCAAGTTGTCTTGCATTTGTTTTGCATGAGAATACACTGCCCCCTATCACTGGACTGTTCAGGGCATAGGGATCTCCAAACCTTTAACCATTCTCACTCACATCGCCAAGGCCATGGTTGCCCAGGAGTTCTTCGTAACCAGGGTTGTCGCTTCCAGGCTTGGCATTGAGGTCCCCAATTAGTATAGTGATGTTTTGCCCAAGGCATTTCTCCAGGGCTGGAGTCTGTTGTAATGCTGTTCTTTTTCCTCTTCTTTGCTGTCATTTATATTTGAATAACGTTCACGTTGATCCTCATTCTTTGTCTGGATGGCCTCTGTGATGATTCTGGGGCATCCCATTCAATCAGAGGTCTCTCGGTTGCTAGCATTAGCATCAGTGCTACTTACTGAGTGTGTTGAGCATTACTTCTTCATTTCCAGAACACCGCAGCATTCCTTCTGAGGATTGTCTTTTCCAACTGGACTGCGTCTACCTGGTCCCACAGAAGGAGATGCATCTCTCTCCAAGACCAGGATGTCCTCTGGTTTTTTTTTTGCCATATCTGTAACAAGGATTTTTTTACAAGGTGGGGTAGCTATCCCCATGCATAACCCATCCTTTTGCAGGAGGGCTTGGGGCTGGCAAGTGGTGGGCATCCATAAAGCAGGGGATGGGGGATTGAGAGGGGGGAAGCAAGGAGTAGGGAAGGGAGGGAACGTGAGGGAGTTGTAAACAAGTCACAGGATTAGCAAAGGAGTAAGCAGGGAATACAGGAAGCACTCCTTAGATGCATAAAAAGTAAAGGCCATAAAAAGAAGCTGAAGGACATTTTTTACATGATGTCAGCATGACAGATAAAGATTTAACTCTCTGCTTTTTTCTAAAATTATATCTTTAATATATTACAGTAGAGCCAAGCAGCACACAACACAAGCTCAAACATCCTATCCAGGCCTAGAGGCTGTAAAGCTTTGAAATTTGGAAGAAAGCATTGGCATCGTACAATATTAACAATGCTAGGGCATTTGAGCAATAAAGGCCCAGTGTGTGCCAATTAATTTGAAGTAGAAATGCAACTTTAGACAAATAAATCTGCTTTCAGCTAATCACAGCTTTTTACCCAGAAGCCTATTGCATTGAGGGGACAGGAGTGGGAGGGAGTCGACAGATGACCACGGTGGGAAATTAATTATTTATTTAATTTTCCCTTGTCGTCGTCTTTCGAGTCCTTCCGTCCTGCCCCACCACTCTCATCTGCACGAGCAGCTCATGTGCACTGAGTGCCTAGTAGAGATGTTTTTCATCATCGCAGCTGTTGGCTGTGTGTCTTAAAGCCAGGGCTGATTGAAGGTGTAAATATGACAACTCACAGATAATTAGGTTCCTTAGGTTTAATTATAATGTTTAGGATAAGCCACCTGGGGTGGTTGTAGCAAAACATTTGAGAATATGTTCATCATTCAAGGGAATGGTCCTAGGTTTATCCAATATTAGTTTTATGTTAATATTAGAGCTCCCGAAATTGTCCATCCAATAAGAAGAATACGTGGAGAAAATACAATGAAAGAATATCCAATCTTTCATCCATGGTACACGTCATCAGAAGCTGGTCTTTCAATGAGGTAGTCAGAGCTATCCGTGAGTGCCCCTCTGGGAAATCTTCAGAGATAACGAGATCCCAATAGATTTATACTAGCAATATGTAGACTTGTGTGCTTCTATTGTGACCAATGTCGTGAATGCAGATAGCAGCTTCACCAGCCCACATCTTGGCTGTTATCTATTATTGCCCCGGTTTAAAAAAAGGGGATAGGATCTAAAAATGTTATGCACTGACATCCCTCATTGATTCATTGGTGAGAGTGGTGGCAACTTCAGAGAAAATCCTGACTCGGGTCACGGGTAACAGTGGCTCTTATTATGATGATGGTCCCAACCTGCCCGATAATGATAGGACCACTGTACCTTTTTTCTACTGCAGCTTGTGCTTTGGCCCAGGAACAGGGCCACAGCTCAATCCGCAGTCGAAAAGGGCACATTGTGCATAGCCAAGTGGTGCCTGGCACACGATCCATGGAAGTGTGTGGGGTGGGCACTTGTCTGGTAACCACCTTCACAGAGTTTTAGTTTTTTCTTAACTGAGAATATAACACCCCAGGCCTGAATGCCAGAAGGAGGTAAAACATGTGTTAGCTGTGAACTCCTCAATGTGTTTCTGAAGTTAATAAGGTGAGCAAAAAGCCAGAAAACAAGGAAGAAGAGGAAATAGAAAAGATTAAATGTACCATATAAATGTGATACAAGTCTGTCTTATGCATGCTATCTGCATCTTCATGTTAAATGATTTAGTGAACCTTAGGTTTCAAATTGTAGAATTCCAATTTGCACATTTACTCAAAACGTATGAATTTATGGATGAGATAATATACACAAAGCAGAATCTGCAGCACATCTAGCGGAAAGGACAACAGATACAATGATGGAAAGGGATGAGTTATTTACTGCACAAATGAATAACCACACAAAGATATCCATGGTGCGGTACTTTCTGGGTGTGGTAAATACCTCCTGGCGTTGGTCCTTGCATTGTAGCCACACATTTCGACACAGTATTTATGGGCTCAGTGTCTTCATCTTTGCTTGTTCTTGGGACATTTTTTCTTGAAAAATTGTCAGTGATGTGATAATTACCCTATTCAACCACAGCTACCAAAGCCCTCATTGCAGCCACTGACAACATCAGGGCCCTCCTGAACCATGGTGAAATGGCAGCCCTCACCCTCCTGGACCTGTTAGCCACTTTTGACACCATCTCCTAACACATCCTGATCAACAGACTCCACCACATTGGGATCCAAGGATTCACACTCTAATGGATCTCCTCATACCTCATCGGAAGAACCCAGAGGATCCATATTGGAGCGTTCACCTTGGAACCCAAGAAGGTCATCTGCGGACTCCTCCAAGAACCATCCCCCAGTCCCACCCTCTTCAACGCCTAAATGACCCCGCTGGCCGATTGCTCAGATCTCCTTCACTGACTACAACCAGCTCATCCTCTGGCTGTCCAAAGACCCCTCCACCACCAGAGCCAGCTTCCACTGATGCACAATGAACGTTGCTGACTAGATGAAGGACAACTGTCCCAAACTCAACACAGACAAGACAAGAAGTCCTCATCCTTAGGAATAACACCTCACCATGGAACACTGCATGGTGGCCCACGGAACTCGACCAACCCCTGCCCTGACAGACCACGCCCGCATTCCTCTGCCTCATACTGGACAGAAAGCTATATATGAAGAAGCAGGTCTACGCAGTCTGATCCGCCTGCTTCCACACTCTTCTCAAGCTCTGTAAGATCTTCATGGGACACCCATTCAACACCAGAAGGACATTCACACAGGTCTTCATCACTAGAAAGCTGGACTATGAAAACACGCTCCACGTAGGAATCACTGCACGTCTCCTGAAGAGACTTCAGACAATGTAAAACTCAGCGGCAAGAAGCATCCTTGACCTCCCCAAAAGGACCCACATCACACTCCACCTCAAGAAATTACACTGGCCCCTGATCAAGAAGAGAGGCCAGTTCAAGATACTGACCCACTCATACAAAGCCCTGCACAACGAAGGACCAACGTACATCAAAAAACACCTGGCATTCCAACATCCACACAAAAACCTTATATCTTCTTTCCGGTTCTGCGCAGACGGACCCTGGATCTGCTGAAGTATTAACAGAGGACGATCTTTATTGCACCTGGTGGTCAAGACATGGCAAGACCTTCCCCTGCACCTGAGGACCACTCTGTCACTCCAGCAATTCAGAATAGATCACAAGACCTGGATGTTCAAATGAGCAAACAACTGGGCAGCAGTTCATATCTCCAATGCCTCAAGGCCCTTACAGGTGATTTGGTGTGCGTTATAAATGCCTGATTGATTGATTGAATGATTGATTGATTGAAGCAGAAAATACTCCAGCATGTGGTCAATACCCGTAAGTAGATTATTCATAATTATGACTCCTAAACATATTTATATGTGTTTGTTTGATTAGAATTGAGCTCAGCACTTATAATTATGGCCTCAATGCAATATGGTATTTACTCAATAAATCTGCAGTACATCGTTTCATACAGTTTATTTCAATATATTTCTAAGGGATGATGCCAGCAACCAGAGAAGTGCTCCTAGTCAAACACAAAGAGTTCAGCCACATCCTGTGAACATAACTCAGGTATCCTGTGCACCCCCCCCTTTCTGTGAGAGTATAAAAGGCATGCCCTGAGCATAAGACGTGTAGAAGCCCCAGGCAAGTGATCCAGGCCAGAGACTCCATCACTCTACTCCTTTTTTCCTAGCACCATGAGGGCCTTCCTTGCAGCTGTATCCATGCTCCAGGCACTGATAACAGGAGGTAAGATGGTCATAAACGTGTACAGTTATGATTGTTGTGAGTATACACTAAGGCGCACATAGAAATTAAGGGAGTAATGATCAGGACAGAGCTTAATTTGCTCCAGAAATCTGCTGTAAGTTTAAACGTCCCCAGCTGTCTTTATCTACTTACATGTTCTTGCCCTTTTTCCTTGTATCTGTCTTTCCCTCTATTGCTCATTCTTTATCTCAGTTTTAGACAACCTGTAAATGCCAGGGACCCCCCTCACAAACTCTAGGAGGGGCTGTAGGTAAAATTAATTGGAATGACTTGTATTGTTTAGGGGGGTTGAACTGTACCTTAGGTTCTGCTTGGGGATCAGCCAGGCTGGACCTTGCTAGGGTTTTGAGTTCTGCACTTTGGGGCTTGTCCTGTTAGCCTTCCTATGAAAATGCAATCTAACGACCCCATAGAAACCGAGCACCTTTGGATTGTTTTAATGATTGTTAATTATTATTAACATTATGAGGATTGTGTTTCCAATATTGATCATACAAAATATAAGAGGTGCTTTAGAAGAATGATCCCAATCCACATCAGGGCACCTGTTGCCATGGTGACCATTAAATGATCAGCAACATATTTTTGCATGAAAGTTGACTGCAAGATAAAGGTTGGCTGCTGGCAACCCAGGAATAACAGAAGCAGCAATGCCACCAAACCCTCTGACTACAGGGCTCTCTTCTGTCCTCAGTGAGTCTCAGAAGGAAACGCACAAGCCCTCACAGTGCACTCTTGGGACCATGCTTCACCCAGCAGCTTCTCTGTAGAAGAAACATCTTCTGGAATTGACTTACTGCACTTCTGCACTATTGGGAGGGATCTTAATTGATTAGCAAGTGGTCTGAACATGAGAGATGCTAACTTTCCACACAACATCTTGCAATAATCAGCTTTTTTTCTTTATTTTATATTTTCATATTTACTTCATACCTTTCATTTCTTTTAAAACTGTGAGCGTGAGTCCTAAAAAACTGGAAATCTATACCAATATGTTCATAGCTGCATGAGAGCATATTTCAGATTTTTAGGAATTGAATTTTTTTTTCCCCCAAGAATACTGCTTGAATCCTGTGACACGGATACAGTTCCAAGAATTCAGAGTGTGACTTTCAATTTAACCTGAGCTGATCTACACTCTCATCTATGTTCATGAGAAAGCACATTTCAGGGTTTATTTTCAGTTTTTTCCAATAAAAACACAACATAATTTTGAGATTCAACTTTTCTCAGACTTCTCTAAAGCAGCAGGTGCTTCCTTTGTTCAATTGACATAGCAGAGAAGTTTCAAAGGATCACGCTGGTCTAAGATCTGCTTTCATCTGAGCCACTGGTGCTCATCTGGTAGCCACAGCATGCACTTTACCAAGGACCTTTTAGTATCTCCATTTGAAACGTCAAGGGTGTAAGCACGCTTCACCAGCCGGACGTGAAGAAATGTATGTGTGAGTGGTAGCAAGTGGCTAGCTAGTGTGACGAGCCATTGGACAGGCCGCATGTCCCCGTAGTGTCAACGCACAGCTGGAAACCGCTGTTTCCACAGTCCTCTTTCCCAGGTAGTCTATGCTGGGAGTGGGTGTAACTAGTCAGCCAGTGCTGATAATCTTGAATGAAGAAGAGCTGTACTAGTTTGGGCATTAAACCAATGCTTACTGCATGAAGGCCAATACTGTGGGCTGACAAACACGTCACAAAAGCACCTGATTATAATGTGTATGTTCCAGCGTGTTTGGAACTGAGTGCATGGCAATGAGCGCTACGCTGGCTATGCCCATAGTTAGCATCGCAAACTGCCACCACATAACCCGAATGAAGCCTCACTTATTTTATTCACTTCAGATAATCACACTGAGTGACAGAAGAAATCGCAAGCTGCAAACCACTATACCTGTACCGCATGTCTTGGCGTGAATGTGTTCACGGATTAGGAATGACACACTAGCGATAGGGCCACTCAGTCCTGAAGAAAGCCATACTGACCCTGTGGGTGCTGTATTAGATGGCTGAAACATGTTGACTGAGGATGTGGGACTTCATCACCATCTCTTATCACACCCACCTATGGTTTTAATCTTACCCGAAGTTTCCATAATTAAAATTGTCTTGAGTGGTGAGTAACCTTGAGGTGATTTTAATCTTCTGATCCCTGCAAAACTGTGAACAAACCTGCTGTGCCGAAATTCAGGTGTCACAGCAAACCCAGGAACAGGAACTCCGTGAGCGAGCATGCCACTAGCTTGCGTTAGTCGGTGAGGGTTCTTTTAAACACCTAAAGGGTTTCTCAGCTCACTTGAGCGAGGGGCATCTCAAGATGCTTTGAACTTTGGTAGGGAGCTCATTTTTTCATTCATGTTTTATTCAATTAGGAAAGAGTGGCGAGCCTTTTCTCTTTGTTAATCTCTGCACTCTCACAATAACCATGCTGGAGTTTAGAAGGTGGATGAGCAATAAAGATGTCTTTTTATGTGGTAATATTTGCTGTCCTTCACAGCCAGAGGACCAGTATCAGTCAATACATTCTGACAAATGGCTGATCCTTCTTTTAACATGGAGATTGGTGTTTGCTTTCTCTAACTGCAAAGCAAGATCATGTTGTGACACAAACAATGTCACGATGTGGCAGGGGTACAGTATACGTAATTCTTTCTAACCCATATGTAAATGGCTGTAAATTAACTGTACAAATGTTTGAGACCAGACTGTATCAGCAGTCTGTAAAGTGCAAAAGAGGCACAGTTCTTTGTAATTCTGAAGTGTGATGGAAATACGAAGTTACTAGGATCATTTGTGTTGAACATGTGAAGTCTGTTCTCTCAAGAACACTACCAGACACATACTACACCCTTATTTCTGTCCTTCTTAGCTTTGGGTGATGCTTGGAATTTTCATAATCCCTGTGGCTTCAGTGATGTGACACTGGTGGCAGCCGCTCCACAAGGAAAATTGTTCCTGCACTACTTTCTTTTTTTTTTTTGCACGGTTTTATATAGCGCAAACTTGACCCGAATCCAATCAGGTGTCAGAGCGCTTTACATAGCGCCAGTTACGTTACATGGACACACATTCATTTTTGTTAGGCGCGAGGAGATTATGTGATTTGCCCAGAATCACAGCGTCATTGCCGAGACTCGAACCCAGTTCCACAGGTCCGAGGTCGAGCGCCCTGGCCCTTAGGCCAACTCCTCTCCCCAGACTACTACCTGCAGTGTGTCCCACACGTGCTTCACACACTCAAGGTCATGCAGAATGACCTTGGAATGCAGCCACGGTTCTCAGCTATAGAGCCGGACACACAGAGGAGGAACTGAAAAGAGGAAGAGAGGCGACAACCAGGAAGTGACTTCTTTCTGCGCACATTGTTCTAATCAAGAGACACGTGATCTCTCTGCTTCACTTAGAAGGACTGAAAGAATATGCTTTTCTCATAACTGAGTCAGAGTCCAAATAAGGGAACATCCACAGGGTGGTAATTCCTGCATCATTACATATAAGGATTTAGAGACAGATTTACTAAACTTTCATGCAACCCAAAGCAGTAAGCAAATCTGCATTGAGTGAGAGAGCTGACAAACTCCATATTTGCAAAGAATTTGCACATTTCTGCTGCTTCGTCTAGCATTGCGTGCATCCTAGATCTACGCAGGCGATGTAGGCACCCTTGCACCATAATTCAAGGATGCCTGCTCTACAGGCAGGATTGTTTTGGGGCAGGAAGGATCACCTTCCTGCACAAAAACAATCTTTAGGGGCGTTTTCCTCTTTCATTGCGTGTGCTGCGGAATGCAGCACATATGAAAAGAGTAAATAACAAAGAGAAATAAAGATACTTCTCCTCACCTCACCTCGCATGGCAAGGCGTAGCATTTCGGCACATTCCCAGGTTCACAACTCTTACAAAATCCAGAAATGCGGCAAAATCCATGGCAAAACGCATGGGAACGCCCATGCTCCACTCATGTAACGATTCCCAAGTTGAAATGTACTGTAATGCCACGCAAGCAGCTCCTTTGCTTTACATTGTGCTTGCATCACTCTAAATATCGAGGGGCTCATTTACAAGCCCCTTGCGCCACCCATCCCTTTTCCCATGTTAAAAATGACGCAAAAGTGGCGCAAGGCGTTTGTGAATAGGTCTCTTTTTTTCTCCAAGCAGTTCAAACTTTCCATGTGTGCTCTAATGAAAAATATTTTTAAATTATGTGTAAGTACCGAATTTTATAGTGGAAGGGTACACTTCCAGTCCAAAACCCACGCGGTACATAACAGAGTCCCCTTTGCACTACAGTGCGTAGGACAAGGCAGACAAAAGTGCTCCAGCACAGACAGAGAGAAAAACACAATGTCTTAGTCAAAATGGTGCTGTTCTGCTCTCTCTCTCTTTGACACAACAGTTCTCTAGATCTTTGTATTTGTTCTTATCTATTTCTACTGGTCTCCGTCTGTCTCTATGTGCCTGGGTCTTGCCATTATTGGTCTCTTTCTGTCTCAGTCTGTCAGAATTTTCATTCTGCCTCAGTTTTTTCTTGTCTCTTCCTAAGAACCCTTTTGTGTTTACATTACTTCATTTTTCTACTCTCCAAACAACTGGAATCCCCTGACACATTACATATTTTCCGTTATATTTTGTACCAGAACTTTCTTCTCTTCTCCTTATTCCTAAATAATTTCCACACAAAGTGTGAACGTGCCCTTCTTTGAGGCTAAAGCTCCATACTTGTTTTTGACACGCATTATTTCTCTATGTTTGAATGAAAAGCCCAGTCTTGCTCAGATCTCTAGACTGCATTTCTTTTCAAGCAGATTGCCTACTTTGCGAGAAGTGTCTTGTTACCGGCGCCACCCAATGCTCAGGTATCTTCACGCAATGCTCTCCTGACGTCACTCACTGCGTCAAAGGGCTGGAGAAAAACACGAATGGTGAGTGTCACAAGCTGCACATCTGTAGCCTGATTCTGTCCTTAACCTTCTGACCAGTGCTTAATTTGTAAAATAATAAGTACCAGGGCCCAAGATATTTCTTAGGAGGCCACTGCAGCTTGAACCACCTGCGGTCCTTGTCAGCGCTGTCAGATACATGTACCAATGGCACACCTACATGCATGAATGAATGAATGAATGAATGGTGAGATTTCTTGAGATCATGACTGCTCCGAGGAGTGTTCTGGCACTGAGTGGAATGTAAGAGGGCAAAGAAAGAGGGGATTTTAGAGTGAAGAGCCTACATACCATTACTTTCCTAAAGGTATGAGGGTTGGCACTTTACCAGATGAACCAAGGCTGTAAGTAAGAAGGGCCTGAGCAAGCACTTTGGTATTATTATTTTACGAATCCTATATTAAACACTTTTTCTCAGATCCACCATGTGGTGGGTTGTCATAAATATGTTCCGTGGTTATAAAATAAGTCCGGGTATCAAGCACCAGAAAACACCAGCACAAATTAAGAACTGATTCTGTCCATTCATGGGTTGGTTGTAAGGTGCCTCTGTGACCTTCGGAATGCCCCTCCATTGTATCTACATGGCAACAACTGATTGGGTAAAATTTGTGGGCTGGCATACATTCCTACCTGGGCCCCTTGCTCGCTGTGCCACAGGCCAGTAAGCCAAGCTATAGCTCCCCAAAGAGGGCCAATAATGCTGCCACAGGTTTGTGGCGCGTGTGTTCCCTTCTGGACAGTGCCATGCCGGGTAGGTTGAGATGGCCTGTTCTCACTGGCATTAGCTCAGTACTGATTTGCATGAGACAGGCTTTTGTATGGAGTGGCACAGTGGCCATACAGAGAAGCTTTGGAAATCTACTGGGAGCTATTGAAAGTGGTTTAGAAGTGTGGAAAAAGTTATAAAAGCATTTGAGGTAAAAATGAGTGAAAGATTTGAATAATCATCACAGTGGTGGGGGCAATGTGTGACACATCATTTGAAATACATTCAGAAGGGATATGTCTCTTCTCACATGAAGCCCCGGCTTCCTCTTGGTTGGGCGGTTTCACCCAGACTCCTTCAAGGTGATCATGTCTGCTCAGGAACTCATGCTGATACCTGTTTTTTGGCATTTGTGCCAACAGGGGATACTGTTATTGTAACTGCGTTCAAGGACTGTCTGAATCCCTCCGATCAAGCCGCCTGTGGAAGAGAGTTCTACTTACAAAACTCGGTGTTCTCTTTGCGGTTGACTAGAACATGCTGTGACTCCGACTTCTGCAACAGAGGGGATGTGGAAGGTATGTACGAGAGTGTGCATGGACTCTGACATCTGTTACACAGGTAATGTGCAGGGTAGATGCAGTCTGTGACTCTAACATCTGTAACAGAGTATGTGCAGTCTGTGACTCCGACATCGGTTTAAGCAAAAAGAGGGGTGGGGCCAGAATGGGCTTTTGGGAAGAAGGTCCAGCTAAGTTTGCCCTAAAGTATACAACAAAAAGAATTGACGAAGCTGTTCCTAAAGTGAAAGGGACGGACCATGTAGAGAGGATATTATATTTGGATATCGGAACCCTCACACAGCCTTCGGGATATTGTGAATCACGTACCCCTCAGGATGTAATGTAACATCATCGGGCTGCTCCTACGTCGAGTCGGCTGGTGCAATACCCGACGGGCTCTTGTTTGGAGAGCACTCTTATGGAGATCTTTTTATCCAATACAGCCGATAGGTAAAGTGGGAGTATGGGGGCTCTTGAATGATGTAGATGAACAATTGGTGATTATTAATTAAAATAGAGGGTAGTGCTATCTCAACAAGTTTATTATGATGCCTCCTCACCTAGTTAAACGGTTGTGAGGTGGAGTGTTGGTAACTCAGGGTTATGTTCTAAGTTATCTATACTGCCTCATCAGGGTCAACATGTTTCTCGCTTCACTTGAGCTGTACTCGAGCGATTCTTCAGGACCTAAAATGAATTCTATCTACATATGTGTACAGACTGTATTTCTTAGTTTAACAGAAAGCATTCTCATATATAGCTGGTGTTTTACCTGCGACTCGGTCTACCCTATAAACTCCATAGGATAGTGCCCTGCAGTTCCTGGTAGGCTACGCAAGGAGTTCCTTGCGTTAGACACGCCGAGTCCGTGTCGCCAAAAGACCTACCCCGCACTACCAGGACATACACTACCAGGACATACTCCTACATCGGTACCTCAGGTGGTGTGCAGGGTATGTTCCGTAACAGAGGGACGTGCAATCATGTACAGACTGTAACTCTGACACCTCTAGCATAGGGGATGCACAGGCTATGCACAGTCTGGGACTCCAACATCTATAACATTGGAGATGTGCAGGTGAGTCAGAGTCTATGAATCCAATATCTGCAACTGAGGGGTTGTGCAGTCTGGGCAGTCTGTGACCCCAACACCTTTAAATATGTACTGTCTATGAAACTGACATCTGGAGAGGAGGGGCTGTGCAGGGACATGCAGTCTGGGATTCCGTCATCTGTATAGAGGGGTTGTGCAGCGACATGCAGTCTATGACACTGACATCCGTAAAGGAGGGGTTGTGCGGAAACATGCAGTCTGTGATTCTGACACCTGTAAACGAGTGGCTGTGCAGTGACATGCAGTCTGTGATTCTGACACCTGTAAACGAGTGGCTGTGCGGTGACATGCAGTCTGTGATTCTGACACCTGTAAACGAGTGGCTGTGCAGTGACATGCAGTCCGTGATTCTGACACCTGTAAATGAGTGGCTGTGCAGTGACATGCAGTCTGTGATTCTGACACCTGTAAACGAGTGGCTGTGCAGTGACATGCAGTCTGTGATTCTGACACCTGTAAACGAGTGGCTGTGCAGTGACATGCAGTCTGTGATTCTGACACCTGTAAACGAGTGGCTGTGCAGTGACATGCGGTCTGTGATTCTGACACCTGTAAAGGAAGGGTTGTGCAGAGACATGCAGTCTGTGATTCTGACACCTGTAAACGAGTGGCTGTGCAGTGACATGCAGTCTGTGATTCTGACACCTGTAAACGAGTGGCTGTGCAGTGACATGCAGTCCGTGATTCTGACACCTGTAAACGAGTGGCTGTGCAGTGACATGCAGTCTGTGATTCTGACACCTGTAAACGAGTGGCTGTGCAGTGACATGCAGTCTGTGATTCTGACACCTGTAAACGAGTGGCTGTGCGGTGACATGCAGTCTGTGATTCTGACACCTGTAAAGGAAGGACTGTGCAGGGACTTGCAGTCTATGATTCTGCCACCTGTTAACGAGTGGCTGTGCAGTGACATGCAGTCTGTGATTTTGTCATGTGTACCTGATGGGATGTGTTGGGCAGGGGACATGCAGTGTATGACTGACAGTTGTGACAGGAGGGATTTGCAAGGTTTGTGCAGTGTGATAGTTCTGTGACATAGAGTGTGAGTGGCTGGCCTGATATATGATGCACAATCATGCAAATGGGCACCCAGCACCAGTCCAGTCAACCTTATGGTGATTTCAGTGGTCTTAGATAACCTTAAAAACGTCCACTCTAAGTGGCAGCTGTGCCAAACAGCCTGCAGTCCAGAAGGAGTGTACAGCAGCTGATCATAATCTTATAAGTATAGATTAAATGGGAAAAAAACAACACAGTGTATTAATAAAAATGTGTATTTATTATAAGACACTCGCTAACATGTGTGGATATCTCCTAGCCGGAGATTTACACAATACTCTCAATCCTTTGTAAGAGAAACAGGTAAGAGGCACAGAACACACAGTGGTGATCAGACGCAGCGTGCAGTGTGGGAACACTACTTCGGGATCAACACAAGTCAATAGGTAAGTTGCAGTTGCAATTTGAAAGAAGAAGGACCCTGAAGAAACCCCTTAGAAGACAGAAGGTTGGAGAGTTACCCGACCCATGGATACCTTAGGAACCAGGTTACCTGCACCGGGGAGGCAGGTGCATAGGTGTGAAGTGGCATCGAAAACCATTGTCGAACTCAATGGGAGATTTCAGGAAGATGCCGCTGCTTCGGAAGGTGAAAGTGTCCAGTAGAACCCAAAGGCGGATTCAAGATGTGAAGAACCTGCAAGCAGAGGGGACAGAGTTTATGCCACTCAGGAGTGACCCGGAGGCACGGAAGATGAATGCCCACCAATGTTGGGGGCTGCAGGAGAGCTGACGGTGACCTTGGAACTGCAGCTGTGTGGACCAGGCAACACTGTGTAATACCAGGAGCCATACACAAGCTTTCCTATGTCGGATGTCGAGAGTTTAGGCGTCGTGTCCGGCGGGAGCACCAACAAGCCTTGGCAACTGCAACCAGCGGGGAAGTTGAAAGAGGTACTCTGGGGCCGATTCACAGAACTAACTTAAGACAAAATCCTAAACTTACTACTTTTGGTATTCACAGAAGTTAGGACTTTGTCTTAAGTTTGACCTAAGACAAACTTAAGACAGACTTAAGACAGACTTAAGACAGACTTAAGACAGACTTAAGGCAAACTTAAGACAAACTTAAGACAGACTTAAGACAGACTTAAGACAGACTTAAGACAAAATCCTAACTTCTGTGAATACCAAAAGTAGTAAGTTTAGGATTTTGTCTTAAGTTAGTTCTGCGAATCGGGCCCAATGTCTGGACCAACAAGGTCCAGGAGACTTACCACAAGTAGAGGAATCAGGGCAGACCCTGAGCAATCAAAGGAGCCAAAAAGAATTCAGAGGTGACCCTCAAGAGAACCTACATGCCGGAGGCACTAGAATCACAGAGGACCTTGAGCAGCTCACCAAAAGATGCATGCCCACTGAGCAAGTGATGCGGTAGGAATGAAAATCTTAGGGCCCGATTCACAGAACTAACTTAAGACAAAATCCTAAACTTACTACTTTTGGTATTCACAGAAGTTAGGATTTTGTCTTAAGTTTGTCTTAAGACAAACTTAAGACAGACTCAAGACAGACTTAAGACAGACTTAAGACTGACTTAAGACAAACTTAAGACAGACTTAAGACAGATTTAAGACAGACTTAAGTTAGGATTTTGTCTTAAGTTTGTCTTAAGTCTGTCTTAAGTCGGTCTTAAGTCTGTCTTAAGTCTATCTTAAGTTTGTCTTAAGTTTGTCTTAAGTCTGTCTTAAGTCTGTCTTAAGTCTGTCTTAAGTTTGTCTTAAGACAAACTTAAGACAAAATCCTAACTTCTGTGAATACCGAAAGTGGTAAGTTTAGGATTTTGTCTTAAGTTAGTTCTGTGAATTGGCCCCCTGCGTCACTGGAGATGCTTGAGGTTGGGGCTACTTGGAGCCCAAAGATATTGGTGTAAAGAAGAAAACAAGCCTTTGCACTGGCAAGTCGACGCAGTGCACAGGGGTATAGTTCCTGCGGCTCAGACGAGGTTACTGCCTCAAGCTTGGTGAGAGGATAGGGCAGGCCTCGCAGGATGTGAAGAATCACCACCTGTGTTGCAGAACCTTTCGTAGTACGGAGGAGCTCAGGATCAGGAGACCAGTAAGCTTAGTTGAGGTGCCTGCAGATGCAGGGAAGTTACTTCTTCACTTGAAAGGAGATTCATTCAGTATTCAATCTGGGGTGTACCTAAGTACGTAACATAACATTATAGGGGAGAAAGCAAAGAGTCTGGGGTCCTGATTACCAGGATAGGAGTCAGACTAGTCAGAAACAGCATTACATCAAGCAAAAAGTAGGGATAACCATACAAATCAGATCTTACTTTCCTACATAGTGTATAAGGAAGGAATGTATATTCTGTGTCTCTGACTCCAGGAACATAGAAGATGGGCAACATATGTAAGGGCTGGAACTTTAAAAATACCCTGACTTCACTAGCAAGTGCTATGACTGCTCACTGGTAATGTTCATTACTCTAAATCACTGGTCCTTGCCTCAACACCGAACCCCAAAATCAAGAGCCTTCACACCTCTGACGGTTGTGAATCAAAGCACAACACAGAGGCCAATAATATCAACGTTCACAAAGACTGAGTCCATAAAATGTCTTGTCAGTGGAAGCATATACAGGGGAGTAAAGGTCGTGAGACAGTACCCTTCCTAACAGCATCCGCATTGCCTTCCAACATGTTCTCAAAGGTATAGATAAGGTTTTTTCAAATGTAAAGTTTTCTTCATAGTGAGTTAGAGGTTACCAGCCCTCACTGTCTATTTTTACCCCCTAATAAAGAACACATTTAGCGGCGAGTACTGGGACCCCACATCAAGTGTACACCTTATGGTCTCTCATTGAGAATCATGCACCTCAAAAAGTGGAAATCTAGACAATCTTTTGGGAAAAGGGGGAAAGAGATACAAGCTTCCCCAGGCATTATATCCTTATAGGATGAGAACAGTGGCAGCTCATCAATGTGGGCTTCAGAGTCCTAAATTGCCACCTGTGAGCCACCGATAGTGCCCCTCACTTCTGGCCAGACTCCTACTTATTTAATGTGAGCAGTGCTCTTGAGAACACAACTTTCATGAACACTGACAAAGCACAGGTGGGCCCCTTGGCCTCTCCAGTCTCCTGATTGCAGGTGGAGGAAGGAGCTGAGCCAGAAGTCATCTACTGACTGAGACTTAGGAACGCTGCACTTTGGAGACAGAAGTCTGGAGTGAGCATGTGTGAGGGATGTAACCTAACTACAGTCCACTCACACAGGCACAATCCATTTTATTTAGCAGACATACTGTGCATAACTCAGGTAAAGCAGAATATCTGCTGAAATGGGGCTTTAAGGCACTGAGCAGAGTATCCCTGAGAACAATGGAGATGGACACAGGAAAGCGGCAGTGAGATCCAGCGCTATTGGAACACGGAGGGATGCTCGCGGCAGGTCTTCTGCTCTGTCTGGCTCCTTGTTTGCAATTTGGAAATCCTGCATTGGTAGTTGAGTGTACCGTGGAGGATTCCTATTCTGCTGCTACAATGAGTCACCAAGTGAGGAATCAAGATAAGAAAAAAAAAAATTCTAAAGTTGTTGTTTCTGCATTTTCTATGTTTAACTTTGTTTTATTGACTTTTGGGCATAGAAAAGGATACATTGCATACATCGGGCATTCTTGTACACCAGTCCCATTATATCCCCCTCCCTCCAGTCCGCATGAGCAAATCTAATCATGCATGAGCACTGGAATGTCCCCGGGGTGCGGTCAGGAGAGAGGTCTTTGTCAAAGCAGGATACGAGGCTGGCCCCTTCTAAGCATATAAAAAAAAACTAACTACCTCAAAACTCCCTCTCTCCCCCGAACTGGTGTGCTTAGGGTGTGTGCCTTTAGGGCTTTGGTCAGAGGTCAATGGACTGCAGATCAGTTAGCCTCAGTTGTTCCTTGTGCCTCCTTGAGCCGGAGAAGTCGAAGGCATTTCGGGCAGGTCACCTCATTCAATTCCATCGCCAATAGGGACACTAGAGGGCGCCAGGTAGCTCTGAAGGTCTCTTCAGAGTTCATAAGAGAGGCCTGTATCCGTTCCATGCCTAGACTGTACCATAGTTTGTGTAACCAACTTGTGTGTGTCGGTCGGGTCTGCGTGCCCCAGAGTGAGAGGATGTGTTGGACAGCTGTTCCCAGCGCCAAACCCAATTGTTTCCCCTGATGGATTTCAACGGATAAGTGATCGGGTTGGGGAACCCCAGTACTGTATAAACCGGGAAGCGCGGGACTTCGGTCTCAAACTGTCTATCGCTGTAATCTAAAACTGTGGTCCAGTACCCTGTCAGTTCCTTGCAGTCCCAAAGTAAGTGGAGTAGCGTGCCCTCTCCCCCACAGCCTCGCCAACACATCCGTCTGCGGTCTGGGTCCCTTTGTTTAGTCGGACTGGTGTCAGGTACCAATATGTGACTACTTTGACAGCGGTTTCCCTGCTGGCCGTGTTAGGGGCTGTGTGATTAGCTCTACGGTAGATGTCTAGCCACTCTTTCCCTGTCAGTTCCCTCCCCAGTTCTCGTGCCCATCCTTTCTGGCCTGCTGAGGGCTGCGAAGGAGCAGGTGGTCTCAGCATGGGGTATAGTTCAGAGATCATTTTATTATCCGAGTGTTTTGTCATTAGCCATTTCTCATATTTTGTGAGTTTCCTGCTCACTAGAGGTCTTACTTCTGGCTGAAGGAGCCAGTGGCAGAGTTGGAAGTATTGGAATCGATTAGATTCTGAAATGGCGTAGAATTGCAGCACTTCTGGGAACGGGAGGATCCCGTCTAAATCGAAGAGCGCTCTTTCATCCATCCACGGCGTAAACTCCGGGTTGTCGAACAAGGGCGTCAACGGTGAGGGGAAAGGCGTGAACCCCTGCCTGACAGCCAACCCCATCCCAGACGCGTAGCACAGAGCTCATAATAGGTGAGCCCCGGAGGTTCGATGGCCTGTCTGGTCTCTTCAAGAAGGGGACCTTCCATACGGAAAGTTTCACCAATGATCTGTACTGGAACAGCCACCACTTTTCAGATTAAGGTCGGCTCCATTCTTCTGGATACCTAAGCTGTGCCGCTCTAAAATATTCCAGAACATTTGGTAAACCTAGCCCTCCCTCCTCCGGTTGTCTGTGGGCAAGATCCCTGCATATACAAGGTTGCGCCCCCGCCCAAATATACTGTTGTATTGCTCTTTGTATTTTGTGAAGCGTCCCCGGTGGGGGCCAGGCCGGTAAGGTCTGATATATGTATAGTCCCCTTGGTAAAATAGACATTTTTAAGTCTGCGATACATCAGAGCAGCGACCGTTGGTGTTGTTGCCATTGCCGAAGGTCCTTTCGTGATTTGGGAAAGGAGTTTGGAATAGTTACGCGTGACCGTTTGTGCTATGGAAGGGGCTAAGTCGAGTCCCAAATATGGAATCGTATCCCAATTCTGCAGCCCTCCAAAGGTCACTTGGCCCCCCGGTTAGCTCCTCCCAGAGGCCTACGCAGAGAACCATGGACTTACTCACATTCATCCGAAAACCGGAGACCCGTTCAAAGGATTCCAGTTTGCAGAGAAATCTCGGCACAGACTGCTCAGGTTTCTCAAAGGTAGCTAGGATGTCATCGGCGTATAAGCTCACGGAATGTCTCTCCCCGCAAAATGGGATGCCTGATATATCAGGGTTGTCTCTGATCCTCTGGGCCAATGGCTCCACATAAAGGGTGAAGAGGAGGGGTAAGAGTGGGCACCCCTGCCTCGTACCCCTCTGGATCTCAAAGGGCCGAGAGGTTATCCCATAGACCCAGATTGTTGCTTTGGGCCTATCGTAGCAACTCACTACCCAGGCCGGAACCGGTCACCAACGCTGCAGTGAGCTAAAGTCTTGACCAAAAAGCCCAGTTCACTCTGTCGACGGCCTTTTCGGCATCGACCGACAACAGGAGAGCATCCATCTTCGTACGATGAGCTTTGTCAATAAGATGAAGAATACGTTTGGTATTGTCACTACTTTGACGGTTGTGGATGAAGATAGACTAGTCCGGTTTGATGATGCAGTGCATTTGTGGGCCCAGTCTGGCCGCCAAGATCCCTGTAAACAACTTCAGGTCTAGATTAAGGAGGGAGATCGGGCTGTAGGAGCCGCATTGTGTAGTATCTTTCCCAGGTTTAGGAATTACCACTATGTCGGCTGCCAGCATGTCGGGGGAATTGTTCCAGGTCCTGGTAATGAGTTGAAAAGCTGCGTCAGGCCTGGGACAAGGAGTGGGCAAAAGGACTTATAAAAACCAGCTGAAAAGCCATCCGGCCATGGTGATTTCAGAAGCTTGAGGCGAGAGATCATCCCTATCACCTCGTCGATCCTGATTGGTGCATCCAGAGCTTCCGCCCGCGCAGTGTTCAGCACCGTCGTGTTGGCCTCCTGTAAATAGGAGTCCCCTTCTATGCTTAGATGTGGGTCTTTTCCGTACAGTGCCGAGTAAAAGTCCTGAAAGGCTCCCACTGTTTCAGCATCGCTTTCAAACTTCTGCCCCCTAGTGTTCTGGAGAGCTTGGACCTTCATCCGTTGGGTGTGGGCCCTGAGTTTACTTGCTAATAGACGCCCTGTCCGGCCACCTCCAATATAGAAGGAGTGTTTGAGCCGAAGGGCCACATATTCGGCCCTGTCCAGGTCCAGGCCTGCCAATTGCGCCCTTGCTGCTTTCAGTTGGCGCCACACTCTGGGCTCCCCTGTCCGACTATGTACCCTTTCCAACTCCACCACTTGTCCGTAAGAAGTTCCGGTTTTCCTTTGCGCTCCCTGTTTTTAGCTGCAGAGATAGCTATCAGCTCACCCCTCAACACTGCTTTGAGGGCCCCCCACAATGCTCCAAGGGAAGTGTCAGGGGAGTTGTTCATCGCCAGGGTGTCGGTAATGCATGTTGTGCGGGTTGGGGTCATCTTGAGGGTCACAGTTACTGCGTCGTGATCTGATAGCACTACTGGTGTGACGTTCACTATGTCTACAAGTTCGTTCAGTTCCAAAGTGCCTAAGAGGTGGTCCAATCGGGCGTAGGTCTGATGTGCGTGGGAGTAGAATGAAAATTGTGAGGATTGGGAATGGGCTACCCGCCACATATCTACCAACCCCCTCTCTCTCAACCACTCCTTCCCTATTTTGGACAGTGTTCCCGTTTGGCTGTCGTGTTGGCCAGACCTATCTTTCTCCGCATCCATGACCACGTTGAGAGCTCCCCCAACCACTATTCCCCGTTCCTGCGAACTTAGGACTTCCGATAGGGATGTAGTGAGGAATTTCTCCTGTCATGAGTTGGGGGCGTAGAGGGAACCCACTACTAGGGGAGAGCCAGTCTGTAGGCCAGGAGATGGCCCTTTACTTCTGCCACCCTGTCTCCCGCTGACCCCTGGAAGTTCCTGGCAACTAGTATTGCCACTCCTGCTTTCTTATCGGATGTGGAGGAATAGAATTGCTGGGGTAAAGCCCGGGATTTCATCCTGTGCCAATCCTTGGGGAGGAGATGGGTTTCCTGTAGAAGACACACCTCTGCCCCCAGATTCTCCAGATAAGATAGGATGGCTCTCTGTTTTATGGGGTTGTTGAGCCCTTTCACATTGAGAGTAACTATCTGGAGGGTGGATCGTGACATGAGCTAACCATTGGCCTAACCTGCTGTGTCTGCATAGTCCCAATACCTTTCATTGTGTGTGTGTCCTCTGCCACCCTTACTTCTGGTACCTCTGCTCCTGATCCTTCTTGCCCTGTCCCATCCCATGGTAGCACACCAGTTCCACCCCCCTCCCTAACCCCAACTGAGAAAACCCAAGCCATTGTCCAGTGCCCGTCTCCCGAGAGCACGAGGATTTGGAAATCGGATCACTCGGGAGCATATGTGGACCAAGTTTCCCGCCCCCTCCGCCCCCAGCCACCCCCCTGTGGTGAGATAGTTACAAAGCATGTGTCCCCTGGTGAAAGTCACAGGCTATCTGAGGATGCTGTGTCCTTGAGGACTGATTCTAGGGCTGCCTTTCACTCCTGCGCCATCGTGTGGGGGTCCGGTCCCGGGCCTAGAGCGAGCGATCGCCTCTGTCCCATTTTCTGCCATTTTGCACCTGAGGGTTTGCGCTCCTGAGTGCTCACCTCCTCTGGGCCCCAACATTCCAGGACGAGGATCCTGCATGTTTCCTGGAGTGAGCGAGTCTGCCACAGTTTGCCATTCTAGTTGAAGATCAGTCGAAAGGGGTAGCCCCACGAGTAAGCCACTCCTTGCTCTCTCAGGTGCGCAGTCACCTCCCTGAACTCCCTTCTTTTCTGCAGAGGTATAGCGGCCAGGTCTTGAAAGAGGGCGATGGAGTGGCCCTGATGTGTGATCGGTTGTTTTGCCCTAGCCTCACACAAGATGCGTTCCTTGAGGGTGCAGCCAGGAAGAAATGCTAAGATATCCAGTGGGGGGGGGGCAGGGCCTGTTGCCTCAGACCCACTTGGTGAGCCAGATCAATGAGGTTTTCAAAGTCGTACGGCACTCCCAGGATGTCCCAGAAAATCTCTTGTAGATACTTGGTTATGTCATGCCCCTCCGCGTCTGAAGGCCCCCCCGCACATGGATGTTATTCCGGCTCGAGCGGTTTTTGAGGTCCTCGATATGTGCCTGTAGGTCGATTTGTTGCTCCAGCATCACCTCTTGTTGGAGCTGCTCCACTTCCTCGTCTCTGGCTTGATCGCGATCCTCTAAAGCTCCTACTCTTTCACCGATTGCATCAACATCACGGCGTATCTCTTTTACTTCCCTAGCAACCTCACTTTTGAGTGTTTGGAAGTCGTCTCTTAGGGTATTGAAGAGTGACTTCAGAAAACAGCGAGTGATCGGGATGTCCTTTCTTTTCGGATGCATCTGCAAGTGCGATGTAGGGGGTGATCGACCCCCTTCTCCACTGATGAGGGGCCTTTAGAGAGCATGTGTTTCAATGTCTGCTCCTTCCTACCCTTTGCCGAGGACATAGTGTTGTAAGCCGCAGTGAGGATCCGAGGCTCTCCTCCACCAGCGCCGTCGTCTGTGCCTAGGGTTGTCTCAGGTCCACTTGATTATGTCCGTTCGTTTGCTTCTGCCCTCCCGCCGGTGTATCTGGCCAGGTAGTGGCACCTCAAGGGGGCTTCCGGCGCACTTCTGCTAGGCGATGTCTTTGGACGCTGCTCAAGGGGCACCTTCAGGAGGGTGCCAACTGAGTGCACTGCTGTTCTCTTGTGGGGTTCCTCTAGGTGGGGACCAACTTGAGGGCTTCGTGATTCTGCCCAGAATGTCTGCTGTAGGTCCCAGCCCCAGGAGTCAGGAAAGCCCACCAGGGTGCCGGTTGCAGGTCACCTCCTTCAATAGCGTGTCTGGGGATATGCAAGGCCACGTCGGAGCACTGTCCCGGTCCCGCTCACAGCACGCCTACACGTTGTCCCTCCACCCGGCGCGCTCAGGCCACCTCGTACCTCTGCCAGGCAATCTCCCTGGCCGAGTGTCTGCTGTCGAGGCTCGTAGTGTAGGCCCCTTATGTAGATGCCTCTGTGTCCAGGACTATAGGCCCCCATAGCCCCCCAGCCCTGGGGACCACAGGCATGCCCAGCTCACTGCAATAGCATTGTGGGCCTCAGCCCGGGCAGGCAACATCGCGTTGCACCCACCTGGGTTCTCATGTTCTCTGCTCTGGAGTGGGAGATAGGAGCTGGAGTCTAGTGTCCCATCCGTGGGCCACCGCTCCTCAACACTTCAGGCCCCGCCAGTCGATCGCACTGGCCGAAATGCCGCCATGTCTCGGGAAGCCCCCGGTGCTCCCGGGGCCTCACCGTTCCCAGGGACCACAGGCGCGTGGTCTCCTTTGCTGTGCTCGTTGGCTGGTGGGTAACTCAGTCTCCCGGGAGGATCCGGTCTCCGCTGCTCCTCTGCTGCCTGGTGCAGATATGATGTGTGGGGCCGGGCTCCCTTGGAGTTGGACGCAGCTAGGTGGATCGGTGGGGCCCCGGCAGGGGCAGGCGCTATTTTGTCACTCCTCTGCGCGGCCACTCCGACCCATCTATCATCTTCAATCCAGCACCCGGGGTGGGAGCATACCTTTAGGGCTGCCTCACGGAGGTCGATCGCCGATTCGCCTGTAAGGGTGATGTTTAAAGGGGTAAAATCGCTATTTTAACCGGGCGAAGTAGCCGGGAGCGGGGAGACCCCGGGAATTGTGACTCACCAGTCTGCCATCTTGGCCACGCCCTCCTTGTGCATTTTTTAGAGTGAGTTTGTGAGAGTGAATGTGTGACAGGCAGCAAGTGTATTAAGCTATCTATATATTTGTCTATATATATCTATATAATTATATATATATATTACCTACTGGAGGTCTCCAACCTCCAGTAGGAAAAGCATTTTTTGATGTGCTAATAACTTTGGCGTCGTTTGACTAATCTTCGCGAAATTCTCCAAAAGAAAAGTCTATCCAGGTCAGCTCCTATCCTGAAATTTTGGGTGTGATTCATCAAGCGGGGGCTGAGAAAAAACGGGGGTCCCTAAACGCGTTTTCAGCATGTTAATTTCCATAGGAAATTTTGTGACAAGCTACAGCCCAAACTGCAGAACCGAATTACCCCAAATTTGGCAGAAAGGTAGAGCTTGGTTCAGAAAGCGACCTTTTTTTTTTAAATGGTGTAAATCCGTTCAGTAGTTGCTGAGAAATTAGAAAAAGAAAAGTTTTGATATCTGGGCGGAGCCTAAGTCCAGTGCGCAAGCTTCACTGTGATTGGCTGTCAACACTCCAAACCCGGAAGTGTTGGTAGCCATCTTGTGACTCGGCAGAAGTGAGTCACCAGAAAACAGAGAAACAAAGGTATAAAACAAGAGAAGGGGGCAGGGTAGAAACACCCTGACCCCCTAGGCCTGCTCAGGGGGTCCCAGAAGGACCCGCAGGGCTAAAGAAAGCATTTTTTTTTTTTAAATTTAACGCGGGTTCCCTCATTTAATTTTAATGAGAATCCGTGGTGGGCTAGGTCCCGGGGCATTTCATAAAAAATAATAGCGGGGGCTCGCTGGGACTGCGGGGGCCCGCTGGGGTCCCCGCAGACCCGGGGCTACACTCACTCATGTTGGGAGGAGGGTTGCGTGGCCCACCTCCTGGAGCCCACCATATGCTTATAACTTTGGCGTTGTTTGACAAATCTTGACCACATTTTCCAGAAATTTTCTCTTTTTGATCAGCTCGTATCAGCTCGTATCTTGAAAGTTTAGGTGTGTATTGAGGACTTACAAGTTTGGTTGTTGATTGAAAGCAACGACCGGAGCCATCCAGCTGCGAAGACATATTACAGGGGTATTGGTCAAGGGGGGGCTGAGAAAAAAGGGGGGTCCGAAAAAGTGTTTTCTCAATGCATTTTCCATAGGAAACTTTAGGCAAGGCTACAGGTCAAACTGCTGAATGGAATTACACCAAATTTGGCAGGGAGAAAGGTCTTGGTCCAGAAAGCATGCTTTTGTTCAACTGGTGTAAATCCGTTCAGTAGTTTTTTAGATATTAAAGGAAAAAAAGATATATATATCTGGACGGTGACTAACTCCCGAGCACAAGCTTGCCTCTGATTGGCTGCTAACACTTCAAACCAGGAAGTGTTAGCAGCCATCTTATGCCTCGCATCGAGTGAAAATATAAAATAAAGGTCCGGGGGCAATTTAATATACCGGAGCTCTGTCTGTGCGAAATACCCCTTTCACGCTGCGTCTCCCTACATCAGCTGGTAACACACCCTTTTCCCCGTTCAACAGCATACCTCCAACAACATTCTTGGGCCTGCAAGTCTACCTCTGTGAACCACTTGTCGGCTCACAGATTTCGGGTGCGAGTTCTCGGGCCCACAGTTGTATCTGTGAAGCCAAGACTGGAAATATACCGCTGGTCTCTCTCTGAGCAATATTCTCTTCATGCTCCCTCTCCCCATATCACTGTTCCGCAGCTATCCCTTTGGATTCCGATGGCCCGCACCTTTCCCTATACTAGTCGGGCCACAGGTGTTCCTCTGCGAGCTGGCCCGCAGCTCTCCCTCTGCCAACTGATCAGCCGCAGTTCTCCCTCTATGAGCCTGCCAGTCGGCTCGCAGTTCTTCATCTACGAGCCAGCCCGCCGTCTCGTAAGTCTCTGAGAACAAATGCAATGGAGGCAACGATCATGCAGGTCGGACACGCAACACTGCTCAGACATCCCCAGCAGGAGCTCCTTGTCCGCCATCCCCCCTCACCCCCACCGCCCACAAACAAATGTGACAGTCACGTTAGGGAATCTGGAACGTAAACAATTGGGTAATGTCCTAAAATTATTAATAAGAAGATGCTCGTGAGGTTGGACAAATAAGAATCTTAGTCATGTATTGATTTACTTATAAAACATTTTATTAAAACAAAACAACAACAAATAAAACTATGTACAGCCATGTTGTGTCATCGCTGGACCATTTGTGAATCTCAGCCTGCAAGACAAAAAGGAAGATAAGATGGTGCGTCATGCGTCCAGCAAAGGAGAATGAGAAAGAGTGAAAGAGTGAGGGAGAGCGAGAGAAACAAAGAAAGAGTGATAGACAGAGGAAGACAAAGAAAGAGAGAAAGAGTGAGAGAGAGAAAGAGTGAGATACAAGGAAGAGAGAGAGAGAGAAACAGTGTGAGAGAGAGAAAGAGAGAGAAAGAGTGAGAGAGAGGAAGAGAGAGAGAGAGAAAGGTGAGAGAGAGGAAGAGAGACAGAAAGAGTGAGAGAAAGGAGAGAAAGAGTGAGAGAGAGGAAGACAGAGAAAGAGTGAGAGAGAGAGAGAAAGAGCAAGATACAAGAAAAAGAGAGAGAGAAACAGTGTGAGAGAGAGGAAGAGAGAGAGACAAAGAGTGAGAAAGAAGAAGAGAGAGAAAGAAAGAATGAGAGAGAGGAAGAGACAGAGAGAAAGTGTGAGAGAGAGAAAGGAGGAGAGGGAGAGGGAGTGTTGACACTGGAGAAAATCTTCGCAGCTCACCTTTGTGCCACCGGTGTGTCTCCAACCACGTGTCGGTACATAGTGCACCCTCAAGCTTAGTCATCTGAAACATAGTATGGAATCTGTAATGAATGAGTATATACAACTTTGCAAGCCTAACTCACTGTCCCACCTTTGTGTATCCAGGCTAGTGTACCCCATCCACTTCCACTGCCCAGAGGTATCTACCCACTGCTGTACACCCAGGCTGCTGCACCCCATCCACTCCCACTGTCCATAGGTGTTTGCCCGCCGCTGCTCACCCAGGCTGCTGCACCCCATCTACTCCCACTACCCAGAGGTGTATGACAGTCGCTGCGCACCCAGCCTGCTGCACCCCATGAACTCCCACTGCCCAGAGGTGACTGCCGGCTGCTGCACACCCAGGCTGCTGCACCCCATCTACTCCCACTGCCAGGAGGTGATTGCCTGCTGCTGCACAAACAAGCCTGCTCACCTTCTGCCACCGACGTGTGTCAAAGAGGGCCCACCACGTGCCAAAGAAACCTCCTCACCCATTGTGTACACGTGGTGAAGCGGAGCTCACAATTCAGGGTGAGTGTCGATTTCAGGGTGGCCACGCATCATCGCAGGCCTGCTAGACAAAAAGCAAGATAAGATTGTGCATCATGCGTCCATCAAAGAAAAGAGAAAGAGAGATAGAGAGAGAAAGAAAGAGTGAGAGGAAGACAGAGAAAAAGAAAGAGTGAGAGAAATACAGAGAGGAAGAGAGAAAAAGTGAGAGTGAGAGGAAGAGAGAGGAAAAAAGAAAGAGTGAGGGAAAGAGTGTGAGAAAGAGGAAGAGAGAGAGATAGAGAGTTACATTGTGAGAGGAAGAGAGAGAGAAAGAGTGTGAAGAAGTAAAAGGAAGAGATGAAGAGGGACAGTGAGTGCCCATACTGTGGACAAAACCCTCACAGCTCACTTTTACGCCACTGCTGTGTCTCCAACCACGTGCCGGGAACTAGTGGAGCCCTCAAGCTCCCACATCTGAAACATAGTACAGAATTAGTAATGGCAGAGTATATAGGACTGTGTACGCCTAAATCGCTGTGCCGCCTTTGTGCATCCAGGCTGCTGCACCCCTTTCCACTTCCACCACCCAGACGTTTTTGCCCACCGCTGTGTACCCAGGCCTCACTGCGCACCTTTTCGCGGACAGGGCATCCTCCACCTCATGCAGCTGCACTCCGCAAGCCTACAAGTCTTACATTTGGTGCTGCGTCTTGATTTTTCCATGGCAGAGGACATACTAGTGCACCTATCATCATCGCAGGTTGCACACTCGCTCAGTCCTTGCGGTGCCACTAACTCAGTGACCAGTGAGGTCATGCATGTGGTGGTAGGCCCCTCTGTTTGATGGCGCAGGCCTACATGAGGTGTCTGGACCACCCGGATGCGCCATCACAGTGCATGCGGTAGGAGTAACTCTAGAGCACATGCGCCCGGTCTTTTTTATTGGTAGGGTCACGTGTCCTGTGATGCCTGTGCTGGATGGGTGTGGTGTGGGTGTATACCAGCCGTGGGAGAGTGGCTGTGGCATACTGACAACTAGACGTGTGACCAGCAGGTCACTACAATGAAAATCTGGGCCATGTAGTGTTGTTGTCCTTCCCTGTAAGCATAAGCAGAGCGGGCTGGCCTGGCGTATGCCAGTCCTGCATGAGGCTGTGAAGAAGGACTCTGGAACTATGGGCGTGGATCCATCGTGAGCTGTATGAGGAATCTGTTGCCAGATTGGGCTAGATCAGGCACAACTGGGCTTTATTTTTCCCGATTGTGCGGTAAAATTTTGGTTTGTGCTAGTTGCCAGATTATAAATATATATACAGCGCTCCAGCAAACTAGTATGTTAGACAAATATTTACTTGGCAGCCTGCTGCAACATCAATTCAAATGCATTCACCGCCTGCTTGACGATGTCCCTGCCCCTCCTTCCTTAAAGTAGCAATATTGGGCAACTTTGGGCTACTTTCTGGTTGGCTTTGGGCTAGAGAATGCTTAAAAAATCTGACAACACTGGCATGCGGGTGTTCTTGTTGTAGTGCTGCTGTCACCCGGGTCGCAAGCGTCAATGTGTCACTCTGTGAGCCAAGGCCGACAACATGGCCAACATGGAAGGTACGGGGAATCACTGATCCTACATTGATACATAGTTCCACACAAAGAAGATGGTGGACATGACATATCTGTATGGATGTGAATGTTTATTGCACATTCAGTGGAGTATTGCATCTGTAGCAATACAGGACCATCCAAAGTCCAAATTTCAGTTTTTGGGACCTGGAGGGCAGCCAATGAGAAACACGCTTGTTATCGGAGTTACACTGCGCCAACAGATGTACTTATACAATCACTCCGCTAATCTCCACGCACTTATAAATTCACTATACATTCTCCTTGCAGTACTCTAATCATCCAGTCTCAATGTACATACTTGTACAATGACCGAGACAAAGGTATATAACCAAAGTTTTCTTCCACTGTCAAAGGTAAGTTGGTTGCATACGCTGTCCAGAGCACAATGTAATGTGGTAGGGCCCAGGGGCAGCATGTTGCATACATAATGAACACACGGACACAGATAGATAATGAAACTGAGTACGGGCACGTGCGCTCGACTCCTTTTTATTACCAGGGTCACATGTTCAGTGACGTCTGTGCTGGATGCGTGTGGGGTGAGTGTAAGCCAGCCCTCAGGGAATGGTTGGTGCTGGCAACAAGTACAACACTAATTATTTGATCAGACACAGAGATTCAATCATAAACGGTCAATGATTTGTGCTGCACTAACATAGGGGCACCAGATGTGAAATAATACACAAAAGATTCTATTGTAAAGGGTCCATGACTTGTGGTACACTGAAGTAGGGGCACCAGATGTGAAATTATACACAAAATATTGTATCATAAAGGGTCCATGAGTTGTGCTGCACTGAGATAGGGGCATTAGAAGCATTCAGCGTGTGCGCAGTCGGTGATGCTGTGTGGTCCAGGCGGGCCACACTGGGAGCAATGTCTCTTACCTACTGGACTGCATCATCTGCAATTGCGACTCAATGTGAATTGTGAGCCCTCCAGTCCTCACTGTAGATGGAAGGCAGTAGTCAGCACAGACATTGTGGAATGCTTTTTGTCACTTCCTCTTGACAAAATCCGAGGACATAGAGTAAAATTCTGTCTGCAATTAATAAATCATGTCTCAATGTAAATTGTGAGCTCCGCTGACCGCAGTGTAGGTAACAGAAGATGAAATATGTATGGAATACATTGTCAAAATGTGTAGGTTTCGGGGACGTTATAGTTAGTTGCCTACTGGACTCTGAAATTAATGAATCAAGACTGAATTCGAACTGTGTGCTCTGCTGGCCGCAGTGTAGACTGCCATTCAGTGTTCCTTTGGACTTCCAAGAAGAATTTGGTCATGGTACTAAAGCTATAATAGATATTTAAAAAGTTCTTGAAGCAAGGATACTAAAAGGATATTGTGTAGATTTCAGGGACAATGTAGTTAGTTGCCTTCTGGACTCTGTAATTAATGAATCAAGAACCAATTTTAATTGTGGGCCCTGCTGACCACAGTGTAAGCCAGAGGCAGCAGTCATCAAGGGCCCACAGCCATGTGGCGTTGAGTTGAGGTGCACAGTTATTGGCAATTTTGTGTGTGTGCAGCCAGCGATGATAAGTGGTGCACTGAGTTAGTGGCACCTGAAACAACCAGCGTGTGCACACCCTGTGATGATGCATGGTCCGGGCGGGCTGCACTGGGACCAATGTCTTTTGCCTACTGAATTCTGCCTTAATAAGTGCACGAGGTGATGACTTATGGTGCAGTGAGTTAGTGGCACCTGAAGCACTCACCATGTGCACAGCCTGCGATGATGTGTGGTCCAGGCGGGCTGCACTGGGAACAATGTCTTTTGCCTAGTAAATTCTGTCTTAATAAGTCCACGTGGTGATGACTTATGGTGCAGTTAGTTAGTGGCATCTGAAACACTCAGCGTGTGCGCAACCTGCAATGATGCGTGGTCCGGGTGTGCGGCAGTGGTAGCAATGTCTTTTGTCTAATTAATTCTGCCTCAGTAAGGCTACATGGCGGTGACTTGTGGTGTACTGAGTCAGTTGCACCTGAAGCACTCAGCGTGTGCGCACCTTGTGATGATGCATCCTCCAAGCGCGCCGCAATGGGAGCAATGTGTCTTGCGTACTGGACTGCGTCATCTGCAATCGTGACTCAATCTGAATTGTGAGCCCTACTGTCCGCAGTGTAGAGTGAAGGCAGTATTCTGTACAGACATAGGTCTGTAGGGCTGTGCTGCTGGGTTCGCTGAGGGCCTGTGTCAAGGAGGCTGGCGGTCATGGTGAAAGCCTTGTGGCACGTTGAGGGCTGCTGCCCTGGCAAACGCATTGGCCTTCACACAAGTGAACCACGCCCAGAGCCCCGGCCTATTTATTCACACATCTATGCTGGAGTGGTATACGTTGGACCAGCCCACTGAGCTTCCGCTTACAGGGGGATGACGACATAGGTACATGACCGAGATCTTCCCCACAGCCTGAGGTAACATGATTGCGTCCACTGTCCGTAACAGCAGTATATGTACACATGGAGAGGTTTGTGCTCTGCATAGTGAGGTCTGTGCAGCACATCACCGCTACACTTGGTATTGTGTGCATTATTATTGGTGGGTGACTTGTGTCCTTCACACATGTTTGGTTGCCACATCTCGCAACATTCAGCTATTGTGTGGCTGAGGTGCCATGCCGTTTTTGGAAGGTCCGCTGTCCTGTTGTGCACTGCCTCAGTGGTAGTGGGGGGGAGGTCCTGAGGGTGGTGGCAGTGGGATTTGTGGCCTTCTTGGGTGTGGGAGGTGCATGATCAGTAGCTCTCTGACATGAGTTGGTCTTCAGATGTGATTCTGGGCTGGGCTTCATTTCACACTGTAGGTGGTCGTCGTACTTTACACCAGTAAAAGGCAGATGTTACATTCCTACTCTTAATGCAGATTATCGCCTGTTTAATTATTATTATTAGCATTAGTTGTTGCTCATTTATGGCGATTTTTTTTGCGGAAGCTATTGCTGGAAAACTGGCAATATCGGCTGTTTTCACCAGGTTGAGAATGGAATGATAATTTAAAATCACAGAAAACACCATAGGTTTAATGAACATTCTACTTCGAAATTAGCATTTAAAAAACCCTTGAAATTCACTGAAAAAACCATAGGTTTCAGGGACGATATAGTTAGTTGCACATTTCACTCGTACAAAACCATAGAAATTCGGCTGTCATAGTTAGTTGAGCTAACTATAACTCACGCCCCCGCAATGCACTGCTGATGCCGTCACATATTACATCGTTCATGACATGTTCAGTGACATCACTGATGACATCATCCACATGCAAATCTAATGCACCTCCTCATACCTTAATAAAACCTTTGATACACCCACTCTAAAATACAGACTACCATTTCCGAAACAATAGAGACACCAATACCAGTTACTACGTTCGCACACACTGATTCCTAGGTCTACACACACATCTACTCATATACCCATACAGTCACTCATACATGCAGTGACTCATCAATAAAACACTATTATGTTATGTTATGTTATGTTATGTTACTGCTATTTGTATAGCGCAACAGCTGCCCCAGCAAAGGGGCGTCCCGGCGCTGTCAGCAAGGCAACAAACGCAAAAGGAGACAGAAACTACATGCTGGGTAAGAGGTGGGTTTTTAAGGCCTTATTAAACATCAAATAGTTAGTATAGTTTCGAATGTGAGTGGGCAGTGAGTTCCAAAGGAGGGCTGCCCTACTGCGGAAGGCACTCATACAGCAATACACACACTCACACACCGCCACTCATCCAGAGTTACTCACACATCTAGTCAGTCATGCAAAGAATCAATCACACTTCTATTTACTCAGCTATACAGTTATACACACACAACCTCACTTATTCATTGTGATACTAACATATACTTACTCTCTTAAACAATCACTGATACAAGTACACACACATCCATACAGCACTGTCACAATCACTGACACTCACGTATAGTCATTTATATACTCCAACTCTCTCAATGCAATGCGTTTTACATATGTAGTTACTTGGACATGTAGCACTGAGATGTCCATTAACTAAACATCACACCCATATACACACTCACCCACCCATACAGCTGTTTCCACATGCAGTCTTGAACCCATACACCCAGTGAATAAAGAACTCACACATCTATGCACAAAGTCACACACCTCTCACCTACCCACACACACCCTCAGTCACCCATACAAATACTCAGGCAACCAATCAATAACCCATATAGACACTCATGTAGCTACTCACCAACCAATGCAGCAGCTTACACAGCAATTGACAGAGTGATACAGACATTCACACAGTTTAGTCACTAATCCATGAAACAGTAAGACACATTTAATCACTTACTTATACAGTCAGTCATGCAGCTACTAAATCCTCCATCCACACACTTATACACCCACTCATTCTTCAATATACCTTAGCCAATATATTTATAAAACATATTTAAACTTTACAGAAACACAGTCACTATATGATGTCATCAGTGATGTCATTTGAGATGTCATCAGTGATGTCATCAGTGATGTCACTGACCATGTCATGAATTACGTAATATGTGACGTCATCATCAGTGTATTGCGGGGGCGTGAGTTGTAGTTAGCTCAACTAACTATAACTGCCGAATTTCTATGGTTTAATACGAGTGAAATGTGTAACTAACTATAACGTCCCTGAAACCTATGGTTTTTTCAGTGATTTTCAATGGTTTTTTTAATGCTAAATTGTAACTATAACGTCACTGAAACCTATGGTTTTTTCAGTGAATATATACTGGTGGTCGCCGGTAGGTAGTTATAGTTAGGACCAAGTTTCCATAGGAAGAGCATTTTTTGTTTTGCTAATAACTTTGGCGTTGTTTGAAGAATTTTCATGAAATTTTCCAAACTAATTCTTTGTTCATATCAGCGCCTATGTTGACAGTTTGGGGGTAATTCATCAAGGGGGGGGCCGAGAAAAAAGGGGGGTCTCAAAACGTAGTTTCTCCATGTTAATTTCCATAGGAAAATATAGAGAAGGCTACAGGTCAAACGGGTGAACGGAATTACCTCAAATTTGGCAGGGAGAAGGGTCTTGGTTTAGAAAGCACGCTTTTGTTTATTTGGTGTAAATCCGTTCAGTAGTTTTGGAGAAATATCAGAATTTACAGATATTGATATTTGGGAATTCTGCCATCTGATTGGCTGAGGCGTTACGAGCACGAGCTTGCTGCTTATTGGCTGCGAGCGGTGGGAGCAGTTGCAACTAGGAATTGTTGGCAGCCATTTTGTGGTTCTGTCAAAGTGAGTAAGGGGAAAAAAGGGCTAAAGCACTGCAACCTCTGTGGGGTGTTTAGGGTGTGATATACAGGGGGTGCGAAGCAAACTACTCATCCCTACCGGTCTGAAAGTGCTGGGCTACTGAAATTAAGGGGCATATTATTAAGACAGGCGATAAAATTATCGCCGCTTTAGCGGCAGAAAACTGCCGCTAAAGCTGCAACAATGGGCTTGATAATATGCTCTATGGAATTCCAATTGAAGCTCAGGTTAGATGTCCTTCACATCTAACATAGGCTTCAATTGGAATTCCATAGAGCATATTATCAAGCACATTATTGCCATTTTAGCGGCAGTTTTCTGCCACTAAAGCGGCGATAATTTTATCGCCTGTCTTGATAATATGCCCCTTAGTGAGGTATTGCCTAGAGTCTGATGCTGTTAAGGTGAGCTGCTGCGGGACTCGGGGATTAAAGCATAAGCCCAAACTGTGTGTCTTATGCTGTGAAATCATGTGCCCTGGCCACTGCACCACAAATGTGGAAGTAGTGTCAGCACATGTTTATACCTACTAGGACGAACTACTGACTCCTACTGGTCTGAAAGTACTGGGGTACGGAAAATATGTGAGGTATTGTCTAGAGTCTCATGCTGAGCTGCTGCCGGACTAGGGGATGAAAGCGTGAGTCTAAACTTTGTGTCATATGCTGTGAAGTCCTGTGCTCTGGCCGCTGTGCCACATGTGTCCAAGTAGTGTCAGCATGTAGTTATACCCACTCGGAGGAACTTTTGTTTCGAACATTGTAACTTGTGTATGGTGCTTAGGGGGTGTTATACAGGGAGTCCGAAGGTAAATTTGCGCGTATCAAATCAATTTGGTATTTGTAAAGTGCAAACTACTCACTCGTATGGGTCTGATGGCGCTGGGGGAGTAAGCTCAGCTGCTGCCGGACTCAGGGATAAAGCCACTGAACTACTGACCCCTACCGGTCTGAAAGTGTGGGGTACGGAAATTAAGTAAGGTATTGCCTAGAGTGTCATGCTGCTAAATTGAGCTGCTGCTGGACTCGGGGATGAAACCGTGAGCCCAAACTGTGTGTCCTACGATGTGAAGCCATGTGCACTGGGCACTGTGCCACACCTGTCCAAGTAGTGTCAGCAATATTTTATACGTAGTAGTAGGAAGTTTTGTTTGGAACACGGTAACTTGTAAATGGTGCTTAGGTGGTGTTATATAGGGAGTGCGAAGGTAAATCAATACGGTATTTGTAAAGCGCAAACTACTCACCCCCATGGGTCTAAAGGCACTAGAGGCCAGCGTGGAAATTATGTGAGCTATTAAGTGAGCTATTGCCCAGAGTCACATGGTGCTGAGCTGAGCTGCTGCCGGAGCAGGGGATTAAACTGTGAGCCCTGTGCTCTGAACTCATGTTTTCTGGCCGCTGCGGCACACCTGTCCAAGTAGTGTCAGCATGTGTGCATACGTACTAGGAGGAACTTTTGTTTTAAACAGTGTGACGTCTGTAGGGTTATTGGGGGTGCTACAGAGGGAGTGTGAAGTTCAATTCTGCCGTTTCCAATCAATCCAGTATTTGTAAAGTACAAACTACTCACTCGTACGGGTCTGCAGGCGCTGGGGTCATTTCCAAACCTACACCAGTCAATGTACCTAGGTCGTTTCCACCGCAGTGCACAATCATGAGGTCAGGGTGTTGGAGATACAACCAGGTTTTAACCAAAGGCACCAATTGGTGCCACTTCAATCCTCTCTGTCCAAACCATTTAATGTCCACATTTTTTAAACCTAGGTCTAAGTCGATACGTCTCTGTTCTGCATACCTCTTGCACCAGAAAACATAGCTATGTCCTACGATCCAAACTAGCATTTTGAAGGTATGGCTGGGAAATATGGATAGATGTTTGTAGCTCATGCAGTCCGTTCGTAGAATAAGAGATATGTTTAAAGGTGGGGCACTACCTTTTTTTCTCATTCAAAATGATAACTGATTGGGAGATGAAAAGCATTGTTTTTTAAAAGTAGGGTGCATATTCGTTTTGTGGAAAAGCGTCTTTGTGATTGGGTAAGAAAAAGCAGTTTAAACGTGGAGTACATATCATAGGATAAAATTTGGTCAACTCAACCACACCTGCTACTTGCATTTGAAAGGCACTGTTCGAACTTAAAACAATTGTGAACTTTTAACCTGCACGTGCCTTTAAATGTTTGAGAAAATGTTGCAAAAAATATCGTTAGGTTTAAAAAAATTGATGAACTTTTAACCTGCACGTGTTGTAGAATGTTCTAGAAAGTGTGTTGATAGAATACGTTGCACTTCTGACTTCTATGTTTCCTTGAATATTAAAAAAACTGTTTATATGTAAAATTCAAAAATAACCAATAGAGAGAAGTTCTGCAATCTAAAAGAATCAAGGAACTATTCTAATTTGTTCTTTACATGTATTTATGTGTAGAGTAACAAAATTACAGACACAACAGCACCAGGAAGAGGAACAAGCAGGGAGTGGGGAACGAGGGGAGATGGGCACAATGGCACACATGCACAATTAAGTACAGCACAACTACAGACAAACCATAGCCAAAATGAAACACACCAACAAGGAGCACAAGTGACACAACCCTACAACATCACACCACTGAACAAGCTCAGAAGAGAAAACCGCACTGCCTGAAAGGGAGAAGGGTGAATTAAACCTCACATGAGGGGACATCTCACACACAATGCAGCACACACACATAGGAAGCAGAGCACACCAACATCCAACACAATATTGTCCACACACAAACATTTGCACAATCGAACACAGGACATAAATGCACACGCCTGCAGTGGATAAACATCCAAAAGCGTATGTACGAAACAGGCACATGAGAACGCATAAGTACAAACCCACAGTCCGGATGGGGTAGCAATTCACGTATGGCAGGCAGCCAGAGAGTCCGTGACACACACATTGGCATACAAATGAAGACACAATACATTTGGATACAAGTGAAAATGTGGAAACTTTATAAACAAAGTGTGTGTCAGTACGGCCAAGAGTAGTGCCACGATATGCAGACAAATGTAGCAGCATGCCTGAATAAGGAATGTAGGAAAACGTCCATGTTCACCTCGGGGTAGTCCATCACCAACACACGTCATTGTCAAGCAGCGTTGGTTGTCCGCCTCTCGGACATGAGTCGACGCCAATGTAGCCATGTCCACTGTTGTCTTTGGACATGTGACCAGGTGCACAACGTGCAATGATGCGGCGGGACACTTGCAGTGTGGCACATCGAGTCGTGGTTGCAGGTACCTTGTCACTCGTCCATGAACGCGAGTGCAGCTGCGTAAGCCACTATCTCTAATGAGTGATGGTTGGCCACAATATTTGACATGTCGTCGACGTAATCCATCAGCTGACCGGGACAGATGTGCTGACTCCAACCACTGTACCCAATGTGCACCAAAGCAGAACCAGGAAGTGGGTCAATTTGCTTACTGCATACTACAACACGTGCAATCTCCCAGGCCCAGTTCCCAACATGCATGCAAAACATCCATGCATGCCATAAACGGGCATCACCATGATTGTCCTGGTCGTGGGCCAATAGGGGGAGCACACACCCGTCGTCATCCATGTCAGCTACTCACACGTTGGAGAGGCACTCGTCCATGCACCACTCGGATAGGCACGTGCGACATTGCAATACAGGTTGAACGCTGTTGACGTCCGCAATGTGGAAACTCAGCCAGTACGTGATTGGCAGCACTGCCAATGGCGGTACACCCAGGATATGCAGCAGACGTGCAAGGTATAGGTGGACTTGAATGGAGTCGACCATGTGTTCGGGTTGTCCTGCTATTCGTCAGTGGCTCTGCTTGTAGCTGCACTGGCTTGCTGTGTGCCAGTCTTGTGGATGAAATGGCACAGCTTGGTGCAATGAGCCGGGTCTGTGTGCAATAGGTGCAGGACAGGGTTGTGGTGGGAGTACATGTGAAGGCCATTTCATGCACGCTAACTACAATGAAGGACTTTTGAGTGTGGAATCTGCACTCGTTCTCAAATCGGGCAGTGCGTAGTGTGGGAGACGGATGCAAATATTATCGTATCTGTCGGGGGGCTGGCCACTTGCAAGTTCCTTCTCGGAGCAGCAGATGTGTTAGCGCAAGATAGCTCAGACAAAGAACCTTTCATCCTTACAGTAACTTCTCCAGCTGCATTCATACAAGATGTGTACAAAGCCGGCCGTGGGTGTTGTGGGATGTCTGCGACCCTGGATATCATGTATCAGATAACCAGCATGTGGCACATGGGCGGGTTCACTGTGTGTTATGTTGCCAAACAGCTGCTCGTCCCTCCCACAAGCCCCCACACTTTTGTGCGCTGCACTGTTGTATCCCGTGCACTCTTACGGCACACCATTGTAATGCCTATTCGCGCATGTCCTGCGGCATTAAATTCACACCGTGACACTGCAGTTTGGAGCTGGTGCATGTCACTTTACGACTGCTGCAGCCCTTGTGGCAGCCACACCAGAACACAGAGACACACTTACCACACTTCTTGCACATGTACATGTGTGAGACACCCCGTTCCCTTTGCCGCTTGTGCATACAGGAGGATGCATGCAAAGCTATATCTCCAGGCTCACTGCCAATGCTCAGGTGACATGGTAATGTCCGCTGAAGACAGCACACTGTGATGTTGCAGGGCCCGTGCCTATCATGCTAACACAATAACCATACGGACACACTTGCTCAGATGGAGGTTCGGGGGGCGTGTATCATGCTCATTGTCTCTATGGCACCTGTGGGTGTTCAGGTGTGGCTGCTGGCTGTGTTGCCTTTCATGCTGCAGGTAGTCGTCCTGCTTAACACCAGCAGAAAGCAGGTGTAAAATCTCTGGTGCTAACGCGGCTTATTGACGGAATTTGTTTTGCATCACAGTTTTTGCCTTTCGTTGTGAAAGTTGTGATGTGGTTTTTCGTGTACAGAAAAATAAATGAACTGGGCAGTGTATCCCGTCAAGCTCCAGCACCTGACCCACAATTCCCAATCAATATAAATACAATGAGATAAATCTAACACACTATTCAGAAGGTGGTGCAAACTGTAGACATCAACAGTATTCCCGCGATAACTGCCCCAAAATTTAACACCATGGTGGACACCACCAAATAACAGTAATAAGAACGAGAAAGAGTCACACAGCACTTAAGTAACAACCCAAAACTTTATTGAATTTTCTTTTTCAAACTTTATTTTTTCGTAAACGTATATATAAAGGATAAACTAAATTTAACCAAATGAACACAAAACAAGAAGGCGGAAGACTCCTGTCGGGACCATGAATGTCGACGACACAGCCTGGAAAATAAAGCACAAAAAAGGGATGTGTGAAATGCGCATATCAAAGGAGTGAGACACAGAGAAGGAAAAAAAAGACAGAGAGAAAAAGAGAGGGAAGGAAAGAAAGGGAGTGAGAAAGGGAGAAGGGAGATAGAGAAAGAGAAGGAAAGAAAGGAAGAGAGTGAAGAGAGGGAAGTGAGAGAGAGAGAGAGAGAGAGAGAGAGAGAGAGAGAGAGAGATACTGCCGCCCCTGCGCATCCATGACCAAATAATTACCTGGTGCCACTGGAGTGTCTACCAGTGGACACTCCACGTGCCCGTCAAAGCTCCGCGGCCCGGCAGATCTCACAGATGTCGCTGAGTCCTGAATCTTGAATGGCGGAGACCACATCAGCTTCTCTGCGGCCCGGCAGATCTCACATATGTTGCTGAGTCCTGAGTCATCAATGGCGGAGACCACATCAGGTTTTGGTGCCACTAACCCTGTGCAACGCAAGTCAGCGCCACGTGGTCAAAGGCCGCTGATGGCCATACAATTTAGGGTGCGACTAACCCTGTGCAACTCCAGTCCGCACCACGTGGTGGTAGGCCCCTGACGGCCACATCAGCTTCGGGTGGCACTAACCCTGTGCAAGTCAAGTCCGCGCCACGTGGTAGTAGGCCCCTGACGACCATACAGCTCAGGGTGCTACTAACCCTCTGCGCAACTTTTCATGGACTCTTTATGATTGAGACCCAAGGAGCGTCTGCCATCCAGTCACCACCGGCAATAAAGGATGTGACGTTGACGATGCATTATATTTGCATGGTCACATGGCCTGTGACGCATGTGCCGGATGGGTGTGGTGTGTGTGCAAACCTGCCCTCAGGGAGTGGCCGTGACATGTTGACAACTAGACCACTGATCTGCACACCAACAGCGAATACGCCTGCGATAGGTAGCTATGTAGGGGTGTGAAAATGTGTTTTCTCAATGGATTTTCCATAGGAAACTTTAGACAAGGCTACAGGTCAAACTGCTGAACGGAATTACGCTAAATTTGGTAGAGAGAAAGGTCATGGTCCAGAAAGCACACTTTCTTGCATGGAGTGAAAATATAAAGGAAAGTTCCCGGGGGCAATTTAATATACCGGAGCTCTGTCTGTGCGATAACCCTTTCACGCTCCCTCTTCCCAACATCACCACTTCAAAGCTATAGTGTTAGAAGCCAGTCCGTCGGCTCACAGCTCTCTACCTTTGCGAGCTAGTACGCTGCTGTGCCTGTATCTCTGTGAGCTACTACGCTGCTGTTCCTTTGGGAGCGGACGGCTCGTAGTACAGCGTCTGTGAGTCGACCGGACGGGCGGCAGTTGTCCCTCTGCGAGCCTGGGTGTGAAATGTTCATAAGTCACACTACATGAGCATTGAAAAGCCATTTTGTGATTCAGTCCATCAGCTGGCATTTGTGTAAGGCATTTCTGAAAACATACCGGTGTTCTTTCTGTGAGAGATAACCATTTCACGCTGCCTCTCCCCACCTCAGCAGGTAACACACCCTCTTCCCGCATTACCAACATACCCCCAACAACCTTGTTGGGCCAAGAATAGTCCCTGTGTGTTTGGACAAACAAGAATCTTAGTCATGGATAGATTTACATATAAAACATTTTATTTAAACAAAAAAACAACAAATAAAACTGAAGGGAGTCTGGTGCTGTGGTCGCTGCCATGAAGTTGGGGTTACTGTCATTCAGGACTCAGGACACAGTTCCACATGTGGGATCGGCTTGTATTGAACAGGGTTAGTGGCACCACGTGTCGCGCCTTGTGTTGTATAGGGTTAGTGGCACCACGTGTCGCTGGCCTTGCATATGGAAATATTCCTGACTGATCAAAGGGAGTCTGGTGCTGTGGTCGCTGCCACGGAATTGGGGTTACTGCCATTCAGGACTCAGGACACAGTTCCACATGTGGGATCGGCTTGTGTTGAACAGGGTTAGTGGCACCACGTGTCAAAAATTCGAATTGTGAGCTCTGCTGCCCGCAGTGTAGACTGTTATTGAGTGTTTGTTTGTACTTGAAGATGAATTTGGAGATTGTACTAAAGCTATAACTGATATAAAAAAAGTTCTTGAAGCAAGGATAGGTTTTAGACCTGTGATAGTTACTTGCCTGGACTCTGTAATTAATGAATCAACATTTAATTTTAATTGTGAGCCCTACTGACCGCAGTGTAGGTGTATCATGAAAAGGTGGAATATGTATAGAATACACTGTCAAAGTGTATGAGCCTGTGATACTGCTTGGTGTGGACGGGCCGCACTGGAAGCAATGTCTCTTGCCTACTGCGTCATCTGCAATCGTGACTGTATCTGAATTGTGAGCCCTGCTGACCGCAGTGTAGGCCAGAGGTGACAGTGAGCAAGGGCCCACAGCCACATGCATAGGCTGGTGGCCCCACCGGCCTGTGTAGTTTGGGTTCAGTGGCACCATGTGTCGCCCGCCTTCCATATGCAAATACGCGTCACTAATCGAAGAGAGTCTGGAGCTGTGGTCGCTGCCACGAAGTTGGGGTCACAACCATTCAGGACTCAGGACACAGTTCCACATGTGGGATCGGCTTGTGTTGAACAGGGTTAGTGGCACCACCTGTCGCCGGCCTTGCATATGGAAATATGCCTAACTGATCAGAGGGAGTCTGGTGCTGTGGTTGCTGCCACGGACTTGGGGTCACTGCCATTCAGGACTCAGGACACAGTTCCACATGTGGGATCGGCTTGTGTTGAACAGGGTTAGTGGCACCACGTGTCGCCGGCTTGTGTTGAACAGGGTTAGTGACACCATGAGTTGCGGCTTGCCTTGAATTCTGCCTCAGTAAGCCCACGTGGCAATGACTTGTGGTGCAGTGAGTTAGAAGTACCTTTGGAGCTGAGTGTGTACGTACCCTGCGATGATGAGTGGTCGGGGGGGGCCACATTCGGACCAATGTCTTTTGTGTATTGAATTCTGCCTCAATTCGATTTTCGAGTGATAGTATGCCTCACTGCTGACATAAAACTGTTCAGTCTTCCTTGCGATGACTTATGGTGCACTGCGATGATGCGTGGTCCGGGGGGCCGCACCCGGACCAATGTCTTTTGTCTATTGAATTCTGCCTCAATAAGCCATGTGGCATTGACTTATGTTGCACTGAGTTAGTGGCACCTGAAGCACTCAGCGTGTATGCACACTGAGATGAGGCGTGGTCAGAGAGGGCTGCACTGGGAGCAATGCATCTTGCATACTGGACTGCGTCATCTGCAATCGCTGCTCCATGTGAATTGTGATGCCTGCTGTCCACTGTGTAGATCAAAGGCAGTAGTCTGTACAGACATAAGTCTGCGGTACTGTGCCACTGGGTTCGCAGGGGGCCTATGTGGAGGAGAGCAGCGGTCATGGCGGTAGCCTCGTGGCAGGGTGAGGCACAGTCGTTGATATTCACAGTTCACAAGTGAACCGCGCCCAGAGTCCCGGCCTATTTATTTACACTCCTACGCTGAAGTGGCGTATGTCGGAGCAGCCCACTCCAGTTACGCCTATAGAATAGAATAGAATAGAAAAACATTTATAGAGCGCATGGCTACTCGGAAGCATCCCAGCGCTAGTAACTGACATGGGGTGAGGAGCTGCGGAGGCTAAGAAAAAAGCATGTTCTTAAGTTGCTTTCGGAAAGCCAGATGATCAGGGATTTTGCGTAGATAAAGAGACAAGGAGTTTCACAGTTTGAAGGCATTATAGGAGAAAAGCCTAATGCCACTCCTAGATTTCTTGATTCTAGGGATCTCTGTCAAGTACAGATCGTTAGAGCGAAGATTCAGGTTAGCTTTGTATGGCTTAATCATGGTGCAAATGACAGGTGGGCCAAGTCCAAGTCTTGCCTTGTGAACTATGCACAAGGCCTTGAATCTGACCCGTTCCTGGACTGGCAGCCAGTGAAGGGAACGGAGGGCTGGTTTGGCTGAGAGTCTGTTAGTGGTTCCCATCAAGAGTCTCGCAGCACTATTTTGTACTTTTGTGCTTATGCTTTCAAGGGGGTACAACACAGCTACATGACTGAGATCTTCCCTAGTGTTTGATGTAACATGGTTGGGTCCACTGTCCACAACACTACAAGCACCAGGAGAATTTATGCAAATGGAGAGGTGTGTGTTCTGCATACTGAGATGTGTCCATCACATCACCGCTACACTTTGCATTGTGTGCATTGGTATTCATGTGTGAATTGCTTCCTTCACATATAGTTTGTTCACACCTGTCCCAATATTCAGCTATTGTGTGTGTTAGAATGGGGAACCTCTGGTTGGCACAGGTAGGTACTTGTGACAAGCAGCGGTCCCTTCTTCTATTCAGGGCGAGGGAATTACCCCTTCAGAACAACCCCTGCTCACCCTATAGGTAGTGTGGCGCGAGCAGTCAGGGCTAAACTTCAGGGCGCTAGTCAGTTAAGCATTTACGATCACACACAGTAAACCACAATGATCCCCCACAAACGGACACCAGGCGTAAGTTGTATCAAAAATACGGATGCTTTATATAAAAGATTCTTTGTTACGCAGGCATGTACAAGACCATCAATAACGGTTACGAAATGGAAGCCACAAGATGATAATTAGGCACTGTTCTTGTCTTTGGTAACTTATTCGATCACGAGCGCTTCACAGGGCTCGGTTGAGTCGGTCCAGTCACGATGATGCGCAGGGCACCCAGGGTACAGTGATACGGGGAAATCAGAACGTTGCGGACCCCGAGTCCGATAGAGAGTTCACTGTACCTGGGAACGTGCGATGTGCTTGGACGAGTCTTCAGGAGAGATGCAGGTTCTGCACCTCGTGGGTCTTCCGGATCAAGAATTCAGCGGGCGGCTTTCGGTAGACAGGTGCGGCCCAGGGCCTCCGACACGGACTGTGCGGGAGGTCACTGCGGAGGGCGGCACGGTCAGACTCAGGCTGGGAGGTGAAGCGGGGCGGCCGGATACGTTACGACGTACGGGCGGCCGTCCGAGGCTGGATTTCACTTCCCCACTAGAAATCCGGCGGGAGGGCGAAAGGGCACCAAGCGCGCTCCAGTAGCAGGCAGGTGACAGGGAAGCGGGACGGCCAGACTCGTGGGTCCAGAGCGACTCAGGTAGAGCGGGGCTCTCGGCGAGTGGAGGCGGCCAGGCTTCTGGGTGTCACGGCCCTAGGAGGGATGCGAAGGTGCGCAGGGCACTCCGGCGGGAGAAAGCACACGGCTCGAATTCTCAGACGAGCGGAGACACGGTGAACCCACTGGTCCTGGGGTTCAGTTCAGGGGGCAAGCTCTTCTTCCAAGCCCTTGGAGATAGTTGAAGAACAAAGTGCAAAAGTCTCTTTCAGTCTTTTTCCTCTCCTTCCTTAGCAAGGCACCTACTGCAGGCCAGTCCCTCAGGTCAGGGAAAGTTACTCCTCCTTCAGCTTCTTCCAGGTCCTTCTAGTCGGGCAGAGTTCCTTCGTGGTTCAATCTGGATCTGATTTCTTAGGAGCCAGGCTCCTACTTTTATACAGGGATTCTTTTGTTCTTTAGCGCCAGGGGGCCTGGGCCTGGCTCAGTCCAGTTTTGGAGCACTCTGTTGTGGTGACTCGGCTTGTTCCTTTCAGTAGCAGGGCAGAGACATCAGCCGCTCCACAGGGGGCGGCGCCGGCTTTGTGGTGGCAGAGCACAGGTCTATTCAAGAGTCAGGGTGCACTCCTCCCACCCATCCTGGTGTAATCTCTCTACCCACCACCTGGCAGCCAACCTGTCTCCTGGAATCCCCCAGCCCTGCTCCTGTACTGTTGCTAGGCAGAACACACACACACAGAGGCGGACTGAGATGGTTAGGCACGCAAAGGCTAACTTTCTAAAAGTAGCATTTGCAAACCCAGGATATTAAAATAACCTTTACTAAAAGACGTATTGTATTATCCTGAGTTCAGGCATACTAAACATGACTTTCTACCATGCTCTCTGAGTCCACTGGGGTCACAGCGTGTAGCGATCCCAGCAGCCCATCCTGGCCTATGGAGAGCAGGTAGCCTTCAAAAGTGAAAAACGAAAAGGGCTGTAATTCACTATTAAGACATGCCACACCATCAGGGCATGTCCTACCTTATACCTACAATGCACCCTGCGCTCAGGCCTACCAGAGGGGTGACTAACATGTAGTTAAGGGAAGGTTTAGGGACTGGTAAGTGGGGACACTTGCTCAGTCAGCGCGACGGTACCAGACCGCGCGCAGGGTCTGCAGTGGCGGACCCTAGACACATTTTACCCCGCTGCTTCGGTGGGTGGCACAACCAGTGCTGCAAGCCCACTAGCAGCATTTGGATATACAAGCCCTTGGCACCCCTGGTGCACTCTACTAGGGGCTGATAGTAAACCAAATAAACCAAACGTGGAAGTCAATTCACATAATACATTTTACCATAGGGAGCACTTGCACTGTGGCACTGGATGGCAGTGGCACAGTGCCCTGAGCAGCTAACACCAACACAAAAACACATTGAGGCACAGACAAAAAATGGAAGGGTGACCCACGCCAATGGTGCCAGGTCTAACACGTGTCCCCTCCAGCTGAAAAGTGGGGAGAACTACCCTACCCCAGGGAGTTCTGCATCACTAAGGCGGAAAAACCTGGACAGACCGTCAGCATTGGCGTGATCCGTGCCAGGGCGATGCTCCACCGTAAAGTCCATACCCTGTAGGGAGATGGACCACCTCAACAGTTTTGGGTTCTCACCCCTCATTTGCATCAACCATCTGAGGGGCCTGTGGTCGGTCTGAACCCGGAAGTGAGACCCAAACAAGTAGGGTCTTAGCTTCTTCAGCGCCCAGACCACAGCAAATGCTTCTCGTTCTATCGCACTCCACCTTTGTTCCCGGGGAAGTAGCCTCCTGCTAATAAAGGCTACGGGTTGGTCAAAGCCCTCCTCAGTGATCTGTGAGAGAACAGCCCCTACACCATGCTCTGATGCATCCGTCTGCACCAGGAACTCTTTGGAGAAGTCAGGAGCCAAGAGCACGGGCGCCGTGCACATGGCAGTTTTCAGGGTGTCGAAGGCTTTCTGACAGGTGTCAGTCCATATCACTTTTCTGGGCTGCTTCTTCGAAGTCAGCTCTGTCAAGGGGGCAACGATGCTGCCATACCCCTTGACAAACCTCCTGTAGTACCCGGTGAGTCCTAAAAAGGCCCTCACCTCCGTCTGGGTCTTTGGGGGCTCCCAAGCCAGGATGGTTTCCACTTTGGGTTGGAGGGGCGCCACCTGGCCGCTCCCCACTTGGTGTCCCAAATACACCACTGAACCCTGCCCGATCTGACACTTGCTTGCCTTGATCGTGAGGCCTGCCTTGCGCAGCGCCATCAACACTTCCCAGAGATGTTGCAGGTGTTCTTCCCATGTGCCGCTGAACACTGCGATGTCATCCAGGTAGGCGGCGCTGAACTCGGTCAGCCCAGCCAACACCTGGTTGACCAACCTCTGGAAGGTGGCAGGGGCATTCTTCATCCCAAAGGGCATCACCCGGAACTGGTAATGCCCATCTGGTGTAGAGAATGCGGACCTCTCTTTGGCCCCATCAGTCAAGGCGATCTGCCAGTACCCAGACGTTAAATCAAACGTGCTGAGGTACCGTGCAGCCCCTAACCGATCGATGAGCTCATCAGCTCTGGGGATGGGGTGCGCGTCAGTCTTCGTGACTGAGTTGAGTCCTCGGTAGTCCACACAGAACCGGAGTTCGGGCGTGGCACCCGGCGCTGCAGCCTTTGGGACCAAGACCACTGGGCTGGCCCAAGGACTGCTGGAGGACTCAACCACCCCTAGGGCAAGCATCTTCGAGACCTCCTCTTTGATGCAGGCCCTGACCCTGTCAGTTACCCGGTAGGCCTTGTGCTTCACAGGTAAGCTGTCTCCCGTATCCACATCATGGACGCACCAATTTGTGATACCGGGAACCAGGGAGAACAGGTCAGGAAACTGCCCCAGCAGCTGGCGGCAGTCACCCTGTTGCTCAGGGGTCAGGGTGGGTGAGAGGTTTACCCCATCCACTGACCCGTCTCGCTCTGAGGCTACCAAGAGGTCAGGAAGAGGCTCGGACTCCTCTTCCGTCCCATCATCGGTGGCCAAGAGCATGCCCACTTCGGACCTCTCCAAGTGGGGCTTCAGTCGATTGACATGTAGGACCCTTAAGGGGTTCCTCGGAGACCGCAAGTCCACCAAGTAGGTGACAGAACTCTTGCGCTCCACAATCTCAAAGGGTCCTGTCCACTTGTCCTGGAGTGCACAAGGCTCCACAGGGGCCAGGACCCACACTTTTTGGCCAGGTTGAAGCTCAACCAGAGTGGCATTCTGGTCGTACCACCGCTTCATTTCCTCCTGGCTGGCTTCCAGGTTTGCCTCAGCAAGTTGCCTGAAACGCCTAGTCTGGTTCCGGAAGGCCAGCATGTAACTGTATACATTCTGGGGAGGTTTCCTGGGAGATTGCTCCCAGCCTTCCTTGACCAGACTAAGAGGTCCTCGTACTGGGTGGCCGTACAAAAGCTCAAAGGGACTGAACCCTAGAGACTTCTGTGGCACCTCGCGGTACGCAAAGAGAAGGCATGGTAAGAGGACGTCCCACTTACGCCTCATGGGTTCCTCGAGACCCATAATCATGCCCTTCAGGGTTCGGTTGAAGCGCTCAACCAACCCGTTTCCTTGGGGATGGTAAGGTGTGGTGAACTTGTAGGTTACACCACACTCTTGCCAAAGGGACTTCATATATTTCGATATGAAGTTGGTCCCCCTGTCAGACACCACCTCTAGAGGGAATCCTACTCGTGAGAAAATTCCCATCAGTGCCCGTCCCACCACGGGGGCCGTCACTGTCCTCAGAGGGATGGCTTCAGGGTACCGGGTGGCATGGTCCACCAAGACCAGGATAAACCTGTTGCCCATGGCTGTCTTGGGGTCCAGTGGCCCCACAATGTCAATCCCCACCCGCTGGAATGGGGTACTGACCACAGGGAAAGGTTGGAGTGGAGCTCTCAGCTTCCTTCCACTCTTGCCACTTGCCTGGCAAGTCTGGCATGTCCTGCAGTGAGTGTCAGAACTCCTGCGCATTTGGGGCCAATAAAAGTGGGTGACAAGCCTTTCAAAGGTCTTGTCCTGCCCCAAATGTCCTGCTAACGGTACGTCGTGAGCCAGCCCCAGTAGGAAGGCTCTGAACCTCTGGGGTACCACCAGCGCACGGGCTGACCCAGGTTCAGCAACCTTAGGCTCGGAGTATAGGAGGTCGTTCTCCCAGTAGATCAAGTGAGTTCCGGACTGATCACCATTGGCCTGGGCTGCAGCCTGCTGCCGCATACCCTCTAGAGAGGGGCACTCTTTCTGCTCCCTGCAGAATTCCTCCCTGGTGGGGCCTCCTTCTTGCTGCCAATGGGTCAGCTCAGGCAGGTCCCCCAGTTCGGCTATCTGTTCCCCGGTAGGCTCCAGGGCATCCCCCTCAAGGTCTGCTTCCTCCTGGGCCGTGGGAACGTCAGGAGCCGGATTCCCGTGCCTCCCTTGCCCTCTCTCTAAGGCCGGTTCCTGGGCCTCTCCCTCAGGCTCCAGGGTTCCTTCAACACCCCTACTGGCTGCCATCGACCGGGTGGTCACGCACGCCCAATCAGGCAAGCCCACCATCCGCAGGTGAGTGGTCTTCTCCACCTTTTCCCAAGGGGAGCTCTCCAAATCGTTACCTAGGAGACAATCAACAGGCATGGCCTCTCTCACAGCCACTTGCAGAGTACCAGAGACCCCCCCCCACTCAAAGGGAACCTGAGCCATTGGACACTGACTCTCTGTGTTGTCAGCGTTGACAACACGGCAGAATGCGTGCGGGACAACCTGCTCTTGAGACACCAGGTGTTGCTTGACAGCAGTCACACTGGCTCCTGTATCTCTAAGAGCTCCCACCCTCTTGCCATTTATGGTCACCCACTGCCCATACTTTTGAGTATTGGGGGGCAGCTGGGCCTCAGCGACCATCTCACTGTCTCCCAATGAGACTAGGGTCATCTGTACGGGATCCCCCGCCCCTTGGACATCTATCTCCCTCCCCAAGGCTACACTATTCACCTGCTTGGGGGGTGGAGCACCAGAGGGTGCTGGTTTACCATACAGGGGGCACTTGGGATCCACGGAAATGTGCCCCAGGTTGTTACACTTGTAACATCGGAGGGGCCCTCTTTGAACAGGGTTACCTGTCGGGGCCCCGGTCTGCTTCGGGGGTGGGGGTGGCTGAGAACCTTTCCCTTGGTTCCCTTGGGAATTACTTTGGGGCCCTCTGTAGAACTCCCTCTGTTTACCCTTGTCCCCCCCACTCTTCTGCTGGGGACCCTGAACACCCTTGGCGGGGCCTCCTACGGGACCCTTGTGGACCCTGGTGCTGATCCAGCGGTCCGCCTCCTCAGCAAGCTTCCTCGGGTTGGACAGCTTGCTATCGATCAGGTGTTGGCGTAGCTCAGGAAAACAATTATCCGACAAGTGCTCCCATGCAATTAAATCAAACAGCCCTTGGTAATCATTCACTTTGCTACCCTTCACCCAACCATCCAGCGCTCTGCAAAAAAAGGTCACATATTCTACATAAGTGGTACCAGGTTTCTTGGTGCAATCCCTAAATCTCTGTCTGTACAGTTCAGGAGTTAACCCATACCTTGTCATAAGAGCCTCCTTCATGTGTGGATAGGATGTGTGGACATCAGAGGGGAGGTCTAGCAGTGTGTCCCGCCCCTCACTTAGGAACCTTCCCCACAACCCCGCTCCCCAATCCTTCTCAGGGACCCGGTGGGAGGACATGGCTACTTCATAGGCCCTAAACCACTGCCCAATATCATCCTGCTTATAATATTCTTTGACTACATCTTTAGGAATGTGCACCCTTGACTCTGTCGAATTGCTGCCACCAGAGGGTGAGTTGTCTAAACTCCTGGCCTTGAGATCCAACTCCCTCATTTTTACCTCATGCTCCATGGCCAGTTTCTGCCTTTCTCTCTCCATTTGCAGTTTTGCCATCTCCACCTCGTGTGCTCGTGCGGCACTCCTGTCGGCCAACTCCTCTGGCGACAGGCTTCTGCTAGGCTCAAACACACCTTCGGGGGGTATCACCTCCCGGGCATTCTCTGGGAACTTTGATTCGTGCCAGGCTCTCAGTGCGGTCACGTACTGATCCTTGGTGCTTAGTCCACTTTGCTTTATTCTGTACTTGGAGAGATATCCCTTCAGGACATCATTTGTGCACTTCCTCAGTGCCTCGGGCTCCCAATCGATGTCATCCACTCCAGAGAATACAGAGGGCGCTCCGCCTCCGTTGACTGAGCTAGGCATGGTTTCTTAAGGTGGAGATTCTTCTTTAGCACAACTGTCAATCAATCTGTGGCTGCGTTATAGGTCTGCTCTACGTGGTGATCAATAATTCACTGTATGTAAATCATAAATGCAAATTCGAAATCCCACCGCTGCCACCAATGTTAGAATGGGGAACCTCTGGTTGGCACAGGTAGGTACTTGTGACAAGCAGCGGTCCCTTCTTCTATTCAGGGCGAGGGAATTACCCCTTCAGAACAACCCCTGCTCACCCTATAGGTAGTGTGGCGCGAGCAGTCAGGGCTAAACTTCAGGGCGCTAGTCAGTTAAGCATTTACGATCACACACAGTAAACCACAATGATCCCCCACAAACGGACACCAGGCGTAAGTTGTATCAAAAATACGGATGCTTTATATAAAAGATTCTTTGTTACGCAGGCATGTACAAGACCATCAATAACGGTTACGAAATGGAAGCCACAAGATGATAATTAGGCACTGTTCTTGTCTTTGGTAACTTATTCGATCACGAGCGCTTCACAGGGCTCGGTTGAGTCGGTCCAGTCACGATGATGCGCAGGGCACCCAGGGTACAGTGATACGGGGAAATCAGAACGTTGCGGACCCCGAGTCCGATAGAGAGTTCACTGTACCTGGGAACGTGCGATGTGCTTGGACGAGTCTTCAGGAGAGATGCAGGTTCTGCACCTCGTGGGTCTTCCGGATCAAGAATTCAGCGGGCGGCTTTCGGTAGACAGGTGCGGCCCAGGGCCTCCGACACGGACTGTGCGGGAGGTCACTGCGGAGGGCGGCACGGTCAGACTCAGGCTGGGAGGTGAAGCGGGGCGGCCGGATACGTTACGACGTACGGGCGGCCGTCCGAGGCTGGATTTCACTTCCCCACTAGAAATCCGGCGGGAGGGCGAAAGGGCACCAAGCGCGCTCCAGTAGCAGGCAGGTGACAGGGAAGCGGGACGGCCAGACTCGTGGGTCCAGAGCGACTCAGGTAGAGCGGGGCTCTCGGCGAGTGGAGGCGGCCAGGCTTCTGGGTGTCACGGCCCTAGGAGGGATGCGAAGGTGCGCAGGGCACTCCGGCGGGAGAAAGCACACGGCTCGAATTCTCAGACGAGCGGAGACACGGTGAACCCACTGGTCCTGGGGTTCAGTTCAGGGGGCAAGCTCTTCTTCCAAGCCCTTGGAGATAGTTGAAGAACAAAGTGCAAAAGTCTCTTTCAGTCTTTTTCCTCTCCTTCCTTAGCAAGGCACCTACTGCAGGCCAGTCCCTCAGGTCAGGGAAAGTTACTCCTCCTTCAGCTTCTTCCAGGTCCTTCTAGTCGGGCAGAGTTCCTTCGTGGTTCAATCTGGATCTGATTTCTTAGGAGCCAGGCTCCTACTTTTATACAGGGATTCTTTTGTTCTTTAGCGCCAGGGGGCCTGGGCCTGGCTCAGTCCAGTTTTGGAGCACTCTGTTGTGGTGACTCGGCTTGTTCCTTTCAGTAGCAGGGCAGAGACATCAGCCGCTCCACAGGGGGCGGCGCCGGCTTTGTGGTGGCAGAGCACAGGTCTATTCAAGAGTCAGGGTGCACTCCTCCCACCCATCCTGGTGTAATCTCTCTACCCACCACCTGGCAGCCAACCTGTCTCCTGGAATCCCCCAGCCCTGCTCCTGTACTGTTGCTAGGCAGAACACACACACACAGAGGCGGACTGAGATGGTTAGGCACGCAAAGGCTAACTTTCTAAAAGTAGCATTTGCAAACCCAGGATATTAAAATAACCTTTACTAAAAGACGTATTGTATTATCCTGAGTTCAGGCATACTAAACATGACTTTCTACCATGCTCTCTGAGTCCACTGGGGTCACAGCGTGTAGCGATCCCAGCAGCCCATCCTGGCCTATGGAGAGCAGGTAGCCTTCAATAGTGAAAAACGAAAAGGGCTGTAATTCACTATTAAGACATGCCACACCATCAGGGCATGTCCTACCTTATACCTACAATGCACCCTGCGCTCAGGCCTACCAGAGGGGTGACTAACATGTAGTTAAGGGAAGGTTTAGGGACTGGTAAGTGGGGACACTTGCTCAGTCAGCGCGACGGTACCAGACCGCGCGCAGGGTCTGCAGTGGCGGACCCTAGACACATTTTACCCCGCTGCTTCGGTGGGTGGCACAACCAGTGCTGCAAGCCCACTAGCAGCATTTGGATATACAAGCCCTTGGCACCCCTGGTGCACTCTACTAGGGGCTGATAGTAAACCAAATAAACCAAACGTGGAAGTCAATTCACATAATACATTTTACCATAGGGAGCACTTGCACTGTGGCACTGGATGGCAGTGGCACAGTGCCCTGAGCAGCTAACACCAACAGAAAAACACATTGAGGCACAGACAAAAAATGGAAGGGTGACCCACGCCAATGGTGCCAGGTCTAACAGTGTGGCTGAAGGGCCATGCCGTTTTTGGAAAGTTTGCTGTCTTCTTCTGCACTGCCTCAGTGGTTGGGGGTGGTCCTGGTGGTGGGTGTTGTGGCGTTCTTGCGTGTCGGAGCTGCTCGATCAGTAGGTCTATAAGATGTGTTGGTCTTCAGATGTGGCTCTGGGGTGGGCTCTCTTTCATACTCTATGTAGTTGTTTAATATTTAAAAAACAAGAAGACATTATATAGTTTAAATAACAAATAAAAAAAATTACGAAAACTATTTTTAGGATATTAAAGTTACAAAATATCACATTTTTTTCAAAATTACTGAGAAAAACATAGGTTTTATGAACATTATAATTAGAAATTAGTATTTAAATAACCTTTGAAATTCCCAAAAAAACAATAGGTCTCAGGAACATTAAAGTTAGAAATTAGTATTTAAAAAAAACATCCAACTTTAATGAAAAAACGATTGCCACATTTCCCAACATTGAGCTATTATATGGCTGAGGGACCATGCCGTTTTTGGAGGGTTCGCTGTCCTGTTCTGCACTGCCTTGGTGGTAGTAGGGAGAGGGGTGGTACAGGGGGAGGTCCTGAGAGTTGTGGCAGTGGGTGTTGTATCCTTCTTGGGTGTCGGAAAAAACTATAGGTTAAATGAACATTATAATTAGAAGTTAGCATTAAAAAAGCATTGAAATTCACTGAACAAAACATACATTTCAGGCACGTCATAGATAGAAATCAGCATTTAAAAAACCTTTGAAATTCACTGAAAAAACCATAAGTTTCAGTTACGTTACAGTTAGAAATTAGCATTTAAAAAACCTTAGAAATTCACTGAAAAAAACATAGGTTTCAGGGACATTATAATTAGTTGGACTTTTCACTCATACGAAACCATAGAAATTCCACCGTTATAGTTAGTTCAGCTAACCATAACTCGCGCCCCCGCAATGCACTGCTGATGACGTCACATATTACATCATTCATGACATGGTCAGTGACATCACTGATGATATCACTGATGACATCTCAAATGACATCACTGATGACATAATCCATGTGACAATCTGATGCACCTCATCACACACTAATATAACCTTTGATACACTCACTGTAAAATACAGACTACCATTTTTGATACCATTGACACACTAATATCAGTTACTACATACCTACTCAGTGATTCCTAGGTCTACACACACATCTACCCATGCACCAATACAATCACTCATACATGCAGTCACTGATCAATAGAACACTATCAAATGCACTCATACACCGATATAGACATTGACACATCAGCACTCATCCTAGTCAGTAATGTACTTATCCTAGTCACTCATGCAAAGAATCAATCACAGTTCCATTTACTCACCTACACAGTTATACACACGCCACCTCATTTATTCATACAGATAGTAACGCATACTTTGTCTCTTATATAATCACTAATACAAGTATACACTGATACATACATCCACTCTCACAATCACTGACTCTGACGTATAGTCCTTTCTATACATCAACTCTCACATACACTGCCTTATATGTGTGTACTTAGCTGGACATGTGCACTGAGACAATTCGATTCACTCACCAAGATGCCCATACACACACTTACCCACCTATACAACTATTTCCACATGCACTCTTAAATTCATACATCCTGTCAATCAACCACTCACACATCTATGCACAGAGTCAGACCCCCCATTCAACCACACACACACTCAGTCTCCTATACAAATATGCAGGCAACTAATCAATAACCCATACTGACATTCATGTAGCTACTGACCAACCGATGCAACAGCTTACACAACAACAGACAGAGTGATACAGACATTCACACACTTTATACACTAACCCATGTATTCTGTAAGATACATTTGATCATTCACTTAAACAGTCAGTCACACACCTTCTAAATCCTCCATCCAGACACTAATGCATCCATTCATTCTTCAATACAGCTTGGTATTTCTATAATACATATTACAATTTTAAAGAAAACCACATTCACTGGATGATGTCATCAGTGATGTCATCAGTGATGTCATCAGTGATGTCAATGACCATGTCATGAATGATGTAATATGTGACGTCATCAGCAGTGCATTGCCGGGGCGCAAGTTATAGTTAGCTGATCTAACTATAACGGTGGAATTTCTATGGTTTCGTATGATTGAAATGTCCAGCTAACTATAACGTCCCTGAAACCTATGTTTTTTGCATATATATATATATATATATGTATAACCACAATCACTGCTTGTGAATAATCTGCTGCGTCTACAAATCAGAGGGTGCGTCAACACACTGGACTCAACAAGCACAGTCCAGAATCAATTGCCAGAACCTCACGTAGTAAGGGAGATGACGCCGTGTCTTTGATGTCAATCTTATTTAATTCAAATGTTGGCTGTTGTTGAACCCGTTTTGCCTGAACAGCAGGCTTGTTCACAACAATTTGATATTGTTTGTTCCACCATTTAAATATCCTGATTGTGAACAAATCACTTGAAAACTACTAGTGCAATAGAAAAAGAAGACAGACCTGTAGTTTCTAGGAAAGGTTACAACATTGAATCTTAACCTTCGTCACAATGAGGCCGTCTTCATGCCTTATACTTGTATCCAAGACCCCCCCCCAGCGACACGACTGACACCAACTCCGGAGCCAAGGAATTCCACCGCTAGATCGCCTGCTGCGCCGAAAAGCTTGCACCCCTCCCCCACCCTGCCAAAAAACGCCCTCTGAAAGCCGCCTGGTTCACCGCAGAACTTCAAGAAGCCAGACGCTCCTGCAGACGCCTTGAGAAAACCTGATGAAACCTAAAAACTACGGAAGCAGGGAAAGACCACAAGAGCGCCCTGAAGGAATATCACCAGCACATAGGAGACACCAAATGGACCTTCATAAGAGAAAAAGTCCAGACCATTGCGACCAACACCAAGGAACTGTTCAACGTCATCCAGCAGCTTGCAAAACCAACCTGCGAAGCCACGGACGTCACACCTTCCCAGGACCTCTGCGACAAGCTCAGCTCCTACTTCCATCTGAAGATAAAGGCCCTCTACAACTTCAGTGAACTAACGACAAACACCACCCTTCTACCGACCACCGCTGATTAGCCAACCATCATGTCCTGGAAACCCGCGACCGTCGATTGCATCACAGCTACCATGAAGAAAACCCACTATGGACCCCTGCCCACTACACAACTTCCACAGGGCCGCCACCATCATCGCACCTGAACTGGGATGCACCATCAACACTTCCCTCAGATCTGGCATCTGCCCAGACGACTGGAAACGGGCAGAAGTAAAACCCCTCCTCAAGAAATCATCAGCCCACCCTACGGACCTGAAAAACTACCGGCCCATCTCTCTCCTCCCCTTTGCGGCCAAAGTCACACAGAGACTCGTGAACACCCAACTGACCACCATCATAGAAGAAAACTTCATCAAGGATGCCTCCCAGTCGGGATTCTGCAGCAACCACAGCACTGAGATCGCTTTCCTTGTTGCCACCGACGACATCCGCATGCTACTCGATCAGGGGCACACCGTGGCCCTCATTCTTCTAGACCTCTCTGCAGCCTTTGACACCGTTTCACATTGCACTCTAGCAGCCAGACTACACGACTCAGGATTTCAAGGAGCCACCCTCGGCTGGATCCAATCCGTCCTCTCCGGCAGAACCCAGAGGATCCGACTTCCTTCCTTCCTTCCTTTCCAAACCCACAGAAATCAACTGCGGAGTACCCCAGTGATCTTCACTCAGCCCCACGCTCTTCAATATCTACATGGTCCCGCTCGCTGCCATCATCAGACAGCATGGACTCAGCATCGTATCCAATGCCGACGACACCCAGCTTGTCCTCTCGCTCACGAAGAATCCTGTAGACACCAGACTCTGTTTCCAGGAAGGCTTGAAGAACGTGGCAGACTGGATGAAGGACAGCTGCCTGACAATAAACTCAGAGAAGACCGAGGTCCTTATCCTCGGTCCCTGCACCTCTGCCTGGGACAACACCTGGTGGCCCTCTGCCCTCAGGAGCCCACCCACCCCTACAGACCACGCTCGGAACCTGGGCATCATCCTTGACTCCTCCCTCTCCATGAACTACCAGATCAATGCCGTCGCCTCCACCAGTTTCAACTGCCTTTGCATCCGCCGTAAGACCTTCAAGTGGATCCCCTCCGACTGCAGAAGGACCCTCACCCACGCACTCATCACCAGCAGACTAGACTACGCAACGTCCTCTATGCCGGAATCAACAACACCCTCCTGTGTAGACCCCAGACCATCCAGAACGCCGCAGCCAGACTCATCCTCCGGACACTGTGCCATGAGGACATGACCCAACACCTACGAGACCTCCACTGGCTCCCGTCGAGAAGAGGGTCACCTTTAAACTCCTCACCCACGTCTACAAATCCATACACAACATTGAACTCAAATACCTCAACGAAAGAATATCCTTCCCCGTACACAAGACGAACCTCCGCTATGCTGACCTCACCCTGGCAGAGGTCCCCCGCATCCATAGGCACAGAACCGGCTGGAGAGCTTTCTCCTACATCGCAGACAAGACCTGCAACGAACTCCCTGTGAACATCAGATGCACCCAGACCCTGCACACATTCAGGAAGGACCTCAAGACCTGGTTCTTTGATAGATTTCGGAACCGCCCCTCCCCCCCAGCGCCTTGAGACCCTCACGGGTGAGTAGCATGCTATATAAACCCATGATTGATTGAGCCCTGATTCTCTGGTAAAGTGCTTGTGCCTTACACCTTTGTAGCTTTTGTTGGTTGAGGTAGTTGGAAGCCTCCAGTCACTGATGTTCTTGGTTCGAAGGTGGTTCAAAGTCCTGTTTAAATGCTATAGGCCCCATCCACAAACATGTCTATAATGATAAGTAAAAGTAACCTCGTGATTTCATTTCTGCTCGGTGAGATGTCCATCTCCTGATTTCAGTTTAAAGTAATCCGGAATCAGCTTTTGGACTATACATGGGCATGGTAGGGGACCAGAATGGGGCTGGAGAGCGTTTCTAAGGGTTTGTATAAATCTTCTGGAATGGGCCTGGGTGGACTGCTCCATTATTGACAAACATATTGCCGAAGCATTAAGGCAGGTGATTGTTTTTCCTCAGATATAGTTCCCTGAGAAATATTCTCCTTTTGTACTCTATGGCAGGACAGCGACACAAAAGGTGCAGCCATGATGTATGTTTATAATCGTATAGTCTGCAGGCTCCTCTAATTTTTTTAGTTTGCCCAAGCCAGGCTAGAATACACTATTGGTAGGTCCAGGAACTGCATGTACATGATCTCTCTTCTGGTTTTGGGGTTGAGAGAAGGTGAGAGGTAAGGCTGGTCTTCAGCTGCCAGGAAAGGTGTTATTTTTAGTGTGGCCTGGTCTTGCTGTAATAAGGCTAATTGCACTTATTTGTTGATGGTCTTTTTCCAGGTTGCATTTATGGTAGAGGGCAGGGCAATTATTGCTGATTAATTTATCTCTGTGGTGACAAGGGCTGTCTTAAGCAGGATGTTTTACGGGGAGCCTTTTTTTTCAAATGTGTCTCTGGGGCAGCTCTTTAGAGATTTTTCCAGAGACTTCAGAATACGAATGTAATATTTGAGGAAGTCGGCCTCAAGGGTTAATGCATGTTTAACCAGTCCAAGTTCCACCCTGAGTCTTGCCCTAAGAAGATGTTTTGGCAATCAAAAGATCTTTATGTAGCCCACTCACTGAGTCTGCTTCAGGATTTCCGAGCAGGCCCAAGGGAAAGCTTGGTGTCCATAGGAAAGTGTTGGAAGAAGGGATGCTTGAATGACTTTCCTTAGTCCTTTTGCTGACAGACTTTTTAGATTGTTATTGAATTTGATTGAAGCATGAGCGATGGCTGTCAATTTCTTCATCAGATCATTTTTGTGAGTGGATGATTGGACAGATTCTGTGATCCAGAGCCCCAGGTACTTATATTTCGGAGCTGACATGATAGTCATTGAGCCCATGGTGCATGTGATTTGTTTTTTGTTCTTCTGCCCACCAAGTACAAGGATTTTCGTCTTGTCTGGGTTAATGGTAAGGCGGTTCGTTGCACAGCATTTATGTAGGTTGGTGAAGGCACACTAGAGTATGGTTCATGAGTAGAGGGACATTATTGCCGTGAGGAGAGGGGATGGAATGGCCATGTTTGATAATTTCTTCCAGAAAGATTATCTGTTGACCTTATCAAATGCTGCAGACGGGTCAATAGAGCAGCAGAAAAGCAGATGCTGCTGCTCAACTTGATGACAAAGAGCAGAGAATGCTATAAAGGTATCAGTGGGGGCAGCTCCTCCACGGAAGCCTGTTTGAAAAAAGGGGAGCAGCTCGCTTTCTTCTACCCAGGTTTCCAGTTTTTTCAAAAGAATTCAGGAAAATGCTTTTGCTTCAAGACCTAGTAGAGCTATTAGGCGGTGGTTGCTTGGATTTAAGGAGTCTCCTTTTTTTAAATACGGGCATGGTATTGAGCCTGGCCAAGCTTCAGGAGTTTTGCCCAATGTGTAAATGGTGCGGAGGTAGTAGCACTGCCCAGTCCTCTGGGGCAGATTGGAGGATCCAAGCTGGGAGCCCGTTTGAGCCAGGGGCTCCGCTGGCCCTCATGGCCTTTATAATTATTACTGTGTGCTCAATATAATGCCCTTAATGTCAGAGTTGTGCCCAGACCTGGATCGCTTGCTCGCTGTGCCACAGGATCTCAACTATAACTCACTAACAAGGCTTAATAATGGTGTAACAGGTTTGTGGTGCTCACATTTGCTTCAGGTAGGTCGAGATGGATTGTTCTTACGGGTATCAGGTCAGTACTGATTTGCATAAGACAGACTTCTATGTGGAGTTACACGGAGGACTTAACATGAAGGGTTGGAAATCGACCTGGAGCAATTGTGAGTGGTTTAGACTCTTCACGAGCATTTCTCCCTTCACCTTGTGTGTATGATATAAGTAAAAAGGTATTTGCCCAGACATTGATGCATTGCTCATTGAGCCACTAGCCCCCAAGTTCTACCTCACTGGTGAAATGCAGTAAGGCTGAAGTGGTTCTAGGGTTGCCCATGTTCACTTTGGAAATGGGGACCTTGCTTGAGAGTTTGGGATGGACTGTCCCCATGAGGACAAGAGTCAGGACTTACTTGAAAAAAGGCAGACATCTGTCTACAGTGTTACGGTGGATGACAAATGAAGAATTGGAATGCATTCCAGAGTGATTTCTAGTAGATTAGACTATGTTCAAGCATTCCTCCGTTCACATTATGTGTGCTTGCATTACCTGCCACCTACTGTCCACTGGTTCAGGCAGCTCTCCTGTTATCAGTGTTGGAAAACTGAACATACCCAACCTGCACTCCCTTAACATGCTCCGTGGGACTTCAGCAGCACCAGCCCACCCATCAGGAATAATTGCTTTACTGCCCTGATCTCTGACTTGGTCACTAATTAAAGAGTACTTACCATAGAAATGCAGAGATGCTACATTATATGTAGGTCCAGCTGCTAATGCCAAACCCGACCCATCCCAGCCCCTCCTCCACATTCGTAGAATAACTGATCTTACTTTTAGGAACCATTTCTCTTGGTACAATATGAAAGTATTTGAATATTTCATGAATGCCTGTGAAAATATACATTCCAGCCATCAATGTCATTTCCAGATATATGTTTTTGTTGTAGAGAGTACAGATTACAAGTAGTAGGTCTAAAGGGCCCAGGGGATCAGCACCGCCTGGCTCCAAAGTTCTCTCTCTCCACATCATCACATTCTACACTAAACATTCCTTTACACTGCTTATTATAAAAGCCCAGTAAAATACTAATCATCACATATTTCTCCCTTTTCATAACTTTCTACACAAAAAAAAACTTACAATGTAGAGAGAAGAAAAGAGAATACAAAAATATATGCAGCTTGCAAAACCAACCTGCGAAGCCACGGACGTCGCACCTTCCCAGGACCTCTGCAACAAGCTCAGCTCCTACTTCCATTTGAAGATAAAGAACCTCTACAACTTCAGTGAACCAACAACAAACACCACCCTTCTACCGACCACAGATGATTAGCCAACCATCATGTCCTGGAAATCCGCAACCGTCCATTGCATCACAGCTACCATGAAGAAAACCCACTACGGACCCCTGCCCACTACACAACTTCCACAGGGCCGCCACCATCATCGCACCTGAACTGGGATGCACCATCAACACTTCCCTCAGATCTGGCATCTGCCCAGACGACTGGAAACGGGCAGAAGTAAAACCCCTCCTCAAGAAATCATCAGCCCACCCTACAGACCTGAAAAACTACCGGCCCATCTCTCTCCTCCCCTTTGCGGCCAAAGTCACACAGAGACTCGTGAACACCCAACTGACCACCTTCATAGAAGAAAACTTCATCCTGGATGCCTCCCAGTCGGGATTCTGCAGCAACCACAGCACCGAGATCGCTTTCCTTGCTGCCACCGACGACATCCGCATGCTACTCGATCAGGGGCACACCGTGGTCCTCATTCTTCTAGACCTCTCTTCAGCCTTTGACACCGTTTCACATTGCACTCTAGCAGCCGGACTACACAACTCAGGATTTCAAGGAGCCGCCCTCGGCTGGATCCAATCCGTCCTCTCCGGCAGAACCCAGAGGATCCGACTTCCTTCCTTCGTCTCCAAACCCACAGAAATCAACTGCGGAGTACCCCAGTGATCTTCACTTAGCCCCACGCTCTTCAATATCTACATGGCCCCGCTCGCCGCCATCGTCAGACAGCATAGGCTCAGCATCGTATCCAATGCCGACGACACCCAGCTTGTCCTCTCGCTCACGAAGAATCCCGAAGACACCAGACTCTGTTTCAAGGAAGGCTTGAAGAACGTGGCAGCCTGGATGAAGGACAGCTGCCTGAAACTAAACTCAGAGAAGACCGATGTCCTTATCCTCGGTCCCTGCACCTCTGCCTGGGACAACACCTGGTGGCCCTCTACACAAAAAAAAACTTACAATGTAGAGAGAAGAAAAGAGAATACAAAAATATATGCAAAAGATAATCAAAATGACAATCAAATACTGCACAACATTAATCATCATGACAATCAAATGCTGCACAACATTAATCATCATGACAATCAAATGCTGCACAGCATTAATCATCATGACAATCAAATCCTGCACATTAATCATCATGACAATCAAATGCTGCACAGCATTAATCATCATGACAATCAAATGCTGCACAACATTAATCATCATGACAATCAAATGCTGCACAGCATTCATCATCATGACAATCAAATGCTGCACAGCATTAATCATCATGACAATCAAATTCTGCACAACATTAATCATCATGACAATCAAATGCTGCACAAAATTAATCATCATGACAATCAAATGCTACACAACCTTAATCATCATGACAATCAAATGCTGCGCACCATTAATCATCATGACAATCAAATGCTGCACGATATTAATCATCATGACAATCAAATGCTGCACAACATTAATCATCATGACAATCAGATGCTGCACAGCATTAATAATCATCATGACAATCAGATTCTGCACAGCATTAATCTTCATGACAATCAAATGCTGCACAGCATTAATCTTCATGACAATCAAATGCTGCACAGCATTAATCATCATGACAATCAAATGCTGCACAGCATTAATCATCATGACAATCAAATGCTGCACAGCATTAATCATCATGACAATCAAATGCTGCACAGCATTAATCATCATGACAATCAAATGCTGCACAGCATTAATCATCATGACAATCAGATGCTGCACAGCATTAATCATCATGACAATCAAATGCTGCACAGCATTAATCATCATGACAATCAGATGCTGCACAGCATTAATAATCATCATGACAATCAAATGGTGCACAGCATTAATCATCATGACAATCAAATGCTACACAACCTTAATCATCATGACAATCAAATGCTGCGCACCATTAATCATCATGACAATCAAATGCTGCACAAAATTAATCATCATGACAATCAAATGCTACACAACCTTAATCATCATGACAATCAAATGCTGCGCACCATTAATCATCATGACAATCAAATGCTGCACGATATTAATCATCATGACAATCAAATGCTGCACAACATTAATCATCATGACAATCAGATGCTGCACAGCATTAATAATCATCATGACAATCAGATTCTGCACAGCATTAATCATCATGACAATCAGATGCTGCACAGCATTAATCTTCATGACAATCAAATGCTGCACAACATTAATCATCATGACAATCAAATGCTGCACAGCATTAATCATCATGACAATCAAATGCTGCACAGCATTAATCATCATGACAATCAAATGCTGCACAGCATTAATCATCATGACAATCAAATGCTGCACAGCATTAATCATCATGACAATCAAATGCTGCACAGCATTAATCATCATGACAATCAGATGCTGCACAGCATTAATCATCATGACAATCAAATGGTGCACAGCATTAATCATCATGACAATCAAATGCTGCACAATATTAATCACACAGTTTTGTGGGTATTTTCTACGTCTTGCACCTCTCTGTAGCATAAGTGAATCTTAGCCTCCCACTTCCTTATCCTTATGCACATTGTATATAACAGTTGATTTTTGCTAAACGAACCATGTTCCACCATTGTACACTCCTAGTTTTCACTGCCTGACCTCATATTTCAATAATACAAATAGGTAACCTAAACATTGACTTTCCTTTTTGCAACAATAAAGGATCTTTGACACAAACAACATTACTCCCTGTAAAATGTACACCAGGTCTCTTTCTTTGCAACTGCATTTTCTTTATTTTTCTCATTGCTGAGTTCATCACTATTACTTTTGGTCTTTTATGACTTTTTAAATAAAACACTTTCACCACCTAATGCTGTTGACTTTCAAATGGACTCAATGTTGATGACACTTTCCAGCTTCTCATTTTCCCAAGTGTGAAATTTCCATTAACTGAGTGCATCCTTAATTGCTGTTTCACAACCAACCTTCCCTCTAATGGCACTCGGTATGCACTGCACAAGTGCTCTATGGAGCCTCTGAACTTTGCAGTTGGCCTGGGGATGACACAATGGTGTATGCAAATGCTTCACACCCATTTTGGTTAAGATCTCAAACATGGCAGCTGGTGCATTTATCGGTTAGGTGTTTCGCTAGCACCCCTTCTCTACTGAGCACATCCTGTAAAAAACAAATTACAGATTTAGTATTCGGCTCTGAAAAGCTCTACATTCAGCCCGCCTTGAAAGATGATCCATTAACACAACAAAATATTTCATCTTGTTTGGTAACATGGAAAGGGCCTAAGAAATCCCCTGCGACTCTTCGGAAACTGTGACAGGACTCATTACAGATCTCAGAGCAGAGGTGGTGTCACTGCAGATAATTGTTTGTCACTAGGGGAGCACTGTACACACTCTCTTACTAACATATTCACTTCTCAATCTACAATGGGCCACCAAAAGTCATTCCTGACTTTGCGTTTGACCACAGACATACGTAAATGACCAGAACGGGATGTCTCCAGTATTCTCTGTCTAATACATCTGGGAGGAATTAACTTACCACCCCTTACTAATAAATTATTTAATTTCATGAACTGAAAATGCATTACCCACCTTGCAAAACTGTTGTAAATCCACTTCCACTGACTCTCTTTAGGGCAGCCAGAAATAACAAACTTCATGACCTGTTTTATTACTACATCAGTCTCTACAGCACTTTGCCACTCCTCCATGTTTCTTTATACGTTGGATGTGGGGCAGTAATGATACCTTCCACAGTTCTAGGTTTATGATTCTTCCCATCCTGTGCATGGATATGTCCTAAATATTCAATTTTGTACTCGCCAAATATACATTTATCCTCTCAAAGTGTTACCCCAGTCTTCTGCAAGGTCACTAAAACCTCTCCTAACACTTTATTGTGTCTCTTTTCTGTGTCAGTATTCACAAGATTGTTGTCTTGGAAGACAGCTACATCGGGAATATTCTCCAGCATCCTAGTCATTACCTTTTAGAATACTGATGCTGTTGAGGCCAGTCCAAATGACATGCAGCAAAACAGGAATGCACCATCCGGTGCATATATAAATATATATAGGAGTCCTAACTATACTACTACTAAACTGAGAAAAATCCTAATTTTAAGACTTTCGGTATTCACAGAAGGCATTTAGGAGTCTTAAAGTTAGGACTCCTAACTTCTGTGAATACCGAAATGAGTAAGTGCCTTCTATGAATACCAAAATGAGTAAGTGCCTTCTGTGAATACCAAAATGGTAGTAAGTTTAGGATTTTGTCTTAAGTTAGTTCTGTGAATCGGGCCCATTATAATGTCATCAGTGATGTCATTTGAGATGTCATCAGTGATGTCATCAGTGATGTCACTGACCATGTCATGAATGACGTAATATGTGACATCATCAGCAGTGTATTGCGGGGGCGTGAGTCATAGTTAGCTCAACTAACTATAACTGCTGAATTTCTATGGTTTTGTACGAGTGAAATGTGTAACTAACTATAACATCCCTGAAACCTATGGTTTTTTCAGTGAATTTCAAAGGGTTTTTGAATGCTAATTTGTAACTATAACGTCCCTGAAACCTATGGTTTTTTCAGTGAATATATACTGGCGTTCGCCAATAGGTAGTTATAGTTAGGACCAAGTTTCCATAGGAAGAGCATTTTTTGTTTTGCTTATAACTTTGGCGTCGTTTGATGAATCTTCATGAATATTCCAAACTAAGTCTTTGTTCATATCAGCTCCTATGTTGAAAGTTTGGGGGTGATTCATCCAGGGGGGGCCGAGAAAAAAGGGGGGTCCCAAAACATAGTTTCTCCATGTTAATTTTTATAGGAATCTTTAGAGAAGGCTACAGGTCAAACGGGTGAACGGAATTACCTCAAATTCGGCAGGGAGAAGGGTCTTGGTCTAGAAAGCACGCTTTTGTTTATTTGGTGTAAATCTGTTCAGTAGTTTTGGAGTAATATCAAAATTTACAGATATTGATATTTGGGAATTCTGCCATCTGATTGGCTGAGGCGTTATGAGCACGAGCCTGCTGCTTATTGACTGCGAGAGGTGCGAACGGTTGCCACTAGGAAGTGTTGGTAGCCATTTTGTGGTTCTGTCGAAGTGAGTAAGGGGAAAAAAGGGTAAAAAAGTAGGAAAGAGGAGGGTAGGAGCACTGTAACCTCTGTGGGGTGTTTAGGGTGTGCTATACAGGGGGTGCGAAGCAAACTACTCATCCCTACCAGTCTGAAAGTGCTGGGCTATGGAAATTAAGTGAGGTATTGCCTAGAGTCTGATGCTGGTAAGGTGAGCTGCTGCGGGACTCAGGGATTAAAGCATGAGCCCAAACTGTGTGTCTTATGCTGTGAAGTCATGTGCCCTGGCCGCTGCACCACACTTGTGGAAGTAGTGTCAGCATGTGTCTATACCTACTAGGACGAACTACTGACTCCTACTGGTCTGAAAGTGCTGGGGTACGGAAAATATGTGAGGTATTGTCTAAAGTTTCATGCTGAGCTGGTGCCGGACTCGGGGATGAAAGCGTGAGTCCAAACTTTGTGTCATATGCTGTGAAGTCATGTGCTCTGGCCGCTGTGCCACATGTGTCCAAGTAGTGTCAGCATGTAGTTATACCTACTCGGAGGAACTTTTGTTTCAAACATTGTAACCTGTGTATGGTGCTTAGGGGGTGTGATACAGGGAGTGCAAAGGTAAATTTGCGCGTATCAAATCCATTTGGTATTTGTGAAGTGCAAACTACTCACTCGTATGGGTCTTATGGCGCTGGGGGAGTAAGCTCAGCTGCTGCCGGACTCAGGGATAAAGCCGCTGAACTACTGACCCCTACCGGTCTGAAGTGCGGGGTACGGAAAATAAGTAAGGTATTGCCTAGAGTGTCATGCTGCTAAATTGAGCTGCTGCTGGACACTGGGATGAAACCGTGAGCCCAAACTGTTTGTCCTATGATGTGAAGTCATGTGCTCTGGGCGCTGTGCCACACCTGTCCAAGTAGTGTCAGCAATATTTTGTACGTTGTAGTAGGAAGTTTTGTTTGGAACACGGTAGCTTGTAAATGGTGATTAGGTGGTGTTATACAGGGAGTGCGAAGGTAAATCAATACAGTATTTGTAAAGCGCAAACTACTCACCCCTATGGGTCTAAAGGCACTAGAGGCCGGCGTGGAAATTATGTGAGCTATTAAGTGAGCTATTGCCCAGAGTCACATGGTGCTGAGCTGAGATGCTGCCAGAGCAGGGTATTAAACTGTGAGCCCTGTGCTCTGAACTCATGTTTTCTGGTCGCTGCAGCACACCTGTGCAAGTAGTGTCAGCATGTGTGCAAACATACTAGGAGGAACTTTTGTTTTAAACAGTGTGACGTCTGTAGGGTGATTGGGGGGTGCTTCAGAGGGAGTGTGAAGTTCAATTCTGCCGTTTCCAATCAATCCGGTATTTGTAAAGTACAAACTACTCACTCGTACGAGTCTGCAGGCTCTGGGGGCCGGCATGGAAATTAAGTGAGCTATTGCCCAGAGTCACATGGTGCTATCCTGAGCTGTCGCTAGAGCCGGTGATCAAAGCCAGAGCTCTGTGCTTCAAAGTCAGATGGTCTGGCCGCTGCACCACAGCTGTGTGGAGAATACATTTTGGCGTGGATCCGGGAGTTGCCGTTACCTGGTCCTAAAATAGCAGGTCTGAGTTGTCAGTTATAGGGTGGCTCTAAAAAGAGCCCTTGTGTTTATTAGTTGGAGCTACATATAAGTGCAGATGCACAGCTTCAGGTTATTCAGAAAAACCCAATTTCCCTGATCTGATAACTGTACTCCATCACTTCTGTAGATATCAGCCATATCAAAACATATGTTGTTGTTGTAGATCGACCCCATTCTATGGACTCTGAGGTATGCAGACACAGCTTTGTTGACATTATTCCTAGATTTTTCAATCTGAAGACAACATTGGTTTGACCATTTCCACTTCTGTCTTTGGCATATATTGGAATATACAAAGACAGTTTGAGGCAAAAGCAACATCAATTGTCAAAAGGTGTCTTTCATTAGCATTTCCAAACCTACACCAGTCAATGTACCTTGGCCGTTTCCACCGCAGTGCACAATCATGAGGTCACGGTGTTGGAGATGCAACCAGGTTTTAACCAAAGGCAACAATTAGTGCCACTTCAATCCTCTCTGTCCAAACCATTTAATGTCCACATTTTGTAAACCTAGGTCTAAGTCAATACGTCTCTGTTCTGCATACCTCTTGCAAAAACAACAATTGATGGACAGAATGCAGAACAATGTCATACATTCACCCCAGTACAGAGATCTGGGCCTAAATCCATCGTTTTTTTGCTCACCATGCCGTTCCAGTTTGAACCCAGCCATATGCAAATCAGTCTTGACCCTGTGCCTCATGGGAACAGTCCAGCCCGAACTGCCAAGCCAGGTCCTCCCTGGACTGGAAACAAGCATCCTAGGACCGGTTTCTGGCATTTCAGCCAGGCTTGCTTGATTTCCAGTGGCATGGAGAGCAAGGGACCCACGTTTGGGCATACCCTTCCCACTCGGGGTGACAAATGCAAAAACAACAATTGATGGACAGAATGCAGAACAATGTCATACATTCACCCCAGTACAGAGATCTGGGCCTAAATCCATAGTTTTTTTGCTCACCATGCCGTTCCAGTTTGAACCCAGCCATATGCAAATCAGTCTTGACCCTGTGCCTCATGGGAACAGTCCAGCCCGAACTGCCAAGCCAGGTCCTCCCTGGACTGGAAACAAGCATCCTAGGACCGGTTTCTGGCATTTCAGCCGTCTTCAGCCAGGCTTGCTTGATTTCCAGTGGCATGGAGAGCAAGGGACCCACGTCTGGGCATACCCTTCCCACTCGGGGTGACAAATGCAAAAACAACAATTGATGGACAGAATGCAGAACAATGTCATACATTCACCCCAGTACAGAGATCTGGGCCTAAATCCATCGTTTTTTTGCTCACCATGCCGTTCCAGTTTGAACCCAGCCATATGCAAATCAATCTTGACCCTGTGCCTCATGGGAACAGTCCAGCCCGAACTGCCAAGCCAGGTCCTCCCTGGACTGGAAACAAGCATCCTAGGACCGGTTTCTGGCATTTCAGCCGTCTTCAGCCAGGCTTGCTTGATTTCCAGTGGCATGGAGAGCAAGGGACCCACGTCTGGGCATACCCTTCCCACTCGGGGTGACAAATGCAAAAACAACAATTGATGGACAGAATGCAGAACAATGTCATACATTCACCCCAGTACAGAGATCTGGGCCTAAATCCATCGTTTTTTTGCTCACCATGCCGTTCCAGTTTGAACCCAGCCATATGCAAATCAGTCTTGACCCTGTGCCTCATGGGAACAGTCCAGCCCGAACTGCCAAGCCAGGTCCTCCCTGGACTGGAAACAAGCATCCTAGGACCGGTTTCTGGCATTTCAGCCGTCTTCAGCCAGGCTTGCTTGATTTCCAGTGGCATGGAGAGCAAGGGACCCACGTCTGGGCATACCCTTCCCACTCGGGGTGACAAATGCAAAAACAACAATTGATGGACAGAATGCAGAACAATGTCATACATTCACCCCAGTACAGAGATCTGGGCCTAAATCCATCGTTTTTTTGCTCACCATGCCGTTCCAGTTTGAACCCAGCCATATGCAAATCAGTCTTGACCCTGTGCCTCATGGGAACAGTCCAGCCCGAACTGCCAATCCAGGTCCTCCCTGGACTGGAAACAAGCATCCTAGGACCGGTTTCTGGCATTTCAGCCGTCTTCAGCCAGGCTTGCTTGATTTCCAGTGGCATGGAGAGCAAGGGACCCACGTCTGGGCATACCCTTCCCACTCGGGGTGACAAATGCAAAAACAACAATTGATGGACAAAATGCAGAACAATGTCATACATTCACCCCAGTACAGAGATCTGGGCCTAAATCCATCGTTTTTTTGCTCACCATGCCGTTCCAGTTTGAACCCAGCCATATGCAAATCAGTCTTGACCCTGTGCCTCATGGGAACAGTCCAGCCCGAACTGCCAAGCCAGGTCCTCCCTGGACTGGAAACAAGCATCCTAGGACCGGTTTCTGGCATTTCAGCCGTCTTCAGCCAGGCTTGCTTGATTTCCAGTGGCATGGAGAGCAAGGGACCCACGTCTGGGCATACCCTTCCCACTCGGGGTGACAAATGCAAAAACAACAATTGATGGACAGAATGCAGAACAATGTCATACATTCACCCCAGTACAGAGATCTGGGCCTAAATCCATCGTTTTTTTGCTCACCATGCCGTTCCAGTTTGAACCCAGCCATATGCAAATCAATCTTGACCCTGTGCCTCATGGGAACAGTCCAGCCCGAACTGCCAAGCCAGGTCCTCCCTGGACTGGAAACAAGCATCCTAGGACCGGTTTCTGGCATTTCAGCCGTCTTCAGCCAGGCTTGCTTGATTTCCAGTGGCATGGAGAGCAAGGGACCCACGTCTGGGCATACCCTTCCCACTCGGGGTGACAAATGCAAAAACAACAATTGATGGACAGAATGCAGAACAATGTCATACATTCACCCCAGTACAGAGATCTGGGCCTAAATCCATCGTTTTTTTGCTCACCATGCCGTTCCAGTTTGAACCCAGCCATATGCAAATCAGTCTTGACCCTGTGCCTCATGGGAACAGTCCAGCCCGAACTGCCAAGCCAGGTCCTCCCTGGACTGGAAACAAGCATCCTAGGACCGGTTTCTGGCATTTCAGCCGTCTTCAGCCAGGCTTGCTTGATTTCCAGTGGCATGGAGAGCAAGGGACCCACGTCTGGGCATACCCTTCCCACTCGGGGTGACAAATGCAAAAACAACAATTGATGGACAGAATGCAGAACAATGTCATACATTCACCCCAGTACAGAGATCTGGGCCTAAATCCATCGTTTTTTTGCATACCTCTTGCACCAGAAAACATAGCTATGTCCTACGATCCA